>NC_064922.1:522787855-523987855 GCF_023897955.1 Schistocerca gregaria | reverse complement strand
ATCATAATCCAGAGTAATATCCTTTTCTGTGCCAAAATGACGTTAATAGCAAAAGAAGTATTTTTATTGTTCTGCGAAGATGTAGTCAATTGAGATTTGAGTTGATATATAAGATATCAGCATAGTCGAACACCCGTTCAATGAAATGACTTTAAATATCTACTACCTGGTAATATTCTATAAAAGCATAACTTCCAAATAGTGCAACCTAGCACGTAGCGAATGTCAATGATAAATGAATTTTACTAAAAACTCAATAATATATATAACTACCATTTCAAAACATAATAAAGACCTGATTTTAATATAATAATAGATATGCGCAACCCTAGGCTCATGGGAGCGGTTTTTTAAAAATGGTTTTGTTTTTCCTGGACCCTCCACTGCCAAATGGGTGAACCCATCGAAATTAAACAAAACCGTAATCCAAATGTGAGAGTGCACAAGTCACTGATAGAAAGTAACTGGTAGCTAAACCATGAACATTGTGAAGGGAATGTAAACTCTATGATCAATTGAAATAACTCTTACCTGTCTATGACTAATCAGAGGATCTATTGTTACCTAAACTAGACAGTAATTTCAAAATATTGTAAATAGTTTTTAAATTCCCGTCCCGATTGCGTTGTAATATTGTGCCCTGCCCACAACGTAATAGCATACTATTTTCCTTTCCTGTCAAAATATCAAGAGTTGAAGATATAATTTAACCACTGAGTCAATGAACTGCTCTGCAAGTCAGCAAATGTGTATGCCCAAGAAAATTAGAGTGGCATAGTATTATCATCTGTATTTTGTTCCATATAACAATGCACGCTGGTCTTTTCTTTCTCTTCTTTAGTCATGTGCTTTTCTGACAGCATCTTACTCTATCAGACTCTTATTTCCTTCCATTTTGTTCAAATGAACTGAAATTGTATTCTTGTTAGGAATTTAATTAATTGTGCTATTATTATCGCCAATTACAGTTACTGATAAGACTTTACTAGGAATTCTTTTTTCTTTCGCTCCAGAGTTGGGCTAAGATTATTGTTATTTTTATGTATGTCTCTGGAAAACAGCAAAAATTCTTTGTTATGTCCAAAACTGTGAGATTAATGCACGAGATGTCAGATGTCTGTATAAAAAGCTTCTTTCCTAAAAAAATTGTTTAATTTGGTATTTTTTCTTTCATTTCTTATTGACAATCATCAGTCCCAAATTTATAAATGTTACAGATTTTGCTTTATTACATTTTTTCTTACATTGCCAACACAATACCCATGAAATTAAATTAAACTATTCTGAATTTTCTCGCGAGGTGAGAAGACAGTTAGCAATTTACCTGAGATTATAGAAACCTAAATTAAACGTTTTTCAGCATGCCACAAGTCTACCAATCTTCACTTCAAACAATGAAATAGATAAAAAAGAGTATAATTAACTAAGGAGTGAAATAATTTTTTTTACCTACTCGATAATATCGTGTGCATTTTCGGAGAAAAAATAATTTTTATTATAGAGACTAAGAAAGTGGCATGTGTGTGCATGTGAAATATTTAGGTTCATTGGACTTTTCATTTAGTAGAATACCAAAAGCTCTGAGGTGGAGCCACCACAAAATATATACTAAAATAAATTTCTCAATAATGTATTACAAAATTCAAATTATCAGAACGCATTTTGCATATTTCTCAAGCGGATTTAAATAATGGCAGTTGATATGTGATATCACGCGATATTTTTCGAACAGGTAGTAGCCAGTTTTCACGCTGCGCCTAGAAACGCCATTTAGCTCTGTATAGCAGAGGTGTTGGGCCTGGCTTCGTCAGAATAGGTCTTATGGGCGTCCTAAAGGCTCTAGTGTTTCAGCCAAAGGATGTCCTACCAAAATCTGCACACAATTTTCGTGGTATTTTTTTTACAAGAAAATGAAATAAACAAAGATGCTGAAACTTCACTTTCGAATCCCTGTCTGTCTATATCTCTGTTATGCTTTGATGCTTCATTAATAGATGTTTAGTGCTACTCTTTTGATAGTTTTTAGAGAGATTTTCTGTGCCATTGGCTGTTATATCCACTGTTGGAGTTAGTTTACAAATCTCTCGCCAGGCTGCACTAGAGTACAGTAACATAAACCTCACAACTTAACGAGAGTTTCATGAAGGATTAGGAGAAAAAAAAGGGGTGAAATGTCTCCCTGTCTCCTGTTACTTTAGTTTCCTTCCTAGCTGATTGCGGATAATATGTGTTAATAGCAAGTTTTGATTTATTGCTAATAACAGTAGCATATCACAACTTCATGTGCCCATACCTGGTGTAAACATGAATCAAGAACCAAAACAGTGTAAATCCAGGCAGAGGTGTACACCCAAATTTAACAGAGTAATGAACAATGCAGCTGTGTAGTTATAAGTGCTATAACAATTAAAATACATATTTTTCTAATACACAAGTATACATACGACAAATCGGTGTGTAAATAACAGTGACGGTTGCTTCAGAAGCTCATATCAGCTAGCCACAGCAGAAGATCTGTGATATCATGGAAACATAACTGTTTCGTCACCCGAAGTCAAAACGATTTGATTTGAGTGCACAAAACGTTGGAGTCTGAAGTTTAGAAATGAAATTACAAAAAAACATTAAGCATGCAGCAAAGATAACCCACGTAGGATTGAAGATCTCTCTGAAACGCATCTTTTGGTACGATTTGTTGTGCTGAACTGCTGGGAAACGTAACATTGGAGGATAAATTCCCTTCCTATAGATCTTATCTTGGAATTGGCTTTTGATGATAATTTGTGGTTGCTTATGAAATGGGAAGAAGGTGCAGTATGTGATATTGCCCCGACCATCTGCTGATTTTTTGGGTCTGGTGACAGACTGATCTGTAGCATAGCCCAAGGCCCAAGCCCTAGGTTAGTTCTGCAGCCTTCCCGAGCATGTAAACCATGCGCAGCGCCTGTTCAAGGCGTAGTTTCAGTTGATCCAAAAACGAACACACTTAGTATGTTTCCTTTAAGATATCTTCAAGAAACAGAACTGAACAGACAGAATTTCTCTGGAAGAAACCGTGATATAGCTACAACATGACCTGTCTCATAAACTATCATATCGCACATTCCATTGCTTCTTTTTTCCATTCAGTCTTGTCCAACTTCCTTTTTGTTCAGAGAGCAATCACTTCAAGATTCATTATTGATGTCAATTTCTTTCTGATCCTGATAACATCTATTTGAAATGGTGAAATGACCTGATGGGTAGAGCATACATTAGTGTCTCCATGTTGTAGCTGAAAAAAGGGAGCTTCGATTAATTGCATAACTTGGCTGAAGAATTATAACCAATAATCAAAGCTACCACTGGTAAGAATTTTTTTATGACTAAGAGCTGGAAAATTGTAGTTTCATTCCTTATAAAGCCACCTCTAATATGCGATTCATATGCTCAATAATGTCTTTCTTGCAGTCATGAACTGTGTTTACAGATCGAGATTGAAAATTCCATCTAGTAGAACGAGACCGAGGCAAACGCTTCGCTACCACCTCATGAAGGATTACTGTCCACAATGAGCTATTTTGAAAAAAATGCAAATACTCAAACAAAATATTTTCACATTGCAGTTGTCTATCGTATGCTTCATCATTACTTTTTGGGGAGCCTCATTTACTTTTTCCTTGTCTAATTCTTCTAACAAACTTGCAGCTAAAGTCTGTGCATCAAGTTTAGAAAGACATATTTCTATTGGTTTATCTCTTGATATGTAATAGAACACAACAACCAATTGAAATTCATAATCGCTGGGATATTATATCATTTATTTATTATTTGTTGTTTTGATCCATAATTTATGATCATAAGATTCAGCTACCTTGGGGATAACATCGTAATTGTTTTTGAGAGTTCATATGACCAAAGTAGATTGCGACCTCGATGTTGGATTAAGAAAAATTTTGGGTGCAGGAGCCCAGTGATTAGGTCTGTTCGACCTTTAAGTACTTACATGATCTGAGTTCAGACCTGCGTGAGCCAGGTCGGTTTCTATCCTAAGATTATTAATCCATATTAGTATGAAAGGACCATATGGTTAAAATATTTTTTATTATATTGATTAATATTAATATTAATTAATTTACTATTTTGACAGATTAATGTGTTGAATTTAGAATTCATTTATGTAGATTTTTCCTACAAATAGCATTGATACTTTATGATTTATTTATATATAATAAAAATTTCCTTTTATTAGTTCTTTGTGTTTTAATTAGTGTGGCTTTTCTAAGGTTTTAGGTTATATTCAGATTCGTAAGGGTCCAAATAAAGTAGGATTTGTAGGAATCTCACAGCCCTTTACTGATGTTATTAAGTTGATTTGTAAGGAGCAGCAAATTCGTATTATATTTAATTATTTACTTTATTATTTTTGTCCTGTTTTTAATTTATTGATTTCTTTGGCTGTTGGAGAAATTTCCCCTTACTTAACTTATATATGTTCTTCTTCTTATGGGTTTTTGTTTTTTATGTTGCACTAGATTAGGTGTTGCTCAAACAATTTCATATGAAGTTAGTTTGGCTTTGATTTAAGTATCTTTAATTATTTTAGTTGGTAGTTTTAACATGTTTGATTTTATAAATTATCAGCTTTATTGGTGATTTATTATTATTTCTTTTTCTTTAGCTTTAGCTCGTTTTGCTTCTTGTTTAACCAAAACTAACCATACTCCTTTTGACTTTGGTGAAGGTGAATTTGAGTTAGTTTCAGGTTTTAATATTGAATATGGTGCAGGTGGTTTACCTTTAACTTTTTTTAGCTGAGTATACTAGAATTGTTTTTATAAGAATATTATTAGTTTTAATTTTTTAGTTGGTGATTTTTATTCTTTTATATATTTTATTAAGTTTGCTATTATATCGTTTGGCTTTATTTGAGTTCAGGGTACATTACCACAGTTCCGTTATGATAAGTTAATATACCCAGCTTGAAAAAGTTTTTTACCTTTATTTTTGAATTTTTTTATTTTCTTTGTTGGTTTAAAGATTTTATTTAACTCATTTATTTAGTGAAACTTTTTAAGAAAAGTTAATTGAAGAGTTAAACTTCTAGTTTTATGTTTTCAGAACATACGCTTTTCTTAAGCTAATTATCTTATTATTCCTTAATTAGCTTATCTCATGCATTTGCAACATGGACATTAATTAACGAGTATGTAAAGTACTTAATTGTTAAGATTTGTCCTGTTATAAATAAGGTTTCTTCATCAGGTCGTTTACCTATTCATGTTAATAAATATACAACAACTACTGTGATACAGAATAAAATCTGATTAATTGGATACCTCGGAATGGTGTTTTATTATAAAATGGAAAAATTATTAAGATTGATAAGAATAATGCAATAACACCTCCTAACTTATTAGGAATTGATCGTAGAATTGCATATGCAAATAAGAAACATCATTCTGGTTGAATATGAACTGGTGTAACTAATGGATTAGCAGGTAGAAAATTATCTGGATCTCCTACGAGGTAAGGATTGATTAAGCATAGTATAATTAATAATGATGTTATTAATACAAATCTAATAGAATCCTTGAAAGTACAGTATGGATAAAAAGGAATTTTTTCGATATCTCCATTTAGTCCTAACGGGTTATTAGATCCTGTTTGGCGAACAAAGAATAAATGTATTGCTGTCATAGCTGCAATAATATATGCTAATACAAAATGAAATGTGAAAAATCAATTTAATGTTGCGTTATCAACGGCAAATCCTCCTCACACCCATTGAACTAAATCTGTTAATAAGTAAGGAATTGATGATAATAAATTAGTAATTACTGTTGCACCTCAAAATGATATTTGACCTCAAGGTAAAACGTATCCTATAAATGCAGTTGCTATAACTAAGAATAGAATTACTGTACCAATTATTCAGGTGTGTATGTATATATAAGATCCATAGTAAATTCCTCGCCCTACATGCAAATAAATACAAATAAAAAATATAGATGCTCCATTTGGATATAAGGTTCGAATAACTCAACCATTATTTACGTCTCGGCAGATGTGTACTACACTACTAAATGGTATTTCAATATTTGATGTATAATGTATAGCTAAAAATAGTCCAGTTACAATTTGAATTGCCAAGCATAATCACAGCAGTGACCCAAAATTTCATCAATATAAAAAATTTGTTGGTGCAGGTAAATCAACTAAAGAGTTATTAATAATTTTAATTAAAGATTGTCTTAATTCTATGGGTTTATTTATTAGTAAATTATCGTATTATACGGATAGGCCCCAGGTTAATATTAGTGATTTTAACTACTGCTAATACTCCTAAAAATAAATAAATAATTATTATTATTGTAATAATGTCTAAACATTCATGGTGGTGTCTGATTGTACTATATCTTGAATCCCTACCACTTTCGCGCAACGACGCTCTGAGCGTGTTTTTTAGGGAATTAACTAGTTTGAACCTGGGACCTGTTGCTGGTAAGGAGACGCCAGACCACACATGACATGTAGAATTCAGAAGAGTTCAGTGAGACTAGCGATGATATAACCAAATACTTAATGATCTCAGCGTCAGCTCCACTGCACTCCCTGTAAAAGAATCTTAATACTAACTAAATTTAGTGGAAAGGGTTCAAGGCTTTCCTATTTTTAGCTAGCTGGTAAAATAATGTCGAAAAAGCAGTTAAGTTTACCATTGGAAATTTTATTATACTCACAAAACATCGTTTATAAATTGCACTATTGATAAAAGGAAATGTTTTAATACAGGATGGTAGAAACCAACTGTGTTCAACAAAAATGTGAACGAATATTCCCTAAATGGGTTTCCAAGTTCTACAATCGATCGAAGGATGACCTATGCCATATCACATCTATAATCTAGGTTTAAATTAAGTTTCACAAAAGAGAAAACTATTAAAATGGTATACAGTGACCCTCAATTATCTTCAGTTACTTATCTAACTTGTCGTAAATTACAGTGGCTGATGTGGCTTCTCAATAACTATATAAAAGAAAAATCATCGCGTTTCAGATCTTTTCTTCAAGTGGCAAATGTGAACACCATGAGTTTTAATTAACGATCGGCACTAGTATTAAGCAAAAAGGGGTGTAACAGATGAGTCTTCTGCAGTTCTGAGTGAAGCCTTATGCGCTCAAAAATGCGGCATCGCGTGCGTTCATTACCTTGTCGGTGTTTAGGTAGCGTCAGGGCGGCAGCGGCCGGCGCAGCAGCCATCCAGCTAGCCGTCTCGGAACTAACTCTCAACTTCTCCTTACTACAATTTACCGAAGTTAGTTTAAAAAAGCTATCTGGCTGTGTTTTCATCTGACCAATCAGGGTCTCAGTGTTAACCTTACGCTCCGCCTACAAAAATTCTGTCTATCCAATGGAAAACGTTATACTTTTCGTGGTGGGGCAATGTTTTTAAAGTTTGCAACGTAACAGAGACGCTAAAAAGTCTCACGGTAAAACCTGCAGCTAGTGTGGTCCTTTTAGCGTTATCGTGAGATCTATACTGCTCTTCTGGAGGGCTCTATCTTTTAACATGGGCTGGGGAGTGATCCTAATGTAACAGACACGCGAAAAAGTCTCACGCTAAAACTTGCGGGTGGTAGTGGCCCTTTTTGTGTTATCGTAAGATCTATACTGCTTTTCTGCAGGGCTCTAGCTTTTAACATGGGCTGGGGGTTGTCCTTGACATACCTGAGACGCGAAAAAGCCTGACGCTAAAACGTGCGGGTTGTATAGTTGTACAGGTAGGCTCGCAGCGTGGGTGCCCAGCCCCTCTCTTTCCTAGCTTAACACGGTTCTGCTCTCGGCTTCTGTCCTCGTTTCTCCCCTCGGAACTGCGTCTGCCTCACGGTGGGAAGGTACGACATGCATTTAGGCATTCTTGTGTTAGTCTGTGGTATTCCATTTGCTCACTCGTTACTCGTATTACTTTGGTTAATTTAATGTCACGATTTATTCGGAGCTATGTGACATACTACTGGATTTGCTTATCATGTCAGGGTTTTCATGTAAGGTGTTGGATTTGCCTGACACCTTACAAATGAATGTTGGTCTGTTACATAATTTATCTAAAGATATTGTTATTTCTTGGTAATTGATTGAATTATCAATATTTATAGTTTCAGTATTTTTGAAAAAGTCTATAAATATTGTTATATCTAGGATACTTAATGCCAATACAATGAATATCCATATTGTTAAGGTAATAATTATGGTAATTGATTTAGGTTGAAATATTTCGTTTGTTGCAATTCTTGTAATATAAATAAATAGAACTAATATACCACCAAGAAACGTTAAAAATAAAATATATGATAATCAATATCTTTCCATTATTGTTCCTGTTATTAAACCAAATAAAAAAGTTTGTAGGATAATGAAAAGCATTATTGATATTAGATGTCTTAATTTAATAAAATTAATATTCATTGCGTTTGATGGTGATATAGTTATTATTTTAATCATTTCAGGGGTTAGTTTATTTAAAATATCGGTTTCGGGACTGATGATGGAAGCTTTTCCACCTCTGTAGTTTTAAAGTGGGGGCTAGACTTATTTCCAGTTTACAAGACTAGTGTTTTTTAAACTATTAAAACTAATGTTTATATCCTCTGTTTGTACTTTTTTGTTGGATTATTTTGCTGGTGTTTATGTTTTTTCTTCTAAATGTAAACATTTGTTGATGGTTCTTCAGACATTAGAGTATATTGTTCTTTCTTTGTTTAAATTAATTATTGTTTTTCTGATTGAGTTTGATTATAATTATTTCTTTCCTGTTATTTTTTTAATTTTTTCTATATGTGAAGGTGCTTTACGTCTTTCTATTTTAGTTTCAATAATTCGTCCTCATAGTAATGATTTTTTAATTCTTTTGGTTTATCTTTATATTAAAGTATTTATAACTATTTTTTGATCCCTCTTTGATTGCTGAATAATTGTTCATGGTGGTTCATTCTTTAATGTTTCTGTCAAGTTTTGTTTTTATAATTTGTGTTTATTCATATGCAGATTTGAATATAATTAGATATTAGTTTTGTATTGATTATTTTTCTTTTAGTTTGATTTAGCTGAGTTTCTGAATTGATTCTTTAATAATTACTGCTAGAGGTTCAGTTTAGTTAAGTTCTTATCATTCTAATTTTTTGTCTTTATGGTTTTAATTTTAATGATTATGCTTTAATGTTCATTTGCTAGATTAAGTCTTCTTTCTTTTTATATTTTTTTTGAGGCTAGAATAGTTCCTACTTTACTTTTGATTTTGGGTTGAGGTTACCAGCCTGAACGTTTACAGGCTGGTTTTTTTTAATTTTTTATACTTTTGTTGCTAGATTACCTTTATTATTGGTTTTATTTAAGGTTAATAATTTTTCTAACACTTTATATTACCGTTTATTGGTTGACTTTGGTTCTTATTATTTTATGTTTTATGTATTTATAATTTTGGCTTTTTTAGTTAAGATGCCAATATTTTTGGTTCATTTATGGCTTCCTAAGGCTCATGTGGAGGCCACTATTTCAGGTAGAATATTCTTGCTGGTGTTTTATTGAAGTTAGGTGGTTATGGTATTTTTCGTGTTATAAAGTTTATTTTTTATTTGGGTTTAAAGTTTAATTTTTTTATTATAATTAGGTTTATCTGGTGGGGCTGTTGTTAGATTTATTTGTTTTCGTCAGGTTGATTTAAAGTCTTTAATTGCATATTCTTCTGATGCTCATATAAGAATGGTTATTGGTGGATTGATAACTATAAATTGGTTGTATGGGTTCTCTTTCTTTAATGGTTGGTCATGGTTTATGTTCTTCTGGATTGTTATGTTTATCTAGTAATATTTATGAACGTTTAGGTAGATGAAGATTATTAATTAACAAGGTTATAATTAATTTGATACCTAGAATGGTTGTATGGTGGTTTCTTTTTACATCATTAAATATAGCTGCTCCTTCATCATAGGTGAACTTTGATTATTAACTAGAATTATGTCTTGATCTTCTTTTAGATTTTTTGGTTTAATTTTTTATCTTTCTTTAGAGCTGTTTATACTTTATATATATATTCTTATTCTCAGCATGGTAATTATTAGTCTGGGGTTTATGCTTGTTCTCTTGGTTATTTTCATGAATATCATCTTTTACTTTTGCATTGATTGCCTTGAAATATCCTCTGTTTAAAGGGTGAATATCTATTTGTTTAAGCTGTTTAAGTATTTTAATTTAAAATATTGTTTTGTGGAATTAATTATATGAAGTTTTTCATCATATGCCATGAATTTATTTACTATTCGTTCTTTGAGTTTTTTCTTTAATCTTTTCTAGAACTATATTTTTTTAGGTATTAATTATTTAATAATTGATTATACAGTTTTCTTTGAGTGAGAACTTTTTTATTTAAATGGTTCTATGGTTGTTTTAACTTTAATTTTGGATTTAATGTCTCTTAGTTTTATGTGTTTTGTTATATATATTTCTTCTTTGGTGATTTATTATAGAGAGGATTATATATTGGGCAAAAAGAATATAAATCGTTATTTAATATTGTTTTAATATTTATTTTTTCTATAGGTTTTTTATTTATTAGTCCTAATTTGATTTGAATTTTGTGCGGGATGAGATGGTTTAGGTTTGGTTTCTTATTGTTTAGTTATGTATTATCAACATGTAAAATCTTATAGTACTGGTTTATTAACTGCACTTTCTATTCGTATTGATGATGTTGCTATTTTAATTTCTATTGCTTGAATATAAAATTTTGGTAGTTGGAATTATATTTATTATTATGATTTTATTTCTAAATCTTTTGAAATAAAGCTTATTACTATATTAATTGTATTGGCAGCTATAACTAAGAGAGCTCAGATTTCCTTTTCTTCTTGACTTCCAGCTGCTATGGCTGCTCCTACTCCTGTTTCTGCTTTAGTTCATACTTCTACTCTTTTTACTGCTGGAGTTTATTTATTAAATCGTGTCAGACCAATATTAGATACTTGTGGTAGATTTTTACTTTTAATTGGTTGTATAACTATATTTATGACTGGATTGGGGGCTAATTTTGAATTTGATTTGAAGAAGATTATTTCTCTTTTAACTTATTTGCCCTTGTTTTATTTAAGGCATTGTTATTTATGTGTGCAGGTTCAATAATTCATAATTTAAAGGATTCTCAGGTCATTCGTTTTATAGGCTCAATTGTTACTATTATACCTTTATCTTCTGTTTATTTTAATGTTTCTAATTTGTCTTTGTGTGACATATCTCTTTTTGGCAGGTTTTTATTCAAAGGACTTGATTCTTGAAATTGTTTGTTTAAGATGCATTAATAGTTTAATTTTTTTCTTTTTTTCTGCTGGTTTAACTGCTTCTTATTCTTTTCGTTTATTTTATTATTCAATATCTGAGGATAATAGTTTTTATTCTAGATTTTCTTTTGATGATAAGGGTTATTATATTTCGTTTGGTATAATTGGTTTATTGTTTGTTGCTGTTTTTGGTGGTAGTCTGTTTTCTTGGTTAATTTTTCCTCTTCCTTGTATGATTACTTTACCTTATTATTTAAAGTTCTTAACTATTACAGTTGTTGTTTTAGGTGCTTATTTGGTTTATGTTATTTCTAAGTTTTTTATTTTTCTTTTAATTTGTTTTCTTTAAGTATGGTTTCTTTTGTTAGATTTGCTGGTTCTCTATGGTTTATACCTTTTCTTTGAACTATGTTTGTTAGATATATTCCTTTAAAGTTAGATTATTATTCGTAGAAATCATTTGATTATGGTTGAGGTGAATTATTTGGCACCAAGGTTTATATAGATTGTTTTTTTATTTAATTGGATATATTCAGGGTTGATATGATTCTAATTTCAAGATTTATCTTTTAACTTTTATTTTTTTAATATTTCTATTTGTGATTTTCGTGTACTTAAATAGCTTATAATTAGAGCATTACACCGAAGGAGTTAAGGAAGTATTTTTACTTTTAGGTATTTATAAATATAGATATATTATTTTTACAGTGAAAATGTAATGTTTTATTTAAACTATATATATTTTAGAAATGTTACTCGTTTTTAAGCGCTAATATAAAAAGTTAGCAGCCTTAATATTGGCTTTACATTTCCTTAACTGGGACTTTATAGTCCAATATATTATTAACAGTGATACGCCTCTTTTTGGCTTCAGTTAATAAGAATAAGGTTATTTTATTTGCCAGTCTTCCAGGTCGAAACTGACTGCAATATTTCGCTTCTTATTCTATTTATGGTTGATTGATTATATCAATACTTTTTGAATGCAACCCAAATGTAATAGTTAACTACAGCCCTGTATCCTGCTCATTGTAAGGCTCCTTGATTTCATACATGGTATAGTCCACCTAATAGGACTAGATCATTGATTAATTTCTTTGATAATGTTGTTGCAAGGATTATAGCAATGATTGGAATAATAAATCTAATAAAAACTTTTGTAGTTAGAATTAGGATTTTTTTTCTTGATTTATATCATGCTTTCTGATTGGCAGTCAAATGTACTATTTATACTAGAAAAACAATTATCGACCTCATCAATAAATAGAGATGTATAAGAATAATCATACTACGTCTACGAACTGTCAGTATCATGCTGCTGCTTCAAATCCAAAGTGGTATCTTGGTGAGAATTGATTTATTGAGTGTTGAAGTAGACATGTTGTTAAGAAGATTGTTCCAATAATTACGTGGAGACCATGGAACCCTATTGCAACAAAGAATGTTGATCCATAAACTGAATCTGCAATAGTGAAAGGTGCTTCTCAATATTTATATTCTTGAAGTATTGTGAAATATAGTCCTAATAATACTGTAAAAATAATCCTTGTAATCTATGGTTAGATTCTATTAAACTATGATGTGATCATGTTATGGTTAATCCTGAGGCTAAAAGAATAGCTGTATTAAGTAATTGAATTTGTATAGAATTAAAATTTGAATTCCTATTGGAAGTCATAATATTCCTAGTTCAATTGTTGGTGCTAGTCTTCTTCTAAAGAAGGCTCAGAAGAATGAAACGAAGAATAATACTTCTGATGCAATAAATAGGATTATTCCTCATCGTAATTCAATAGATACAAACCCTGTATCTAATCCTTGATATGTCCCTTCTCGTACTACATCTTGTCATCATTGAATTGTAGTTAGTAAGGTAATTCTGAATCCAATTATAAATAAGTTAATGTTAAATAGGTGAAATCATTTTGCTAATCCTGATACTAGGACTATTGCTCTAATTTCTCCTGTTAGTGGTCAAGGTCTATAGTCTACTAAGTGGAAATTGGTGATTTGAGTGCATTGTTAACACAGGTTTAATATACTTCTCTAGAATATAAAGTTCTTAAAATTCAGAAAATATAAGCTTGAATTATTGCCACTGCAGATTCCAGAATTAGTAGAAGTATTTGTCCAATAATTAGTAGTGAGATTAAGTATACTGCTATAGATGGTCCTGTGTTTCCTAGTAAGGTTAATAGTAAATGTCCTACAATTATATTTGCTGCTACTCATACTGCTATTGTACCTGGTTGAATGACATTTCTAATTGTTTCAATTAATATTACAAATGATATTAATGCAGGTGGTGTCCTTGTGGAATAAGGTGTGTAAATATATGATTAGTATGATTCATCCAAATAATATAAATCTTCATCATGTAGGTAGGGCGATTGCAAATGTTAATGCTAAATGTCTTGTTCTAGTAAAGATGTAAGGGAATAATCTTATAAAATTATTAAATAGTATTATTATAAAAATTGAGATAATGATGAATGTTGTTCCTAGTAGTATTTTGAATTCGTTGTGTTAGGTTAGGTTTAGTTTATTTCAGATAATTTTAATTCGTGATGGTGTAAATCAAAACACTGATGGGCTTAATAATAGTCCTAAAATGTTCTAGTTCAATTTAATGATAAATTGAAGATGTTAGTTGATGGGTCAAATGTTGAGAATAAGTTCGTTATCATTTTCAATTTTAGTTTTTTATTTCAGTTGTTCTTTTTTCTGCTCTTTTAATAAGGTTGGGTTTGAATGAGGAAACGTTTATTTCATTAAATAGGACTGAGGTAGCTGAAAATATAATGAATAGGGAGAATCATATGAGAGGAGATGTTTGAGGGATTTAGATTTAATTTCCCCATCAGAAGTAGTCGTTAATTTACTATTGTTTGGTGTAAGAGACCATTACTTACTTTCAGTCATCTGATGTTTCAAGGTGTACTAATTGTTTAGTTATTTTAGATTGACACTCTAATATTTAACTAACTCCTTATATAGTCTTAGATAATCTCTTGATAAATAAATTTACTGAACTTCATTCAATTACAATTGGTATAAATCTGTGGTTTGCTCCACAGATTTCTGGGCATTGTTCGAAAAATATTCCAAGTCGATTTATTGTAAATGTTCCTTGATTTAGTAGACCTGGTGTTGCATCGATTTTAACTCCTACTGCAGGAACTGCTCATGAGTGGAGAACATCTGATGCCCTTGTTAATACTCGTACTTCTGCATTTATTGGGAGAATTGTTCGGTTATCTATGTCTAGAAGTCGAAATCCATCATAATACGACCATAGTAAGATCATGAAAGAATGATAGTTGCTCTATTAATGGAGAAGCTCCATTTTGAAGGGACAAATTTGATCATGTTGCCATTTGAATATTTTTCTAATAAAAGTTCAAACCTTTATTTGTAGAGCTTAAATGTACTGCAGTAATCTTCCATATTAGAATCTAGAAATTAATGGTAATTCTGAGTTACTGTGTTCTGCAGGTGGGTTATTTTGTAGCCATTCTGTTGATCTTCTTATATTAGCTCTAAATATAATTTGCTCGGTTTCTTACCATTCTTTCTCATATAATTACAATGAATATAATAATTCGTACAATAGAAATTGTAGATCCAATTCTTGATACTACATTTCATGATGTATATGCGTCTGGATAGTCTGAATATCGTAGTGGTATTCCTGCTAACCCTAAGAAGTGTCGAGGGAAGAATGTTAAGTTTACTCCAATAAATATAATTGTAAATTGGATTTTTAATCATGCGTTGTTTATGGTTAATCCTGTGAATAGTGGGTATCATTGAATAACACCTCCTATAATTGCGAATACTGCCCCTATAGATAATACATAATGGAAGTGGGCTACTACATAATATGTATCATGTAATACAATATCAAGTGATGAATTTGCTAATACTAAACCTCTTAATCCACCGGTTGTGAATAGGAAAATAAATCCTAAAGCTCATAATTATGGTGGATTGAACTTGAATTTAGTTCCATATAGTGTAGCTAGTCATCTGAATACCTTAATTCCTGTAGGTATGGCAATAATTATTGTCGCTGGTGTGATGTATGCCTGTGTGTCAATGTCCATTCCTACTGTAAATATATGATGTGTTTTCATACAATAAATTGTATTAATCCAATTGATAACATGGCGTAAATTATACCTAATGTTCCAAATGATTCAATTTTTCCTCTTTCTTGACATACAATGTGTGAAATAATACCAAATCTGGGTAGAATTGGAATATAAACTTCTGGGTGGCCAAAGAATTACAATAGGTGTTGGTATAAATTTGAGTCTCCTCCTCCTGCAGGGTCAAAGAATGATGTATTTAAATTTAGATCTGTTCATAGTATGGTAATAGCTCCTGCTAAAACTGGAAGTGAAAGAAGGAGATGTAGGACTGTAATAGCTACAGATCAAACAAATAAAGTTGTTTGATTTAAAGTTACACTTTCTGATCGTATATTAATTGCTGTTGTAATGAAGTTTACTGCACCAAGAATAGATGATACACCTGCTAAGTGGAGTGAGAAATCAGCTAGATCTACAGATGCACCCCTGTGTGCAATAGCTCCTGCTAGAGGTGGGTTACCTGCTCATCCTTTGCCAGCACCGTTATCTACTATAGAAGATGTAAGAAGAAGGGTTAATGAAGGTGGTAGTAATCAAAAACTCATATTATTTATTCGTGAGAATGCTATATCTGGTGCACCAATTATTAATGGTACAAGTCAATTACCAAATCCACCAATTATAATAGGTATTACTATAAAGAAAATTAGACAAATCTGTGGACTGTAATAATAACATTATAAATCTGGGCATCTCCAATTACAGGTCCTGGTTGACCAAGTTCATCACGAATAAGTATTCTTATTTATGTTCCTACTATTTCTGCTCATGCTCCAAATAGGAATTATAAAGTACCAATGTCCTTATGGTTTGTTGAGAATAATCATTTTTGGGTAAGATGGCTGAATTTTAAGTGGTAGACTGTAAATCTACTTATGAGATATTTTCTCTCTTACAATATTTTGGTCTTATATTCAATTATGATTCTAGACTGCAATTCTACAGGTGTAAAATTTTACTAAGGCCTACAAGATCATTCTTTTAATTATAACTTTGAAGGTTATTAGTATAATTAACTTAAGTCCTTAGTATAATGAGATTAGAGTTGATGTTGAAATCAATCCCATGGTTGAAATTATTACCGTTATAGGAAGAATAATTTTTGATTTTTGAGACTTTATCTTTATGGATCATGAATAATAAAGTGTAATTGTAATTAATACAACTATAATAGTTATAATAGTTGTTATGTTGTTTTCTATTAATGATTGTATTACAATTCATTTTGGTAGAAATCCAAGAAATGGTGGTAAGCAACCTAGAGATAAGAATATTATGAATTTAATTTCAGTTTTTATATTTCTGGCTGAATAAATTTGGTTCATGAAAAATAGGTTTATTTGCTTAAATAGTAAAACCATGATTAATCTTAGTAGTGAGTAAATAATAAAATATAGTTCTTAGATATTTTCTCTGTCTGTAAGGGATCTAATTATTCACCCTAAAGGTCTAATTGAAGAATATGTTAGAAGTTGACATAGAGATGTTTGATTTAAACCTTCTATTGCTCCAATAATGATTCTTAAAATGATAATTGTTGAAATGAAAGTTCTTTATTGAATACAATATGATAATACCATTATTGGGCAATTTTTCTCATGTTATTAATGTTAAACAGTTCTTTCATCTCGAAGCTCCTATTACTTCTGGAAATCAGAAATGAAAAGCTGCAGCTCCAATCTTTAATAATAATCTTATCTGATTATTATTGATAGAATAAATTCTGTTTCTCATCCCATTGGATATTTTATTTGAATCAACAAAATTGAAAATAATAGTATTGTCAATGCTATTGCTTGGACAATAAAATATTTAATTGACGACTCATTTATTATTATATTCTTATTTCTTTTAGGGGCAGAATAAAAGAAAGTAAGTTGATCTCAAGTCCTATTCAAACTCCAAATCAGGAATTTGATGAAATGGACAGGATCGTTCCTATCATTAATGTTGATAGGAGGAGTAGTTTTGTAGAGTTGTTGGTCATTAAAAAGGACAGGATTGATACATCTATAAATGGGGTATGAATCAATTAGCTTGTTTAGCTTACCTTTTTACATTAAGGTGTATGATGCACATTAGTATTTGTTTCATGAAGGTAATTTATTTAATTTAATCTATCAGGGTAACCCTTTACTCAGGAACTTCATTTATTTAATATACAAATTAAAAGTTTTTTCTGAAATTTTATTATTTATTATTTTGGGTATTCCGAATTAATTTATCTCCTTTAGGTTATATATATATATATATATATATATTACATTTATATATATATATATATATATATATATATATATATATATTACATATATATATTATATTTAATTACTTTTAAATCCCTATAAGTTTATTTTATTATTATTGAGTGATTACTTTAATACATTTATTTACTGAGGATTATTGCTACTTATGTTTTTAGCTTCAAATAGGATATTATTCTATAATATATATAAAATAATATGTAAACTAATATTAAATATTATTATAATTGTATATAATAAATAATATTAATAACTTTAAATATGAAATATTATATTAATGTAAATAATTATTTTAAGTATAACAATATAATTATTTAATTAACTATAATTAGATTATTTAAATACTAAATATTTAAGTTTACTTAATATATAGTTAATTTTATATTAATAACATAATATATTAATTTACATAATTGTATGAAACATATTTATTATATTGTTTAATCTTTCTTTATTATTAGTGAAAAGAAAGGTTAAATAAGAAAGAATATAATATATTTATCGGTATATACATTTCATATTAATCATTATTTATATACAATAGAGAAGTTTTTGTTGTCATATGGGGGTGAATTTCTTTGTTTTTATGGTTAGTGCTTGTGTTTGTTTTCTTTTATTATTTAAATATTTGAATTATTTGTTTTTTCTTGATTTTATTAATTTTTAAATTTCTTATTTTTTGTTCTTAAAAGTTTTATTCTTGCTTGTTTATTCACTTTTTCTTTGTATTATATGTAAGTTTTGTTAAACTAAATGTTCTTATTGCAGTAATATGATTTAATTATCAAGTGATTTTATATATAGCATTTGATTTAGTATCAGCATAATTCGTGCCAGCATCCGCGGTTAGACGATTGATACAAGTGAATATTATTGGTTAAGACAGTTGTTTATATTATTTGGGTTAAAATATAAATTTTTAAGGTGAAATGTTAAAATTTATTTGCAGCCCTTTTTATGAATCTGTGCAATTTAAATAATAAACTAGGGTTAGATACCCTATTATTTTAAATGTTAATTACATTTATCAGGGTACTATTAGTTAAGGTCTTTAAACCCAAAGAAGTTGGCGGTATCTCATTCCATTCAGAGGAACCTACCCCGTGATTGATAATACACGATTTACTCTACTTAATTTATTTGTTTGTATAACTCTGTTATCAGAGAATCTTTTTAGATAGCTTTCATCTCCTATAACGGACAAAAATCCTGATTCTTTTGGATGTTCCTTTGAAATGAGTGCCTATCAAAGTGATCTTTTAGTGCTGCATTCAGCTCAGCACTAAAAATTAATCAGTCCCCTGAAAACACAAGTGTTTGATGACGATTCAGTTTGATTATGAACCCTTAATACCAATTAAGAGGAACCACAGAAACGATTGCAATTTATTAAAATTTTTAACATCTACTTATTATGCCTATCTTCTTTGATATACTCCCCAATTTTCCATTTACGCGCACTACCCAACTGATAAACTATTGTTCAGTTCCAACAAATGACAGTCTGAAATAACAGCTGAATTGTCATGCTACTTCACTTTGCTGCTCAAATGACGTATGTCCATAGCTACATGAGGGTTCCCAACCAAAACAACCCAAATGGGAAGTAGAATAATGAAATTTTAATCTCACAGACTCATAATCAATGACTGATTTTGCAAATATCCAGTTTAAATGCTCTTTTAAATTGTCAGTTTCCAGTGTCAGTGTTGCGCACAGGATTTAAAGGTGGTGATAGTTGGCCTAGCCCTTTACAGCATGCTTCTCCTCATCAGAAAGGTGGCGAAAGTCTATAGCTTGAGAATTATTTACGCTTTTCATTTTCATTCTCACTACACAAACCAGAAACTATGTGATAACCTAGTTCTCCCTCTGCAGGATGTATCAGATATAGTACTGCATAAAAAACTGCTGTGTCAAGAACCAGAATACTCAATCACTTTGAAACGCCACGAAATCTATACACAAGACACTTGATAAACAAACGTGTTACAGTTGCATTAACACCAATAATCGCAATATTCCATCCACTTTCCAAAATATCGCTATGTTAGCATTAAATCTAAGCTTCATTTACTATTGTCAGAAATATTACATGCAATTATGTTGATGAGAAAACAGTTCCTCCAAATTTCTACACTCAAAGCAAATATGAGAATGAAACAAAATTATTAGGACTGCTGTCAAAATATTGACATTGATTATATTGTGGGTGGCAGAATGGCATACCGTAGCAGTGTGTATAACAAATTAACGTAGTGAGATGAGAGAAAGCTTGGAGAATGTTCTCCAAAGAGTAACGCTTCCTACCAGGATATTTGGAATTGTTCTTAGTGTGGGAGTTTCCATGCCGACTGCAACTCCCTGCAATGCCACGCAACCTGGTGCTACATACAGGCCTCTAATCGTCCTTGTTCGAGGTAGAGTCCACTACGGAGTTGGAGTAAGAATCCAAACCTCCCACAGTTGGCTTAGAGCCCAGCACTGTTTTTGGGTCTGTCATGAGACAATAGGGCGTTGGACGACGAAAGATAGCTGATTGTAAAATATTTCATGGTATATATTAGGTTTCCTAAACATAAAAGGGACATATGAAGTGTAAAATTATCTGAAGGTGTGTAACATTGCAACAGTACCACCCACTGGCACAGCATTGTAGCATAAATCACTGTACTGGAATCATCCCCTCACTCCAGTGAAAATTTCAGAGACATTCATTAAATGTGAGAATGTATGAAGAAAGACTGTGGACAAAAATAGCATTTTGAGCATGTCAGCCATTCAACAATTAGAGATCAGTAGATGAATCCAAAGTAGCTAACTAGTTGCAAAGAAAGGTGGTTTATTCAGCCTTTCATCAAGATTTTGACAGATGTAAAATTGGCTTCTTCAGAAAAACATGTAACAAAATTTCATTTTTGAAGGAGACCACAAAATGAAACGATCAGACATTTTTCGAATGAAAATTTGCCTCAGCACATATCATTGCAGTATGTTATAAAATGTCCTGGTCTCTATGATCAGGACCTTTCAAGTACAAATACTTAAAATCCATTTTATTTCTTTATTTTAAATATTCTTGCTTGACTAGTCCTTGTCATAGGTGCCAGCAAATTTTGTGAAGTTTTCAATGATGCACGCTGACAGCATATTTTTATTGGACAAATGTCATTTCGATTCATTATTTGTTGCTTTTCCATTTAGGAATTTCGTCGCAAGTTTCCCTGAAGAAAATGGGACTCCATCTGTCGAAACCATGGTAAACTGCTAAATAAAACCAACCTCCATTGGAAATGAGTGGCAGCTCTGGATTCATTTACAAAAATGACATGTAATATGAGCAATATACTTGTTAAGTATTTAAATCGATCAGTTCACACATGGTTCGTAAACAGTATCAAATAGACATGAGTCCAAAAACTACCTGCAATGAAATCATCTTCTGTTTTACATGAAAGGAACACAGGCATGGAATTATTTACCTACCCAATCCTACATTATAATGCGATCTAAAATGAAGCAGAGTATAAGCAGCTTATTTACAATGCAATTCACAAGTGGAATACAAATAAGAAGTTCATAATTATAAACAGTATGCAATGCTTTGTGTCATGTCATGTGAGATGATGTTTAGGTTTTGACAATTGCTGAAATGCAATTATTTCCATTTGATAATGGCCACATAATGGAAATAGTACTAATGGGTTTTACAAATAAATAAATGAAATAAACCGTTAGAAATGTACAAATTTATTTGCAGTGTGACTGTAAAATGACTCATTCCACTTCATTACGACCTCTCGTTCAAAATGATCCATAGAACAAGTAAGTAACTAACTAACTAACAGTCAAAGGCTACCATTATATCATTCACAGAATTTTACATGGCTCAAACCCCAGCTATGAGAAGTTAATCTTAGTTTTCTTTTTATTGTGATTTATCGAACATATTACTTTATAAGGTCACAAATACGTTTCCAGGTACGCACTTTACTGTCTGACTTTGAGACCCACCCAAAAATAAAAAAGAAAGATATTGTCAATTAACTAAGTATTTCGCAAAACAAGAATACGGATTTTTCGCCACATCTTAACGTATTCAGAATTCACTGCCAGGACACTATGAGCGCTAATGTCTTTATGAGATCAGATTAGACTAGATTTAACTCATTACAATTGATCCATAGTGAGGAAGTCCTCCAGGATGTAGAACATGTCAGAGAAAACAATAAATATTTGCAACTAAAACAAATAAGCTAATGTACCTTCCACAGGTACCAAGTGAAATGATCGTCATTTTATTAATGAACACTATATGAAAGGATTATTTTACAACACTCATTTACTGAGATCACATTAATCCACTCAACTAAAAATTTTAAAAAAATGTTTTTTATTTATAAGGTAATAAACATATAATAGAACTACTACAATACTTATTTACAATGAACATATTACTGTACTGAAATAATGCTAAAGTTAAATTGTTCTTTACACACAAAAACACACACACACACACACACACACACACACACACACACACACACACACACACACACAATCAGTTGTTCCACTGAGAAATTCATCAGTGAAGTAGAAGGAGTTGGCCACCAATAAATCCTTCAGCAGTCTTTTAAACTGAATTTCATTGGTTGTTAAGCTTTTTATTGCCGCTGGCAAGTTATTGAAAATGTGTGTTCTTGAATAAAACACACCTTTTTGTACAACAGTAAGTGACTTTGAGTCATTGTGAAGATTATTCTTATTTCTAGTGGCGAATCCATGAACTGAGCAGTTGGTTTGAAAAAGTGATATATTTTTAATAACAAATTTAATTAAGGAATAAATATATTGGCAAACGGTAGTTAATACCCCTAGTTCCCTAAACAGGCCTCTGAAGGATGTTCTTGAGTTCACACCACAAATAACTCTTATAGCACATTTTTGTGCCCGGAAAACTTTAGCTTGGCTTGATAAATTAACCCAAAATGACATTATGGAGTGAAAGTAAGCATAGTATGTCAGCTTTTTTTTAATCTCCTATGTCTGACAGAATTCACATTGGAAGTAGAGATTTGTTTAGACGCTTTAGCAGTTTTGTGGTGTGCTCCTCCCAGTTGAATTTATTATCAAGCTATAATCCCAAGAATTTAACACTGTCAATTTCTTCTATCTATCTGTCACCATAATTAGGCATATACTCGTGGAACACCCCTTACAAGTTCTGAAGTGCATGTGATGTGTTTTTTCAAAGTTTAGTGACAAAGAATTGGCAAGGAACCAATGATTAATTTCCACAAATATTTTATTAGACGATCTTTCTGAGACTACACTTGATTTGCTATTTATTGCAATATTTGTATAATAGGCAAACAAAACAAACGTGGCGTCTGGTAATGTCACTGATGGAACGTCATTGACGTACACAAGAAAAACTGAGGGCCCTAAGATGGAACCTTGTGGGCTCCAACATGTAATTAGTTCCCAGTTGCACGATGCCTGGTAGCTCTCTCCTGATACCACCCTTTGTTTCCTGCCAGAGTTATAAGATTTGAACCATTTTGCAGCATTTCCTGTTACACCATAATATTCTAATTTACTTAAAAGGAAAAGGCTATTTACACTGTCAAATGCCTTTCACAGATCACAAAAAATTCCAGTAGCCAGAAATTTTTTGTCTATTGAATTAAGGACATTTTCATTGTAAGTGTAGATAGCCTTCTCAGTATCAGAGCCCTTTAGAAATCCGAACTGCGACAATAGTATGCTATTTGCAGAGATCACTGGCTATTTGTGATAATGGTTATAAAGTCGATTGTACATTACCTTTTCTAAAATTTTTGAGAATACTGGTAAAAGTGAAATTGGATGAAAATTTGATGCTATTTCTTTATCTCACTTCTTAAACAGTGGCTTAACTTCAGCATATTACAACCATTAAGGAAATATTCCACTGATAAACTACTGGTTACACATATAGCTTAATATGTTACTTAACTCAGAATCACATTTTTTAATTAACTTTGTTGATATTTCATCATACCCATACAACTGTTACCGTATCGCAACAGAGTTTCCGCACTTCTTATAATGTGGTGTTTTGAGATCTCAATCCTACGCAGTGGCGAATACTGGCAGAGGATCTCACTTGTTAAAGGTCGTGTGAGTGAAGTGGCTCGTATGTCCACCGTACTTCCTTGGATTTCATCTAGTGTTTACAAATAAACAAGTAAGCGCTAGTGAAAAATATTACAATGCCCATAAAGTATATAGGCAGGACAACCGATTTTAGGGGGAAACCCCTGTGGGAAATATTGGGCAACCTGAAAAATTTTGGTGTGGGCAGAATTGTGGTGAGAAGTATGTTCGAAAGATACGACGAACCATGTTACTTTGTCATACGAAAAGTTGAAGCGATGCCGAATGAGGTAATTTAATGAAGTATGTCCGTCAGATGGTATGCTGTGAGATATTGAAACTGTGTTCTTATTCCAAACTGCAGGAAACTCGCAAGGTTTGCGTCTGGGCGGAAAAGATATTCAGGGGCAGGAAGTATCCCTACTTGGTGAAAATAAGTAGCGTCACATACAAAGCGGACTACAGGCTTATCCATAAACACGAGGAATATGCATATACCCATGCCCAGAATGCAGAATCCAGTGAGAAACCGGCGAGACTGCTCCCAAGAACAGCTCCTTTTCCACCTCTACTAAAAGTAAGTCTACATATTATTATTATTATTATTATTATTATTATTTGCTATTTTATAATCCTAAACTTTAAGTCCTCACAACTTAATTTTTATTGATTCACCGTAATTTCATGAAATATAACCCAGAAAAAAGGCAGATTACTAAAATTAAGGTCAACAACTCTTACTAAGAGAAACATTAGTACTTTGCAACGAAATCATTCACTCATGAGCAAAAATGTGTGTCAACAGTTTCATAGGTAAGGCATATTATGAACATAACAGAGCATGTATTTCTATTGTACCAACAGGTTTAGGGCGAAATAAGCTATCTTAAATCCAGTTGATACTATCCACCACTGTGCAACCATAATTAGTCCGTTGTTTTCTCCAAGCAGCACAGTACACCAAAAGACAAATTTTTCTATTACGTATCTTCTAATACAAGGGACGAGAAATGTAGAAGCTTCTTGGTCCCCCTCCTTTCATACCATACTCTCGTGATTCCCATCACCACTAATGGCTCTATAGTCAACTTAAAAACCATTTCCTCATAAGGAAAAAATATTTTTGTGTAATTTTTGTTTCAGTTTACTGTAGTTTCTTTCATATTCATATTGATGCATATAGAAAGTCAGTCAAATTAGAGGTCAGATTGGGGAAGACTGCAGCACTTCACAAGTTACTTCCAAGCAACTAATAAATTTGGTAATGTTTGCCATGGTAGCAGGGAACACATGGGATACAGTTTCAAGTGCACATTACAATACTACGTTGTCACAGAGATATTATAAAATAAATGGCACCCGAAAATGATTGTCTCTCCCTCATTCTTCCCTACCATTTTTGCAGTTCTTGCACTGAAATTATGCTTGGAGGATGAAGTTCTAGGTGAAACCCAAAGTAGAAAGTATCGGAAAGACATATTAGTTGCCATAGGAGGGGGCAGTCTCATTGCAGTTGACAAAAATATTGTCTCTATTGAGTTCAAAACTGAATGTGACAGTGAAGTTATCTGGTCGCGTATAACAGGTCTAGATGAAACCAAGTTAATTATTGGACAATTTTAGTGACGACACAATTCCACTGTGACTGTTCTAGATTAATTCAAAGAAAGTGCCCTCAGGGGCTCAGCATTCATTTGGTGAGTATTGGCTTGGCGACCCTGAGCTTGGGGCCTGGTAGGTGCCCCTAGTCCTCTGCCACCATAAGCTCTGGGAATGCTTCAGCGACCACCGTTCGGCTCAGCAGTGGAATGTTGTGTTCGCAAGGAACAGGGACCTTGGCTTGATCGCCCAGATCAGGAGTATGGTAAAACCCTCTGTAAAAAAAACCCTAAGTTATGCTTGTGGGATGCATGGCTGTTGAGGCAGAACAGTTGTAAGCCCCTAGGCCACCTGCCACACCTCAGTTGTACAAGGCTTACCCAGGCAAGCAGGGCTCTGAATGAATGAATCTGTTCCCTAGCTACTCTTGAAACAATGATGGAGCCTCTTAATTCTTCAAAAACTGCTCCCAGTAGGTGGGGTGGGCCTCTGGTGAGCAATGTTACCCATCCCAATAAGAGAAGCTGTGAGGATACCTCTTCTGAGCATACTCCTCATAAATGTGGAATCAGTTATAGTAACAGGGCACAGATGTGTCCAAACATTAAAAAAGAGCTGAGGGAACTTTTGCTAAGGTGTCCCCATTCTGCATTCAGAAAGGTTTAGATGGTATTACAAGTGGTCTGAAGACGTTTAAATGGCTTTGTAATAGTACATTGTCGATTGAGACGGCCACTTCTGGGCAAGTACAGATACTTCTAAAAGCAACTGCATTGGGTTATTACCCAGTTACTGTTGGACTGTATACAACCTTAAATTCCAGCCATGGGGCAATAATGCGTGAAGACCTCTTGGGTGAGGACATCAGTGTCTTACAACGAGAATGGGCAGACGACGGTGTTATAAAAGTCCATTTGAAGAAGAGAGTGAATGGGCAGAACTTTCAATACACAAGACTTGCCCAGTCACATTAAGGCAGGTTTCTTATGCTTACCAGTTTGCCCTCTTTTTCCAAATCTCATGTGATGTTTCAAGTGTCAACGATTTCATCATACAGCCATTGCATGTAATGGTCTTGTTACCTGTGACACTGTGGTCAAGCAGCTCATGAACCAGGTGTGGAATGTTCATCTCCATCAGTGTGTGTTAATTGCTGTAACTCACATCCAGTCTGGAGTAGAGAGTGCCCCATCTATAGGGAACAAAAGAAAATACAAGAAATTAAAGTTACACATCACGTGTCATATGCCGAAGCAAAGAAAATGTTTAAACCATTGCAGCCCCCATCATTCGGTACCTCATTTGCATCAACTGTGAAACAACCCATAGTTAAAGTTAATGTGGCGACACAAATGAAAGTGGTGATTACCAGTAAGAACGTGTGTTCCTGTTGCTGCACATACCAACAGCCGGGCTCTGGTAACACTGTGCTGGGCAGAGACTTATTTACACAAACATCTCAGATTGACAACGCGGAGCCAACAGCAACTATCCCACCGGTGCCGACTGATACACTCATTTAGCTCAACAAGGGAAAGCCACCACAGAGGCCAAGTCAAAGTCCAGTGGAACAGTTACTAAAGCACTGGCAGTGAAACAGGCCACTGCTGCTATTGATGATTTGGCAATGGATGTGAATCCAATCAGCTTCCCACCCAGTCCTACTAACCCACCACCTTGCGTTCCTCACCAAGGTGCAAAGAGAAAGGGAAGGAAAACTTTCCCAATAGATAATGGACATCCTGCAGTGGATTGTAAGTGGCTTCAGAGTTCACGTGGATGAACTAAACTTCCTCACTCAGACTGGATCAGTGTGTGTGTGTCTTCAGGAAACACATTTCAAGGGATCTGATGCCCCTGTGTAGGGGTTTTCGTCTACATTGCAAAGATGATCTTCACAGCGACAGAGCTCAGGGAGGAGTGGCGGTGTTCCTTCATGACATACTTTACTCCTCCCCTGTAACTCTAATCACCACACTACAGGCAGTTGCTGTCAATGTGCATTTTGTGTCCTTCCAGGTAACCTTCTGTTCCCTCTACCTCTGGCCACAGGTGCCAATGGATGGCGAGGCACTTTCCGAGCTGATCAACCAGCTTCCGCCACTGTTTGTGCTCTTAAGAGATTTTAATACTCATAATATTCTGTGGGGTAGTCTCTCATCCTGCCCAACAGGGTGAGTGGTTGAAGGTGTATTATGATCTGACACCATGTGTCCTCTCCTGAAGATGCGCTCCATGACAAATTTGTGCAACAGCAACAGGAACACCCTCTGCCATTGATTTGACAGTTTGCTCTCTTGCACTCGCATACTCTATCCAGTGGGAGGTGGCAGATGACCTCCACTCCAATGACCACTTTCATATTACTCTCTGGCTATTACAACGAATGGAGCCTGAGGGGATACCACCCAAGTGGCTGTTATCCAAGGCGAACTGGATACTTAATGGTCAGTTGGCTGTGCTTGAGCACGTGGACAGCATCCACGGCTGGGTGGGTCACATCACCGAAGTAATCCACACTGCCGTTGATGCATCTGTACCTAAATCGTCAGGCCGTCACAGTAGGCAACCTGTTCCTTGGTGGAACAATCAGTGTCATTGCACTGTATGGGACTGGCGGGCAGTGCTGCACATGTTCCAGCTTATTCCAACTGCAGAGAACTTTGATCCTTTGGGTTAGCAAGAGTCAAATCCCAACGGACAGTGAAGGAGAGCAAGAAGCAATCATGGTACGAGTTTTTGAAGTTCATTAATTGGTCAACTTCTACCACTGCAGAACGGGATTCTGTAAGGAAGAAATCTGTGAAAATTATGTCCTGTCCATTAGCTGCCATAAAGGAGAATGGAGTCCTCAAAGCAATACGTGTGGATATCGCTAACACCACGGCACGATACTTTTATGATGTAACTTCATATCTTCCAGGTTTCCACACCTATCACGAAGTTTGGGAGAGGAGACATCTTGCTTTCACCTCCAACAATGACAATACCAATAATCTCCTGTTCTCTATGTGGGAATTAGACAAAGCATTAGCTGCAGCCAGATTTTATACTTTAGGGTATGCTACGGAACCTTAATGCTGCATCTAAAGATATCTCACTTGCTCTCTTTAATAATATATGGAGAGATGGGGAATATCCTGTCCTTTGGAGGGAATCCATAATGGTCCCCATTCTTAAACCAGGGAAGTACCTCACCCTCTTAGGCAGCTATCGGAGTGTTGCTCTTGTCAGCTGCATAGGAAAGACGCTAGAGCAGATGATCGACTACCACGTATTTTGGACCCTGGAATCTCGAAATCTCCTCAGTCATTTCCAGTGTGGATTTAGTAGGTATCATTCCTCTCTTGATAACCTCATCCTACTGGAGACAGCTATAAAGAAGGCACTCCTACAGAAACAGCATTTAATGTCCATCTTTTTTGACATTGAAAAGGCATACGACACTACCTGGAGACGACACAAGATACTTGATCAGCTAATGAATGGTGTCTTCGTGGCTCCCCATTTTCCTGTGCTCCTTTCTTGCTGAATGTCATTTTCGTTACAGAGTGAGGAATACTCCTGATAGATTTCCTCAAGTTCATGATATCCCAGAGGGGAGCATTTTAAGCATGACTTTGTTTGCAGCTGTGATCAATGACGTATCGTCTGCAGTGAGGAGTCCTGTGGAGTGCTCTTTGTTTGTGGATGATATTTCTATTTTCTGTTCCACTTCTGGTCTCATCAGTTACAGTTGACGCTTAAGCAACTGGAAGAATGGTCTGCATGGACAGGTTTTAATTTCTCCACAGAGAAAACAGTATGTATTGACTTTAATTGTGATCATTCTCTTTTTACACCTCCGCAACTAAGGCTGTGGGATACTGTTTTACATTTTAAGGAGACAGTGTGGTGTTCAGGTCTCATATTTGTAGCAAAATTACTTGGCTGCCACATACCATGGTGCTCAAAACACAAGCCCTTAAAGTACTGGATATTATGAAGTGCTTGAATGAGAAGAACTGGGTTGCCAATAGATCCTGCTTGCTGCCTTTCTTTAAGAGTTTTGCGCGATCACGTCGTGATCGTGGTTGTATGGTCTGTGGCTGAGCATGACCAACATATTTAAAGATGCTGGACACCATACACCATGAAGGCATTGGATTGGCCACTGGAGCCTATTGGATGAGCCCTATACCGAGCTTGAGTGCAGAGGCAGGGGAGCCACCATGAGCTGCTAGGCGGTTTCTTGTGGCTAAGCAGGTGCTCAAGCTCACGTCATTTCTGACTTTGCTGGCTTTCCCTGCAGTTATTAATATCTTCACATCCTCAGAAAGACTATCGCACTCATCCATGAGGGTCGAAACTGGTATATGGGCAAAGCAGCTGTTCTTGAATCTGGGAGTGTCTCCGCTAAACATTCAGCAGGAGTGTTGGTGCAAAGCTCCACCCTGGTTGTTATTGAAACCTGGAATGATTTTAGATTTGATAGAGAGCAACAAATTGTTCACTCCAGACTACGTTTTTAAGCATAAATTTCTTACCATTCACTTAGCATGCTGCAGACAATCCAGTCTATGTACCCAGCAGATAGAACTGTCCAGAACATACAAGATGCCATCCTGCACTTGCAATGACAAGGAAAGGTCTCATTTTGTTGGGTTCCAGGATATATGGGTATCTGTGTGAATGAGTTAGGAGATACTGCACCTAAGGAGGCATGAACTCTTCCCGACATAACTGCCTGCCCTATCCCTCTGCACACTGTGCTGTCATTGTTGTGAAGGTGTGCCATGCGTCTTTGGGAGGAAGACTGGCTGGGCATGATGGGAAATAAGTTGCGAGCAATAAAAACAACTGTGAGGCCATGGTGCATCCCTCTGGTCAGTTTGAATTGATGAAGTCGGTTTAGGACACAGCTCTCTGACCCATGACTTCCTTCTCAGACACGAAGAACCACCTGCATGTGGTGTACTGGTTATGGTTTGCCACATTTTAACCAACTGTATTTGATATAATGACAAGAGGCTTCAAGTTGGTTTACCAACAGACCAGTCCTCAATGTGGCACATATTTTACGATTTTGTGTTTGGTCTTCACTTCTACCCAAGCTCTTTCGTCGCCACTTTTAGTATGTTGGAGAACAACTGGCTTGTCCCATTGCTGTTTTTATAACCCGCTGATCTTCTTTTCTGGACTTGCCTCTTAGTGGCTGTCCAGATCAGATGTCATTGTTTGTAATGTTCTGCCTTGACTTGCTTGCTCCATTGCACTGTTTAGGGGAGCCATGTGTGTTCATGTAACAAAGAGTACAAGGGGGCTTATATGGTCTTATGTTGTATTTTAGGCTATCGTCATTTTGTGTGCTATAGTCCCATTTACCTCACACAGTCAGTGCATAAATACCCTATCATGCAATATTGGCTGGAGGTGCCTTTAACATACCGAATGTAGGCTGGAATGTCTATGGATTTATTGCGGGGGGTACAGACAGAAAGCCTTTGTCTTGAGCAGCTAGTTCGGCAACACACACACTGGAACTACCTTAGGCCTTGTAACTACAGTCAGGCTGACATCAGTATAGAGATGGGGATTAGTGATCATGGTGTCATCATAGCGACTATGATTATGAAAGTTAATAAATCAGTCAAGAAAGCTAAGAGGGTGTTTCTGCTAGAAACAAACAGCAGGTAAACAGTTGTTAGCATCTCACTTAGACAGTGAATGGACATCACTTAGTTCTAGTATGATGACATAGGGGAATTATGGGTAAAGTTTAAACAGGTTGTATTAAGGACAGAAAAGACCCATTGTAGCTTAACAATGAAATTCGGAAAATGCTGAGGAAGCAAAGGCTGTTGCACTCTTGGTTCAAAGGAGAACAAACAAATGAAGACAGACAAAGTTTAGTAGACATTTGTGCATATTTGAAAAGATCTTTGTGTGAAGCATGCAACTACCAACACAGTCATACCTTAGTGAAAGGTCTGGCTGAGAGCCTGAGAAAATTCTAGTCCCTTTTAAAATTAGTGAGTGGGTTTAAGGCTTCCATCCAGTCACTCATTGACCAGTTTGGTGTGGCAGTAGAAGTTACCAAAATGAAAGCTTAAGTTCTAAATTTCATGTTTAAGAAATCTTTGACACGAGAGAATCTTATAGAAATACTGTCGTTTGATCATCACTCAGATTCCCGTATGGACAACATGATAATAAGCATCCCTGGCATAGAGAAACAATTGAAATAGTTGAAAGAAAACAAGTTGGCAGGTCCAGATGAACTCCCAGTTCAGTTTTACAAAGAGTACTCTATGGAATTGGCCCATTACTAAGTTTACATTTACTGTGAATCTCTTATCACAAAAAGTCACAAGTGATTGGAAAAAAACATGTTGTATATGTTGTGTTGTGGTCTTCAATTCAGATACTAGTTTGATGCAGTTCTCCATGCTACTCTTTCCTGTGCAAGCTTCTTCATCTCCAAGTAACTACTGCAACCTACATCTTTCTGAATCTGCTTAGTGTATTCATCTCTTGGTCTCCCTCTACGATTTTTACCCTCCAAGCTGTCCGTTTCCCCCTATGATATTTAACCTCCACGCTGCCCTCCAGTACTAAATTGGTGATCCCTTGATGCCTCAGAACATGTCCTACCAACCGATTCCTTCTTCTAGCCAAGTTGTGCCACAAATTCCTCCTCTCCCCAATTCTGTTCAACACTTCCTCATTCGTTACATTAGCTACCCATTTACTCTTAGCATTCTTCTGTAGCATCACATTTTGAAAGCTTCTATTCTCTTCATCATCATCATCATCTAAGACTGATTATGCCTTTCAGCATTCAGTCTGGAGCATAGCCCCCCCTTATGGGGGACTGATGACCTTAGCTGTTTAGTCCCCCTTAAACATCCCAACAACCACCACCATAGCCCCCCTTATAAAATTCCTCCATGATCCCCTATTCAGTGCTAACATTGGTGCCTCTTCTGATGTTAAACCTGTTACTTCAAAATCATTCTTAACCGAATCCAGGTACCTTCTCCTTGGTCTGCCCCGACTCCTCCTACCCTCTACTGCTGAACCCATGAGTCTCTTGGGTAACCTTGCTTCTCCCATGCGTGTAACATGACCCCACCATCTAAGCCTGTTCGCTCTGACTTCTACATCTACAGAGTTCATTCCCAGCTTTTCTTTGATTTCCTCATTGTGGACACCCTCCTGTCATTGTTCCCATCTACTAGTACCTGCAATCATCCTAGCTACTTTCATATCCGTAACCTCAACCTTGTTGATAAGGTAACCTGAATCCACCCAGCTTTCGCTCCCATACAACAAAGTTGGTTGAAAGATTGAACAGTGCACGGATAACTTAGTCTTGGTACTGACTTCCTTCTTGCAGAAGAGAGTAGATCGTAGCTGAGCACTCACTGCATTAGCTTTGCTACACCTCGCTTCCAGTTCTTTCACTATGTTGCCATCCTGTGAGAATATGCATCCTAAGTACTTGAAACCGTCCATCTGTTCTAACTTTGTTCCTCCTATTTGGCACTCAATCCGTTTATATTTCTTTCCCACTGACATTACTTTCGTTTTGGAGGTGCTAATCTTCATACCACAGTCCTTACATTTCTGATCTAGCTCTGAAATGTTACTCTGCAAACTTTCAATCGAATCTGCCATCACAACTAAGTCATCCTCATATGCAAGACTGCTTATTTTGTGTTCACATATCTTAATCTCACCCAGCCAGTCTATTGTTTTCAACATATGCCTTTTCTAGATCTATAAAGCATAGATACAATTCCCTGTTCCACCCATAACACTTCTCCATTATTTGTCGTAAGCTAAAGATCTGGTCCTGACAACCTCTAAGAGGCCTAAACCCACACTGATTTTCATCCAATTGGTCCTCAACTAATACTCGCACTTTCCTTTCAACAATACCTGAGAAGATTTTACCCACAACGCTGATTAAAGAGAGATACCTCTGTAGTTGCTACAATCTTTTCTGTTTCCATGGTTAAAGATTGGTGTGATTACTGCTTTTGTCCAGTCTTATGGAACCTGTCCCGACTCCCAGGCCATGTCAATTATCCTGTGTAGCCATTTAAGACGTGACATTCCACTGTATTTGATGAGTTCCGACTTAATTTCATCCACCCCAGCTGCTTTATTGCAATGCAATCTATTGACCATTTTCTCCACTTCCTCAAATGTGATCCTATTTCCATCATCATTCCTATCCCATTCTACCTCGAAATCTGACCGTATTTTCACCTACATTGAGCAACTCTTCAAAATATTCTCTCCATCTGCCCAAGGCATCCACAGGATTCACCAGCAGTTTTCCTGACCTGTCCAAAATACTTGTCATTTCCTTCTTACCTCCCTTTCAAAGACTGCTAATTACACTCCAGAATGGTTTTCCAGCAGCTTGACCCAATGTCCACAACCTGTTTCCAAAGTCTTCCCAAGATTTCTTCTTGGATGCTGCAATTATCTGTTTGGCTTTGTTTCTTTCTTCAACATAACTTTCTCTGTCTACCTGAGTTCTAGTATGTATCCATTTTTGATACGCCTTCTTTTTCGTTTTACAGGCTGCCTTGACTGTGTCATTCCACCAAGCTGTTTGCTTCATCCTACTTTTACACACTACTGTTCCAAGACATTCTTTAGCCACTTCTAGCACTGTGTCCCTGTGCCTTGTCCATTCCTTTTCCAATGACTGTAATTGACTACATTCAACTAACTGGTACATTTCTGAGATCGCTGTTATGTACCTGTGCCTGATTTCCTTATCCTGAAGTTTCTCCACTCTTATCCTCCTACATATGGACCTGACCACCTGCACTTTCGTCCTCACAATCACAATTTCACTGCAGATTAAATAATGATCAGTGTCATCAAAGAAACCCCTGAATACACGTGTGTCCCTCACAGTCGTCCTGAATTCCTGATCTGTTAGTATATAGTCAATGACAGATCTGGTTCCTCTGCTTTCCCAAGTATACCGGTGAATTTTCTTATGTTTAAAAAAGGAGTTTGTGATTACTAAGCCCATACTGGCACAGAAATCCAAGAGTTGTTTCCCGTTCCTGTTGGCCTCCATATCCTCTCCAAATTTACCCATAACCTTTTCATACCCTTCTGTTCGATTTCCAATCCTGGCGTTAAAATCACCCATGAGCAGAACACTGTCCTTGTCCTTTACTCTAACAACTACATCACTGAGTGCCTCATAAAAACTATCCATCTTATCTTGATCTGTCCCTTCACAATGCGAATATACTGACACAATCCTAATTTTCTTGTTAGACACTGTCAAATCTATCCACATCAGTCGTTTGTTTACATACCTTATTGCAACTACACTGGGTTCCATTTCTTTCCTGATGTAAAGCCCTACACCCCATTGTGCTATTCCTGCTTTGACTCCTGACAGGTAGACTTTGTATTCTCCCACTTCCTCTTCTTTCTCACCCCTTACCCGAATTTCACTAACAGCTAAAACGTCCAGCCCCATCTTACTTGCAGCCTCTGCCAGCTCTACCTTCTTCCCAGAGTAGCCCCCATTGATATTAATAGCTTCCCATCTCATTACCATTTGCTTGCCAAGTCGTATCTTAGGAGTCCCCGGTTTGTCAGTTAGAGGTGGGACTCCGTCACCTCCAAAGGTCCGAGGCATTTTGCTCTGATTGTTGCCAGCATCATATTTAAAGTACCAGGGAAGCAGGTTGCTAGCCTTACTTGTCCCGAGTCCCATTGGGTTTTACCACTAATGGCTGAGGGACTAACCGGTGGATTTGGTAGTCTTTGCCGTATGAGCACAAAGGTGACCACGACTCAGAATATGTCCAAGATGCCCAGCCTTATTCCAAAGTAACTGGTATCCCGGCTGTCGGGACCACTTACGTGGCCACCCATACATTGCCCGTGGTTCATGAACTAGGACATGACTACAGGAACCCACACTATGAACCACTCTCTTCTTGTCTGAACTATTTATTGTCCACGTTTTACATCCATACGTGGCTACACTCCACACAAATACTTTGAGAAAAGTCTTCCTGACACTTAAATCTATACTTGATGTTAACAAATTTCTCTTGTTCAGAAACACTCTTCTTGGGATTGCCAGTCTACATTTTATATCCTTCTTACTTCGACCATCATCAGTTATTTTGCTCCCCAAATAGCAAAACTCATCTACTACTTTAAGTGTCTCATTTCCTAATGAAATGCCCTCAGCATCACCTGATTTAGTTAGACTACATTCCCTTACCCTCGTTTTGCTTTTGTTGATGTTCATCTTGCACCCTCATTTTAAGACACTGTCCATTCTGTTCAACTGCTCTTCCAGGTCCTTTGCTGTCTCGGACAGAATTACAATGTCATCAGGAAACCTCAAAGTTTTTATTTCTTCTCCATGGATTTTAATTCCTACGCCATCTTTTTCTTTTGTTTCCTTTCCTGCTTGCTCAATATACAGATTGAATAACGTTGTGGATAGGCTACAATCCTGTCTCACTCCTTTCCCAATCACTACTTCCCTTTTGTGACCTTCGACTCTTATAACTGCCATCTGGTTTCTGTACAAGAAAGCCTTTTGCTCCCTGTATATTACCCCTGCCACCTTCAGAATTTGAAAGAGTGTATTCTAGTCAACACTGTCAAAAGCTTTCTCTATGTCTACAAATGCTGGAAATGTAGGTTTGACTTCCCGTAATCTATCTTCTAAGATAAGTCATAGGGTCAGTATTGCCCCACATGTTCCTACATTTTTATGGAATCCAAACTGATCTTCCCCAAGATTGGCTTCTACCAGTTTTTCCGTTGTCTGTAAAGAATTCGTGTTAGTATTTTGTAGCCGTGACTTATTAAACGGATAGTTCGGTAATATTGTATATAAGAAGGGTAAACAAATGGACCCATAAAATTACAGACCAATATCTGGTTTGCTACAGAATCCTTGAACATATCCTTATTTCCTTGAGACCAAAAAGCTTCTGTCCATGAACCAGCCCAGTTTTAAAAAAAGCACCACCCTTCAAAACTCCACTTGCTCTTTTCTCACATTACATACTGAAAACTATGGATAAAGGGGAACAGGTAGATTCCGTATTTCTAGATGTCCTAAAAGCATTTGACATGGTGCCCCACTGCAGATTGTCAATGAAGATACAAGAATATGGAATAGGTTCCTAGATATGTGAGTGCCTCAAACCCAGTATGTTGTCCTTGGTGGTAGGTGTTCATCAGGGACATGAGTGTCATCAGCAGTGGTTCAGGGAAGTGTAATAGTACCGCTATTATTTTCTATATACTTAAATGATCTGGCAGGCAGGGTGGGCAGCAATCTGCAGTTGTTTGCTAATGACGCTGTGATGTATGATAAGGTGTTGAAGTTGAGTGACTGTAGGAGGATAAAAGATGACTTGGACAAAATTTCTAGTCAGTGGCATCTAGCTCTAAATGTAGAAAAATGTAAATTAATGCAGAAGAGAAGGAAAAAGAAACCCATAATTTTCAAATACAGCATTATTAGTGTACTGCTTGACACAGCATTTAAATATTTGGGCATAACTTTGCAAAGTGATATGAAGTGGAACAAGCATGCTTGGCAGGGAAGGCGAATGGTAGACTTTATGTTGTTGTTAGAATTTTAGGGAAATGTGGTTCATCTGTAAAGGAGACTGCATATAGAATGCTAACCTGACCTATTCTGGAGTCCTGCTAGAGTGCTTGGGATCTGCATGAGGTCTGATTAAAGGAAAACATTGAAGAAATTCAGAGGCAGGCTGCTAGATTTGTTACTGGTATATTCAAACAGTACACAAATATTAAAATTCAGGAACTCAAATAGGAATTCCTGGAGGGAAGGTGATTTTTAGGAACCCTGTTGAGAAAATTTAGAGACCTGACATTTGAAGCTGACCACAGAACAATTCTACTGCTGCCCACATGTTTCGCAAAAGGACCACACAGAAAAGGTACGAGAAATTAGAGCTCATGTGGGGACATAGACAGTTATTTTTCCCTTGCTCTGTTTTTAAGTGGAACAGGAAAGCAAAAGACTGGTAATGGAACAGGGTACCCTCCGTCACACACTCTGTAGGGGCTTGCAAAGTGTGTATGTAGATGAAGATGCAGTATTCTTTCTCCAATGTGTGTTACTTTTCCTTAATTTTGTAATTTTTATGTACTTTAGGTTAGGTTAGGTTAGGTTATTTAACCTGATCTAATTAGGGCCATCAGGCCCTCTCTTACATTGGACCAGGGTTTCACTTGTTCAGTACCTTTTTTATATCATAGATACCCAAGAAATAACAATTTCAGTATGACAAATAGTAGTAAAATGATTTGAGTGTTTGAATTGGCAGTGTGAGTAAATTATTCTGACTGTGAACTAATAAAGTTAATACTGGCAATACTTGTACTACTGCAGCTGCTGCCACTAATAATGATAATAGTATTAAATAGGCGCACTGATATAGTGAGTTCTGAGAAAAGGAAATTTCAGGAGACTGTGTCAGTTAAGAACACTGGGAAATGAGGAAGAGCTGGCTGGAAAGAAATATGTACAAAGGTAACTAGAGCTTGGAGGGACAATGGCAGTCATTATTGTTGTTTTAGTAGAAATGCCATTAACTGTCTTCTGAAGCTGGAATTGTTTTTCAATTCTATAATATAACGCAGGAGGTTATTCCAGTCAGGTTCCTGCTACCAAGAAGGACTTCGAGAAAGCGGCTGAACAATGGAGTGTGACAGAAAGAATTTTGTGATGGGAACAGGTGTTTCAGTCATGCTACGCAGACAAGAGCATTAAGGTTGAGGATAGATATGAAGGACAGTGTTCACTGAAAAGATATTAGAGAAGACACAGGGTATGAAAATAGCTGCACTTGTCTGCACACAGTCACAATAGCTGTGCATGTGATGGTGGAATATGATCAGAGTGTCAAACATCACAGATATAGTAAACAGAGGCGTTCATAACCACTTCCAAGTGTGGTGAGCTATCCTGAGGGTCCTTTTAGGATAACATCGCTGTTATCAGTAGTTGAAAGTTTCTTCTTTAGGTAAAGAGGGAAGAGCTTTGCACAATGCAGGTACATGCTCAGTCCAATGTAGCTTTTTACTTATTATTACTCCTGAACTCTTTGCTGTAGGAGAGAAGTTGATATTCCTCATTTAGAGTTAAAGATGGCAGGGATTCTCAATATTTTGGGCTAATGAATCTAGAATGACCAATGACCAAACAGTACTGCTTGTGTTTTTGTTGGGTTGAGCTTTAAGCCTGTATCCTGTGACTACTAAGTGCGTACAGGTCGGTATTTAGATTCGTTGTTTTCACATTTATTGGCTTTGCACTTAGATATAACTGAAGGTCATCACCATACATGTGGTATTTCTAATAGGACAAAACTGATGAAACATCATTTATATACAGTGAAGATGTTGTAGGACCTAATAACAAACCATGGGGAATGTCTGATACTACCTGCTTCCATGGTGACTTTTTTGCCAGACATGATGCTTGCTGGTGAGATGTCAGGTATATTTGAAACCATTGCACTTCTCTTGATGAGAAATTTAGGCTGCTAAGTTGGGCAGGTAAAATGTCATAGCTGACAGTGTCAAACGCTTTGCTGAAGTTTAAGTAGCACATGATTGTTACCTCTTGTGCATCCATGGTAAGCTTCAGGTCATGCGTTACCTTTATTAAGGCAGATGTTGTGCTGTGATGTTTACAGAAGCCTGATTAGTATTAGTCTAGTGCGTTGTTTGTTGGTAGTTGTTCGTTGGCTGCTCATGGACTGTATATTCTAAGGACTTAAAACTTTGTAACTATTATTTTCATTAGCTTTGCACTGCCGTTTTTATAATGTATAGTTTTATTTTAATCTGTTTCTATCCACTAGTGCAGTGGTTGGTAAACTCATTAGTCAAAAGAGCCAAATATCAACAGTACAATAGCTAAATTTTCTTTTGAGAGCCAAATTTTTTCAACTTGAACTGTGTAGGTAGGTATATTGTTATTAAAATGTGTTATGGTACTACTAAGTTGGCTGATGGTGAAAACATCTTCTGTTGATTGAGGCCAACTCCTTTGAACTCTCCCACACACTTGGCTTGTGTACTAGTTTTTTTCTAGATGTATCTGGAATGAATAATAAATACATTTTTTACTGTGCACAAAAATATAAATTGTATGGCCCATGTTAGGCAGCAGTCATAAAGAATAAATGTTTTGCCCACCTCATTTTGTTCATCCTGTTATGTCCAAACAGCCTCACCATATCTTTCTCAGTTCTTCACACTCCATATCCATTTACTCCACAATGCTCCATAATATTGACTCAGTAAACTTTATTTAAAACTTTAACCCTCAGTTAAATTGTAGGAATGTTGCATAGAACTTGATGTTATGCATAAATGATATTATTTATTGATAAAATTAAATTGTAAGACATCCATTAAAATAAAATAATGGCAATAACTATCGCTAATGTGGACAGTGGTTGTGCATCTCTTGGAAAGTTTCTATGTTGTTGACTAATTTTTTGCATGATTCTAGGGTCTCGTCAATAAGATCTCTAAATTCACTCTTGATTAGGTTCACACATGAATATGTAAGCCTGAGCAAGGAAAGAATGGTAAACACAAGTTTTTCAGCTGGCTATAACAGTCAGGAATTCTATTCCAGGTGTTAAAACTCAACATACAGGTACATTCCCTCTCTAGGTCTTTCAGAGCAGACCAGTTGTGCTGTGAACTAAGTTCATATATTTTCCTCCAGTATTTCTACACTGAGGTGCTAAAGAAACGGGTATAGGCCTGCATATTCAAAAACAGAGATATGTAAACACTGAGAATACAGCACTGCAGTTGGCAAAGTCTCTATATAAGACAAGTGTTTGTCTCAGTTGTTAGATCGGTTACTGCTGCTACAATGGCAAGTTATCAAGATTTAAGTGAGTTTGAACGTGTTGTTACAGTCGACCCACTAGCGCTGGGACATAGCATCTCTGAGGTAGCAATGAAGTGGAATTATCAGGAGTCCGGTAAAACAAATTTTCGATATCGCTGCGGCCGGAGTAAGATCCTGCAAGAACAGGACCAACGACAACTGAAGAGAATTGTTCAGCATGACAGAACCCTTCCATAAATTGCTGCAGATTCCAATGCTGGGCCATCAGCAAGTGTCAGTGTGCAAACCATTATTCGACACATCATCAGTATGGGCTTTTGGAGCCGAAGGCTCACTGGTGTGCCCTTGATGGCTGCACAACACAAAGCTTTACGCCTCACCTGGGCCTGTCAACACTGACATTGGACTTGATGTCTGAAACATGTTGCCTGCTTGGACGAAACTTGCTTCAGATTTAATCTTGCGGATGAACGTGTACAAGTATGGAGACAACCTCATGAGTCCATGGATCCTGCATCTCAGCAGGGGACTGTTCAAGCTGGTTGAAGCTCTGAAATGGTATGGGGCATGTGCAGTGGAGTGATATGGGTCCTTTGATACGCCTAGATATGGCTCTGACAGATGACACATACATAAGCATCTTGTCTGGTCACTCGCATCCATTTGGGTCCATTGTGCATTCCGGTGGACTTATGCAATGCCACCAACAGGACAATGCTACACTTACATGTCCAGAATTGCTAGAGAGTGGCTCCAGGAATACTCTTCTGAGTTTAAACACTTCTGCTGGCCACCAAACTCCCCAGACATGAACATTATTGAGCATATCTGGGATGCCTTGCAATGTGCTGTCCAGAGGAGATCTCCACCACCTACTAATCTTATGGATTTATTGACAACCTTGCAGGATTCATGGTGTCAGTTCCCTCCAGCACAACTTCAGACATTAGTCGAGTCCATGCCATGCCATGTTGCAGCACTTCTGTGGGCTTCCAGGGACCTTACGTGATGTTAGGTAGGTGTACCAGTTTCTTTGGCCCTTCAGTGTATATCCCCGCAAAGACATTCAAATTTCGAGCTACTCTTTTTTTTTTTTTTTTTTTTTTTTTGCAGTTCAAAGCTGCTGGTGTCTGTATTAAAAACAGATAACTTTAATTCTGTTAAAGTGACATAAGGAGTTTTTTAAACTATAGCTTTGCAGTTATGAATACGTAAACCCTGTTGAGAAAACTGTACTTCATATTTAAAAATGTTGTTTCGAAATAGAAAATGTCAGTATCAGAATTATTTTCTCGATGATGTTTCAATGGGCTTGGGTTAAGTAAATCAAAGTTTCTCCTTCAAAATATTGAGGAAAAAGAGAAAATTTATTTTTAAGTGAAATAACTTCTTCTAGTATTGAAAAAAAAGTTCCCTTTCCCTTGTAGTTTCGATTAAGCTGATTTAAATGTGATTTAAATGTAATGAAATAAAATTTTTGGACCCATTGATCATCTGTGAGTTCCCAGGGAACATTTCTCTCAAGGAGAAATGCTAAAATCTCCCTTAATAAGGAAGCAAAATGTCTCTTCGTGATAACCAGTGATTTTTGTAATGCAGTGGAAAATCTGTGTACTCACTCTCCGTTTCAAATACAATTTCTTTAAATTGGTGATGATTAACAATTTTAGTTATAATGGAGTTGATAATTGTAACCGTGAAATCCAAAGCTTTGCAATTTTTTTCTGGGAATGTCTGTGCACAAAGTGCTTCTTTATGAATGATGAAATGGTAAGTAGGTATCTTATGATTGTGTTTTTCAAAGTATCAACAAACGAGCTTCTTAACCAGTTATACAGTCCACTCCATCTGTCGAAACAGAGACAGTTTGGTTGAGTGGAATATGTTGTCTTTCAGTGCACTCAGTTACAGCAATTGCTGTATCCTCTCCAAATATTTGATTTTTGAATCACAGTAATTCTAAAATTTCTCCTTTAGGACATGTAGATAAAAATTAATTGTACAAAAAGTTGTGTTGCATTGTTTATGTCCCAAGACTCATCTACAGCTATCGATAAATCTGAAAACAATTTAAGATTTCGACTTGATGGTTGCTTACATATTATTATAGCAGGCCAAGTAGCTTTTGTTGAGTGTGTACACAGATACATGACACTTTATTTCAACATAGTCGCAAAATCTCAGTAATCAACAGTAGGAATGTTCTGCCCATTGTTCAGTTCCCTTGCTGATAGAAATCCACTCCTTGGTCGTGGAGCAATTTGAGAATCACAGTGTGAAAGCCCTCATTGTTGGAAAATGTGCGATTGTTGCGAATAAGTTTCTTGATTTCCTGGGCATTGTCTGTGGTCAATGTTGATGACCTTTTTTCACGATCAGCATTACCCACATCTGTATGGTGTTGGTCAAATTGTTGACACCATTTCACTACGGCATGACGTGAAATTGCATGTGGTTGATATGTTGCTAGAATTTCATGTTGAGTCTGCGTGCAGTTTAGACTTTCCCACAATAATTGTAATGTCACATGTACTTGAGCTTTGGAGTACATTTCTTGTTGCCATGCCATTCCACTCACACACTGTGATACATCTATTATCTGTACCACAGGAGAACTGTCTCTGCAGGAAACCCAGCACTTGCACTCTCTCCCAGCTGTGAGCCACTGTTGTTGCACAATGGTCTCAGTGTGGGATGACAAGTGTAACTTACCTTTTGAAGTCCTCTTGTATATCTTCCTCTCTTAGCAATCTTTTGACTAACCACAAAACTTGCAGTATTAACATTGTTGGATGAATGCATCCTATAATTAAATACAGAACTTGATTCTTCTGAAATTTATCAATTGCTTCGTTCCTTGCATTATTGTCATGATATTGAGTATACAAAAGGCTCATGTTTGGAGTTGTAAAATGTCTCTCCAAGTCTGATTTCTTGCTGTGGATCGGTTTTTCTTGACAAATAACCGGTTGCAAAATGCAGGTTTATTAAACCTTGACAATCATTTCCACAGTTTTAAAACCATCTTCTTCAGAAGATGTAGGACTTATTAATAAGATTATGACACTGTGTATGGAACAAAGATAGTAACATTACAATAAGCAGAATTACAGGACTGTTTCAAATTTTTTTTTAATGAAACATACTCACATAAAATCACATTATCTGTAGTCAAAGTGCAAGTTGTTGGCTGTCTACGAAAATAGAAAATAGTACCTGTCTGTTGCATGGATTTGCCTTAAAAAAATCTCATATTCGACACAGGATACAACAGTATATAGTATCCCACTTAAAAGATTTGTATAAAACTGATATTTAAATATAATATGTGGCATCAGATCCTATACAGCAGCATTATGCCACTGACTAGTGACTGACAAAGGTGGAGGCACTAACCTGAAGTTATCTGTGATGAGCGGCACACCTGTGCATCCTGTATGCATGTGGCTGCAATGAGCAGTGTGTGTGATGCTGCTAGTACATGATATTAACAGGGTTAACATATTAACCAAAAACTTGAAAAGAGGAAAAGGAGAGGGGGTAAAAAGAGTGTTATTAAAGTCAAATGACTTATAAAAGGCCTGCAGGCTCAGGTAAATATAGCAGACTCCTTAAAAATGTGCAATTCTTATGATAAACACTTGTGTGTGAATACACAACCTTAAAAGTATCATGTTAAGAGGAGTGGTCATACTGATAAAGCATGCTATACAAAGAGGGGATGTTATAAAATAACCAGAAAAATGCTACATGAAGCCAAACTAACCAGTGTATATGCTTAGAAATCATGTATTGCAGGTAGAATAAAAAGACACTAAAAAATAAAAGGGGGGATACACGTCTAAAATGGTACATTACTAAAGTAACAGTGTGTAATGTAACTGTGGATGACAAAGAATGTTATAAAATAACAAGAGATTATTCTTACTGAACATAGAATTTTGAGGAAAACAAACACAGCACAGAGGCCAGCACCGAACAGTCAACTTGGCTACTCAGCCAGAAGTAGAGGCTTAAAGGCTTCCAGGAAATGGCCGCTTGCAAGTTAAAGCTGATCATTTAAAATATAGCTGTTGTTTTTCTCTAAGTGTTTGAAAATTTCAAGCTCGTCCATAAATCTAGTCTATGCTCTTTTACTTCTTTGTGTAAGAACACGATATCCTTTTGAGTATGACCAACAATAAATAAATGTTCTGCGAAGGTGGAATTGTGTACATTACTACATTTCTTTCCTAATAGATGTTCTTTACGTCTCACCTTGATTGCTCTACCAGTCTGCCCAATGTAGTAACTGGGACAGTTACTGCAGATTATTTTGCAAATGCCAGAATTTTAGAACAGATCCTCAGCATTTTTGATAGTATGCACAAGATGTTTTTTTAGGTTATTATTAGTAGAAAAAGTCACCCTGCATTTATATTTATTCAGCAAAAGGCTTATTATTATTCTCTTTACTGTTAGCGGATGAGTTACCTTGTAGAGTTAATTGATTTTGGTAGTTTTGTTACTCAGGATATGATCTACTAAAAGGATTTTATTACGTTTATTTCATTTTGTAGATTACTAGGAGACAGGGGCGTTACTATGGCACGATTGAGAGCAGAGTGAAAGTTGCTGAAGTGCAGCCATATTCAAAATCTTGACAGATTGGAAGCCCTAAAGTTTGAATAAGTGTAGAAGTCTTGGTTTGTTCAAATAGAAATTCGCAGTTCTCATCTTGTATTTCTTTGTGGGCATGTTAAACGAGTCCTCTAAAAAAGGTTTTGTTTTACAATAATAAAGTGACCAACACCAAATAATTACAGTTCTTAAATTTATGACAAAAGTATCTGTAGAATTTGTAGCTGGTTGGAAAAATACAGGTAACTTCATGTGTCAAGTAGCTACTTTTTATCAGCCACACCTGATTTGTAGACAGTTGAGACTGCTGACTGACTCACTTACCCAATTTGTGCTTGAATCTCATGTGTGTCCTCCTTATGTGCAGGTGATTGAAACTTTGTGGCATCCAAATGCACAGAACGGCAGTAATTGGAGGAGAATGTGCCACTTTTTTTTTTTTTGTTATTTTGTTTTTTGTGGAACCATGGAGTAGGGGCAAAACACTTTGGAAAGAGGCAGGCAGAAATGCAAACTGCAAGGGTGCTGGTATTAACTATAGTTCTAGTAATTCAAGTGGGGACAGTTGCTCAGTAGTAACACATTGTGGAACATAGTGCAAAGATATGATTTGATACCTTTCTGGAATTGTGTATGAGGACCCGCACATCATATTTTGTAGAAGAGCCACTCTCAAGGGGTCAAAGAGCTGCATGTGGCTCTTGAGCTGCAGTTTGCTGACCTCTGCACCAATTTGTCCAGCTTATACTAGTTTGCCACACTAGTTCTGCAAGCTGTAAGTTTCTGCTCAAGATGGTTGCTTTATATTTTGTGCAGAGTTTTTATTAACTGATTATTGCAGTAATTCCATTTATTAGACTTTGATTTAACTCCTCCCTTACACCTCTTTGCCAGCAGCTCCTTGGAGTAAGTGCTGCTACACTGATTCCTCCCCCCCCCCCTTTTTTTTAGCTCTTTGAGGAAGGCACAGCTTAAGAAACTGTTTCATCTTTTGAAGTTAGCTTAACTACCTTCTTTGTCTGTGGCATATTAATATGTCAATTTGTGTTTCAATTTACTGCTTCCATGTTTCTTATATACACTTAATGCCTTATGTCTCATAATGCACAGATATCTCCCAAGAAAGTAATAAATTAATGAACTGACCAGTTTTCATGCAATGTATTTGAAATGCATGCTTATGACATCAGCAGTGAGATGCCTATTGACTGCTATGGAGTAACACAGAAATTTACATGATTACTTGAAAAATCAACAGCACTTTGCTATGTGTATTGTAGTTTTATTGAATGGTTCATTATTCTCTTTCTTTTCTATTCTTTGAAAAAAATTACTGCTATAATGATATGTTCTAGATAAAGGGGCTTGCTAAGGACATTTTATAGATACCTCAAATGAATTTTTCTTTTATATGATTAACAGGCCTAGTTGTAAATACAAATATTATTCTGAGATATCCTGCATCTTGTTTGTTTGAAGTACTCTGCTGCCTGAAACATAGTCTTTTCCACATTATGTGAAATATACAGAATGTGTATGTCGTGCTGATGCACAAATTCAGATGAAATATGAATTATGGTTGTTTGACAATAAAGGGAAATATCAACTAACACCCACTGTCACAAGATGCCTGGTATTTTCCAGGGACGTGTACTGGTTTTCGTGTGAAGCAGGCTGTGTGCCATCTTACCTGGAAATGTTGACTTACTTGGAACACACTGACTGACTGGCTGACAGTGGCAACAGCAGAACCTCATGCTTGATGCTGTGTGCTTGGCCTGACCTGGTGGTGAAACATCCATCACTAATCAATATGTTAAAAAATAACAAAGCCATAACATTTCCACTCTCACTCCTTGAACTTCCCCGCCTCCTTTCTATTTCTACTGTCATTGTTCTTACTTTACTACTTTGTCATTTTTTGTTCCTTTTTTATCTTTGTTACTTGTATTGCTGTCATTTCTGTTGTTGTTTTCCCTCCACTACTTGCACTTACTTTCTCTTCTTTTCTCCTCTGATATTTTCTTATTTTGTCTTATTGATACTTTGATTTTTAGTATCATTTCGACTTATGTCCAATCTAACTGCTCTGTCTACCTATTCAAAAATCTCTTTGTCTTAAGTTGTAGTTTGTTGGTAGTATTTCATTGTTGATTTCTCATACGTTCTGACATATCGTCTCTCTCTTGACTAGTGGCTCTGTATAGCCCTGTTTTCATTAGTTCTTTTTGATTCAAGCTTTCACTGTGCTCCTGTTTGAAAGGTATTGACAAGGTTAAAATATTTATCAAAATGTGTCACAGATTACATACTTTCTTTTGTTACAGGAGCTGATAATCCGTGATTGCCTAGCCAGGGGAGAAAAAGTGACAGGGGAACCGAGGATGCCACTTGTATGTAACCAAGGTGTTGATAACGTCTCAGTAGTTGCAAAAGAAAGTGAAAAGCCAACTGTCTCTATAGATAGACTCTTTGGTGTTACTAAGAGCCAAACATTGTATAGTAATATTGAAAAGTGATATGTTGGAGCAGTGTGTAATTTTTTGTTGTTACACTGTAGGTATTGTATTTTATTAATAAAAAGAATTGGTAATGTATGTTACTTATTGTTTGGAATGTATTTACACCCTTTTTATTTGATAAATATATTGTTGCTCTCTCTGCTTTCATTTTTGTGATGATTAAGTCATATGTGTAAGTTGTGAAATTGAATGTGCAGGATATAGATAACCTTGATGTGATTTGAACAAATGCTACTGTGTAGGTGAGCAGTAGCGACTTCATCTATGAAAGTGTTGTGTTGCTAAAACTACTATATTGGGGCTTTGTTGTATAGCTTTCTGACATAAGTCATACCAAGTTTTCAGTTCTCCTAAAGTCATGTCTTTACCAAAATCATTTTTTAGGTTTGTATAGTGATGTTCATGGGCATAACCTTTCTCATTGTTTGATCCTGAGTGTAATGATGTATTTGTTACCAGAGCATCATGAAGATATCTCAGTCAACTTCGGGACTGTCTGAACAATTCATCTTTAGTTAACCCAGCCATTTTATAGTCAAATCTCTTGGTAGTGCTGTATTTCAATAAGGAAAAGAGCAATTTTGACAAGTTAGAAGTGTATATTGACTGTTATGTATGCTACACCACACATTAATTCAATTTTAAAAAGTATTTTTTCACTATGTAGCAGAGTCTGCACTGACGAAACTTCCTGGCAGATTAAAATTATGTGCTGCCATGAAGTTTCAAGCAATATCTTCCTTTATATGTGGACATAATTTCTGTCATAGTGTTCATTTGAAACATTTCAGTGGTAGCTTTTGAATCAAATACATGAGTAATATCTAACAGCTGCAGAAAAGTAATCATTGCCAAAACCTGACGTATTTGGAAATTATAGCATGTTTCTGAGTGATAGGTTCTTGAAGGATACACTTCTTTCTTAGCTAACTCTGTAGAATCTGTCACTCTCCAGTTGTATTAGACTTGCCCAGATGTGCTGGTGCTGAGCGCTTTCTTCTTGGTTACCTATTGCTCTTAGTTGCTGTGGGGTCAAAATATACGGTTTGGTTTTAAAACAACATATCCTGGGAGGAAAGGGCATACTGCTGGAGGACAGCATCTACTCTTCAAACTGATCTAGTTTTTGGAAGATCCTCATACAGCCATGCTGATATAGGTTTACTATTTACAGTTATGTTGATTCAGCTTTTCTGTGGTTCCCAAATGACTTGAGGTAAACACTGGTATCGTTACTGAACCTTAGGCCTTTACTCTTGTCCACTCTGAGATTATATTGCATCAATAACAACTTAGATTCCTGATATTTGATGAAAATGGGGGTAGTACATAAAATCTGAAAGAACGACATTCTGCTGGCCTGAACTGATCAAGGATTAACACAGAAATAACAACAGCTGCACCATGCCTTAAATGAAAATGATCGACAAGTTAAGAATAAAAAAGGTTATAAGAAAGAATTGCAAGTATTGGAATCGTGTAGATTGGAAATATGTTGCTCAACTCCTTTTTCAATGTGTTTTAAATCAATCAGTATTTATTGCTGCATCAGCAGATTCATGTATCATGGTACGTGCTTCTTCCATTTGTTGATGGACTGTCTCAATATGTTCATACACCTCCTTAGTTGCTACTGCTGCAGCTTCTGTAGCTTCAAGTCGTAGTTCCTCACTTCTTTGCCTCATTTGCTCTTCTTTTTCTGCCTGCAGTGCCTGTAAGAAACATGATTTTAATTTGAAGCACTAACATAGCTTTTTAATGTTTTTTGTTTGTTTATTCTCTATAGCAGACAGTGGTGGCAATATCCTCTCACAGTAATTAAGAATATAGATGACTAGGCAGTAAGTTATTATATAAATAAACTAAGAAGTACTAAGTGCAGTAGAATAATTAAACAGTTACTTTTAATTTCAAGTTCTTGATACTTTTAGTTTGTAGGAAGTGTTACAGCAGATGCCAACTCCATTTTATGCTTCAGGGACAGTTGATCTAATGAACTTATTATTTGCTGTTCTACAGCTTTTGGAACAGAACATTGTGTGCCAAACAAAGTATGAGAGAAATTCTTCTGTTGAGAGATTGTGGAAGAGGGATAGAGAGAGCACATGAATTGAAGGTGCAAATTCACAAATCATCAAAAAATAATCAAGAAGGGGAGGGCGAGAGAGAACGAGAGGGAAATTGGGGTGGGGGGAATTTGTGTGGGTGTGGGTGTGGGCATGGGCATGTACATATTTTATTTCATACCCTTTCATACAGTATTTATTAGCTAGGGTGTAAATGATTGCCCTGTTCAGTAATGCATGCACAAACTCGATTTACAACAATATTCTGGAAAGGACTGATTGTTATTCACCATAAAGATGATGCATTTAGTTCCAGACAAGCACGACAAAAATACTGTTACACATTGAGCTTTTGGTCAAGCACTTCTACAGAAATGAATGAATGAAAGCAGCAATCCAGAGTGGGGCGGGGAAGGTGAAGAGATAGAAGGGTACATGTGACGGGGGGAGAATATTGCTGTCTGGTGGAGCATGCAGGAACTAGATGCTGACAGGACAAGGCTACCAGCCGCAGTTTTGGGAACCTGTAGGGGAGAGAGGAGAGGAGGTGTGTGTGGGGGGGGGGGGGAGGGAGGGGAGGATGGGGAGCAGAAAAGGAGAAAAGTCTGGTGGGTGAATTTGCAGAGAGGGTGCACAGTGAGGTTGAGGGGTGTGTATTGGGAGGAGCTGATAGGGCAGATGGGACTGAAACTTTTGGGTGGGTGGGTGAGTGGGTGGGGGGGGGGGGGGGGGGGGGGGGGACAGTACACTACTGTCGGTTGATGCCAGGATAATTTTGGGAGTGGAGAATGTTTCGTAAGTTTTGTAAGAATAACTGCACAGTTTAGAAAAGTTGGTCATGGAGGAGAGGATACAAATGATCCAGATTGTGAAGCAGCTGCTGAAATCAAGCATGTTATGTTTAGCTGCATGTTGTGGAACAGGATGGTTCACTTTACTCTTGGTCATAGTTTGGCAGTGGCCATTCATCCTGGTGGACAGCTGGTTGGTAGTCATACAAATATAAAAAGTCTGTGCAATGACAGCAGCAAAGCTAGTACATGACATAGGTGCTTTCACGGGTGGCCTGGCCTCTTATGGGGTAGGATAAGCCTGTGGCAGCACCGGAATAAGAAGTGCTGAGTGGGTGGATTGTCCAGGTCTCTCTTCTAAGTGTTCCTTATAGATATGATCCCTGCAGCAAGGGACTGGGATTCGGAATGGCATAGTAATGGACGAGGATGTTGTGGAGGTTGGATGGGCAATGGAACACCACTGTGGGAATGGTGATAAGGATTTCCTTCATTTCAGGGCATGATAGATAATCAAAGCCCTGATGAAGAATGTGGTTTAGTTGTTCCAGTCTTGCGTGGTATTTAGTGATGAAGGGGATGCTCCTTTGTAACTTGTTTTTGGGGATAACGGTAGGATTGGGGGTGTATTTACCATGTTTGAGGCTACTTTGAACAGCATGCTGACATTGTGAAGCCTGTTTTTATGAACTCACAGGAAGAAGTCTGGAGACATTGAATTGAAAGAATATGGGGGCAATAATCCTTTAGAGATGATGTGATCACCAAAAACTTTGCTTAAGAAATGAATTATTTCATTAGATACATGATGAGTGACATTGTGCTACTGCAACGTGCAATAGTGTTACCCTGCTTCAATAAGTGAAATAAACTATGTAATGATGTCTTGGCGCACAACAATATTCACTGTAGTTTCAGATAAAATGGGACCTACTATTTGATGACATGATATATCACACCACACTACAATTTTCTGACAGTCCAGTGCTTTTTTATGAAAGACATATGGATTTTGGATTTACAAAATTTTTGTGTTTTGACTATTCACTAACGTAAAGCAGTACCTTATCACAGAATAAAACATGGCCAAGTTTTGCGATTCCGGCCAAAACCATATACAGTTCGCTAGACACATTTTTTTTTTTCTGTGCTTTCAGTTCCTGCACACTGCACATGACATGAATGATTTTATCTTCTGCACTGCTTTCTGAGCACCACCTTGTGAAATATCTTATTGGACAGACACCCTCTTCAAAAATTTTGAAGGGGAATGATACATCATCACATTCTTCACCTCATATAATTTATGTCCAGTCTCCCAGTTGTGTTCTTGTCTGCAATTGATTTGGATTTCCAGAACTGGGTGATTATCTCGATATTTTTGAACTGTCTTGCACTGTGGCATCTGCATATTTCATATGAAATGTGTTTACAATGCGTGCATTTGAGTTACAGGCAAATTGCTGTTTAATAATGAAAACTCATTGCTCTTGGGAAAACAGTATTTAACAAGGAATGAACTGCACAATACTTAAAACGTAATGCAACCTGTACCTGTTACATTGGTGTCTTCATTTGTTGTTGTCTATATCTGAGGCACTATCTTGCGTGGCTCATTGAATGAATGCAATGCATATCCTATTTACAATCACACTGCATGAGGACCTATTTAACGGACACATTATAACAAGAATTTCATGAAGACGACCTGAACAAAACTCTCTGTGATGAGAATACCAAAAATTAATACTTTTAAGGTCAATTCAGGCCTCAGCAGTGTCACCTGTAATTTAGGCTCACTGGGGAAGATCTTGGTAAAGGTAATCACATACAGTAGTGAGTATTGGCAGAATAGAACGTATTATCAACTACACCATTAAGGATGACAGCAGGGACATCACTGGTAATTCCCTGCACACTAACATGAAGATTGTGTCACTCTTTGACTTGTATTATAAGTCCAGGATGAAGCGTGTTGGTGAAAGTATTAACATAAAGCTTCAGGATTCACACAACTTAAAGGGACAGTCATATATGGGTGTCACAACATTAGTCATGGCCGACACTTGAATGTAGTCAACAAAAGGTTACACAACTAATTTCCAGAAGCATTTAGTGTAAACAGGAAACTGTCTTGTCAAAATTCCATGTTTTCCACTAGGCCTCTTTTAGGGTAAATGTTTCCAAAAGACAGAACTGCTGTATAACTATAGACACAGGCTCTGCTTGTCACAAACGAGATCAAAGGGGGAATGATGAAGGAGCAACAGCCCTGTACAAAACTGTGATCGTGCTGGCCTGGCTGTTAGTATCATTGTCCACTTGCCAGAGGTATGCTGAAAAGAGTAATAGTCAGTGAGCTGACGTCTGAGCTGACACGGGACCAGCCGATTACAACTGTGTATTTCAAAGAGCAGCAGCAGCAGGCCTCCCGTAGGGCTGGTTAGGGGTGGAAGTTATCATTGAAACACCTGATTTTCAATTATATCACTTCCTTTCCATGCCAAAGTGACCTCACTCTTAAAACTGCTCAAAATAACTGGTTTCTGAAAGAACCAATTTTCAGTTTTTTATCCCTATTTTTGCCTGTAATAAACACAGAAATCGAACAAAGACTGAAAAAATTTTGACTCTCAGTTTCAAGACCCTTAATAAAAATATTAAATTAAATAGGCAAATAAAAGAAAACTTAATCCATCCACAACTCTCAACTTTTCTTGAAAAGTAATAAGTGATAAAACACTACAAAAAATTAGCAGTATTCTACTGTTTCTAATTTTTTAAAACTTTGCTCAAAAATCATATTACACTCAGGTATCATCATGCTTGTATTTGAATAGTTAGTGCTATAGAGTGAAAACTAAGGTTGAAGAACTCAATTTTTGTGTTGATTTGTCTGTTTTTGAAGGCTGAAAGCAGATAAAGGCATATTATGTAAACATGAGCAGCAGATCAGGTATCTATTTTTATTACATGCTATGAGTAAATTTTAAGTTTTTAATTTATTACTCTTACCGTAATTTCCTTCCTCTTTTATTATGACAAATAAATGTTTAATCCTTTAAACAAATGGAGCATTATACTTCATTGGTACACCAGTTTGTAAAGGTATTTCCAGACTAGGGTTGGTGCCATTCTGCAGTTCAACAGGTGTCTAACGACGACAGTGAGAAACTACCTTAGACCAGGTGAGAGTAAGTGTTGCACACTGCACATACACGCATGCCTTAAGCTACAATTCATGATGATAGGGACATCATTATCTCAGCAGTGCTGTGCAAAGTCTTATGCACTGTGTTTCTTGCTCATTTCTGTTGGCATTTTATTAAAACAGCACTGATTACTTTTCCCTTTTTCTAGAACAACACAATATTTCAAACCACTGCAAATTTTACAAAAAGATGTTTATTTGGAAATGAAAAATTCAACACTGCTGCTTTGGCTAATTGATATTTCAGTTACTTTACTCAGTTATTAGTAAAAAATAAAAACACCTGTTGTAACAGAGACCAATACCAGTTATTCAGAACTAAAGTACCAAAACCGGTTTTAACTGGTCAGTTTTTCTTATCCCTAGGGCTGGTTTTCAGAGGAGCGGGGTCTGAAGCTTAGATATGGCACTACTGTCATGGTCCTTACCCTGTGTGGTGTCTGTAAAACAGCAGGATGCCTTGTTAGAACACTTTAACACAGAAAACTCAAAATGAAAATCATGCGGACTGTTGTCCCTCCAACTAAAAGGCTGCTGCCCTGCTTCAGGAACAACAGGTTAGTCTGACATCTCCACAGATATCCCTCCACTGTGGTTTCACTTATTGTAGGACAGTCTTCATTGGTGAGGCACATAAGCCACTCCACCCGGGCAAAGGTCCATGGTTCGTGAAATTGTATAAGTGTGCCTAATAAATATATATAAAATCAAACAGTGGAAAATCCAGGATGGAATGTAACAATATTATGAAAAGGAAAGTTGCCACTCACCATATAGCGGAGATGCTCAGTTGCAGACAGGCACAACGAAAAGATTGTCACAAATATTGCTTTCAGCCAGTAAGGCCTTCATCAAAAACAGATGACACACACACACACACACACACACACACACACACACACACACACACACATGCAAAAGCAACTCACACTCACATGACTGCAGTCTCAGGCAACTGAAACTGTGGCTTCAGTTTCCTGAGGCTGCAGTCATGTGGGTGTGAGTTACTTTTGGATGTGTGAGTGTGTGTGTGTGAGTGTGTGTGTGTGAGTGTGTGTGTGTGTGTGGGGGGGGGGGGGGAGAGATATATACATTTTATGTGATAATTAAATAAAGGAAGTCTTGCATAAATTCCTATAGAGTGTCTTCAAGTGATTGCAAAAGAAGTAGATAAAAAAATCCGAAAAAATTACCTTCCGGTTGTAAATTTCCGAATGACGTGGTCACTGTAGGCTCCCTTGCAGTTGTGTGATTGAGCTAAAATATTGCACACATTGATATTGGTTGACTAGAACAAGATACAGGTATTGGAATAAATTTTAGAAAGCTGAAAAATTAGGCCACCCTACTGTAGATGTAGAATGGAGGTTACCAATAAAATTAATAAAAGTTCAATTCATGGAACAACAGGACATTATGGCAGCAAAAAATGAGGAGAGTGGCCAATAACAGAATGCCAGAGATTTTGATAAATTATAAACACTCCTCACCAAATGGTAAGTCAATTTCCTTTGAAGAAAATGCAAGCACACACAAAAAATGTAGCTCAAAGTATCCTTGTCTAGTGTTCAAAATGGGATTTTGTATTCTGGTGCAAAAATCTATCACAAAGAGCCAGTAGATATTTCACAGGAGATTATAAATCATCAGATATTCAAGAACAAAGTAGAAGAGTACCTTAGTACAATGACACCAATACAATAGTTTGTTTGGGGAGGAAGGGGGGGCTAGACCAGGGGGGACTGAATATTTTGAATATGAATGGCGACTTGTAAATAGCCAAAAAATAGTTCTAGTTTGGAACCTGCTAAAAACCTGTGTAACATGGACTCTTAAATCACTTTCTTGAAAGAAAAGCACCTGACTACATCTACATTACATTTTTCCATTCCGTGTGAGTGTGGGATGGGGAGGGGGGGGGGGGAGGGGTGCTTGCCTTTGTTAGATAGTTCTTCTATACTTTATCAGAATATTTTTACTTGAGGATTTAAGTTCTGGTTAATAGTTTCCTGAGCTGTCTAGTATGTAAACAGCTGACTACATGTCTGAAATTCTTAATGTTGCATAAATGCATAGTATGAGGTAATAGATGACTATAGTTGGAGTCACAAATGATGACAGTCAAGTTTAAGCTTGTTCTGCGCACCTATGTCACTCATTCTTTGACAGGCAATAAGCATTCAGAAATGTTCTGAGCATTCTGCTGTGAACATAGTATGCAATGCGAGCATTAAACGTGATCATAGTGAGTTACTTAGCGAATTTTTATTCCATTTGTTGCAAGTTGTTATGGCTGATGGTGGTTGTAAGTGACAAATTCTACATTAGCAAGTGAGAGACATATTTTTTGTGATACATGCATTCATCAAGTGCAAAGCTTTGTTTGTGCATACCGCAACTGCCACCTGGAACCTTCAATAATGCGGTTCCCATCCTTGTCTTAACTTGTGTGAAGCATCATTGTCCATGGATTGGGCTATAATGTAAATGGAGAAACAATGTCTCTCTTGAAAGCAGCTGTTTCTCTGCAGATATACACAGCTGGCTATTAAAATTGCTACCCCAGGAGGAAAACAAATAACAAATTTTTTGTTGCTGTGCATATTTGGTATAGAAGGAGAGTCTCTCTGGTGTACAATTCAAGCATCTGCCACTAGGCAATGCAGCACTCACCAAAAAAAAGTCCAAGTTGGAACATTTAAAAAATCAAAGGTGGTGGTGGAGGGAAATTTAAAAAATGCGAGATGACATTTGCAGGAAATTTAAAAATCCAAGATGGCAGTGGTGGGGGAAAAATGGTCAAAGACGGTGGAATAAAGTCAAGAAATGAAATATTAAAAGTGCTTCAAAAATAAAAAGTGTTTATATGGTTGAAACAGGTGCACTTGGCTGACTGATCACTCATGTAGGAATGAGCCAGTATTCTATCAGTCAAAATGACAGGCAGTGATAATTTGCTGTAGTCAAAATATCCCTGTCCATCAGTTTAAATCCTCTTGTTTCAGTTGGACAGAATAATACACAACTTGAGTGTTTTCACCACTGCCCAAGACATAAAAGTGAAATTAGTTGTAGGTGCTATAAAACTTGTTCTGTAGAAAACATTTTACCTTCCAGAACTGTCTCATCTCCTGTACTTCTGGTTGCTTGCGCACCAGAAAACCACGGAATTGAGCCTGTATTCTAAGTGCTGCTTCTTCTGGTGTCCACAGCCAGGATAAAGGAAAATATGGTCTTGGGCTGCAAAGACAATTGAGTTTTCTATGCATTTATTTATGGCATATCTAGAAATGTAGAAGCAGAGTCTTAACTGTGGAGAGCTTTTTGATGCAGAATCTTAAGTCACACAGTTTTTTTGCAGCTTATATGTTATCAAGTATAAATGATACTGAATGTTATGAATTTTATTTCTTTGTTGTAGTTAGCTCCAAACTACAGTAATAAATGCCATGGTAATAATATACACTGATGAGCCAAAACATTATGATCACAGTCCACCACGAGGCTGTATGCTGCCTGGTGGAAATGAGTGCATGTAGTGCAGTAAGAGAAATATATGAGTACAGAAGAGATGAATGGGGAATCATCTAGTGACAGTAAGAGGCATGAATGAGGAAATCCGCCAACTTATGCGACTTTGAAAAAAGCCAGATTGTTGTGGCCCAGAGCCTGGAAGGGCGTATCGTGGAAATGTCGAAGCTGCTCGACTGTTCACGTGATACTGTCTTGAACATCTTTGGAAAGTGGTTGAAGAATGTGGAAGCAGGGAGTGATAAGGAGTTGGAAGTCCATATGTCATCGCAGAACATAGGTATCGGAGGCTTGACCACGCTGTAAAGCAGGATAGGCAGCGATTTATGGCATATCTGATGAAAGAGTACACTGCTGGCCCAGGCACAAGTGTTTTGGAGCACGCCATTCAGTGCACAGTGCTGAACATTGTGTTCTGCAGCAGAGGACCCGTACATGTTCCCAACTTCACCCAACATCATCAATTATGATTACAGTGGGCACGGGATCATTGAGATTGCACCACAGATCAATTGAATCATGTTACCTTGTCAGATGATTTCCATTTATTGCTAAAACAGGTCAATGGTCATGTCCAGATACACCGTCATCCAGGCGAACGGCTGCTCTTAACATGCAGCTCGCTATGGACACAGGCATGACATTCTCTTGGGCTTCCATGGGCACCATGACAGCTGTGGACTATGTGAACAATATTAGGGAACACCTGCAACTGCTTATGGTCGATTTCTTCCTCGACAGCGATGGCATATTTCAGCAGGATAACTGTCAGTGCCACAAGGTCAGAATCGCGCTACAATGGTTTGAAGAGCATGATAGTAAACTCATGTTGATGTCTTGGTCATGCGGCTTAGCTGAATCTGATTAAACCCAACTGGGACACTATCAGGCGGCAGCTCTGTGCCCACAGTCCAACTGCCTGAAAATTATGAGAAGTGTGTGTAGGCATCTGGTGCCACAAACCTCTGGAAACCTATCAAGTACTTGTCATATCCATGGCTTGCAGAATCACTGCTGAATTGTATTCCAGTAGAGGACCAACATGCATTTAATTTGATGGTCATAATTTTTGGATCATCAGTATATACTAATATAACTGCATAATATTTATTTTTACTTGGCTATTGGTTAATTTATAATTAATTTTTGTTTCCTAACTTGTACTGAAAGTCTGTAGTGAAAACAGCCTGTCAGTACAACACATTTTCATAGTATAGATCACAATTTTAGCCTCTTGTTGATGAGTGTGTTGAGATCCATTAATGTCATGGCTAATGCCCCATGGCTAATGACTAACTTGACTATGACACTACTTAAATAACTGTTATAGTTTTTTCAGACTTTTTCACCTTGTGCACCTTTAATTATAGTTTGTTTTCTATTTGTCATTCACACACACATTTACATAAACCAAGGGGGGAAAATCATGAAAATAATGATGATACAAAAGTTGTGTTTTTAACGTGTTCCAACTGAAAATGAGTAACATAGGTTATAGAAAACATACATTCAGACAAATAATTTATGTTTAAGCTTCAAACATATTTGAAATGTACAAATTGGATGTGCCAGTTTTGAAGCATTGTGAATATGAAGTATCATTCCATTAATTACCACCAATAATGTGTGATATTGATGACGGTATCAGGGAAACATATATGAAGTAAATTTCATTCTTACCACCCAGCTTCCTTCATTGGAGGAAAAGTTCAAGAGCTGATTTGCAAGCTACTGTACATCTCCTGATGTTGTTTTTGTTGTTGTATTGTGAGGACCAATGACAACACAATAATTTGTACCTAAACATAAACAGAAGTTGTTATCAAATAAACTACATCAGCCGAAGGAAGTTAAGAAGACAACACAAAACATGTTAGCCATGTGACACTTTGAATATCATCACTGTCAACAGAGAGCAAGAACTGCGTTAAGGATTGCTACTTCTTAATAAAATTGTGTGTTCATACATCAGGAGACAGTTCCAATCAAGACGTGACACCTTGGTGACTGGAATGAGCCATTATATAGCATGTTAATTAGCATAATCAACTACAGTTTCTTATCCTTACATCCATTCTTGCTGCCAATGATGTATGGCTCTTAACTTCAACAGTGAAATCATTGCAATTGCATGTAAGGGGAGTCAATCAATGGTCACAGTAGGGATGTTACAGACCCACATGGGTGCTGCATCCCTAGTTTGTTGCCTCAGATTTCCATATGTTCTTGCGCGCAGAAAAATATCATCTCCCTCCAAAGGTGCAGCAGCACAGAAGGGTGTCTTGGATGGACTGTACTCGACCACTTCGCTGGGTACATGATCTGCATGGTTTGAATTGTTCTCTGGGAATATGAACACAAGGAAGTTTGTAACTTGAATCAGTCTCACCTATTTAGTGCCTTAAAGGTTGTATGTACATCCAATTCATAGACAGTGAATTTATTTGGTACAGATACTCACAGATTTAATTAAAAATTTAAACTGGAGAACTATACTACCTTTTTTATTAGCATTTGGACTCTTCTACTTGTAATGCAGAAATTCTAAAAAAATTCTGGTAATCTTTAGCACAATGGCAGACAAATCCAGTCATGGTTTAAAACTGAGACTTGGTCAACACAAAGGATAACAGGGGCTTGCTTCATGTATAACCCATATGGCTTTGCTACTTCAAGTAGTTTGCAAAAACTGTTAGCGTTTGTGGGTGGTCAACCAAATGAAATGCTGATGATTTTGACTCAGGCAAGAACCAGTATGCCTGAGGCATTGTGAGTAGTTGTCACTTGATGGATGGTAGTGGCTTGCCAGTCTCTGCCCAGAAAATGTCTATGGGGCTAATTGTCTAGATGCCTGAGCCTAATTTGATCCCCTCAAGATAGTGTCAGTGGTCTTTAGACATACAGTTCTCACTAACCCAACAGACTTACACTAATTGTCAAAAACCCAACAGACTTACACTAATTATCAAAAACCCAACAGACTTACACTAATTATCAATTTCAGGGTCATATAAAGGAGTAGAGATGGACTTTCATCTGGACATTAATGTGTGTTTATCTTTCAAAAGGGGTTTAAAGCTTGTTCATATTATAAATCCAACTAAATTTCTGATATTCACTTGCAACTGAAGATCAGCTATTCCTAGACCAAAGAAGAAGCAAAATTATCCATAAATAAGGAGCACTTTATTGGACCCCTTGCCATGAAGATTATACTATTGGTTATAACATCAAGTTACGATGCTTCCTTAAGGGCTCTGTTCTTCTACTCAAACCAGTCTGACATGCCTTAACCATCGATTAAAGTAGTGCAGTAAGATAAAGGGCCATATAAAGATGGGAAGATGTCCATGGAAACTCCATAGAAGTTTTTGTCTGAATATATAATGCCCCAGAATGGTAGTGATGTTATTGGCATCTCGTTGTCTTCCCATTGTTGTTGTGTAGCTGCTTCCAGCAAGGTCTGTTTATTGAATGTGGTTTGGTATCTCTTGAATCTGTACTGCAAATTACTACGAAACTGTTTTGAGAACACTAAGAAGATTGCAGTCAGGTCTCTGACTATGGTGCAGGCACAGAGGGGTCACAAAAAACTGACCAAAAGAAAAAGAAATGTTGAAAGGTGGTTTGAGAATTATTGGGAGTGGTACATGAGTTGTCCTACCCCTCATGATAATATATTCTGCCTAAAAAACAAAGCCTTCCCCTCGGCCTAGTACTGTAAATGCAAACTGTTGATACAGTATCATTTTGTTCAAGTGACATAATAAAGAAATGACTATTACTGAACAGATGGTTTAAGTGACTTGGTTCATACATCTGCCACCTAGACAGCTCACTCACATTCAACTGTAGAGTTCATGCTGCTATTGTTTGACTGTAGGGTCCCAGAGGTTTGGCAAACAAGTGCTAAAATACATATGCTATTTGAGTGAGGGCTTCTGATTTTTGCTGATTTATGCTGACTGAGTATGAGCAAAATACGATGATGGAGGAGGAAAGCAAAAAAGATGTGGAGGGGATTTATAAAGTACTTTCCCCTCCAGCCAGTATTTGCTCCCAAGTTTCAGCTCATCTGATCTATTGTGTAAAAAAACTATAAATTCAAGATTAAGCCTTCTGTGGTTGATTAATAATATTGTGGAACTTGTTCTTCAGTGTGCCTGTGGACAGCTGTATTCTGTTCATCTGAGTTGAACTTTCTTGTACACGTTCTGCCATTGATTATCAGCAGTATTGCTTAGGCATCTGGTGCTCAGGACTACTAGAAATAGGTGACACTTATGCATTAGGTTATTTTCTTGTTATTCTAGTACGAATGAAATTCTTACACATCTGCATCTAGAACTGTACCACATTAATGTACAGTAGCTCATATAATTAATAAAATATAGATAATTGTCTTAAATTCTGTCTTTTAGAAAGTTTGTACAATTAGTAATTTATTTTCTAAGTGATGCATTTAATTTGTTGCATGCAATATTTTCAATCCTGATAGTTCATTTAAATAATATTTTTAAGAATGCTTAATTTTTATTAAAGCTACTTCCAAAATTTTCAAATTTGCTACATCTGCATATAAATATACTTTTATGTAGGGTGGTGGTGGTGGGGGGGGGGGGGGGGGGGGACATTAGCAACTCTGGCAGGGATGCAGAATCACCTTGGTCCAGCTCTGTTCTTTATATAGGTAGTGAGGGTGATAGCTTTGAAAAACTTTTTGTATATATAGTCCTTGCCTAAAGTGGCATATTTCCAAGAGTTGGAAAATACTTAGCCTGTCAGATTCTATTGAGGAACGCAATGAGCATTAACCAATAGCTCCCTGTGTGATACCTTAGCACAGTGCAAGTGTATCATGACAGGATTAAGTATCATAAATTGCAGATAATGCCAAAGCCAATACCCACATGGAAAAGTGGCAGTGATGTAATGAGAGTGATATAAATAATGACAAAATAGTTAAAAAGTGCATGGATTGTACAAACTGCTCTATAGAAAAAACATAAAATTTTAGCAACACAATCAGGGGAATATCAAAGAGTGATGGTAGCTCTTTTAAAAAATATGCCAGGGGAATAGAGCATGTAGTGGGTAAGTATTTGAAAGTGCTAGAATCATGACTTTTTTGTCTGATGTCAATCAAATGAATGACATTCAAATTTCAGTTTCACTGAAAACAAAGGTTTGCAGCACAGGTTTAATGAAGTAACTAAAACTGCTGGGTGCAACTGGTTGAAAGACTTGTGAAACAATTTTTTTGAAATCTGTTCAAGAAGACTGGTGGTTACATTTACTCAAGGTCTGTAAAAAAAACTTCACAGATAAACAGTTCTGCTAAAGGAAAAATCTTGGAAGTTAAGTTTGTAACATATACTTCTAAATCTACAGAATGATTCCATATTGATGTTACAGACTTTTACGAATGATGGAGAAGAGTAAATGTACAAATTTGAAGTGAGGAACTCTGGTCCAGAAATGAGCAAGTTGAAAGCTATAGGTGAAATTCATTCTGATACCTGTGATAGTGGACTACAAGTACCGATACTGTTGTTGCTATGATTGAAGGGTATGCAACTTTCAGAAGTGATAGCATGGAGAAAAACAAAAAATAAATGCCTGGTAAACATAGGCACTAAAATGCATTTGTCACGAGCTAAGAGCACATGCTCATCTTCACTACTGTGAAGCACATATCTTTTGCTAAACAAGTGCCCATACCTCTTAAGGTATGCATTTTAGAGCCCATATTTACTGGACCTTTTTTGTTGCGTTGGTCCATACTATCTCCTTCAAAAATATGGAACCCAGGTGCTTGTAATAGAAGATACAGGTTTCACAATATCGAAGATGAACAAGTGTTCACAGCTCTTAAATTATATATTTTAGAGCCCATGTTTACTGAACTTTTTTTCTTGTCCTGCTCCCTTTTACCGTCTCTGAAAGTAATTCTAAAATCTTAGTGACAATGGTACTGGTACATGTATTTAACTGTCAGAAGTACCAGAATGATTTTTGCATATAGCTTTTAACTCAGTTGGGGTCATTATTAGGGTTTTCCCCTATTTATTTTGACTACAGAGTGCAGAAATAATGACTATTTAAATGTGTGTGTTTTCTGCAATCAGTCTAATCTTGTCTTTACTGCAGTATATTCTTAGATTCCTCACTTAAAACCAAATCTTCGAATGCCTGCTTGCTTACCTTTTGAGCATTTCCATGACACTCTTCTGTGAGTGAAACAATCCTTTAACCAATCAATTAAATTTGAAGCATGCAGCTGTGAAAATTCCAACTTCATTCCATTTCATATTCCCCATGAATTGTTACACCCAAGTATTTGTACAACCTGACTTGTTTCCAATCGTGACTTGTCAATATTCTTATCTTTGGCTACACTACTTTTGCACTTGGTAAAGAGCACAGTTGCACATGTGTGAGAATTTAAAGTAAGTTGTCAATCTTTGCACCGTTTTGAAATCTTATCAAGACCTGGCTGGATATTTCTGAAATTTTATTCAGATAGTACTTCATTATAGGTAACTTTATCACTTACAAACATTCTAAGATGATTATTAGTATTGTTTGACAGGCCTCTAATATAAAGTGTGAACAGCAAGGATCCAAACACACTTCCTTGGGAGCATGCCTGAAGTTAGTTCTTTAAAAAATGCTGCATCCACTTGTGTTGGTCCTTGGTTTTCAGGATGTCATCTGATAATGGCGTGCATGTGATTTCTGTTGGCTGGTATTTTTGAAGTTGGCATGAAGGAGATCATTCTGTTTGAGATACCTCATTACATTTGATTTGATCTCAGAACATGTTGTAAAATTCTACACGAAATGGATGTCACAGATATTGTATGGTAGTTTTGCCGATCTTTTCTGCTGCCCTTTTATAGATGGGTCTTACCTGCTCATTCTTCCAACTGTTGGCTAGGTTTTTTTTTTTTTTTTTTTTTTTTTGTAGTGAATCTACAGTACATTATATTTAAAAGAGGGGCTAACTCAGCCACAAATTTAGATCAGAATCTGATAGGGATTCCATTACACCACATAGCTTTGTTCAGTTGTAACAATTTGTTTCTTAACTCCACTGACACTAATATCTATTTCACTCGTCTTTTCAGTGGTATGAGAATTAATTTGGGCCAATTCTGAGTTTTCCTTTGCAGAGAATGGTTTGAAAACAGAGTTAATCATTACTACTTTTTCTTTGCTACTTTCAATTTCAGTTTTCATCTCATCTGTGAGTGACTGAACACTAATTTTGGTGCCTTCAACAGCCTTTATGTACGGCCAGAATATCTTTGGGCTTTGTGAAACATCTTTCAACAGTTTTCTGCTATGATAGTTTTTGAAGGTTCCACACACTGTTCTCTTGATAGCCAAACCTGTTTCATTCCGCACATCTCTCTATCTACAGGCTTTGTTTTTCAATGATTATATGGGGTGCAGCAGTGTTCATAGTAGGATATTGAAAACACACCATCAGGCAGTAACTGTAATTTATTGATTACCTCTTATGTAAATTAATAGTTAAAGGTATGCCATTTACTAATGTGTAAGTCATTGTCCATTGCATGGATTACTTTTTGTATATGACTTGGAGGTCAGGACTTAAAAATGAAGAAGAGAATTGTTAAAAACACATCTTCTTATAAGTATTTAGGAGGGACACCAGCAGCAGGTGGGAGAAATATACAAATGTACGGAATAAAATAAGGAAAGCGAAGATTATGATTACGTAACTAAATCCAATATTATGGAATGACACTGTCTCTAAAGTTACAAGTGAATAACTATACAATAATTATATGAAAAGCACTGTCTCATATGGAGCAGCACTGTGAATATTGTCAAAGAGAATGAAGGAGTGACTCCACACAATGGACAAGATGTATTGAACTACAATAATGGACAGGGTGAAGAATGGAAATATGTTTTTAAAAAATGATGTAAATAGATTCTACATAGATAAAATGGACAGCAAGAAATGGTATGTCCATGTGAAACATATGAATAAAAATGGAATACTTCAGAAATGGTGGCCATAGTGGTGATGCAGGAAAGTGGACTGAAATGCAAATACTATAGTGGCAATGCAAGATAGAAGATACTTGTATAGATAAAGAGGTATGGAGACGGGGTTGTGGTAGATGGCCAGCAATTTTGTAAAGCAACTGCTGCAATACAATATATACAGGTATTTAAAACTTTTGCTGCATGGCATTTGTTGGTGGGAACTATGAGTCAGTTTTTTTTTTACTGTTACTTGTACATTTTCAGAAGTGACATGTACAAATATTTTCTTCTTAACTTCAGTTCATAGAGTAGAAATGGTTTAATTAAAAAAGAAGAAAAGGATCTTAACTGTTTTTTGAGGTATCTTTTGACAAATGGTATGCTGAAGATCTCTCTCCACTGTTTGCTCCTATAAGGATGACGACGATTCCGATTCCATAAAAGTTCAGCAAGATAATCAATTCCATTGAAACGGCATTTTTGTATCTAAAAAAAAGAAATAATTTTATTTTAATTATGCATTATGACACAAAATCACAAGTTTTTTTTAGTAAGCTTAAGTAAATTTGCTGTCTTTGTTTGCTTAAAAAAGCCAATTGGTTCATAAAGTATGGTAGTCATTTGTGTACCGTGGTATATAGCACATATACTGTAACATGGAATGCTGAATACTCTGCAGTCCTCTACATCTGTACCATGCAAATGACTACAAGGTGCAAATTATTTTTTATTGTACTATATATTAGGGCTTTTTATAGTTCCAGTTATGAGGCATGCATAGGGAGAAATAGTACACTCATGTTTCATGTGCCTAACTTAAGGAATCTTCAAGATAAAAGAAAAAGAACATTATGTCTTAGTGCCACTGGTCAGACTAGTTGCAGTAGGACTACATGGAAACATGTAACACACATCATGCATCAGCACAAGTCCACTTACTTTGCCTGTAACAGTCTGTTTCCTTTATGTATCAGTGTTCCGTGAAGGGTCTGGTAAATTACACACTCTAGGGCCTAGGCCACATCACACAAAAAAATTACTGTTGAAAATAGTGCAGAGTGCAATAAATATTGGTCCTTTTTCTGAAACTGTCAGTGCAAAGGAGCAAAGGAATTGCAACCCCATCCCACAAGTGTCTAGGACACTACACAGTTAGTACCAAGGTATCCTGGCAGTAGTTGGGAGCTCTGCAGTACTTGACTGCCAAAGTGGAAACACTATATGTGGCATCACAAACACTGTGCAGGCTGGCATTGTTCTGAGCCATTGCACCTGCAGTATTAAAAATAATGCAGCCAAAGTGGTGAGGCTACTCTTTGGATATGACTTTTACAAAACATGTATGGAATGCTCTGTACCAAATGACTGTGGTCATAAGACTGTCACCGTGGAATACTGCCAGCCTCCAGAAGGCACTTGTTATGCAATGGAAAATGCTACTGCAAGTCTTGGGAAAACTATGGAGTCAGATGAAGAGGACTGTGTAATGGCAATTGACCACTGTACTTGAGTATTGCTCATCAGTATGGGATCCGTACCAGATTGGGTAACAGAGGAGATAGAGAAGATTGAAAGAAGAGCAGCGCATTTCATCACAGGGTTATTTGGTAAGCGTGATAGTGTTACGGAGATGTTTAGCAAACTCAAGTGGCAGACTCTGCAAGAGAGGTGCTCTGCATTGTGATTAGCTTGCTGTCCAGGTTTCGAGAGGGTGCGTTTCTGGATGAGGTTTCGAATATATTGCTTCCCCCTACTTATATCTCCCATGGAGATCATGAATGTAAAATTAGAGAGATTCGAGTGCGCATGGAGGCTTCCGGCAGTCGTTATTCCTGCGAACCATACGCGTCCCGACCAGAAAAGGGAGGTAATGACAGTGGCACGTAAAGTGCCCTCCGCCACATACCATTGGGTGGCTTGCGGAGTATAAATGTAGATGTAGAACAGGTATGTGGCCTGCACATGCCATTTCTGGCCATTAATGTTGTCTTTTGCTTTGAGCAGCTCTCCAGTTATTCTCACAAGACTGAGTGAGCCTCATTCCAGATCTTTAGAAAGAAAAAAAAAATTCCCTTGGCAGCATCAGGAATCCAGTTTTAGCAGTCAGATGCATTATAATTGTTGACCAACCATATTTCATATTCCACTGAAACCCTAAAAGTAACAGATCAACAGTCAAACCGCAAATGAAACACATGCTGCATGTCCTGGGGCTACCAAATTAGCCTTATTGTAAAGGAAGATGCAGATCACAGCTCTATCATAAAATTCATTTTAAGCAAACTGTTAAAATAGAATTAAATTACTTGGAATCTGGTGTTAGTGGAGGAACTGTGACTAACATCAGTATTTGTAAGGTTACCATTGTTGCAGCTTGCTCACTTACCAGTGTATGGGTTTTGAGAACATAATGTTGGAATGCAGGGGTTCATTTCAAATAGCAGTTGTGGTTAGGCATTAAGATGTGTATTCATAATTATTCTTGCAGTGACAGGAAAGAGAATTAATTAAATGATTGAGGACAAGGCTTGTAAATTCAAGGTCCAAGTTTGAAGCAGGATGGTTGCAACAGGAAATTACTTAAATTGTTGGTACACAGAAGTCTTTAGTTTGTTTTCATATAGCTAAGTAGACACCTAGGACAATGATGTCAGTGTCCTCTTGCTTCGCTCTCATCATGACGACAGACTCTCAATCCTCGACCCCATCAGTGACCAATGCTCTCGTGTCGATTCCAGCCCACTAGTCCTCCAACCTCTTCTGTATCCCCAACACTTGCCTGCTCAGCCGTCCAACTCCGTGCAGCAAATGACTCAATAATCTGAGTCTGTGGATCTCAGATGTGCACATTAGACCATGGTTTTGATGACATTTTCACTTGGACATTGGGTGTAGATGCATCAGTACTCAGAGCAGACTTCCTCTGACACTTCCATCTGGTTCCTGACCTGTCTGGTGGTGTTTAGACTCACACTGCCAGTAGTTGCTCTGCCACAGGTATCATCAGCCACATCCCCTCAGCAGCCCAGTACTGTCAACTTTACGCCACAGCTTCCATGACTCACAGTAATGGTTGATGGCCATTGGTCATTCAGGACTGACTTCATACCATCAGTTGTATTCAGGAAGTACAAAAGCTCTATTTCAACATGCATCTAATGGTCATCCACCAGCAACATGACGACAATACTATCCACAGATTGTATACACCCCGGGGCAACTGGGAAATCTGGGAAAAGCCCGGCAGTTTTTTCATCCAGGAGGAAACTGGGAAAAACCCAGGTATACTTTAGTTTTCAGTTAAATTTTGGTAATTTTGACTGGTAAGAATTGATACTCTAACAAAGACTATTACTGTATCCATTACTGCAGAATAATACTGCAGTGATAAAACATAAATGGGACAAAAAAAACCAAAACAAAACTTTAGTTGCAAAGGAAATGTGCCATTTACAACAACAAAACACCTTGCACACATAAGCATCTGCCAACAGCAAAATGTGTCAAAGACCTTAGGACGAAAACTGTGCAGTACTTTGTAACAACAAATTGTTTCATTTGAGCAGTTGCCAGCGAGCTCACGCACATGCGCAATTGAGTCACGTATGAGCAGTACCCTCCCTCACTTCTGGCTATTTGAAGGATGGTGCTAACTGGAAAAATGTTTCTGGTGCTCCCAAGCTGCCAGATTCGCGCTTTTGCAAAGCAGTCAGAGATTTTGTGGGGAGAGTGGTAGATTCCATATGACCCATCTTCCTTCAATGATTTTGCTGTTTCCTCTTTGTTTACAGCTCCCACATCAAATAAACACAAAACGGATTTCGGTGGCTGGGAGCTATCAAGTGAATTAAAATACATTCACATAATTATGGAAGGCTAAAATATGTTATTAATTTGTTTTCTGAGTTTATTTTATTTCCATGTTTTTGGCAGTCAAACATTGATCACTTTTCAGAACAATGAAGTTATATTTGTCAGTTTGCTAAGGAAATTTGGCCTGATGCAGTCAATTTATTTAAAATTAGTTGTTTCATTCTGTAGTATTGGCTAATTAGAAATGTTCACTGAATTTCAAGTAACATATTTTCATCTTCTGGCACATATGACATTAAGCCATAATAAAGAACCAAACATGAGAGAGTACAGTACTGGTACTCCAAGAAAATCTACATCCTAAACACCACACTAAAGAGCTTAATATCAGGTTGGGACCTACTTCATTGTGAATCTGGATATAAAAATGCACACTTCAAACTGAATTATGCATTTTAGTATGGCTTACAAAATTCCAACATTCATGGAGTATCGTCTGATGTCCTAGTTCCCTTCTTTTTTAAATATAAGATCTCACGTATGAACATACGTGCTGCCTACATTGTCATAGCTGCATGTGTACAGTAACACCTGTTTTTTGGCCCTCCCTGGCAACTGCTGAAATGAACCTATTTTCAACAGCACCAGGGAATTATTGCGAATGGTTTGAAAAGCGTTACTTTCAAAGTAAATTACCTTTTACACAAGATGAATTATGTTTTGTGTGAGAATTTCTTAAATCACAGGGTGTTTGACTCTTGTTTAAAACTTAACACTTTGAGGACCAGCCACTTAGAAGAATTTAGAGCTGAGAAGACCAGACATTTATGTAATTATTTTAAATTTTACTGCCACCTTCGTGTGATATATCTTAAAGCACAACACATGCAAAAAAGACCACTATTACATGTGAAAGTTTAGCTTCTTTTGTAGCTTATAAATCTTTGAGACCAATATTATATGCATAAGCTTAGCTTTTATTATAGCTGCCCTATGCATATTAATTTAAACCATTAGCTTTTCCTATCTGTGTGTTTTCACTACTTGACTGTGATGTTGCTATTGGCTCTGAATATCTGCTGTCAACGGATGTCGAGATCATGTGACATGAGCTATTATTGGCGTACAAAAGTACATCACAATCTCTATTTGAATGCTTCAGAAACTAGTGTGCTATATTTGATGAAATTTGAATATATACTTTTGTAGTATGAAAATATGCAGCTTACATGTTGCTGCACATCAAAGTGCTTTCCAAAACTTTTTTTTCTCGATTTCATTTTCTAAGGTGCCAGGAAGTTCTGCACTGGTGTATAAAATATAAACCACTCAAAGGATTGATAAATTTTACAGTTCCAAGGCAATGTATACTGTCACTTAACACGGAAAAAGTGTATTTTGGCCCTGGAAAAAGTGTATTTTTAACCGGGACATCTGGGAAAAATCAGGGATTTTTTTTCCTTCTCTACATATACACCCTGTATCCAGTGCAGAATTCATTAAGGCGAGCAAGAACTGGTCATGGCGTGGCACTATTTTGACCTGCTATGTCGACTGCCTCTGCCTGATTCTGATGTCTTCTGCCTTGCTGCTCTGAGTTGACTCTGAAGCTCTTCTGCCATCTATGGATTCACCTACAGCACTGTCTTAATTTTCTGGCACAAAGGCTTTCCCCCTTCCTCCCCCCCCCCCCCCTTCCTCTAATGTGTCTCCATGCTCTTTGCTGAAAGATCAGTTTGTGCAGTGAACCATTAGAAATTGAATGTTTCATAAAATTATCACTACATCCTGCCCTACGGTGCATCAGAGACTGCATAGACTACCACCGTATTTACTTCAGGTTGCTAAGGTACTATAGCTGAATTTTTACAACCTGTCATTGCATGGCCCTCTGACAATTCCTGGGTTTCATCCACCAAATTGGTTTCCAAAAAAGATGACTCTGTCAGAATATCTGCTAATTATGGAGTTCTCAATGCTCGTACTATACTGGATAGCTATGTAGTTCTGAACATTCAGGACTTTATAAAATACACTCCTGGAAACTGAAATAAGAACACCGTGAATTCATTGTCCCAGGAAGGGGAAACTTTATTGACACATTCCTGGGGTCAGATACATCACATGATCACACTGACAGAACCACAGGCACATAGACACAGGCAACAGAGCATGCACAATGTCGGCACTAGTACAGTGTATATCCACCTTTCGCAGCAATGCAGGCTGCTATTCTCCCATGGAGACGATCGTAGAGATGCTGGATGTAGTCCTGTGGAACGGCTTGCCATGCCATTTCCACCTGGCGCCTCAGTTGGACCAGCGTTCGTGCTGGACGTGCAGACCGCGTGAGACGACGCTTCATCCAGTCCCAAACATGCTCAATGGGGGACAGATCCGGAGATCTTGCTGGCCAGGGTAGTTGACTTACACCTTCTAGAGCACGTTGGGTGGCACGGGATACATGCGAGCGTGCATTGTCCTGTTGGAACAGCAAGTTCCCTTGCCGGTCTAGGAATGGTAGAACGATGGGTTCGATGACGGTTTGGATGTACCGTGCACTATTCAGTGTCCCCTTGACGATCACCAGAGGTGTACGGCCAGTGTAGGAGATCGCTCCCCACCCCATGATGCCGGGTGTTGGCCCTGTGTGCCTCGGTCGTATGCAGTCCTGATTGTGGCGCTCACCTGCACCGCGCCAAACACGCATACGACCATCATTGGCACCAAGGCAGAAGCTACTCTCATCGCTGAAGACGACACGTCTCCATTCGTCCCTCCATTCTCGCCTGTCGCGACATCACTGGAGGCGGGCTGCACGATGTTGGGGCGTGAGCGGAAGACGGCCTAACGGTGTGCGGGACCGTAGCCCAGCTTCATGGAGACGGTTGCGAATGGTGCTCGCCGATACCCCAGGAGCAACAGTGTCCCTAATTTGCTGGGAAGTGGCGGTGCGGTCCCCTACGGCACTGCGTAGGATCCTAAAGTCTTGGCGTGCATCCGTGCGTCGCTGCGGTCCGGTCCCATGTCGACGGGCACGTGCACCTTCTGCCAACCACTGGCGACAACATCGATGTACTGTGGAGACCTCACGCCCCACGTGTTGAGCTATTCGGCGGTACGTCCACCCGGCCTCCCGCATGCCCACTGTACGCCCTCGCTCAAAGTCCGTCAACTGCACATACGGTTCACGTCCACGCTGTCGCAGCATGCTACCAGTGTTAAAGACTGCGATGGAGCTCCATATACCACGGCAAACTGGCTGACACTGACGGCGGTGGTGCACAAATGCTGCGCAGCTAGCGCCATCCGACGGCCAACACCGCGGTTCCTGGTGTGTCCGCTGTGCCGTGCGTGTGATCATTGCTTGTACAGCCCTCTCGCAGTGTCCGGAGCAAGTATGGTGGGTCTGACACACCGGCGTCAATGTGTTCTTTTTTCCATTTCCAGGAGTGTATTTAGTGGAGCATATCTGTAAATCCTGGTGCACTCAGCAAAATTGTTATGAGCATGCCTTTTGGCTTGTTTATGTTTATGCTAATGCTATATGCTGCTCAAACATAGTAGTACTTTGTTGATGGCATTCTAGTCAAGTTTCCATTTTGTTATGCTTAACTTGACTATACCTAATTTCCTCACTGTTGATGAATCATGTAACATGCATCTCAAACAAGTTTTTGACATGTTGTCTGACAGCAGAGTGGTGATCTGTGGAGAGAAATGTATCTCCACCTCCCCTGCACTTGGCACCTAAAGTTTTTGTTCACAAGACTTTAAAAGACTGTGAGTTAGTGATCTTACATGATGACACAGTATGACCAGCCTTGTAACCCCCATATCCTCTCAGGGTACTCCGACTGGATGACTGTGTCTTTGACATATTGTTCCTTGGCAAATCTGCAACAGTGTCTGTTAATTGTCTCAAGCCATCATGGACCCTGCAAGAAGCTTTACTGGAAGAAATCCCTGCCAAGCTCCCCTCATTATTTTGCCAGATTACCCTCCTCTAACTGGTGACATGCCCCCAATGATCAAGTAGCACCTTGATGTTCATGACTCCCTTCCTGAAGGCCTTGGTCAACAACAACCTCCTCATAGAGGGGCAGCATTCAGGCTGCAGACAATCTGTTGTCCATCACTATTCAAAAACAGTTAAGATAATGTATGATGTCAATACCACTATTCTCACCTATTGCTTCTCCACTGATTATCATCACCATCATGGCCCCACATCTGTACCACCTAGATCCTGCATCATCACCAGTGGAATCCATCCCTGGTGACATCTATACCACCCCTCCAAATTCTGACACCAGCATGCACTCACAGTTTGGCCACCACCACTGTGTGCCAGTGCCCCTTCATGACTACCATCTGCATGACATGAGGCATATATCGCTCCCCAGCGTGGAGCCTGCAGCATCTGATGATAGGCCCATTGCATTCACATGGCAACTGGATGACCTCTCCGTCTCCACATTGTCTCGTCACCCCTGCACTCCATGCATCTTTCCTCACAATGCTCTGTACTGTGAGGGAGGAGGAGCATGCAGACGGGCAGTCTTTCTGTTGCACTTGGATCATGCATCGACACTGGTGCAATCTTGTCCTGTGACCTCTCCGTCACCCCTATAACTTCTGACACTACCACGCACTCACATTTTGGTCACCTCCACCTCAATGTGTGTTGCTTGTATGCTTTTCATAAATTAATAAATTGTGCGTCACTAATTCATTTGTGCTTCATCGTGGACCAATGTTCCCACAAGTAGTAACGCCAACAAAGGCCATGGCCGACGACAAACACATCAAATGTGAAAATACTCCACTAGATACCATGGACACCACCTCATCAAGACAGACATTGTGTAACTCAGAGGAAATGACCACTATTTGGAGTGAGATAGATGTGTGATAAAATTCTTCACTTCTTAGCGCGACTCAAAAACTCGGTTTACTCCTTTATTCAATATTCTTCTGTATTCGAACAACTCAAGTCAAATAAACAGCAGATCCATTTTTCAATAACGTTATGAATAATGACAATCACATAACTCAACATACACTGAAGCATTTCAAGCAAATTCTACCATCAGAGTGAGTCAGATCAAAGACAGTCTTCATTTTTTCTGGCCCTTGACAATGTTGGTGGCCCTCTTGCTCTGAGGAGTTCACCAAATCTTCCATATGTACTGTCAAAGCACCACTTATCATCCACAGCAAATGACTTTTTTTGTGTGTATTGTTGCGAGTTTTTACCACTGTGTGTTCATATGTTGTCCACACCATCTGCACGCATAGATACGAGGGGGCACACAGTGGATATTTCTTTTAGTCATTTATTCTGCACCACATTAACACAGATCATGACAAACTTTGGCCTCTTCCAGAAATCTTCCAACAGTTACACCATAATCTGAATATGGAGAACTTCTATAGATGCCATCTCCTCCACACTGTGGCCTTATGGGTGCCGTCCACTGCTGTGCCCTCAGGCTCAACTTAGAGGGAACAGTGCCCTGTTACTTGGACACCAGAGATGCTATTCTTGAAATTTTCCCAGTGTGAAGATTATTCCGTGGAGTTTTGGTTTTGCAGTCGGATGACGTTGACTTCTTGCCATGATATTTCAGCTAACAAGCATTCAGCTGGTTGCCTGCTGAAATATCAAGGCAAGAAGCTGATGTCATCTAGCTGCAATCACAAAACTCCACAGGTGTTATTGGTGTTCAACCAGGTTAAGTCCAGGTTAAGGGATGCAGTGCTATTAGCATATCCTATTCCCGCCATGCCCCTCGCTGTTGTAGTTAAATGTTAGCCAGACAGTGATAGCCATGGTTGTACAACAGCATGTAAGAGGTATGTGGCAACTACACAGATTCTTTTCCCACAAAATTTCAGAGCCACTAAAGAAATAGAGCATCTATGACTGAGACCTTTTGGTGGTCTACTACATCATTAAGCATTTCAAAGCATATGTGGAAGCACACCACTTCACAGGTTTTACTGATCAGAAAACTGTTTCCTTGACTTTCAACACTTCACATGACTCCTCACCAAGACAAGAATTTATTATACATTAGTTTACTCAGCGTGAATAATATAATTAATGGGATTTCTGTGAGTGTTGACTTATGCAGCTGACTGTGACAAAGGCACTGACATGGAACTGTAGGAGTTTATCAAGAACCCAAATACAGAACTGCATCTACGGAAGCTGCCAATGGACAATTTTCTTGTGTGGTGTGGTACTTCTCAAAGCAGACCACTCCCTTTCATTCTTCTGCTTTATTGGAAACAAGTTTTTGATGGCATACATGGAATCACTCATTCTGGAGACAAATGTATTATACCAATGGTGACAAAGATCTGTGTGACCAGGTACCAAGCATGACTGCTGGTTGTGGGTAAAGACTTGCTTGATTTGCCAAACAGCTAAGGCGGGATGCCACGTCCAAGTAAGTATTGATTCTTTCAAAGAGCCTACACAGCATTTTTCTCATATTCATAATGCCCGTTCAGACCTCCCACTTCTGTGCAAGGCTTTGAGTATATTTTTTTGGTAGTTGATAGGTCTACCCCCTAGCTAGTAGCAGTGCCTATCATGCACATTTAGGCAGAAACCATTGCACAAATCTTTCTCATCGCGTGGATTTGGCTGTCCAACTGAGGCACTGATGGATCATGACCACTATTTTTTCTGTTAACTGATGAAAATCATCAAACTATCAGTTATAACCCATCCATTAATGATATGGCAGAGTGCTGTTACCGAACTGTTAAGTCATCCCTAATGTGTTGTGGTTCATCTTGGTTGTTGGCCATGTCCCTAGTGTTGTTGGGTCTGCATGTTGCATTCAGACCCAGTGCTGGTGCTTCAGTGGCAGAGTTTGTGTACGGCAAAATCATCAGGCTCCCTTCAAAATTCTTCAGCCAACAATAGGTCTATCCACGCAGAGGTCCTCTTTGGATTACAAAGAGTCAAGAAATGCATTTTCATCTTATATCCAGCCACAGCATTCAGACATATTTTCTTTCACAAAGATCTCAGTACTTGCCCTCTCCTTATGCTATGTACAGACTCCATCAAAGCTCCTGTACAGGCATGTTACATGAATCCATAACCAGTACTGGAACACAGCACTCACATGGTGACAATATTAGTTAATGGGAAACCCACCAAGGTTCCTGTCAAACATGTCAAATCAGCCTATCTACTGCAGGTGGACAGTGCTGTGGGTCAGATCCAACACCTGTGTTGCAACACACTGCGTCCGAACAGCCTACACCATTGCCAGATGAATCTGCACACCCATTTGACTGATGAAATGGCCAGTGAGCCTATGCTGTTGCCAGACTGATCTCCACAGGACACTCACCCATTTTCTTCCCAGTCTGCATGAGGCCTGGTGGTATCATATGGCCTAAATAGCCATTCATTCCAAGAGGTCCAATTTACAGGCTGGCAGAGGTGGGGGACTGTGTGATGAGACCATAGACAAAGACCAAAAATGGTAGTGTGGAATATCTCTTTTTTTGAGCTCATGAGTTCTTTATGTGCTCGCTCTACCTCCAGCATGTTTTATGTTTCCATTTAATGTGTATCATCATTATGGGTTGCTTGTATAAAACTAAACTCTGCCTGAACAGGCCACAAAGGCCCAATGGCACCAACTGGCCGCCGTGTCATCCTCGGCCACAGGCATCAATGGATGCAGATATTGCGGGGCATGTGGTCAGCAGACCACTCTCTCAGCCGTATGTCAGTTTACGAGACTGGAGCCACTACTTCTCAATCAAGTTGCTCCTCAGTTTTGCCTCACAAGGGCTGAGTGCACCACCCTTGCCAACAGCGATTGGCAGTGTTAAGGTGTAAAGTCAAGTGCCGGAATGCCAGTTGGGAATGAAAGAGCAGAGAGGGCTGTGAAGATGATGTCAGCCAACTGTACGCTGATCGACACCTCTCCAAGATGACAACGAGGTAGCAGCGGCCTCTATGCGAAGAGCACATAAGCACTGCGCCTGACTGGTCACGGCCCAATTCTATGAGAAGCTTCAAGACCAGCAAGCTGAATAGAAGCATCAAAGCTCATTACTTTGCTTGTACATTCTATGTAGCTCAAACTTGGAATTTTTATACTGAATAAACTCGATTATTTTGTCTCTCACCCTTTGCTTGCGACACATCTGTGTATATACAGAGTTAAATATTGTAATCATTACCTTTCATAATAAAACTCATTAATATGATTTGTTTGAATATTTACTAGCAATCCAAGAAAGCGGTCTACCTAGACACCGCATATTTGATGACTAGACAGGATTCAACAGGCAGACCAGATGGTCACCCATCCAAGTGCTAGCCAATCCTGACATTGCTTAACTTCAGTGATCTGATGGAAATCGTTGTTACCACTGCAGCAAGGCTGTTAGTGGTGCATTGCTTGTATGCTTTTGGTAAATTAATAAAGTTTGTGTCACTAATATTGACTGGATTTTATTTTGGATTGGTCATTTCACAAACATATTGAACCTGAAAAGAAGTTTATTCAACAGCACATTGGAAACTTTCTGGCAACGTAAAACTGTGTGCCAGATGGCTCAAACCAAGGACCTTTGCCTTTCATGGGCAAGTGCTCTACTGGCTGAACTATCCAGTCATGACTCACACCCTGCCTTCACAGGTTTACTTCCACCAGTTCCCCTTCTCCTACCTTCCAAACTGTACACAAGCTCTCCTGAATGCTTAGCAGGACTAGGACTCCTGCAAGAAAGTTTTAATCTCCCAGGAAGTTTTAAATCAGTGGACACCACTGCAGAGTGAAAATTCACTCTGGAATTAATCCCCTAGGCTTCCATGAGTGCTATTAATTTAAAACATATTGAGGGTTCAAATCTGCTTGCTGATATACTGACTAACCTACTGACTCCTAAATTGTTTGTAGAATTAAGAAGAAAAACAAGTAAGGTGGAGTGTTTCTTTTATTAGCTTCAGTGAATAATGTCTTTAATGTTCTGTCTTTTCACAATACAGCAAATCCATAACAACTTCTTTGAACTAACTCTCTGTTAGTTATCTTTGTTTGCTCCAAGCAAAAGTGCAGAAATAGACATGATCTGTAAACATTTATAAATAGTTACTTATCAATAAAAGAATCACATTGTTATTGTGCAATTACCTCTTTCATTTCAAGATCCCATTTGTTAAATCAATTAGAATTAAAATGATTTCTATTGCTTGTTATGTTAAACAGGCATACTCCAACAACAGGGCACAGGGTGAGATTTAATACATTGTATGTGCACTGTATTGTAATTTCCTCTCTACCTCCATCTTGATCACCACTATTGAATTAATATTTAATTTTTAGGGAGGTAAAGAGGTAGGAGTGTTACTACCTTGTCACATGATACAATACAGCTCAAAGTAAAATGACACTGATGAAGCCTTAAGACATCTAAAGGGATTATGATTTTACTAAAATTATTGAAATTTTCCTAGGGAATTGCTGATTCTGCATAACGTTTTAAGTATAAGAACAACAGAACAGCAGAAGTGACAGCCAAAGGTTAGTGTGCTTTGTCCCACTATTATTTAATATCTACATAAATGGCCAGACAAAAACATCTCATAATAGAAACTTCATTTGTGTTATTGGCTTAAGCAATTCAATGTGGTGTATCATTGTGTCTCAGGTCACTTGAAAGGTACTTACAAATGTGCTGAGCAATTATTAATGTATTGCTAGAAGAACCATCCAGTACAAAATACAAAAAAGATTCATATATGTGCATTCCATTTTCAGAGCTGAGAGGTTGATTCTCAGCTGTATGTGGTATAAAGTGGGGAGCAATTGGAGTAATCCTTTACTCCTTAGTATCTAGGAGTCACCTTCAATAGGGGTTTATTTACAAGGAAAACTTCATTAAAACTGGACAAAATGTGCTAACTTAAAATAAAATCACCCAACAACTAATTATCAGCTTTCAACTGAGCTAAGAGAGCAACATCTTGCTTTTGTGACAGAATGCAAGACCTATGTGACTCAGTTCAGACCTCACAAATGAGTTTGTTAGAGCCCTAACTGAAACCTAGGAAGTGTTTCAAAATAAAATTATTTGAAACACTGAGCTGCCTGACTGGTATTGCATCATCAGGGATATGGTAAGTGAGGTAGGTCACAGTAGGACTCATCTACTGTTTGGATATCAACTCCACTGTCCAATGCATACTTCAACCACTGTGAAGAAAGTTAATGTTGCCTATTTCTGAAGAGAGTCTTTGTGAGTTATGTTTCGTATTTACTTTACTAGCCTCCTGTATGTTATAGTTTGTAAAACACTGATTTACAATTATAACAACAGCAATAATTGTCATTTACAATAATCTTTATTTTAAAAGGAAAAAATTGGGTTCCATCAATGATGAGCACATTAGAGGTGGAGAACAACCTTGGAAGGGAATAGGGTGTGAAAGGGAACAGAGCATGACCTTTTCAAAGGAACTATCCCAAAATTTGTTATAAGCAATGTAGGGATTGCTTTTTATTAACAAGATGAAAAATGCATTAAGATATAAGATTAGCAAAGTTTACTGAACTACTGATGCAGAAGGAATCTTCTCTGTTTTCACTGAGGGGGAATATAACAGAAGGTTATCAAGACTTGTGTGAATCTGTGTTTGTTTTATAACTCTAATCTCACAAATTATAAGGAAAAACTGAACTCAAGAAGAAGAAATTGTCATGGCAAATTGATCTAAGATCAATACAGAAATAAGAGAAGAGTTGGGTTGGCTGATACGTTACTTCATGGCTTTAAATGTAAGTTTCCTATTCCATGATGGACAATTTATTAAGGACAAATAAGAAATATTGATCAATTCTGCTTCTGAAAGCAGATTTTTTATTTAAAAAAGTGGGCAAAAATAAATAAAAATGAAGATAAAAGAGGTTTGCTTGTAGTGATGGTCGAACAGCATTAGGAATTTTGTAAAAATGGATACAGGAAGATCACAGATACAAGATTTATAACAACACTTGTCTAAGCATGAATGAATGAAAACTATAAACTGAAATTCTATGACACTCAAAAGATAAAACGAAGTGACTATGCTGGAAGCATATTCCTTGTCAATTTCTGTTGCTATTGGAATCAGCTACTAAGGCAACTGCTTTCATTTCATTAAAATGTTATTTTTTGAAGGTAAGTAAAAAATTATCCGCAATGTTGACGTAAATCTTCTCACACTGTTCATGCTGGCCTCTGTTCTCATTTATTTTATTGTTTTGTTGTTGTGGTCCTGTTATGAATTCTTGATATTAATTCCTCCATTTGTCTTACTTTTGTTGCTCCCTTTGAAATTTGCAACAAAGAAGAACAATGAGTGGTGATTCAGGTTTTTTGGTCAGAAGGGGCCACAATCTGGGAATGTGCCTGAGGAAGGAGCCGAACAACCATCCACGGCCACATATGATGACAACAAGACCTATGTGACTCAGTTCAGACCTCACAAATGAGTTTGGTAGAGCCCTAACTGAAACCTAGGAAGTGTTTCAAAATAAAAAAAAAATATTTGAAACACTGAGCTGCCTGACTGGTATTGCATCATCAGGGATATGGTAAGTGGGGTAGGTCACAGTAGGACTCATCTACTTCCATTGAGCATGCATATGGCAGGGCTCTGTTTGGCAGATGAATAACTATTGATGAAGTTGCACATTATCTGCAAATTATCCATGGTTCTGCCCACAAAATCACCCATGACAGACTTAGGTTTCATAAAATGTGTACAAGATGGGTACCAAAACAACTCACAGTGTTGCATAAACAAAAGCTCTTGGAGATCTGCTAAAAAGATTTGGTTTACTATGGTAACCATCATGACTGCTTCCTCAACAGGATCATCACTGGCAATGAAACACGGATCCACTATTACAAGGAAGAGAGTAAACAGCAGAATACAGAATAGAAACATCAATTTTCCAGCAGGAAGAAGTTCAAAATCCAACCATCCACAGGAAAACTGATGCTTACCATTTCTTGGGATGCACTGAGTGCGTTACTGGAACATTATCAGGAGAGTGGCATGACAATAAACAGCACACTTTACAGTGAGATGCTTACTGGCAGGCTAAAGCCTCCGATTCAAAGCAAATGCGGAGGACTACTGTCAAAAGGCGTTGCGTTGTTGCATGGTGATGCCTCTCAATGTACCAGTGTCCACAGAGCTGAAATACTCCAGAAACTCAAGTTTGAAGTAATGGCTCATCCTCTGTATAGTCCTGATCATGCCACTTGTGATCACATCTTGTTTGGTGCACTCCAACAAACATTAAGGGGGTGTTGATTTCACCTTGGACCTAGAAGTGAAGGTGACAGTGTATGCATGGCTTGCCTGCTCAGCTGAAAACCTGCTTTCTGAGGGCGTCAGGAAGGTTGTGCAATAATGCACCAAGTACGTTGAAAAGCAAGGAAACTATATTGAAAAATGATGTCAATGTACATGTTCTATTTGTACTGCAATAAAAGATATAGCTACATTGTGGATAATTTTTTACTTACCCTTGTAGTATTGGAGAATAAACTTGATTGTCATGTAAATCACATCCTAGAAGAGCAAATAATGTCAAGATGATATGTGATTCACACTCAAGATGAAATATTACTGCTTAATATACAAAAAAATCTCTTGTTTGTATGACTGTAAGTAGTTTTAACTTGTATTCATTTTTGCAAGTAGGCTAGAAACATTCATCCAGTCAAACTACATAAGCTGGAGGAATCTTACATAGAGGCAGTCCCATCTACGTGCTTCGTGCAGCATATCCTTTAGTGCTGGAAGCAGCAGAGGAAAAATTTCTCTCTCCATGTAATCAGTGGCCAGATCTGTTCCAACAGAAGAAAGAAATTTGTGAAAGTATGATATACAAAATACTGACAGGATAATATCCTCATTCTAGTATGAACATTTCATGTACAATTATTTGAATGTTTACAATTTAGTGAAAAACAAGTTCTAGCCACATATTTACCATAAAATAATTCAGGCAAATAGATTTATAAATTATTATGTATATGTACACACATGCTCATGAAAAGTTCTATTTCTTCTTCATTGTTTAAGATTTGTAAACTGATACTACATATTAATATCAAACTGGATGCAGTAACAAAAATGCATTATACCAAACTACAATTAAAGTTGCGTCAAACTTCCGAAATTTGTTTTTATGTATCTGTAAACTGTAATCGTTGCTGTTTATTTTCTCAATGTTAAAAAGAACCTGAAATAACAGCCAGAACATTTATGATAGTTGAGTTGGCCTGATGTCCATTGTCACAAAAGTCTTCTGTACAGCAAAAAATATAATCATAACTACAACACAAATAAAAGCCATGGGGGCATTACATGGGTACTGTGATGGCCTTTCGTACTTTGATGACATCTGACATGATGTCTTCAACCAAAAACTGACTGATGCTGGATTCCCTAATGGGTTCATATGTATCATACACATATTTCACCACATAAAATATAGGCAGAAGTACCTTAAGGAAGCATCCTATGGTCCATACCATTTAACATTTATATTAATGATGTGATGGTTGCCACCTAAGTAAATGACATAGCCATCCTAGGACAGGACTCTCTACTATGGAAGTGAATAGTGAACTTAAAATGCCTCTAGCTAAATAAGTAAATAAATAAATAAAATAAAAAGTAAGATAAAATGCTAGTGGTAAACTTTCTCTAAACCATCTAAATACAAAAAGCAGTGATATAAAGTGCACAAAACCAACACTGTTGACTAACACAAAATGAAATGCGGGCTAAGGAGTCTGTTTTACATGTGTTTCTGTTTCTGACTCTAGGATGTGGAAGTATACTTCCCCTGACTGTCTTATTCCTGCTGTAAGGTTTGTGGATTTCTTCAGTGGACAATATAATCACACTTCAAAAGAAAAGATAACTGGTAAAAAGTCACAGAACTTGGAGATGAGAAACAGAATTTGCTGAAAACCAAGCACCTAAACGTATCTTACAAGGGGACAACATCTATTCATCATCATTGGTTTCATCCATATCTATGGTATGTGCAGAGTTTGGACAGAAATTATAGTGACAGAAGTGGGAGGTTCATATGGCCAAGTATTTTAAAAAATAGCATTTTTGGCATGGATCAGGCAAGTTCAGAGGCAATCGTTGATGCAGTGGAAAAAGTACAGTCTGGTGAACTGAAGGTTGTTGGGTTGAGTCCAATTTAGATACTTTTTTTTATTTTCAATTTTTACATTACACAGCAAATAAATCAAAGTAATGCTCAATACACTATATTTATAAATATATTCATAAAAGGAATGAAAAGGAAAGGCAAAAGCAAATTTGTAATTACAAATAAATTTCCAAGAAGTGATTGTGAAGGGTACTCAAGAATGTCATAAACATGTCAATTACATGCTAAGCATTAAAACTATTTTATGCTGGATACTTTTGGAGTAATTAACTACAATTCTAGACCAAATAACTGGCTCTTTACCAGTATGTTTCTAATACAGTTTAGGCAAGTGGGGGACCAATATTCACATTATTTCATAAATGGTTATATGTGACCCATACTTTGATCACCATCTTGGTGTAGGGGAACCCTGTTAGCTCACCAGAACCATCCACAGGGCCCTTCTTTTTGTTTCTCAGGCCTCCCTCCACAGTGTTTTAATTTGGTCCGACTCCATGAGCAGCCTGCAGGCTATTGATTGATGCTACTCTCGTCACCCTTTGGTTTCTGATATCCATGACCTTCTCTCTGCCCTTGAGCATGCTGTCTGTGTCTCTCTGGGTCCCAAGTTATGTGGGCATCCTAGGGAATGAACTGGCTGACTGTTTGCCCAGAGAAGCAGGTACATATCCCCACCCTTCTTTCCTTTCATGATTCCAGCTACAGGTCAAATCTATGTCAAATCTCTCTTTCCTCAACAGTGAAACACCATCTGGAGCACTACTGTTCATAGTAATAAATTCTGCATGATTGTGCAGAGTCTACTGCAGTTTGGCACCCTTCTTTCCACTCCTCTTGGAAGGAGTCCACTGTTTTATGCTGTTTACTCATTGGTCATACCTGGCTCACCCATTGTTTCCTTCTATGTAACAAACCACTCCCACAATGTGGTTGTGGTGCCAGGCTGACGACATCTCACATATTGGTGATATGTCCCCTTCTTTCGGCCCTTTGTGTTAAGTATAATCTTCCTGTTTCCTTAAATTTAATAATAGGGAATGATCCATGGATGGTTGACCTGGTCTTCAGTTTCCTCCATGAAAGTGATTTTTAGTTTCAGATATAAGGTTCTCCTTTAGTTTTGGAGCATGGGCAGGTTGATTGTGGTTGGGACTTCTTTCGCAGTCTTCATGGTCTGTACCCCATGACGGCCCCCCCCTCCCCCCTTTTCTTCCAGTTTTTAGATTTCATCTCAGCTTTTATGCTTTTACTGAGTGTGTTTATCGTTCATTATTTTATAATTTGACTCCCCTGACAGAATCCATCCACTTTTAGCAGACCCTCTTTCTTCTGTAACTCACTTTGGAATCACGGGATGATGACTTCGCCATTTGGTCCCATACCCCTCTCAATCAGTCAATCAGTCAATCAGCTATTCATGATCAGATGTGATATGGAGGGTCATGGGGTCAGTACACCACACTCTCAGCTATTGTCGACATTCTGAGCATGGAGCCGCTATCTCTCAGTCAGTTGCCGTCATGAGGCTGAGTGCACCCGGGTGCAGTCGTCTCACTGAGAAAAAATCCCTGGCAGTACCAGGAATCGAACCTGTGTGTGTGAGGGTCTGTTGCACCGACCACTTTTTTCCCCACAGTGCAAAAACCAGGGACAGAACTGAGTAAATTGAACTTCTTGTAGGAATACAACATCTGCACAGGAATCATACATAAACAGACACTATGAAGCTAGTTGCAAGTCCGATTTCACCCTGTTCACTTTCAAAGAGAGTAGTACATAAGCTTCCATACTTTAACAGCAAGAAATAAAATTCAGCCTTCTGACCAACTTAATTACATCATCAGTGTGTGTCCTGGTCCATTTTCAAGCCCATGGGGTGGGAGGGGGGAGCTTGTACCCCAACCTCTGGAATCTTTATGTTTCTTCTTTTCACAAGCCATTGCATGCTCATGTTGGATGCATTGTTTATAGCAAATTAAGAGGCAACATGTCATCTGCAGTCAGGGATGTAGGCAATTCTTGAACATTAACTGAAGTAGGTAGCAAACAAATAACCTCCGTGGCCCACTCTGCAGGATGGGATCCCTGCAATTCAGATTGATGTACAAGAGAGGTATCAGGCATTGCAACATCTTGGTTGACAGATGGCACTTCCCTGGTACCAATTGCCTCCACAGCAGTTACAGTAGTTGGTCATTCTGACATCACCTGAATGGGTGATGTCAAGGACACAGGTAAATTTAGGGGCACATCAATTTGCTGCTGTTGAATCTTTGGAATGCTAGAAGGTTCAATGACTTCCCCAAACTTGAGTGGTTCTAGAGGAGCTACCTCAACTACAGGAGGAATACTAGGTTAAACACTAGAGACCTCAGCAGGTGTTTTCACACCATCAACCCCATTACCAATGCCGGACTCGACACTACGTGATACATCAAGCAATAAAGTTATTTCAGAGAGGTGTGGGTGAGGAACAGATGTATCCAGATCCTTAGCAACCTGTGTACGTAATATCTTATTTTGCTATGGAGACAGTGCTAGCTTGGCAACAACACTTTCAGGACCACACTGTGAGGTAAAGGTGGAAAGTCAGGAACAGTAAGCTGCAAGTCCCTCTGTTGTTCCATTGCACCTGGGGAAGACATTTCCAGCCTCAGTAGCAGTAGAACTGAGATCAGCTAACATCAGTTTCTAATGCTGTTAATATGAGGCCTTCAATACAAATATGCTCTGCAGGGAATTAAATCTAAAGTGGCCACTTTCATTGCATAGAAAACACATCCCCACTTGCCCATGATACACTATATGAATGTGGTAATCACAGACCTGTGTATGGAAAGAAATTTTGCTGTATCAATGTCGAGTGGAGCAGCGTTTGCGTTGTATACGCCTCACATCACCATGAGGGATCAAATCATTCTTAAGCAATCTATCGTCAACACCCAGCAGGAGATTGAATACTTGGAAATTTATATAATCCAGTTCCACATTAGCTAGAAGCACCATATTATGGAACCATGATGATGATTAAAGGGAACTTCAGAACCATGTTGTGAAAGCAACCCATCTACTTAGTGGATTCAAAAATTTATCAAAAAAGATGTAGTTATCAGAATCAAAATGAGCAGTATGAATCTGAGCAAATGTTATATGAATAGCATCAACAAGCCAGTCATGACTCTCCAAAGATCTGGGCTGCAGAGAATGTGTGGAATTGTTCAAACTGAAGCTGACACCTTTTCTCTTGATGTATGTGGATTGTGGAACCCATGGATGACACTGTGGGCAAAGTACACCACTACCAATGGACACACACAACTAATGCTAAGGATCAAATGATGATGTGACACACACAGACACATAAACAACACTAGCACTTGATTACAGAGGCACAATTATTTGATCTGTACTGGATAGATTGTAGAATAATCCTTGATGGAAGGAAGTCTCCGTAAATAAACTTCTGAAGAAACAGACACTACTGGATAGTAGATGTAAAACAAAACATAGGGCTTTAGACAAAGATATGCTTAATGAAATGAATTTGGCATTAATAGGGAAATCTGTGAATCCTTTAATGACTACAACAGCGGAATATTATGGAAAATCACTCACAAAACCAGAAGAAATTCAGGTCCTTAGTGGCACCTAAATTAGTGTCCAGGCACTCATGGATAGACAGGAAACAAAATTGAGGGTAGCAAAGCAATAGTAAAAATGCTGAACTTCATTTTAAAATGTCTTTTTACAAAGAAAAATCTAGGAATAATTTTAGTCTCTTACCACTGCAAAATAAGTGAAACAGACACCAGTGTCAGTGGCATTGAGAAACAACTTACATTGTTAAAACTAAATAAAGCTCAGGGGCCTGATGGAATTCCTATCAGATTCTACATTAAAATTGCAGCTGAGTTAGCTCCTCTTTTAACTGTAAACTGCTGCAGATCCCTCAAACAAACAGTCATGCCTAGTAGTTGGAAGAAAGCACAGATATAACCCGTCTACAAGAATGCTAGCACAGATGATCTGCGAAACTACCATCCAGTGTCCTTGAGATATATTTCTTGTAGAATCTCAGAACTTATGAGTGCAAATATAATGATGTATCTCAAACAGAATGATCTTCTCCCTGCCAACTAGTGTGGTTTGTGAACACACAAAAGGTGCAATCCCCAACTCACACTTTTCTCTCATGAAATCCTGAAAACCATGGCTCAAGGCAGAAGAAATAAGCTTGGGTGTGCCCCAGGGAAGTATGTTGGGACTCTTGACATTCCTGTTGAATGTTAATTACACTGAAGACCATATTAATAGTAACCCCAGACTTTTCGCAGAGGGAGTTCTCTGTAAATTTATTGGAAACATCCATGTGAATCACATCCTGTAAGGTTTCAAAGTCGTTTAGTGTTGGTAACTTGCTTTAAATGTTCAGGAATGTAATATTTTGCACTTCAAAAAACGAAAATACCTAGTATCCTATGACTGGAATATCAATGAGTCATAGTTAGAATTGGTAACTCGTACAAAAACCTGGAAGTAATAATTTCCAGTAATATGAAATGGAAGGATCACATAGGCTCAGACATAGGTAAAGCACGTTACAGACAATTCGTTGACAGGCTACTAGGGAATTAGTCTACAAAGGAGATGGCTTACAAAACACTCATGCAGCTGATCTTTGAGTACTGCTCAAGTCTATGAGGAGGGCAGCTGTGGGTGTGCGAGTGCAGCGATTAAGTTGGCCATCTCACTGTCCAAGTGCAGCAAGATGTGTGTAAATTGGACTGCGTTTCTGGAGGCACAGGTGGTGGTATACTCTCCAGCTGTTCTTCGGAGCAGATGGGAGACTTGTTGCCGCGGTCGTGGGGCAGGTCTGGCGAGGGGAGGTGGGTAAGGAGAATGGGCGGCACCTGCTGCCAGTGAGAGGTCGAGGAATTCGAACACCACATCTGCTATTATGGTGGCCGCATCAATGTCTGTATAATCCTGCACGGTGAGCGCGGTACACTATGTAATCAAAAGTATCCGGAAAGCCCCAAAAACATACGTTTTTCATATTAGGTGCGTTGTACTAGCACCTACTGCCAGGTACTCCATATCAGTGTGAAGGGATACGTACAGCACAAAAGCGTACAGGCCGACCTCGTCTGCTGACTGACAGAGACTGCTGACGTTTGAAGAGAGTCGTAATGTGTAATAGGCAGACATTTATTAAGACCATCACAAAGGAATTCCAAACTGCTTCAGGATCCAATGCAAGTACAGTTAGGTGGGCGGTGAGAAAACTTGGATTTCATGGTCGAGTGGGTTCTCATAAGCCACACATCACGCCGCTAAATGCCAAACGACGCCTCAATTGGTGTTAAGGAGCGTAAACATTGGACGGCCGAACAGTGGAAAAACGTTGTGTGGAGTGACGAATCACGGCACACAATGTGGCGATCCGATGGCAGGGTGTGAGAATGACGAATGCCCAGTGAACGTCATCTGCCAGCGTGTGTACTGCCAACAGTAAAATTCAGAGGCGGTGATGTTATGGTGTGGTCATGTTTTCCATGGAGGGGGCTTGCACTCCTTGTTGTTTTGCGTGACACTATCACAACACAGGCCTACATTGATGTTTTCAGCACCTTCTTGCCTCCCACTGTTGAAGAGCAATTAGGGGATGGCGACTGCATCTTTCAACACGATCGAGAACCTGTTCATAATGCACGGCCTGTGGCGGAGTGGTTACACGACAATAACATCCCTGTAATGGACTGGCCTGCACAGAGTCCTGACCCGAATGTCAGGCCTCACCTACAGACATCGATACATCTCCTCATTGCAGCACTCCGTGAAGAAAGGGCTGCCATTCATCAAGAAACCTGATTAAATGTATGCCTGCGAGAGTGGAAGCTGTCGTCAAGGCTAAGGTTGGGCCAACAACATACTGAATTCCAGCATTACCTATGGAGGGCGCCACGAACTTGTCATTCTCAGCCAGGTGTCCACATACTTTTGATCACATAGTGTATGTGTGGCAACCAACAAGCGAGAACTGCAGCTGTGGAAGAGGAGTTTGTCCTAAAGACTTGGGGTTCGGCTAAGGTGCGAAGATGCTACAGGAGCTGTGGTGGGTCTCATGTCAGTACACCATGCAATGAAAACAAGGTCCGGGGCACTGCGTTTCTGACGACGCTAAGCGTGTGATTAGGCGCTTTTTCAATTTATCGTCGCTGCCGGACGGAGGGGAGTTAGTGATAATGTCACGAGGTTCTGCTGCGATTGTGGGTCCGAAATGAGCTTTGGTAAGGGCGAACTTCATTGTGTTGCTCGTAATTCCAGATCCGATGAAGATCACCTCAGTGGAGCAAACCACAGGCAGGGAGGTGGGTGGAATTTCTGCTCGGTTGACTGGTCGTCGCCAGGTCCTCTGTTTACTATTATTCATGTCCTTGTCCTTGTTGACATGGAATTTACAGTACCAGTATCTGAAAGGAGGCCTACAATGGCAAGGTTGTTTGCATTAAAACAGGTAGCTACACGTTCAAGACATGCCGGTGGGTACGCCACTGGTCCTGTTTGATAAACGGGGCACCTGCAAGTTATTTGCAAAATACGATGCAAGGCCACCTCATCGAGACATGTCCATGCACTGCCGTTGGGAAGCCATCGGATTACAGCAATCAAGTCTTCGTACAGTACCCGGATCCTCATTACGAAACACTACACATTCACTGAATGTGTAGCTACTGTTGCTACTGCTCTGCACACGTGCACACACACAAGAATGGCATCGTTTCCAGCTAGCGGAAAATCTGGCAGAAGCGTACGTTTTCGCACGTGGTGGTGGGGGAAAGGATACTCCTGTCGGCAGTTGTCTATTGGACTGGGTCTCTTTGGGTTAGAGTAAGGAGGATAGGGTCGCCTACCAGGTCAGACTACGTCGGTCTCGGAATTTGGAATTAAGAGGCACAACAACATACACTGTCAGTGATGCTATAAAAGTTTGGCGGCTGTTTGTAACTAGGAGTTCAGTTTTCAAACTACTCAAAGTAATTTTCATGTTCGCCGGCCGGGGTGGCCGAGCGGTTCTAGACGCTACAGTCTGGAACAACGCGACTGCTACGGTCTCAGGTTCGAATCCTGCCTCGGGCATGGATGTGTGTGATGTCTTTAGGTTAGTTAGGTTTATGTAGTTCTAAGTTCTAGGGGACTGATGACCTCAGAAGTTAAGTCCCATGGTGCTCAGAGCCATTTGAACCGTAATTTTCAGGTTCGGTATCTTGAACAATGTCGCACGAATCGCTTTCCCTGCCATCTGACCTGATCTACTGAGTCTCCCAATCTACAGCTTTTGAACTGAAATCTCGCCCCTAATATTATGACATGATCAGGACGTTTACACTAAGGCCTACTGCAAATTATCTTCTGGAATGTTCTGCCACAACAGTTCTTGAGACAGATGAAGATGTAAAAGCTCCTGATTCACCTGTAACACTGTGTCTTCAAGTAAATTAATTCGCATTCTACATCTGTACTAACGGCTATGAACACATCTCCACCGCCAACTTCCTTCGTATTTTTTCGCATCACACATTGCAATCGGAATTTAAAATTCTAGTTTCAGCCAACTTTCTGTCTTCGGCACTAAGTGGGCACTTTTACCGTTTATAAGTGAGGCTAATTTGAGCCTTCCCGTAGAATCTTCAGCGGTTTACTAATACTACAGGTCTATTAACATTTTCTTTCTTCGATACGCAAAGAGGAATACTATTCTCTGTAATTAATGAGTGATAATCTATTATCTCAAAAATAAGTGCGCAATTTTAATGGACCTGTGGAGGGGTTTCTCTATCTATAAAAACCCCACATGTCGACACCATACATACCTTGATACCCTAGCAGCCACTCCCTGCGTGTAGTGTACGACCGACCTGTAAAAAGGAATCCTACAATTCTTCTCCAGGTAGCGGAGACTGATGAAACCGCATCCAAGATCTTTCCACGATCATCTAAGCGTCCGGTTTAAGCTGTTCACTGGTCAGCTAAAGGATCGCGATCAGTTCTGGGAACGAATCTGCAAAACGCTAGCTCAGCTTCCCTCCTGGTTGGAACCCTAGCTGTCTTCACCAATTCACTCACCCATCTGTAGGAACCAAGGATGGTTTTTGAATATATTCATATCAATATGGGCCACCATTTTCAGCCTGTTGCAGCGAGTGCACTCAATAACTACCGGGAGGAACTCCTCGACATCTGGAATGAGATCCTCTGGCCAAGACAGCCCTCAGTTGCCTAACAATGGAGCACCATATGAACAGCAAACCAACCTGTTGCATTTTTCTGTACCAACCAAACAGATCGGTCCCACTTCCGACACAAGGCGTCCCGTGCTGGCTCAGAAATACTGTCCAGCTGTGTGCAAGAGCTAAATCTGCTGTTAAACGTAAGTGAACAGCCATGTCACCAGGACCCACTTTCGCCTTTTGTCCAGATATTAGTGAGCGTATTACTCTTTGCCATTCACCCTAACGCCCACACGTGAGTGAACTGGCCACCTCAGGCATATGAGAAGACACACCAGAGGTATCACAGATTTCGGCAAAGTTGTCTCAACCCCATCGCAGCCCAGGCCGACAGTCTGAAGTCCGCCGATTGTAGCCGACCATCTCCCAAAAATTTCCTGACAATGGACAACTCCCGCTGCATCCGTACATAATAGGTGAAGTTCCTACTCATCTTTATCTGTGTCCAACTATACAACGAGAAATATACAACCAATCCAAGCAGTCGCTGGAGACAATCTATGTACTATTGTTACGCTGCTCCTGGCTGTTACTCTCTCGTCAACGACTGTAGCACCATAGACTATTTGGAACGGACGCTAATTCAGATTCGTTCAAGCGACTGTGGCGAGTATGAAACTACACTATAGTGTCGCTGACAAAACACCCAAACAGTTAGAAAAAAATAGTAATAGTTGCTCAATGAGGATAAATTAGACAGTTACAGTTTAATTAGTCAACACGCAAGAATACCGTCAACTAAGAGCTGTAAATACAGTACAGCTACTGTTGATTTGCGACTGGACTACTACCACATTACCACGAATTCCAAAGATTTCACAGGAGATTTAGAATTTCATAAACATTGTATTCTCTTCATAAAATATTGTTTGACAACTCTTCCAATTGAAAGAAAACAAGCTTAGACGCGTCGATGTGACAAGTCATGGGATAGTTCCTAATATTGTGCCGGGCCTCCTTTTGCTCAGTGGAGCAACTCGACGTGGCATGGATTCAACAAGTCGGTTGAAGTCCCCTGCGGAAGTAATGAGCCACGCTGCCTCCAGAATTACGGAAGAGTTTCCAGTGCAGGATGTTTTGCACGAACTGATCTCTCGATTACGTTCCATAAATATTCGATGTGATTCATCTCAGGTGATCTGCGTGGTCAGATCATTCGATCGAACTGCCCAGATGGCAATTCAAACCAATCGCGAACAATTGTGGCCTGGTTAAATGGCGAATGGACATCCATAAAAATTCAATCGTTGTTAGGGAACATGGAGTCCATAAATAGCTGCAAATGGTCTCCAAGTAGCCGACCATAAACGTTTATAGCCAATGATCGGTTGGCTTGGACCAGAGGACCGAGTCCATTCCACGTAAGCGCAGCCCACACCATTACAGTTTCAACGCCAACTTACACAGTGCTTTGTTGACAACTTGGGTTCATGGCTTCGGGGGATCTGCGCCACGCTCTAACCCTACCATCAGCTCTTACCAAATGAAATCGGGACTAATCTGACCAGACCATTCCTTTTCAGTCGTCTGGGGTCCAAGCGATATGGTCACGAGCCCAGGAGAAGCGCTACAGGCGATGTCACGCTGTTAGCAAAGGTAATCGTGTCGGTTGTCTGCTGCCTTAGCGGATTAACGCGAAATTTCGCCGCACAATCCTACTGGATACGTTCGTTGCATGTCCGAACATCACACATCGATTTCTGCGGTTATTTCACCCAGTGTTGCTTGTATGTTAGCACTCACAACTCTACGCAAATGCGGCTACGCTCGGTCGTTAAGTGAAGGCCCTAGGTCACTGCGTTGAGTGTGGTGAGAAATAATGCCTGAAATTTGGTAGTCTCGGTCCACTCTTGACACTGTAGATTTCGTAATTTTGAATTCCCTAACGATTTCCGAAATGGAATGTCCCATGCAGCCAGCTCCAACTACGGCGTTCAAAGCCTGTTAACTCCTGTCAGGCGGCCATAATCACGTCGGAAAACTTTTCACATGAATCACATTAGTACAAATAACTGCTCCGCCATTGCACTGCCCTTCTATACTAAAGAGTCAAAGAAACTGGTACACCTGCCTAATATTGTGTAGGGCCCCCTCAATCTCGCAGAAGTGCCGCAACACGATACGACATTGACTCACTAACGTCTGAAGTAGTGCTGGAGGGAGCTGACACCTTGAATCCTGCAGGGCTGTCCACAAAGCTCTGAGAGTAAGAGGGGGTGGAAATCTCTTCTGAACAGAACATTGCAAGGCATCCCAGATATGCTCAATAATGTTCATGTTTGGGGAGTCTGGTGGTCAGCGGAAGTGTTTAAGCTCAGAAGATTGTTCCTGGAGCCACTCTGTAGCAATTCTGGACGTGTGGGGTGTCGCACTATTCTGCTGGAATCGCCCAAGTCCGACAGAATGTACAAGGGACACGAATGGATGCAAGCGATCAGACAGGATTCTTACGTGCATGTCACCTGTCAGAGTCGTATCTAGACGTATCAGGGGTCCAATATCACTCCAACTGCACACGCCCCACAACATACAGAGCCTCCACCAGCTTGAACAGTCCCCTGCTGACATGCACGGTCCATGGATTCATGAGGTTGTCTCCATACCCGAACACGTCCATACGCTCGATACAATTTGAAACGAGACTCGTCCGACCAGGCAACATGTTTCCGGTCATCAATAGTCCAATGTTGGTGTTGACAGGCCCAGGCAAGACGTAAAGCTGTGTCGTGCAGTCATCAAGAGTACACGAGTGGACTATCGGCTCCGAAAGCCCATATCGATGATGTTTCGTTGAATGGTTCGCACACTGACACCTGTTGATGGCCCAGCACTGAAATCTGCAGCAATTTGCGGAAGGGTTGCACTTCTGCAGCGTTGAACGATTATCTTAAGTCGTCGTTGGTCCCGTTCTTGCAGGATCTTTTCCCGGCCGCATCGATGTCGGAGATCTAATGCTTTACCGGATTCCTGATATTCACGGTACACTCATGAAATGGTCGTTTGGGAAAATTCCCACTTCATCGCTACCTTGGAGATGCTGTGTTCCAACGCTCGTGCGCCGACTATAACACCACTAAAACTCACATATTTCTTGATAACTTGACGCTGTAGTAGCAGTAACCGATGTAACAACTGCACCAGGTCGCTTGTCTTATAATGGCGTTTCTGACTGCAGCGCCTTATTCTGCCTGTTTACATTTCTCTGTATTTGAATATGCGTGCCTGTACCAATTTCTTCGGCGCTTCACTAGATCCTGTGTATGCGATACTATTACCATCTGTATGTGTACATGTCGCAACCCCATGACTTTTATCACCTTATAGGAAAGTCAGATTTTGAAAACATACTTATGGATTCGGCGGCTTTTAGAAACTTATTCTGATTTTGTACTAAATCTGCACGGGGATAAAATGCGCTTAGAAACAATTCTTTTCTTACACGATATGGTATACCACGTAAACTATACCTGTGAGTTAAGAATTCAAGTTTCGTTAAAAATAGGTTTTGACGAATTCTGGAGCATTATGTATTTATAATCAACTATTACTTCAAAACTTTGTGATTATTATTATGCTATCACTAATTATATTAATTAATAGAACGCTGGCCTTACATACAACGGAATGACATGTCCACGATGGGTATTATCACTTATGAAGACGAAGATCGCCCGAGAGGGAAGCCAAAGTGCATCCTACCATATAATCAGTATACAACGAAACTAAAATAAATTATCCACATATCACATTCAGTTTTTATTCGTGATGAAACATTAAACTACATAATATTTTTGTCCACTTAGAGAATGATTAACATGTATTCTTATTTTCTTTGCTTTTTGTGGGGGGCGTTACTTTTTTTTAAGCCTGGGGCCTCTACCGACCCAGATCTTCCACTAATCATAACTGAAAATAACGGAAAACGTAGCGTTTTTGTGTAAATATTCGATACGTACCATCGTCAGGGATCCTCGGAACGAATGGCTTATTTTCCTGTTTCATGTGTTGAAGAAGGCTGCGCTTCTCTTCCGATTCTGTCAAAGAACAACGTTAAAATGTTTATTTCATACACCATTAATTTTTGGAAATACTTTCTCATTCAGTTAAATGAATGCCGTTACATTAGCGAAACTAAACATTCGTGAATAAAAAGAATATTATAATTTACACTGTACAGCTATTTGTACGGAAGTGCCTTTACTAAATTCGGGGTCAATTTTTCTTGAAAGGCTTAGACATTGCTTTGATGGACGTATTCGGCTAGATTTGATTTACACTTACTCTGCATATAATTCCAAAGACATAAGAAGTTGTTTTCTTGAAATCGTGACAGCAGAAATCTCACAAATAACTAAAATCACAAAAACTGAACATAGCTCCAAGGCCCGATGGCACCCCTATCTAGTTCTGTTCATAACTCTAACAAATACCTGTGCACGTAATTGGCAGGAAGCACAGATCATGCGTATCTAAAGAAAAAGGGTAACAAAAGCGATCCACCAAACTATCATTCCACCAAACTATCATACAATATCATTGGCATCCAGCTGTTATAGAATCTTAGAGCATATTCTGAAGTAAAACATAACGAAGCATCTTGAGCAGAATGACCTCCTCAACCGCAACCAGCATGGATTCCGGAAACATCGGTCATTTGAAACCCAACTCACGCTTTTCTAGCATGACATCCTCAAGCCGTGGATCAAGGCTATATTATACATACAGTATTTCTTCACTACCAAGAAGCAATTGATTCAGTACCACACCAAAGCTTATTAACGTTAATGCGTTCATATGAGGTATCATATAAAATTTGTGACTGGATTGAGGATTTCTTTGTAGCGTGGTAACAACATGATATCTTGGGTGGAGAGTCATCAACAGATGTAGAACAAATTTCAGGAAGGGTCGTTATGTTTGTGAACTATGTTAATGTACTGGCAATCAATATTAATAGCAACCACAGATCATGCAGTTATCTATATCGAAGTGCTAAACGAGATGCAAAATAGGCAGATAGATTTCAAAATGGTACAACTTACTTAAAATGTTCAGAAACGCAAAACTGTGATCTACACAATATTAATGAATCAGTCACACAAGTGCATGGGTGTTAAAATTTGTGGGGATATAAAATGAAATGATCACATAGGCCTCAGTCATGGGAAAGGCTGATGGCAGACTTCGGTTCATTGGCAGAATACTTGGGAAATGCAACCTGTTTCCAAACAAGATGGCTTACGAAACACTTGGTGAACAATCCTAGAATAGTGAACATACCAAACAGGACTACATACCAAATAGGACTAACAGGGGATATTGGTCATATAGAAAGGTGGGTTTCAGGAATGGTCACAAGTTTGTTTGAGCCATGGAAGAGAGTCGCGGAAATGCTGATAAATTGAGTGGCTGACGCTTGGATATAGATGCCCACTTCCTGCGAAAGTAATAAATTAGAAATGTCAAGTATTAAGTGGAAGACCTAGCGATATACCAAGCGTTTCAATACGAATACTGGAGTTTTAAGGCGTTGTTGCATTCATTACAGTCAACTTACTATTACAAATTATACTTCAAATGAAAGTGCAACTCAAACAGTTTTTCTTACAAATGTTCAGTGTGAGCAGCGTTCGTCACATGGCACACATTGCGTTAGTAAGCGAGTTCTTCCCAAATCTTGATCAATGTGTGTGGAGTAATTGTCGCAATAAACGCTTCAGTCCTATTTCTTAATTCGGGTAGATCAGCTGCTAGAGGGAGCACATACAGATGATCTTATATGAAGGTAAAAATCGCATAGCGTCAGATTGGAAGAACGTAGAGGCCATGCGAAGCAAGCTCGGTCATTCAGCCCCTTGCGGCTAGCTAATTCAGTGATCGGGGTATAACGTTATTTAACCAATCTGTACTGAGTTATGCCAGTGGGCGGCGCACCATCTTGCTGCCAGATAAAGTTCTCCGGTTCGTCTTCTTCCAGTTGAGGAAAGAGCCATAGTTCTAGCGCATCAAGAAAAGACACACCAATTATAGTTGTTTCACCAAAAAAGAAAGACACAGAAACCTTCCACTGGGATATGGCAAAAAAACATTCAGTTTAGGGGAGTCTCGTTGTAACTGTACCATCTTGAGGAGGGTTTCTGACCCGCAGATGCACACACTATGTGTGTTCGCATTTCCCCATAGCTGCAACGTCGATCTATCACTGCAGGTTACACGTTTGCAAAGTTGGTACGTAAAACATGCTCTGTAGGCTTTAGAGCTTGTAACGACTGCAAACTATAGTCAAATTGTTGTAAGCGTCTCCTTAAAAGTCTACACCAGAACTCATTAGAGTTGCTAACTCACGACTAGCTTTCCGAACGGAGTTGTTAGGACTGTATGTAAAAGAAAACCGTCCACGGATGTTCTTATCACTCGAAAGTTTACAAAGGAACTTAACACCGAACACAAGTTGCACATTAACAACGGATTTAGTGATTTCAAACTGCAAAACACATGAAGCATTCTGTTCAATAGTCGCCATCTACCTAGTAGCGCTTTCTAACCTGTGCATGTGCACAGGTATACAAACAAATCTGTTTTAGCTGATCTTTCATCTGATAAATCCATACATATCACAAAAATGGATGTGCAATTTCTGTATGTACGATGCCTCGTATATTCCACATCTCCTCCTAAATCCTTAGACCGTTTCAACCAAACTTGGTACACAGGTAAGCATATCACTTACTGTCCAGAAAGAAACGCTGTGGGGGTAAGAACGACCTCCTTATGAAAGGGATGGGGGTAGAGGTGAAAAAGTAGCTTAGCTCAAGAAGCACAAATAGCCAGTCTATTGCCATCCAGTAGTTTAGAATGAGGGCACTTAGCATCTTGCAACAAACTTTACACATAATTTCAAACCTTTACGAAAATTTTTCTCATTGACAGCCACCACAAAAAGAGTAAAGCAAAAAAGTTTATCGCCCACTACATATTTGTTGTTAAAACTGCCGCAACAGGCATGCCGTTTTAATTTATTATTTCTTTACTACTAGCAGTATTCGTGACGTATTTTGCAGACAGCATTCACATATACTGCTGAATTTATCAGCAAAATTATACAATTGTATGATGTATAGTTCAGGCGATATGGTTCAAATGGCTCTCAGCACTATAGGACTTAACATCTGAGGTCATCAGTCCCCTAGAACTTAGATCTACTTAAACCTAACTAACCTAAGGACATCACACACATCCATGCTCGGGGCAGGATTCGAACCTGCGACCGTGGCGGTAGCGCGTTTCCAGAATGAAGCGCCTAGAACGCTCGGTCACACCAGCCGTCAGGAGATATTTAGTCATAAACACTGAGAAGCGTGAAAAACTGCAGCATCATATATGACGTTGAAATCGATTACTTCTTTGCTAATAACTCTGTTCGCCGCACATTTAGCAGACAGTATCCACATAGGCCACTAAATGTAACTACTCATACAAAAATATATCACTGTATGACCCTAGGCAATGTAACGTCAAATACTGAGATGGATGAAAAATCACCAGATAATTCTTCTTTACTGCTAACACTATCCACAACACATTTCGCAAACAGTACCCACTTATGCCGCTGTATGTGCCTATAAAAACATATCATTGTACAACAAAGAGTTCAAGAGATATGGAGTAATAAACAGCAAGATGCGTGAAAAATTGCCAAATCATGCATGAGATTTTAATTTATGACTTCTTTACTGCTGACTTTATTAGCAACAGATTTCGAACAGTACCAACAAATACCTCATTGAACAACAGATAGTTCAGGAGATATTATGTCATAAATAATGAGCTGGGTAAAAACGCATCTGTAGGACGAATTTCGATAAAGATACTGGTGAAATATGGTAATCACGTGCTTACATAGGCAATGCCACGTGTAGAAGGCTCCTCCTAAACCTATGGATGGATAGGCAGAGAGGGGGAAGGTGGAGATGGACACAGATAGGAAGAGAAGGAGGACAGAGAAGGGGAGGGGGAAAAGTACAGTGAAAGCGAAGAGGAGGAGATCGGCAGAGAGGTGGGGGATGTGGAGATGGAAAGACAAATGGAAGAGGATGAGTCGTAGAGAGACAGGGGAAGGAAGAGATGGGCATAGAGAGGGGGAAGAGGTAATGAACAGAAGGGAAGCAGCAGATGGACAGAGGGGGGGGGGGGGGAGCAGATGGATAGAGGGAAGGGTAGGAGGAAATACTCAGAGAGAGAGGTAGGTACAGGTGGACAGAGAGGAGAGAAAGGAGGAGATGGCCAGAGAAAGGGTGAATGTGGATATGGACTAACTGAGGACTGAAATAAATACCTAACAGGGCACTGCTGGGTAGTCACCTGGTTATCCATGATTGTAAACTGAATATAATAAATGCAAAAAACCTTAAAACCTTTGACATTCCTTTTGAAACACTCGGTAAAGCTCGCGCAGGATACTGTGGCCCATGCGCAGTGACCAGTTTCCGTTCAAGGCGCTGGGCGAGTTCATTCGTTTGTTCGGCAGGGGAGGCTGACAGTGTCTGAAACTTATCAGCCGGTCGGCGATGGCAGAAATGAGGCGCACGCCCTGCAATCTTCCTCAAACGATTTTACAGAAACTGTTAGGTAAAAAAAAAGAAATAATTTTTGCTTTACTTATATCTTTATACACTACTGGCCATTAAAATTGCTACACCAAGAAGATGATAAACGGGTATTCATTGGACAAATATATTATACTAGAACTGACATGTGATTACATTTTCACGCAATTTGGGTGCATAGATCCTGAGAAACCAATACCCAAAACAACCACCTCTGGCCGTAATAACAGCCATGATACGCCTGGGCATTGAGTCAAACAGAGCTTGGATGGCGGGTACAGGTACAGCTGCCCATGCAGCTTCAACACGATACCACAGTTCATCAAGAATAGTGACTGGCGTATTGTGGCGAGCCAGTTGCTCGGACACCATTGACCAGACGTTTTCAGTTGGTGAGAGATCTGCAGAATGTGCTGGCCAGGGCAGCAGTCGAACATTTTCTGTATCCAGAAAGGCCCGTACAGGACCTGCAACAAGCGGTCATGCATTATCCTGCTGAAATGTAGGGTTTCGCAGGGAGCGAATGAAGGGTAGAGCCACGGGTCGTAACACATCTGAAATGTAGCGTCCACTGTTCAAAGTGCCGTAAATGCGAACAGGAGGTGACCGAGACGTATAAGGAATGGCACCCCATTTGATCACGCTGGGTGATACGCCAGTATGGCGATGACGAGTACACGCTTCCAATGTGCGTTCACCACGATAACGCCAAACACGGATGCGACCATCATGATGCTGTAAACAGAACCTGGATTCATCCGAAAAAATGACGTTTTGCCATTCCTGCACCCAGGTTCATCGTTGAGTACATCATCGCAGGCGCTCCTGTCTGTGATGCAGCGTCAAGGGTAACCGCAGTCATGGTCTCTGAGCTGATAGTCCCTGCTGCTGCAAATGTCGTCGAACTGTTCGTGCAGATGGTTGTTGTCTTGCAAGCATCCCCATCTGTTGCCTCAGGGATCGAGACGTGGCTGCACGATCCGTTACAGCCATGCGCATAAGATGCCTGTCATCTCGACTGCTAGTCATACGAGGCCGTTGGGATCCAGAACGGCGTTCCGTATTACCCTCCTGAACCCACCGATTCCAGATTCTGCAAACAGTCATTGGATCTCGACCAACCTGAGCAGCAATGTCGCGATACGATAAACCGCAATCGAGATAGGCTACAATCCGACCTTTATCAAAGTCGGAAACTTGAGGGTACGCATTTCTCCTCCTTACACGAGGCATCACAGCAAAGTTTCACCAGGCAACGCCGGTCAACTGCTGTTTGTGTATGAGAAATCGGTTGGAAGCTTTCCTCATGTCAGCTCGTCGTGGGTGTCGCCAACGGCACCAACCTTGTGTGAATGCTCTGAAAAGCTAATCATTTGCATATCACAGCATCTTCTTCCTGTCGGTTAAATTCCGCGCCTGTAGCACGTCATCTTCGTAGTGTAGCAATTTTAATGGCCAGTAGTGTATGTTAGGCTGATTAAGCCGTGCACATCATTTCGTTAATGAACATTGCTATATTTAGGTGGAAGTAAGACGCTGCGCGACATTCGAAAACGTTTGTAATGAAAAAAAAAGCCATAACGTTAAAAATAATTGCGGAGAAAATGCCAGCGAAGACCATTGCCTTTGTAGTGAATGGATTGATGAACTATAGCAACATTTGAACGGCTACGACCAATGCAACACATTCAACACAGACGAAACTTTATTTTTATATAAATGCCTTCCTGATCGGACCCTAACATACAAAGACGAAAAGTTTCATGGCGGAAGACTGAGTAAGGGCACAGTAACTATCCTTCTACCCTGTAACATGGACGGATCTCAGAAGTTGAAACCATTCAGAGTAGGGAAATCTGGGAACCCACACTGTTTGAAGGAAATAAAATCGCTTCCCACAACTTGACGCCAAACATAAAGTGATGGGTGACGATAGATTTGTTTAATGAAGGGCTGACCTCGGTTAATAGTTGGCTGAAAAAAGAGAAATGGAAAAGTTTAGTGTTTTTGGGCACCACACTGTACATAACAACCCATCGCCATTAGATTATGTAAAATTGATTTTTTCCCGCCCAACACGAAATCAAAATTGCAACCCCTGAACCAGGGCACAATACAAAATTTTAAAACACACTACCGCATAGAAATTGTTTTGGCTGTTAAAACCATGATTGATAAAGCCTGAAAAAAATGTCAGCCCTATCACTGCTACAGAAGTTGCTGGTTTGTAATGCAAAGAGAAAAACAAGGAACAGCCGCGAGATTTAACGAATTCAACCCCGCCAGATGCAGGATGCGAAATTCTACCCAGCTGTGGTGATGTAACATTGGAGGATTTTTTTTATGTTGGCGAATACTTCGGTGTTCTAAGCGATGCTGAAAAAAATGCTTTTAGTTCGAGGACGGAGAACATAGTGAAGAGCAACGACCGAATCCAATCACATTGAGTGGGGCATATCCTACGCTACTACGTTCACAAAACGGATACGATTATTTCTTCTCAGCTCTCAACACCATCGAAAATGCTCTGGACAATACCAGACGGAAGTCGCTCTTTCAAAATAAAATCATCGGCTGTTATTCAAAAGAACGTGTAACACTTTTATTAGTATGTTTTTCATGTATTGTACATGTTTGTGAAATGTATGTATGTGTTATTATTTTGCACCTTCTTAAAAATAAAGGGGAAAGTACATTTGTTTGTAACATGTATGTACTTTCAGTCAGACTCTCATTTACCTGATTTTTTCCTTTCGGTCCTCTTGTATTTGAACTCTCGATAATTTGAACTTCTTCTGTAGTCCCTTGAGTTTCGAATTATCGACTGTCGAATACATGTGTGATTCATGGTTGCATTCCTGACTTACGGCGTTGTGCGGACAACTAGAAAGCTTAATTGTACAGGAGATATTGTTAACGTAGCAAAGAGAATTTTCTTTTGCCTAATCTGAAACATGGAGGACTTGGAAGAGCAACTGAATGGAATGGACAGGGTCTTGAAAGGAGAATATAATATGAACATCAACAAAAGTAAAGCAATGCAGTCGAATTAGATCAAGTGATGCTAAGGGAATTGCATTAGGATACGAGATGAGTTTTGCTGTCTGAGCAGCAATATAACTGATGACGGCCGAAGCAGAGAAGACATAAAATGCAGACTGGCAAAGGCAACGAAAGTATTTCATAAGAAGAGAAAATTTTAACATCAAATGTACATCTGACTGTTAGAGCTCTTTTCTGAAGGTATTTGTCTGGAGTGTAACCAGGAGTGGAAGTGAAACATGGACGGTAAACAGTTTGGATAAGAAGAGAACAGAAGCTTTTGAAATGTGGTGATACAGATACATGTTGAAGATTAGATGAATTGATCGCGTAACTAATGAGCAGAAACTCAAGAGAACTAGGGAGACAAGAAATTTATGTCACAACTTCACCAAAAGAAGGGATTGGTTGACAGGACACATTCTGCAACATCAAGGGATCAGCAGCTTAGTATTGGAGGGAAGTGTGGGGGTTGGGGGGCGGGGAGGGGTAAAACCGTAAACGGAGATCAAGAGATGAGTACAGTAAGCAGATTCAGAATGATGTAGGATGTAGTAGTTATTTAGAGATGAAAAGGCTCGCACATGACAGAGCAGCATGGTGAGCCGCATCAAGTCAGTCTTCAGACTGAAGACTACAACAATAACAATCTGAAACTTTGTACTGCAGTGTTGGAAAAGCGTAATACTGTAATCAGAATCTTTGATGGTATTATTGTTTCACGTAGAACTGGCAACACTGTGTTATCTGTTGCATTCTTCTGTTATCTTGTGTAACCCGATGCAAGTGAGTGTTTAGTGCCGCAAGGTATAGTCTACCTTTCTAGCTTTGAGGAATGACGTCATACCTAACGCAGGGAAGCTACATGAGGCAATCTTTGAAAGCAGCCGATCATATTGGTAAACAAACGAATGTCGCATTTGTACGTAAGTAAAGGGAATTGTTTACGAATATTTTTGTATATCATTTCTTCCTGCTCAAGTGGTTGGAGAATATGGATGTTGATCTAGATAAAAAATAGTATCAAGATCTTATCTATTTTTCCTTAGAATAGCAGTATTTACTAGTGTAACCACATGTGTGACTCACTTGGCAGAAGAATGACTTCATCAACGCCAGCCAGCATGCGTTTTTGAAACATTGGGCAGTGGACACTTAACTCGCTCTTTTCTCACATATCATCCCGAAAACGAAGGATTAAGGCTATCAGGTGGATTCAGTACTCTGAGAACAGCGACAAAATTTAGGATAGCCTAGGGATGAACATCAAAATGAACAAACGTTTTACGGCTAAATAGGCAACATTTTCTTATTGTTTCGTGGGGGAATCACCTATCAATACTACAAACAGTCACTACTACACCTAGTGAGTGAGGAAGAGAACACTCCGAGGTACATTGCAAGAATCTTAAGCAAGTACGCTATAATTCATTAACGAAGGAGATTGCCTAAAAATACTTGCTCAGTATGTTCTAGATTACTGTTCGTCAGTGTGGAACCCTTACTAATTCTGGGTCAATCCCAATGTCTGGTTCCACCCGTTACCTTTGAGGAATGACGTCATACCTAACGCAGAGACGATACATAGAGGCTATCTTTGAAAGCAACCGATCATTTGTGTAACAAACGAATGTAGCATACGATAAAGTTTCAATAACAGTTCACGTGATTAGTTACTTATCCACAAATTACATCGAAGAGAACTGAAGGTAACGAAAATTAATAAGAACTGAAAAAGAGAAGGATACATGTCTGAATAAGCATAGAAAACCTTTAAATCCATGACAGTATGACGCATGATGAAGTGGTAACACTGTGAAATAATGTTAATTTGTAATAACAATTATTGAGTCTAACGGGACTAATACACAAGTGACGAAAATTCACAAAAAGTAGGGTCTAAAGAAAATTGGAATCGGTAACTAGAATTAAGCTATACAGATGATTTCTGGTTACCGATACGAACCGTCCCATGGTACATTACGGTTTTCCCAGCAGGTGTGTGCACTGAAGTGTAATAGGATTTCTGCATTTGTAATTGCTCTCTGAAGTTCTGCAGAAAAAATGACAAATGTTGGAATCGGTAACTAGAATTGACCTGTATAGGTAAATTCTAGTTACCGTTTCCAACCTTCCACAGTCCGTTATTTAGACCGTTTTAAGAACTTGTGCGTGCGCGGAAGTGTTACAGGATTTCTACATTTGGTGTTACTCTCTTCACTACTATGAGCCGAGGAGTGGAATCGGACACAATGCAGGTATGGTTCCTTTTCAGAAAAGGACATGGGTCGATTTCCTTCTCAATATTTGTCGATTCTGAGCTTGTACTACTCTAATAAGCTCTAATAATCTCGTCGTCAGTAGGTATAATATTTCTCTCTTCAGTGTACTGTAACACACACACACACACACACACACACACACACACACACACACACACAAACACACACATATATGAGGAATTTGCAAGCCTACGTTAGTATAGATTTGTAGAAGATATAATACCGTAGAACATAGAATACCATACCTTGAATAATCTCCCTCCACGTCACTGTCTCGCGATACTCGCTGTGGCTGAACATTGCTTTCCTTCGTACACGTGTGTTTTATTCAAGCTGGATGCTCTTCGTCTTTGAAATGTATCAGCCTATATCAGTAACGAACGCATGATCAGATACTATATGTACTAGAGCAAACAACTTAACTACGTATCCCGACAACGAACAATTTTCACGGAGTAAACGGACACATTGTAATCACAGAGAAACGTCATCTATGAAGTGAGTTACGCGTACTATCACAGTGTAATTCATACATGTATTAGAAGCGATATCACAGTCTAATGTTACACTGTGGTACCCTTGTTACTAACATGAAACTGAAATTTCCATGTGACATATGTATGGCACCTTTTGTTTTCATTCTGGTGTAAGACAGAATCTTTAATATTACATTTATTTGCACTATTTCATTTATGAGCAAAAGTAATTATGAATACTTGTTGCTGCTACGGATGCTGATCAAAGTACATCAGAGGAGGAAAGTTACTTTTCATAGGTAAATACCACAAAGATCTAATACTAAATGTCTTACCACAAAGAGCTGCTATTTGTTGCAAATATTTACGTGTAGTGTAATATAAAGTTAATACCGTAGGGGTATTTTATGTGCTTGTATGACCATATATTTACTAGACAAGTGCTAGATGAATTCACTAGTTTGAGACTGTACTGCCAATCAGTCCGCTGAATGTATAAACATTTCGAGCAATGTTCATGTGCAGATAATGTTTATATATGGTAATCTAAGTCATTTTCTTCAGATTATTCAGTTTCCGACAAACACTGCACTTATTTTAGAGTAGGCATGAAGTTGCTCCGACGTGGTGGATGATTATATGCGATTAATGTTTTAATTTTCCTAAGGACGATTTAAAAGATTGTACCAGAAAGCAAACACGGAAGAATTTAGTTCTTAAAAATATCCCAAAGCATGATAAAAACTATAATTTTCTGCACGTCATTGCTAAATATTCGGGACACTTTCAAATTAGTGCGTAGGAAGCCATTTCACAATGCCTCCGCAGCGAGTTCCCATGTTAAAAACAGAGATTCGGCAGTGCTATAAATTTCAGTAAAACGTTAAAAATAGTGGTGTCTGTTTCCTGTTTTCCTATTAAAATCAAGTTCCGACATCTGAGCTGTGACACTGGTCGCAAACAAGCGGAGTACCCTTGCATTTATTTCCTTATAGCTTTAACGCAAGTCTGCCACCGGTAGCTGAGTGGTCAGCGCGACAGAATGACAATCCTAAGGGCCCGGGTTCGATTCCCGGCTGGGTTGGAGATTTTCTCCGCTTAGGGACTGGGTGTTGTGTTGTCCCAATCATCATTTCGTCCCCATCGACGCGCATGTCGCCAAAGTGGCGTCAAATCGAAAGACTTGCACCCGGCGAACGGTCTACCCGACGGGAGACGCTAGTCACACGATATTTACATTTTATTTAACGCAAGTTTATTCCAGATAGCGATTGCAGATTATTAAGACGCCTACGAGACGCGGGTACAAAATCGATGGTACTTCTGAACAGGATCCGTACAGTCTAATTCATACATGTATTAGACTGCAGTATCAGGATCTAATGTTAAACTGTAATATCACGTTTTTCACCAACATCAAACTGAAATTTACACGAGACGTATGTATGACACCGTTTGTTTACATTCTGGTATAAGACTGAACCTTCATTATTACGCGCCGGATGGTTGGTTGGTTGATTTGGGAAAGGGGACCAAACAGTGACGTTGTCGGCCACATGATCTAAGTTGGGAGAAACCAAGGGAGGAACAACACAAACATTACAGTCCAGTTAAGGGGAAAGGAAAACAGGCAAAGAGATAAAAGGAACGTTGGGCCAGCAGGAAGGGTAAAGAATGGGAGGGGGAAGGGGGGACAGGGGTGCTCCAGAGATGCTACGTGCATTGGCACACAAGCATCACCGTCTACCCTTCCCGATACCACATGATAATCGCGATACAAGGGGGTCTATGCTGGGGGAAGAAGACACAGGAGAAGGGGAAACAGAACGCCACAAAAGACCAGATGAAACGTAGGGAGAGGATGGGGGAGGGGGGGGGGGGGAGAACCTGGATGATGTGGAGGCAAGGTGAAGACCCCCATAACCAACAGAGGGACTCCAACTCCAGAGGTACCTAAACATGGGAGGACAAACCACTTTTGCCACTTTTGCACAGAAAACCACGGACAGAGGTAACCATGTGAAGTTCACCCAGGAAAAGGAAGGTGAGAGGGCATATTTAGTGTGAAGGGGCAAAAGGTTGGGACAGGCTAGCAAAATATGGATCACTGTGAGGGGAGCCCTGCAACTACAAAGGGGGGGGGGGGTGAAGCGGGTGGCTCACTGTGGAGTAAAAAACCATGGGTAAACTTATTATGAGTGATACAATGATGGTCGATCCCCACCAGGAGAGACAGAGGGAAGAATGCCACGTGGTGAAGTCTCTCTTCATTAGACAGGGAGTTAGCTCCCAAGGGTCGGCCCATGACTGAGCAAAAATGGATTTGATGTAAAGTCACGAATATACACCTGGAGGGGTCACAGAGAATGAGGGGTGGTAACAGTGCCACTAGCCAAGTGATTGGCAAATTCATTATCTGGTATATCCACTTGCCTGGGAACCCAAAGAAAATCAGTCACACAAGTAGTATAGCCAAGATTGACGAGAAGGGTGCAGATGGCAGAGACCAATGGGTGGAGAAAAAAACACTGAGCAATAACCTGAACGCCACTCATGGAGGCCATACATAACAAAACTTCGGTGAGGGAGGACCATTTTATAATTCAGAGGATCCAATAGATGGCACTCAGTTCCACAGTAAGCACCCCACACATGGCAGGTACATGTTGGTGTTCCACGCAAACAGAAGATGTGAAGACATATCCCATGTGATCAGCAGATTTAGAGCCTCAGTTGTAAAAAACAGTTACATCCTGAAACTTCCATAAGAGTGGGTGGAACAAAGAATGAAACATCATTCAAGCAATAGAGACTTTTGGACTCCAGACGAGATCCATCCAAATCTGGGTCTGAGGAACTAACCAAGCGGAGCTGGTTGGTCAGATGGCTTGCGGAGTATGGATGTAGATGTAGATAGAGGATGAGGACAAGGAGGGGAGGTGCTGCAAATAGAAGTGAGGTGGAGCTTTGGGACGTTGGCGCCCGCTGCCTGAGGGCAGGCAGCGGGCAGACAACATACCAAAGCAACAAAAACAAATGAATAGGAAGTGTGAGCAGATGGATAGTGATGACATAGGAAACCAGTAGCTGGAACCATCAACCCAAAAGGAGAGTCCCAGTGTCAACAAGAAGACTATCCACAAGGGTAGTGTGAAAGGCACCATTGGCCATATGGATACCATGATGGTAAAGCAGACCAAGAGGAGCAGTGTGGAAGGGGCTGCTGTTCCTTGACAACCATAGTCCTGATGAGACAGAACTAATGCCCGATAAAGGTGGGGAAGACTCGAATGAGCCATGCCCCAAGATGTGTGGACAAGAACACAAAGGATGTTGATTGGTTCAAATGGCTCTGAGCACTATGGTACTTAACATCTATGGTCATCAGTCCCCTAGAACTTACAACTACTTAAACCTAACTAACCTAAGGACATCAAAAAACACCAAAGGATGTTGAATTTATGAAGACAACCAGTCTTCAGAAGGCATATGTAGGCCAACCAAGTAAGCTTGCTGTCAAAAAGAAGACCAAAAGGAACTGGGGGACCATGGTCGAGTGTTGGTCGTCAAGTTACAGCTCCCCATCAGAATGAACCATATTATGACGGCAGGGATGTACCACACTTGACTTAAGGGAAGAGAATTGAAACTATACAAAAGTGCCCTCGCTGAAGTGGGTTGGGTGGCGGACTAGACCTGACACTCTGCAGAGGCCACAAAGGAGAGTTATCCCAAATACAGACATGATCCACGTAGAGAGCAGGGTGACCAATTGCCGAGCAGAGGTCCCATGCCCATTAATAGGGATGAGAAAGAGATCTAATATGGAACACTTTGGAATTGCATTGTCGTGGATTGGCGGAGAGCTGAGAACAGTGCCAACCCGAACTCTGAATGAATGGTGGGACAGGGACTGGCGAATAAATCTCGTCGTGGGGACCTGAAGACCGCACTAATGGAGCATAGGCATGATTTATGACGCTAAGATGTGTTGTAGCCCTTATGCAGATTGAAGAAAACTACAACAAGATAGCAGTGTTGAGAAAAGTCCTGCCAAACTGTGGTTTCCAACTAAAGCAGTTGATCGATCAGAGATCGTTCTTCCCAAAATCTGCTTTGGTAAGGAGATAAAAGGTCCTGAGATTTGAGGACCCAATTGAGCTGATGAGCCACCATCTATTCAAGAAATTTACAGGGGACATTGGCCATACTGCCTGGTTGGTACATGTTGAGGGATGATGGATCCTAGTCATCTTAAGTACAGGAGAATGCGTTGGAGCCACATATGATTACACACCTGGAGAAGACATTCTTGTTGCGGAGGACTGAGATGTTGAAGTAGTTGGTTATGGATGGAATCAGGGACAGGGGCTGAATTGTGGGAATAAGACAGGCCCAGAAGAAGTTCACATTCAGTTAAAGGTTCATTGTAGGATTCTGCCTAACACGAGATAAAATATAAATGGGAAGCTTTAGCCCACTCTCTCTGGAGGAAGAATATGGCTGGATAGGAGGCTGATGCTAACACTCTCGCAAAATGGGTCACGATGCATTCTGTGAGGACTGATGGACCTGTACAAAGGCCTGGAAGGGAAGACTGTCACTGACAACCTTTGAGGGTGCAAAGGGTATCACGCACCTATAACAAAGTGACAGAAGAACCTAGGGAGGGGACAAAGCATTCCCAACAAGTGGGTGCCCAATTGCTATCTTTGCTTAAATAATGGCCTTTGGTGAGAGGACATTTAAAGGTAATAAGACCAGCGGAGGACGGGTGCCTCGTAAGACGTTTCAAGGTGCGATGACAATCAAGGATGGCAGTGGCAGTGGCCATGCTCCATCATGGAACTGGCTGGTGATGAATGGGACTTGTTGAATGGGGAACAGCAATGTTAGTGGCGCGAATTATCTTACCAGACACATTAAGAACGATTTCATCAGTATAGACTGACAAAGAAGGTGTAAACACGATATGGGAGGTATACAGAGGCCAATCAGTACGATGGAAAGCTGGAAAGCCCAGTGGGGTAACCTGGCCATTGAGAGGTGGGAAGACAATGAGAGAATCAAAATAAGTCACTATCCCAGAGGTCACTGTGTGACAACAAGTGTAAGGAAGGAAGAAAGGGAGGGTAAGTGAGAGAAAGATCGGTGGCAGGGAAAGTGCCACAGGTGGCACTAAAATGAGTAAGGGACTCATCATTAAGAAGGCACAGGTTGCGATTGGCAAAAACTGGTCAATGAAGAGCCCTAGCTAGACGAAAAAACACTGCCACACAAGGGGTGAAGGGCATTAAAATCCCCAAGGAGATGGAAGGGAGGTGAGAGTTGCTCAAGGAGGGCAGTTTGGGCAGCCATAAGGGTGGTCTGTCAGGAGAGACATGAAGATTGCAAGCTGTGGCTGTAGAGTTCAAGTGGACCTGGAGGCAACTGCTTCCAATGTGGTGTGGAGGGCGATCTATGTACAATATCCATACAGACCAACATGCAGACTTCACAGGAAGCCCTCAAAGTGCTGACCTGGTTCCAGCAGAAAACACAGAACCCACTTACGCTTGATGAGTAAGCACCAGTAAAATGTGAATCCTGCAGAACGCCACAAGCAAAAGGAAATAACACACTGCAACTCCAGGTAGTAAAAAGCATGGAACAGGGATTCAAATGGGAGGCGAACAGGCCGGAGCCAATCATGGTGCTGAGTAACCATCCGTTACCAGAGAGGATGAGGTGAATACATAAATAAGAGGTCAGATTCAGGTTGCAGGGTCACCAGAGGTGCCTTGTCCTCGAACTCACGTTTCTTCCTCTTCTCTTTCATAAGTTGGGGAAAGCAGGGGGCAGAGAAATAGCAATCTTCTAAAAGACCTTGGGGTGCATGTGGTACCATGAACGAGTTATGTCAGCAGCCCTCCAGCCTCGGATACATCTGGGGAGGGGTCTCAGGAGGGAGCCTCATCACTGGCAGGCACCAAAGAAGGGAAACACTTCTCTAGCCGGGGGGGGGGGGGGGAGTGGCACCTGGAACTGAGGGCTTGGAAACTGCAGGGGAAGGGGAGAGGAGAGAGGGGCAGGACTGAGGTAAGGAAGAGGGAGGAGGAGGAAAGGACAGAATAGAGGCAAAATTAGGAAACATTGACACAGGGTGAAGACAATCATATTTCTCATGAGCCTTACTGTAGGATAAACGATCAAGGAACTTATACTCCCGCATCTTCTTTACTTTATTACAAAGAAGGTAATATGGCGAGTGTGAAGAGTGATGGTCCTGGCAATTAAAACATGTGAGGTGTGGAATAGAGGGGCTCCCGCCATGGAGTGTGTGTCCATATTCATTGCATAGAGGGTCCTCCGTGCAATTGGAAGACATGTGCCTGAAACGCAAATCCCGACAGTACCGCATGGGTGCCGGGATGTACGAATTCACGTCACACTGATAAACCATAACCTTGACCTTCTCTGGGAGGATATGTCCCTCAAATGCCAGAAAAAAAGAAATGAAGGCCCTGTCATTCCAGATTGGCCTGGAGTTCCTTCTTGGTATGAAGGATGAGATCACCAAGATGATCACAAGCACGAAGGGCTGCCGATTGGGGGAAAGAAGAAGTTTTGATCAACAGCGATCCTGACCGCACCTTACTGAGAAACTCCATTTCGTCAAACTTGTCTTCATATTTTTTTGATTTTTTGTTTAAGCCATCAGTCTTCTGACTTGTTTGATGCGGCCCGCCACGAATTCTAGAGCAGAGTAGCACTTGAAACCTACATCCTACCATGAAAGTCATTCTCTGATGTCTTAACAGATGTCCTATGATCTTTTTCCTTCTCCTTGTCAGTGTTTTCCACATTTCTTTTCCACTCTGAGTCTGCACAGAACCCCCTCATTCCTTATCCTGTCAGTCCACCTGATTTTCAGCATTCTACCATATTCTGTACTCGTTAGACTGTTCATTCCATTCAGCAGATCATGTAATTCTTCTTCACTTTCACTCTGGATAGCAATGTCATCAGCGAATTGTATAATTGATATCCTTTCACCTTGAATTGTAATTCCACTCCTGAATTTTTATTTTATTTTCATCATTGCTTTTTCGGTGTACAGATTGAACAGAAGGGGCGAAAGACTACATCCATTTCTTACACACTTTTTAGTCCGAGTACTTCGTTTTTGGTCGTCAGCTCTTATTATTCCCTCTAGCCTGTTATACATATTGTATATGACCCATCTCTCCCTATAAGTTACCCCTATATTTTTCAGAATTTCGAACATCTTGCATCATTTTACAATGTCGAACGCTTTTTCCAGGTCGACAAATCCTATGAACGTGTCTTGATTTTTCTTTAGTCTTGCTTCCATTATTAACCGCAACGTCAGAATTGCTTGTCTAGTGCCTTTCCTAAAGCCAAATCGATAGTCATATAACACATTTTCAATTTTCTTTTCCATTCTTCTGTATATTATTCTTGTCAGCAAGTTGGATGCATGAGCAGTTAAGCTGATTGTGAGATAATTATCGCACATGGCAGTTCTTGCAATCTTCGGAATTGTGTGGATGATATTTTGCAGAAAGTCAGATGCTATGTCGCAAGGCTCATACATTCTATACACTAACGTGAATAGTCGTTTTGTTGCCACTTCCCCCAATGATTTCAGAAATTCTGTTGGAATGTTATCTATCCGTTCTGCCTTATTTGATCTTAAGTCCTCCAAAGCACTCTTAAATTCTGATTCCAATACCGGATCCCCTATCCCCTCTAAATCGAATCTTGTTTCTTCACACCAGACAACTATTCCCCTTCATAGAGGCCATCATTGTACTTTTTCTACCTATCCGCTCTCCCCTCTGTATTTAACAGCGGAATTCCCGTTGCGCTCTTAGCGTTACCACCCTTGCTTTATAATACCACCGAAGGTTGTTTTCACTTTCCTGTATGTTGAGTCACTCCTTCCGACAATCATATCCTTTTCGATTTCTTCACATTTTTCACGAAGCCATTTTATCTTAGCTTCCCTGCACTTCCTATTTATTTCATTCCTTAGTGACTTGTATTTATGTATTCCTGAATTTCTCTGAATATTTTTGTACTACCTTCTTTCATCGATCAACTGAAGTATTTCTTCTGTTAATCGTGGTTTCTTCGCAGTTACCTTCTTTGTACCTATGTTTTTCTTTCCAATTTCTGTGATTGTCCTTTTTAGAGATGTCCATTCCTCTTCAGCTGTACTGCCTACTGAGCTATTCCTTATTGCTGTATCTATAGCCTTAGAGAACTTGAAACGTATCTCGTAATTCCTTAGTACTTCCGTATCCCACTTCTTTGCGTATTGATTATTCCTGACTAATCTCTTAAACTTCAGCCTACTCTTCATCACTGCTACATTGTGATCTGAATCTATGTCTGCTGCTGGTTACGCCTTACAATCCAGTATCTGATTTAGGAAACTCTGTCCGACCATGATGTAATCTAACTGAAATATTTCTGTATCACCCGCCCTTTTCCAAGTATACCTCCTCATCTTGTGATTCTTGAACAGAGTAATCGCTATTACAAGCTGAAATTTGTAACAGAACTCACTTATTCTTTTTCCTATCTCTTTCCTTGACCCAAGCCCATATTCTACTGTAACATTTTCTTCTACTCCTTCCCCCACAATTGCATTGCAGTCCTCCATGATTAATAGAGTTTCATCTCCCCATCAGTGCTGTATTACCCCGCCAATATCCTCATATACTTTCTCTAGCTCTTAATCTTTAGCTTGCGACGTCGGCATTTATACTTGAACTATCGTTACTCTTCACAGTAACGCACTCTCTGTCCTACCTTCATATTCATAACGATTTCTACTCCCTTATACCATTTTCTACTGATATTGATGTTACACTATAACCATCTGACCCGAAATCCTTATCTTCTTTCCATTTCACCTCACTGACTCCTAATATATCTAGATTGAGCCACTGCATTTCCCTTTTCAGATTTTCTAGCTTTCCTACCACGTTCAAGCTTCTGACATTCCACGCCCGACTCGTAGAACGTTATCCTTATGTTGATTATCAATCTTTTTCTCATAGTCGCCTCCCCCTTGGCAATCCCCTCCTGGAGATCCAAACGGGGCATTATTACGGAATCTTTTGTCAATGAAAATGTCATGATGACACTTTTTTCAGTTGCAGGCCACATGTCCTGTGGATACACGATATGTGTCTTTAATGCAGCTGTTTCCATTGCCTTCTGCATCCTCATGCCGTTGTCTTCGATATTTTCCACTGAGAGTAACGACCTTGTGGCGGTGAAAGTGTCACCGTCAGTCCTAGTCCAGACCAGGTTGTGAGGAAAGTGTTTTACCTCAATCTGCGGTGCTTGACCCTTCTCCCAGAGAGTATCCAGGGAAGTGAAGGCCGAAGGGTCGTACTAGTTCCATTACCAACCGAAGAGACGGCTGCAGAAGAATGGCCAGCTCTTTGGAGCTGAAAGCACCCACTCCAATCAAGGGATCTCCCTGTGAGGGCCATCCAGTCACAGCAAGAGCCATCCGGCATGGCGGCTGTTGTTGAAAGTTCTGATGCCCCAGAATGACAAGCAACCACTCCTAGGCATACATGGGGAGGCAATAGCTCAGGTATCAAAAGTGTAATCCTTGTGTTGTTAGGGGGCTCAGCCATAAGGGTATATAACAGCCCAACGACATGGACTGGCTAAATGTGCTGGTGACCTAGCAGGACAGGCGATGGAGCTACAGCAGGGAAGGAAGAGGGGAAAGAAGGTGCGAGGAATTCGCGCCATAGACGGCAGGGAGGGAGTTCTTCTCCATATGGCTCACACTATAGAGAGAAAATTTAGAATTGGTGGTTAAAGCCCAAAGTGGGACCAAAAACGCGAAAAAGGAGAGGTGAAAAAGAAAAGTTAAGGGGAACAAAAACCGCAAGGGATACAAGAAACCAGGTGGATAGCCAGGCCGACATAAGTAAGAACACCGAGAAAGGGGAAGGAGGGGGCAGAGGGGAAGGAGCCATGATAGGGAGGGGTGGCATGGGGAAGGAAATGCAGCCTGGTAAGGAAAAATGGGCGCCATGTACGAACTCACGAAAGAGCCGCGAATTTTCTGGGGGTAGGGGGTGTACACCAGCAAAACAGGGAGGCTGAAGTATTTTGTATGATGCCCTAGAGCAGTGGTCGACAAACTGTGACCCGCAGGCTGCGTGTGGCCCACTTAAAGTATTCATGTAGCCTATGATTCTCAGCCAAATTTCTAAATAATATGCTTTTAGCAACTAATAGCAGAATCCAATAACGTCAATGAACGTTGAGAGCTTCTTCAGAGTGTATTTTTCTTTATTTCTTTCTTCTACAGCAGACACCGATAAGGAGTGCTAACCTCCTCGACATGGGCGCATCTCTAGATGGGTGAGGACTCGGAGAGCTCCATTCATTCACGAGACGTGGAGTGTAGCGGTCTTCTTCTGGTCGGTTGCAGATTAATTAGCTAATGGTCCTGCAGGGCGGGTTGGTCAGTGACAGTGTGAGGAAGGTCTTTCACTCTCTAATTTTACTCTAAGACCGCGAGAATACTCTGTGACTCCCATACAAGGAGAGATAGATCGTAAATTGAACACTGTGCTCGAGGTGACAGAAATATGTGGTGTGATGTCTGGTATACTTTGACGAATCATGTGTTCCAGAATAAACAGTGCATGGACGCACTGCACAGTCATCTATCCATGTTTGCAATGATACTCGCAAAGTGAAGAAGGGGTGGTTTAGCCATTATACTAAAACTGGGGAAACATGCTGTCACATCACTGGCTGGTGTTAAGTTACTATGAAATTGCTAAAATTGTTCACGCTATCAACTGTGATGTTTATTATTAGAGTACATCAATGGTGTCTTTTCCATTCCATCTACGCACTGGCACACTGTTGTTTACCACATAATGATTGACTGATATAGCTTGGTTGAGTTGGTGAAAGAGTTTTGGTGGATGGACAGCACCTTCTGGGGTGGATGGCACTGAAACACTGATCGTGTACATGAGTGCAATATGAGGAATCAGTCGACTGGGTCGCAGAGCCATCAGCTATTCCGTCAGTGTGAGAGACGAGTCTAAATGTAGAACTCGTGAATCACCTTTGGACTATAGCTTGGAGACCTATGCCAATGTTGTAGAACTCTTCCAGTTTGCTTATGTTGAGACTGTCTTTTATTTAAAATCAGCCGAATTGTGGCATGTTATGCTATCAGCCGTAAGAACATGATTTACATCGTGCAACATCTAGTTTCCTGTGAAAGGCCTTGGATCAGAATTTCTTAATGTCATATTATAACCTGGCACAGGCCTCGAAGTTGTGGCAGAAAAACGAAATTTGTGGCATTGTACAAAAGCGTGTTAGAAAACATTGTTTCAAACAACTAAACAGTACCAGAGGGAGAGTCTTTTGTGGCTTAGTACAGTCTGTGTGATACGATCATTCGCCTAGAGTATAGGTGATCAAACTTTAAAGTGGCCTCTGCAGTGCCTGTATATTTAATAAGATCGTGCCACACAGGCAGCAGTAGCAGCAGCAGTTTGATGTGTAAATTCGGTGAGGGACTGAGTATACCGGTAGGAATGCATGGAGGGCTGCACGCTGCGCTATTCTGGGAGGCATTGCGGACTGCACTGCAGCTTTGCGTCATTGCGCCAGCATCAGTGTTTATGTGATTTATATATCGGATCAAGTTAGTGGACCTTTCTTAGTTCGTAATTTTCTCTGTTGGGGGGTAGAGAATAACGATGATAGCAAGTTGGGCTGATTGATTTGAATGGACGTGGATCTGCTTCAGGTTGTAGTATCTGTATCTAATTTGGATGCATACCACTTTGCTGGCATTTCTGCCAAATGGTCAAAACATGGTCCTGTTGTACTAACTCAGGTCATTCTGTTTCTACACAGGATGCAGAAGGTGATGGATATGTTTTTCTCCGATTTTTGCTGAGTTCCGACTTAAATTGGAACGATCACATGCGGAAAACTGCACAAATGTGATCAGTTGCAAGATGTATAGGGGATTACTAAAACCACTTTGGAATTTTACTGTAGCAGCTAGGTTCAGGAAAGGTGGTTCGTTTCGAGATATGGGGGTGCCAGAAATATGTTTGAGTAGTGGTTGTAATCATTAAAGGAATTGTCAATAGGATCCAATGCAGGTGTGTGCTTGAATGGAATGACCTGTCTCCAAATCCCAGACGTCATTTGTAGCGGATAGCGTAACCCTAGAGATCTGAGAAGCTAGTGTGCGTTTTCTTACAACCTCAATCAGCACATTATATGCTACTACTGTTTGTGTTCCTTCTCAATCAGTCATCACCTATAACTCAGTGGATATATTGCGGAACCTCCGATATGGTATTGAGGCAGAATGCATTACAAATAATATAGAATTATCTAGCTGGGGCGGTGTGAGGGAGTCTCAAACACCGCTTACATACCATGTTCCTTAGACGAAGCACTTTCAAAATGTGGTAATTTTATCATGAGGTTGCATTCTGGGCTACGTGTTGGTCTGATAATACACATTCCTACGCTCACTGTCACGATATTTGTCCTGAAAAAACCACCTCATTCAGAGGTAATGTCGTACCTCGATCTGTAAAGCGGGTATAGCTTTTAACATGGATACTTGTGTGCATCTGTAGAACCAAGACAGTTTGACAGTAACAACAGTAGTTGTTGCGATCTGATTTTTTTTTAAATCTAGCCGATTACATCTCTCTTTCTCAGAGACAGTGGTAGAACTCCCAAGAAAAACCTAAGAGACATGCCCAACCATCGATGATTTTCGGTCAGTATTATTTTGCGTCGTGTGGAATCATTTATTAGTCAAGTACTATACTTAGTAGTGATGTTCGCATTTGAGCACGCGGCTTATATATATATGTGTTTGTGTTCCTACATGTGTAAAGGAGATGACTATGTCCAGTAAGAAAGTCGTAAGGAGGGTACAGATATTTCCATTTCCAGAGCCACAGCCTTCAGCAGCGTGTATTTCCGATACTTCGCAGATTGTCGAATGCTGTTCAATTGAGACCATGATCGTAACATTTAATTGTAAGTATAATGATAAAACATATATGTGACCAGTTTTCTAGGATTATTCCGTGTATGCATGGCCTGTGGTGGGAGTGATTCACTTTTCCTTTTAACGGCAGCAGCCATCTGAATGCAGAGGCCTGATGGAGTGTAGGAATGTATATGAGTTAACTTTGCCATCGTCTAGACGACCGAATAGCGAACTAATACTTAGTATATGTTGGCCAGCTTTCATGATCAAGTGGCATTTTGAGAAAATTGTGTATGGAGATGCGTTTGCACTGGACCGTTATTCCCTCCCATGTAAATTGTTAGATTGACTGCTTCTGCACATTTCGCGCCTTTATTTAGTTGAGAGAAGATCGATTGTGGTGTGTGCATCTGTCATGTGGAAGACACGTTACCTGTTCTCTAGACATGGGAAAGACCTTAGTTGGCTTGTAAATTATAGGTATGATTTGGAATCTGTTACATCACCGATGTCGGTATTTGAGAGTGGAAATATCAGTTTCCTCTATTTGTTTCTAGTTACTCAGTGCTTTACAGCAGGCTGCACCTCCCTAAAGTTTGGGGTTTGTAGAGAAATAATTTCCAGTCTATATCTTGGGAATTATGTTGCGCTAGCAACCAGTAGTATGCTGCCTAGTGCTTGATATCGAGAAGTAACGCGAAAATGGTATAATATTATGGTGAACCATGCAAAAATACGTGTGTTCTTGTAATCCCTGAGTCTGGGGATGTGTGTAGAAAACAAGCAAGCAAGCAAGGAAGCAGGTTTGGAGCAGAAACAGTAACGCGTTTGTGCCGAGGGGAAACGATCCCGAATTTGTAGAACAGTTCTGAGCGCGATTTTGCTCCACTGAGGACGCTCTGATGTAAAAGGGAAGATTTTCTAAGGCAAAGGATATAATTTGTATGTTTACTACATCAACATGGTATGCAGTGATATACTGCTGGGTTGGAGATTGGTTTCACGCTCTAATATTCAAGCTCTTGTCCTCAGTGGGAGAGCATTGTTACTGAGTAAGAGTCTTTTCATATTTGACGATATGTACGGCACTTTGCAAGGTTTAGTTGTCCGTGAAATATGGTGATTTGTGTAAAATAGTTTATTGCCACTGAATGTCTCGTCTGTAGAAAGAAAGAAAAGACTGATGGTGCTTCCCTAGGACTGAGGAGCATCGTGACCCTTAGCCGGTGTGAGTGTTGGCTACCATAATTTTTCTGGCTGCTGTACAGATATAAAAGATAACTGCACTGTTTGTGTAAAATGTGTATATGTTGTATTGTAAAGTTACTGTGGCTTATGTTGTGTAAAATGTGTGCATATTGCATTGTAAAGTTACTATGGTTTATATTGTTGCCTGACTAGAGAGGATGGCTGTGTGTCCTATCATGAGGGACATATAGATTCAGCACATCGATAACCGCGAGGGTATGAGAGATTTTTTACATGGAAAATTATGTCTGCTATAGATACTGAGATTCATTCCAGAAGCACAGTCGTCAAGAGGAGACATTACCTGTACATCGATCAGTGTCAGACTGTAGCAGCAATCATAATTTTTAATTGTAGTTACAGTGGCAAATATCTTCCTGTATTCGAATACTCTTGTGAGTCTCATATTGATGATCTGTAGATGACTTTGTGGGTTTGACTGTCAATGCAATTTAGCGGTCTGTGCAAAATAATTTTACCACTGAAAGTCCCATCTCCAGAAAGAAAGAGCAGGTGGATGGTGCTTTGATACCTTTGGCATCAGTAATTTGGTGGTTAAATTCGATAAGAGCCAATCATAATGCTCAATTCATTCACATCCTTTGTGCTGGGAAACAGGAGCCCCTACATAGCGGAGGGAACGTTTGTGTGTGTGTTGAAAGCAGGAAGGGTAACACGTGATGGATTAGGTACCACTTTAGGTCTGCGAGGAAGACTGCATTCGATCTTATTCTGCGTTATCTTCGTAAACAGCTTCTGGTAGGGATAGAATTTTCGTGCATACAAGCTGGGACACCAAGAAAGCGACCGTTAACTATTTCTGGGACACTATACAATTTCCTTGAGGTCGACTTGGTTCTTATTTTTTACATAGTCATGTGACATCAGTATAAGATTGAGATCGTTGTTAGATGCACTTGCGAAGGTTTGTAGCTACATTCATGCACTTCGCAGCGTTGCGTCAGTCACGCTGGGTGGTTAAGCAGGGTTAGAAGCATGTGTCATGTCACACTAGGAACAATGTGCCTTGTGCTACTCTCTCATCAACGTTAAAGACACGTGCTGCCCGGAGGCGTCTTGTGAATGGCGTCTGCGTGATCGCGCCTTGGAGTTCTGTGTGTCAGTATAAAAGTGACTTTATACTCGAAAATAGAGGCAATTTTCACCTGCATCTGGTGGTGGCTTGCGGCTGTGACAGCGCGCCCCTGGCACGTCTGTGCTCCCGCCCAGTCATGTCAGCACCAGCGCCTAGGTGAACACGTATTTCTTAGGTGACAAGTATGAAAGGGATGCCGCTGCCTCATGGATGCGGGATCCTAACAGGAGTCTGTGTGTGGTTTGACAGTTGATGGTTGTGTCACTTTCTGGGGATTGTCACTAGCCTCCTGTGTGCTCTACTGGATAGGGGGTGGGCGGGGGGGGGGGGGGGGGTGGTACTTGCTCTCGTTGATTGCATGTCTGTTGTATTATTTCACGAGTGGGCCTGTAGGCTGTGCTGTGCGCTATTTGGATAGTTTATTAGTTGATTTCATGTCTGCACATTTGTGTACTGATTTATTTAGGAGCAGTTTGCAGGTCTGTACTGAAATTATTTTGGTAAATTAGGAGTACTTTGTGTGTCTGCAGAGCGTTATTTAGAAGTAGTTTACAGGTCTGCAGATTGTGTATTGTGACCCCAAGCACATCAGGGCGGGTGTTTTGCGTGAGTGTGATAAAAATATACTCCACCCCTAAATAAAATGTTCCAAAATAAATAGAGTACACTCCTTCCTCACTCTCCTTAGCAACTCAGCACTGGCTGAGTCATTTTCGTGCCATTTTCCCCCTCCAGACCACCGTCTCGTATTACATCATAGGATGGATGTGAGCAGCCTCTGGTGGCAGTACTGTGTACTAGGTCAGTTGGAGCCTAGATCTCATGGTGGAGTCAATGCCTGCAAAATAAAGACTCATTTCCAGCACAGGCAGTATCGTTTTCACGCCATTTCCGCCCACAAACTTGGATTACATCACGAAAAGAAAAACAGTGCCCTCTGGTGGTGGTACTGTGTACTAGGACAGTTGGAATGCGGACCTCATGGTGAACACACTGGATGGTGGTGCTGCCTCTAACTATTTAAATAAACACTGGTGCATGATTTTGACAGTGGACGATTAGCATCCATGTTTGCAGAGTCTTTTAGATAGATTATTATTTTGACAATTTACGAGTTGTTTGGCTCTTTGGATGTAAATGTATTGTATTATTTACGAGTAGTTTGCAAATCTGTAGGCTGTGCAATGCGTTATTTTGACAGTTCACAATTAGCAAGTGCATGTGTAGAGATTTATGCATGAGTATTATAGGAGTAGTTTGCAGGTCTGTATGCTGTGTGGCATGTCAGACTGTGTGTTTTGTATCACTGTGATAAATATACTCCATCTCTAAATAAATTGTCCCAAAATAAATAAAGCACACTCCTTTCTCTCTCCTCCAGCCCAGTGCAGGCTTAGTCCTTTTCCCACCAATCCATAGGAAGAGGTGGCGGCCGGGTGACTTAGGTTCTTAGGTTAGTAGAGGTGACCTTTGCCGGGCGCGGTGGCCGAGCATTTCTAGGTGCTTCAGTCCAGAACCGCACGACTCCTACAGTTGCAGGTTCAAATCCTGCTGCTGTCATGGATGTGTGTGATGTCCTTAGGTTAGTTAGGTTTAAGTAGTTCTAAGTTCTAGGAGACTGATGACCTCAGATGTTAAGTACCATAGAGCTCAGAGCCATTTGAACCATTTTTTTAAGGTTTGTAGAGAAACGCAAGTGACCTTTCTTTACCGCCAAAATTAAAACTCGGCACTGGTTCCTAGGAGGAGGTGGTGGTCGGGTGACGTAGGTTAGTGGAGCTAGCCCAAGTGACCTATCTTCCTGCGATTTTCTTAGGTTAACAGATATAACCGTAGTATGATGCATTATCCTGTTGGAATTTGAACTTCCTGCCGTTTTTCTTGGGGAGAGGAGGAGGGTGTGACACTTTCCCACCAAAAGCCGTCATATTGGATGACGTCATCGCCGCCATCTTGGATGACATCATCGCCGCCATCTTGGATGACTCATCGCCATCATCTTGGATAATTGTATTTTGCTCCACAACGGGCCTTACTCCAATACTAACGGGCGCCATTTAAACCGGAGCTTCTATATACCTAGTCAAGTGACCAACTGAGTTTCTGCTTTTGCTGCATTACAATTTTGCCTTGCAGGGTAGGAAAATAAATCCTCCCTCCTCTATGCCTTACAGGATAATGTTCCCTCTTCTGTGATTGTAGCCCTGGATTATGAAGACCCCTGCCCCACCGCTCTCCCGGCCCCGAGACCCTCACACGAACAATACAAATCACCTCAAAATACCGATCCACAATGCAATCTCCGACCTCGCTGCAGGCGGAAAAAGATCCTGCAAAAATGGGAATGAAGCGAATCGTTCAACGCGACAGAAGTGCAACCCTTTCGCAAATTGCTGCAGATTTCAGTGGTGGGCCATGAACAAGTGTCAGTGTGCGAACCAATCAACGAAACATCATCGATATGGGCTTTCAGAGCCGAACGCTCACTCGTGACCCTTGATGACTGCACAACACAAAGCTTTACGCCTCGTCTGGGCCCGTCAACACCGACACTGGACTGTTGATGACTGGAAACATGTTGCCTGGTCAGACGAGTCTCGTTTCAAATTGCATCGAGTGGACGGACGTGTACAGGTATGGAGACAACCTCATGAATCCATGGACCCTGCATGACAGCAGGGGGCTGTTCAAGCTGGTGGAGGCTCTGTAATGTTGTGGGGCGTGTGCAGTTGGAGTGATATTGGACCCCTGATACGTCTAGATACGACTCTGACAGGTGACATGCACGTAAGAATCCTGTCTGATCGCTTGCATCCATTCGTGTCCCTTGTACATTCTGTCGGACTTGGGCGATTCCAGCAGAATAGTGCGACACCCCACACGTCCAGAATTGCTACAGAGTGGCTCCAGGAACACTCTTCTGAGCTTACACACTTCCGCTGACCACCAGACTCCCCAAACATGAAACATGGATGATACGGGACCCCTGATACGTTTAGATACGACTGCTACAGAGTGGCTGAAGGAACACTCTGCTGAGTTTAAGCACTTCCGCTGGCCGTCAAACTCTCCAGACACGAACATTATTGAGCATATCTGGGATGCCTTGCAACGCGCTGTTCAGAAGAGATCTCCACCCCCTCGTACTCTTACGGATTTGTGGACAGCCCTGCAGGATTGATGGTCTCATTTCCCTCCAGCACTACTTCAGACATTAGTCGAGTCCATGCTACGTCGTGTTGCGGCACTTCTACGTGCTCGCAGGGGCCCTACACGATACTAGGCAGGTGTACCAGTTTCTTTGGATCTTCAGTGAAGTTTTTACAATGGTGCGTGTATGTAGTGCCATTAAAATCGGCAATCACTGAAAATGGTATCAGATTTGGGTTTATTTAGTTTCCTAAGGAGCCTGGGAGGCATGAAACGGTACATTACAGAACAGAACAAAAAATAGGTGGTAAACAACATAAGACTGACCTTTTGCGGAAAGATGGGATTTCTACTCAACAACGTGAAGCTTTGTTCACTACACGTCCAGCTAAGTCAGTGAATGTGGAACATGGAAAACTTGTATGGAACTGCAGTACCTACATTACTTAACGTATCTAATAAGCCACCACAAGTGTAGATGAAGGGAAAATTACACGGACCTGACAGCAAAATGTCAAAAGCAACGAAACTGCTTCTGAACACAGAAGAAACCAATTCCGCTATTGTTGCTATATCTGAGCCACAAATGGTAAGAAACTTCAACACATTTGGTTTTGAAGCAAAAGTCAAGTGAAGTGTAAGAAATTACGAATCATTAGACTCCAACCAGAATATTGTTACGTGACAATGAAAGCGTTAATCATAGTAAGAACAGGCAAAACAGAAATATATGCTCCTCGTGGATGAAATATGTGTTTATAGTTTCTCGATTTCAGCGATATAAGCTCCAATAATACACATATTAAAAAGTATTTCTTCATGAATAAGTTGTAGCTTTTGCCACGGAATCAGATTCGTACGTTTCTACGTTTGTATCACCATCATTCATAGCTCCCAATAATTAATTAAAGCTTAGAACGCAAAAATATGACAAATATTTTGTTACTCAAGTAGAAAAATAACTGAAAACGTTAATCTTGCGGCTGCTTTCTCGCCGCTGGATGTGCTAGTGTCGTTCCAACTGTCAGAAGGTAACAATTTTCACAGCAGTGAGTGTCACGAGTATGTGTGTTGGACTGTGGCGTAATTAGCTGTTTGTACTATCGATGAAAGATAACACTGTTTTCGTCTCTAAGATCGTTGCTTTCCAACGCCGACTGCTTGACCTGAAGCGAATTCTTGCATGAGAATGAAAGTAAATTCACACGATTAAAAATCATTTTATTCTGTAAGAAAAGACTAACAGTTTTATGATTACAAGTTATATATATATATATATATATATATATATATATATATATATATATATATATATATATATATATATATCCTCCCCCCATGAACCATGGACCTTGCCGTTGGTGGGGAGGCTTGCGTGCCTCAGCGATACAGATGGCCGTACCGTAGGTGCAACCACAACGGAGGGGTATCTGTTGAGAGGCCAGACAAACGTGTGGTTCCTGAAGAGGGGTAGCAGCCTTTTCAGTAGTTGCAGGGGCAACAGTCTGGATGATTGACTGATCTGGCCTTGCAACATTAACCAAAACGGCCTTGCTGTGCTGGTACTGCGAACGGCTGAAAGCAAGGGGAAACTACAGCCGTAATTTTTCCCGAGGACATGCAGCTTTACTGTATGATTAAATGATGATGGCATCCTCTTGGGTAAAATATTCCGGAGGTAAAATAGTCCCCCATTCGGATCTCCGGGCGGGGACTACTCAGGAGGATGTCGTTATCAGGAGAAAGAAAACTGGCGTTCTATGGATCGGAGCGTGGAATGTCAGATCCCTTAATCGGGCAGGTAGGTTAGAAAATTTAAAAAGGGAAATGGATAGGTTAAAGTTAGATATAGTGGGAATTAGTGAAGTTCGGTGGCAGGAGGAACAAGACTTCTGGTCAGGTGACTACAGGGTTATAAACACAAAATCAAATAGGGGTAATGCAGGAGTAGGTTTAATAATGAATAGGAAAATAGGAATGCGGGTAAGCTACTACAAACAGCATAGTGAACGCATTATTGTGGCCAAGATAGATACGAAGCCCACACCTACTACAGTAGTACAAGTTTATATGCCAAATAGCTCTGCAGATGATGAAGAAATTGAAGAAATGTACGATGAAATAAAAGAAGTTATTCAGATAGTGAAGGGAGACGAAAATTTAATAGTAATGGGTGACTGGAATTCGAGTGTAGGAAAAGGGAGAGAAGGAAACATAGTAGGTGAATATGGATTGGGGCTAAGAAATGAAAGAGGAAGCCGCCTAGTAGAATTTTGCACAGAGCACAACTTAATCATAGCTAACACTTGGTTTAAGAATCATGAAAGAAGGTTGTATACGTGGAAGAACCCTGGAGATACTAAAAGGTATCAGATAGATTATATAATGGTAAGACAGAGATTTAGGAACCAGGTTTTAAGTTGTAAGACATTTCCAGGGGCAGATGTGGACTCTGACCACAATCTATTGGTTATGACCTGTAGATTAAAACTGAAGAAACTGCAAAAATGTGGGAAATTAAGGAGATGGGACCTGGATAAACTGAAAGAACCAGAGGTTGTAGAGAGTTTCAGGGAGAGCATAAGGGAACAATTGACAGGAATGGAGGAAAGAAAAACAGTAGAAGAAGAATGGGGAGCTCTGAGGGATGTAGTAGTGAAGGCAGCAGAGGATAAAGTAGGTACAAAGACGAGGGCTGCTAGAAATCCTTGGGTAACAGAAGAAATATTGAATCTAATTGATGAAAGGAGAAAATATAAAAATGCAGTAAATGAAGCAGGCAAAAAGGAATACAAACGACTCAAAAATGAGATCGACAGGAAGTGCAAAATGGCTAAACAGGGATGGCTAGAGGACAAATGTAAGGATGTAAAAGCTTATCTCACTAGGGGTAAGATAGATACTGCCTACAGGAAAATTAAAGAGACCTTTGGAGAGAAGAGAACCACGTGTATGAATATCAAGAGCTCAGATGGCAGCCCAGTTCTAAGCAAAGAAGGGAAGGCAGAAAGGTGGAAGGAGTATATAGAAGGTTTATACAAGGGCGATGTACTTGAGGACAATATTATGGAAATAGAAGAGGATGTAGATGAAGACGAAATGGGAGATACGATACTGCGTGAAGAGTTTGACAGAGCACTGAAAGACCTGAGTCGAAACAAGGCCCCCGGAGTAGACAACATTCCATTAGAACTACTGACGGCCTTGGGAGAGCCAGTCATGACAAAACTCTACCAGCTGGTGAACAAGATGTATGAGACAGGCGAAATACCCTCAGACTTCAAGAAGAATATAATAATTCCAATCCCAAAGAAAGCAGGTGCTGACAGATGTGAAAATTACCGAACTATCAGTTTAATAAGCCACGGCTGCAAAATACTAACGCGAATTCTTTACAGACGAATGGAAAAACTGGTAGATGCAGACCTCGGGGAGGATCAGTTTGGATTCCGTCGAAATGTTGGAACACGTGAGGCAATACTGACCTTACGACTTATCTTAGAAGAAAGATTAAGAAAAGGCAAACCTACGTTTTTAGCATTTGTAGACTTAGAGAAAGCTTTTGACAATGTTGACTGGAATACTCTTTTTCAAATTCTAAAGGTGGCAGGGGTAAAATACAGGGAGCGAAAGGCTATTTATAATTTGTACAGAAACCAGATGGCAGTTATAAGAGTCGAGGGGCATGAAAGGGAAGCAGTGGTTGGGAAAGGAGTGAGACAGGGTTGTAGCCTCTCCCCGATGTTATTCAATCTGTATATTGAGCAAGCAGTAAAGGAAATAAAAGAAAAATTTGGAGTAGGTATTAAAATTCATGGAGACGAAGTAAAAACTTTGAGGTTCGCCGATGACATTGTAATTCTGTCAGAGACGGCAAAGGACTTGGAAGAGCAGTTGAACGGAATGGACAGTGTCTTGAAAGGAGGATATAAGATGAACATTAACAAAAGCAAAACGAGGATAATGGAATGTAGTCAAATTAAATCGGGTGATGCTGAGGGAATTAGATTAGGAAATGAGACACTTAAAGTAGTAAAGGAGTTTTGCTATTTAGGAAGTAAAATAACTGATGATGGTCGAAGTAGAGAGGATATAAAATGTAGAGTGGCAATGGCAAGGAAAGCGTTTCTGAAGAAGAGAAATTTGTTAACATCGAATATAGATTTATGTATCAGGAAGTCGTTTCTGAAAGTATTTGTTTGGAGTGTAGCCATGTATGGAAGTGAAACATGGACGATAACTAGTTTGGACAAGAAGAGAATAGAAGCTTTCGAAATGTGGTGCTACAGAAGAATACTGAAGATAAGGTGGATAGATCACGTAACTAATGAGGAGGTATTGAATAGGATTGGGGAGAAGAGAAGTTTGTGGCACAACATGACTAGAAGAAGGGATCGGTTGGTAGGACATGTTTTGAGGCATCAAGGGATCACAAATTTAGCATTGGAGGGCAGCGTGGAGGGTAAAAATCGTAGAGGGAGACCGAGAGATGAGTACACTAAGCAGATTCAGAAGGATGTAGGTTGCAGTAGGTACTGGGAGATGAAGCAGCTTGCACAGGATAGAGTAGCGTGGAGAGCTGCATCAAACCAGTCTCAGGACTGAAGACAACAACAACAACAACATATATATATATATATATATATATATATATATATATATACTTATCGGTAATGCAGTATATCCTTCCTTCGATAGCATTTTACTTCCATGAAGAAATTTAGAACAACAAAACCCATACAGGGGCGGAAAAAGTGAAACATTACATCTTCTATTTAACTACAGGTATTTACACAATGGATCTGCAATCTCGATGTGTGTATGTAATAGTTTTCCATAACTCTTGTGGTAAACTGTATCAGGGAGAGAGAGAGAGAGAGAGACAGATTGTATAAAATGAGGCGCTACCGACGAATAGAATAGCTAAGACCCACTGTAATGTGTCTTCTTTCCTCTGGCATGAACTTTTATTATTTTGCACTTATTCGTGATAGTAAAATGTTGTCGAGAGGAAGGATAATTCACATTGCCAATAAGATAAGAAAACACAGAATAATGCAAATTTTGTAAGATAATATAGACCTTGAATCTTTTTTTTGGGCACGAAATAATTTTAGCCTCATGCCCAGCAGTCTTTGTCAAAAAGCAGCGAGCTTGCTTCCGCAAAACCGTGTTGTTGTTAGCCATTAATGTAAAAAGTTAGTTTTGCCTGATAATAATAATCTAAACCGGACTTCGTTAATTACATAGACTGCAGATTCGACTTAGAAATATTGAAATGACAACTTCCAACTAATTTATAGCCCAGTAATTAAACAAAATAGCTTCATTTAAATCATCTAACGTCTTCTGTACAAGCAGCAGCAGTGTTTCCATGACAAAACCAATACCAAAATACCGTATCAATATACTCAATTGTAAATGCAGTTGAAGTGCTTAAACGATAAAGCAGAATTGGCCAACGAACCACGATCAAAATCTCTATGTAAACTCAAGCACAGCTTGACAAGTTGAGGTTCTAAACAAAAATGACAGTCGATAAATAGGCCCCTAGCAACTGGAGAATCAATACACGCAATGAACACTACTCTTTCTAACTTGCTTAAACAATAAAGTACTAAGTTGCTAAACACTTCCTTCACCAAATAAGACGAAAGAAATATTGCTGACTGTGAATCAAGAACAACTGCCAACTTAAGTAACTTAGACGTAGATAGCCTCGGTTAAATCGCGTAATAAAGGAAAGGACTCTGGTCCAGATTGTATACCAGTTAGGTTCGTTGCAGAGTATGCTGACAGAACAGCTCCGTGCTTAGCAATCATATACAGCCCCTCTCTCGCCGAAAGATCTGTACTTAAAGAATGGAAAGTTGCATAGGTCACAGAAACACTTGAGAAACGAAATAAGAGTGAACTGCTAAATTACTAACGTCGGTTTGCAGCACGATTTTGAAACATATACTGTGTTCGAACAGTGTGAGTTTCCTCGAAGAAAGCGATCTATTGGCAATTACCCAACGAGGATTCAGAAAATATCGTTGTTGTGAAACACAACTAGCTCTTTATTTTCACGAAGTAATGAGTGCTATCGACAGAGGATGCCAAATTGATTCCACATTTGTTGATTTTCGGAAGGATTTTGACACCGTTTCTCATAAGTGTGAAGTCACTCACATGAGTACTAAAAGGAATCCTCTAAATTTCGGATACACTCTAAATCACGTAAATCTAAAGGCTGTGGATGCAACTGCTGTAAATACACTCCTGGAAATAAGAACACCGTGAATTCATTATCCCAGGAAGGGGAAACTTTATTGACACATTCCTGGGGTCAGATACATCACATGATCACACTGACAGAACCACAGGCACATAGACACAGGCAACAGAGCATGCACAATGTCGGCACTAGTACAGTGTATATCACCCTTTCGCAGCAATGCAGGCTGCTATTCTCCCATGGAGACGATAGTAGAGATGCTGGATGTAGTCCTGTGGAACGGCTTGCCATGCCATTTCCACCTGGCGCCTCAGTTGGACCAGCGTTCGTGCTGGACGTGAAGACCGCGTGAGACGACGCTTCATCCAGTCCCAAACATGCTCAATGGGGGACAGATCCGGAGATCTTGCTGGCCAGGGTAGTTGACTTACACCTTCTAGAGCACGTTGGGTGGCACGGGATACATGCGGACGTGCATTGTCCTGTTGGAACAGCAAGTTCCCTTGCCGGTCTAGGAATGGTAGAACGATGGGTTCTATGACGGTTTGGATGTACCGTGCACTATTCAGTGTCCCCTCGACGATCACCAGAGGTGTACGGCCAGTGTAGGAGATCGCTCCCCACACCATGATGCCGGGTGTTGGCCCTGTGTGCCTCGGTCGTATGCAGTCCTGATTGTGGCGCTCACCTGCACGGCACCAAACACGCATACGACCATTATTGGCACCAAGGCAGAAGCGACTTTCATCGCTGAAGACGACACGTCTCCATTCGTCCCTCCATTCACGCCTGTCGCGACACCACTGGAGGCGGGCTGCACGATGTTGGGGCGTGAGCGGAAGACGGCCTAACGGTGTGCGGGACCGTAGCCCAGCTTCATGGAGACGGTTGCGAATGGTCCTCGCCGATACCCCAGGAGCAACAGTGTCCCTAATTTGCTGGGAAGTGGCGGTGTGGTCCCCTACGGCACTGCGTAGGAACCTACGATCTTGGCGTGCATCCGTGCGTCGTTGCGGTCCGGTCCCAGGTCGACGGGCACGTGCACCTTCCACCGACCACTGGCGACAACATCGATGTACTGTGGAGACCTCACGCCCCACGTGTTGAGCAATTCGGCGGTACGTCCACCCGGCCTCCCGCATGCCCACTATACGCCCTCGCTCAAAGTCCGTCAACTGCACATACGGTTCACGTCCACGCTGTCGCGGCATGCTACCAGTGTTAAAGACTGCGATGGAGCTCCGTATGCCACAGCAAACTGGCTGACACTGACGGCGGCGGTGCACAAATGCTGCGCAGCTAGCGCCATTCGACGGCCAACACCGCGGTTCCTGGGGTGTCCGCTGTGCCGTGCGTGTGATCATTGCTTGTACAGCCCTCTCGCAGTGTCCGGAGCAAGTATGGTGGGTCTGACACATCGGTGTCAATGTGCTCTTTTTTCCATTTCCAGGAGTGTACTTGGGGATTACAGTACGACTAACTTAAATTGTAACGATCACATAGGTATGTTGTGGGAAAAGCGTACCAAAGACACCGATTTATTGAGAGAACGTTTAGAAAATGCTACATGTCTATTAAAGAGACTGCCTACACTAAGGTTGTTGGTCCTATGCTTGAGTGTTGCTGTGCTGCATGAGAGTCTTGCCAAACAGTATTGACGGACGGAAAGAGAAATTCAACGGCCGGCAGCTCGTTTTGTGTTATCGCGAAGTAAGGGAGAGTGTCACGGACATGTCATTCAAATTAGGGTGGCAATCATTAAAACAAAGGTGTTTTTCGTTGCTGTAGGATCTTCTCAAGAAATTTCAAACACCAACTTTCACCTCTGAATGCGAAAATATTTCGTTACCGCCCACCTACATAGAGAGAAATGATCATCGTAATGAACTAAGAGAAATCAGAGCTCGCGCGGAATGATTTAAGTATTCGTTTTCTCGTACGCTGTTCGGTAGAACGGTAGAAAAATAGTTTGAAAGTGGTTTGATGAAACCATCTGCTAGGTACTTAAATGTGAATTGCAGAGCAATCATGTGGATGTGGATGTGGATGTACGAGTAGATACAAAGGCCTTTTGCGAGCGCCCGACTCCAAATGTCCATTGCACGCAAGTCTACTCGCATTGTTCTGCCAGGAAAATGCTTGAGACGGACCTAAATTCACTGACAGCAACAGTTTCTGTCGAGTTTTAAACCGATTTTCATTGACAAGGCGTGACACCCTCGCCCAGTCCCTTTCTATTAGGTTCATGTCACGAAAACTCTTCCTACGCCATTTTTGAATGGTTGCGAATGGTGCAGCACTCCTTGTAGACGCGATGGACAGTGCGACATGATTCACCAACAAATCGGGCAACTAAGTTCCCGATGCTGACATAGATCATGTCAGCCATTGTTCCACGTCTCCTAGTGGACCAGTCTTACCTCGCCGGTTCCATGAACGGTCTGGCACATACAAACCACTTCACTGCCACGACTTACTGCAGCGATGGATGGTCACATGACCGACTGGTACCTGTTTTACGCCATCTATAGCGCTACAAACAGCCCAGAGCGCAATTTTGTGGAGGTATTTAATATGTTATGTGATGATTTGTGTACCTTGGAATTTGCTCCACTCCATCAAAACTGTCTTTTTCAGTGATAAGGCATACAGGACGTGCAGAAACTTATAATCAAATATCGCTCTGGCTGCAGGTATCAATTGATATTACTTACATAAAAAAGACGATTTATGTAGATGAAACACTTTAATGTAGGCCTACTTACTCAAAAAAAAAGAAAAAGTCTACGAGTCCGAGAGACAATGGATGGATGTACACATTTCCTTAGCTTTTTTGTGTTCCTATATGTGTCTTCGAAACTTCAGCATGGATGATGGCTTAATATATCTTTGTCCACTGATAACTGTTGTTGAGATTATGGCTTCGCCTTAGAATACTGGATAACTCTTTATGTGTAAGAATCTTCTGAAGTCATACTTCCTGTCAAGAGACTTCATTAACAACCGTGTTTCTCCTCATTAGTCACACGTTCTGGGAACCTCTCGTGACAAACTTATCTTCGACATCTTTCGTACGTTCCAAATTTTTGAAAAAACGTGTGAAGTAATCCCATTAATTACTAAAATTTTGCTTTCCAGATTATAATTAACAATCTCTTCTATTAAACAAAGATAGGATTACGGATGTAATAATCTATTCGGTGCTAAGTTACGAAGCCATCATTTATTTCCAACTAATTCAGAGTACTTCTGTGTATTGTATAAATTAATAAATAAATGAAAAGCTTGTTATATGGTCCAAATTTTACAAGTCGGATGATCAGCCTTAAATGAAATGACAAATTGTTCTAGCCTATTGCTTGGTGTTGCAGACCTATTGGCCTGTATACACATACTCTGATGAAAAATATCTAGACACCAATTAGTGGACGTTAATTCAGGTGTGTCCACTTTTTGTCTTTTTGACTGTGTAAAGTATGCTGGGGGCATTTTCAAAGAGGTGTCTGATTGTCTGTGGAGGAATGCCAGTCCATTCTTCTCCAAAAGTCGAATCAAGAGAAGTTAGTGATGACGGACGCTAGATTCTCGAGGAAGTCGACCTTCTAACTCATCGCAAAGTTTTCCTGTCGGGTCCAGATCGGGCTCTGGTCAGTGAAGTCCGTTACATGAATGTTATTGCCCACAAGCCATCGCCTGACAGACGCTGCTTTATGGCATTATCACACTGATACTGAAAAATTATCGTCTCCGAGCTGTTCCACTATTGTACTCAGTACACGATGCCGTAATTGTCTTCGTATCCCTCCATATGTAGCGTCTGGTTAAGCCAATAAGGGGATTATTGTCTAACCACGAAAAACAGCCCAATACTGTAACACCACTTCCTCCGTAGTTCGCTGTTGGTACTGCGCATGATGGACGGCAATATTCTCTAGGCATTCATCAAACCCACATCCTGCCATCGGTTTGCCACTCCCGTCCTGTCATCTACTCCCCAATGGCGTTGCTCTTTGCACTACCTAATGTGTCATTTAGCTTTGACTGCTTATATGAGTAGCTGTTCGAACATTATACTCCATTACTTTTAACTCTCTATGCAAAGTCATTATGCTAGCTGGGCTACTGGTAGCACTGTGGAACTCACAAGCGATTCGTTCCGCAGTTTTCATGCGATTTTTTAATTTTTTACAACCAATATACGAATTGCTGGGCAGTCCCTGTCCATCAGTAGGTGAGGTCTACCTGATCTTGGCTTAGCTGCGGTTGTTCTTTCACGTTTCCACGTCACAATCTCATCACCAACAGTCGACTTGGGCAACTGTAGAAGGGCTGAAATGTTCCTGATGGGTCTGACATTCAGTTCATCACCATTGACCAGACCACCTTCGAAGTGACAGAGCTCTCCAGAACCGCCAATTTTGCTGTTACTGCTTCTCTGTTGACAGCACAGTACTTTCCCTTTTATAATGCCAGGTGTGTCTCCCATGTCATCTAGTAGCCAATTGCACATTACGTAGGGATGTCCGGGTACTTTTGACTAGACAATGCATTCATCGTGAACAGAAGGCCAAACATCAGTTTGTGTTCAACCTGTTGCCACATTAGGTGAGATGTCAGAGTTTCTTGTTCCCAGTTGCCGTGTAAACATGATATAGGAAGTATGATTACCTACTAATGAGGCACGCTTTATAGGAAAAGTGCTGAGAAGTTAACGCGGCAGGAGGTTTCCATCTGTTCCTCTAGTGCGCCTGCTTAGCTGAGTGGTTACGTGCTTGCGTACCGTGCAGATGGCCCGGGTTCGATTCCCCGCAGGGTTGGAGATTACCTCCGCTCATGGACTGGGCGTTGTGTCGTCCTCATCATCGTTTCATCCTTATCACCGGCACGCGAGTCGCTCAGTGTGGCGTCGAGTGTAATAAGACTCGCACTCGGCCGCCGAGCTTCCCGGCTGGCAATGCCATACGATCATTTCATTTCATTTTGCGATTTGTTATGACATTGAGGGACCAGTAATATTAATGTCCTTGGATGTGAGTATTGTCTGAAGTTGGAAAGAAGCTGCGCGTATCTAACTGTGTAGAAGAACCGAAGTTGTTCTCACAGTCAATGCACTGGTCCTATCCTATTACTGCGTGGTTTCCTGCGTCCTGTGTGCGACAAAAAAAATGGCTCTGAGCACTATGGGACTTAACAGCTGTGGTCATCAGTCCCCTAGAACTTAGAACTACTTAAACCTAACTTATCTAAGGACATCACACACATCCATGCCCGAGGCAGGATTCGAACCCGCGACCGTAGCAGTCGCACGGTTCCGGACTGCGCGCCTAGAACCGCGAGACCACCGCGACTGGCTCCTGTGTGCGACATTTGCGATGTACTGCCTATAGTGAAAAGTATTTTTACTGAATGTATTTTTTTATGACGATACAAGGAAGGGAACTTGGTTTTAATGTGAATATGTCACCAAAACGCGGTAGTTACAGGGCAAATTAGAACATTCTTCAGACTTTTGCGTAGGAAATGACATTGTAATATATCACAGGGTGATTGCTTCATCCTATCTTTTGCGTATTTAACACGAAACATGCAACTTCATATTAAGCTTCCAAATTTAGTCTTAAGTATAAAATTCTGAAACTTCCTGGCAGATCACAACTGTATGCCTGACCAAGACTCGAACTTTGCCTTTCGCGGGCAAGTGCTCTACCAAATGAGCTACCCAAGCACGACTCATGCCCTGTCCTCACACTTTACTTCTGCCAGTACCTCGTCTACTACCTTCCAGACTTTACAAAAGCTCTCCTGCGAAACTTGCAGGTTTTATAGATCTGTAAAATTCATAGGAGAGCTTCTGTAAAGTTTGGAAGGTAGGAGACGAGGTACTGGCAGAACTAAAGCTGTGAGGACGGAGCGTGAGTCGTGCTTGGGTAGCTCAGTTGGTAGAGCACTTGCCCGCGAAAGGCAAAGGTCTCGAGTTCGAGTCTCGATCCGACATACAGTTTAAATCTGCCAGGAAGTTTCATATCAGCGCACACTCCGCTGCAGAGTGAAAATCTCATTTTAGAAAATTCTGTATTTTTAATTATTTTATCAATATTCTCAAAATGTGTGTGTGTGTGTGTGTGTGTGTGTGTGTGTGTGTGTGTGTGAGAGAGAGAGAGAGAGAGAGAGAGAAAGCACGCACGCCTGTTTTGACACAAGCAGATGCATTTTTATACCGTATTTGACTGCTCACTAATTACAGATCTTAATTATTACAACAGTAGTCAGTCATAAGTGGTATGTTATTGGTGCTGATGGCCTCAACGTTCATTGCCTAAAACACAATGTCAAACAATATTAGGTTGTTTCTGAAATAAGGAACACATAATTTTTTGTAAAATGTTTTATTAAGTTACAAATAAAAATTGACTTAGAGGCTAAAGTTTACTTTAAACATTGAGTACATACTAGTCCTTAAAATTACTGACAAACAATAGAGAGTGCATGTAACATGCAGTACTTGGTGCTCCCGAATTCCAGACCGGGGCATTGAGACTATCTATTTCTCGCCAATGGCACGGCCTTGAATCCAGAAACAATAGTTGGTGTTGAAGCAACAAATAAATTAACGATGTGTGAGCAGACGATTACACGGTGTGTGAGTGGGTGAGCGGTCAGCGGCCTCAGTACTTCCCGGTGGCGCGCCGTATCCAGTCGTTGTAGCGCGCCACGTTGACGTAGACGCCGGGGACTCCCCGCTGGCCGCAGCCGACGCCCCAGCTGACGACGCCGGCCACGTGCCAGACGCCGCCGCGCTCGCACACCAGCGGGCCGCCGCCGTCGCCCTGCAACACGTCGTCACACAGGTGTTCACCCGCACAGCGCCAGACGAAACACTACTCACTTCTGGACATAGTTTCTCACTTAACGGTAACGAACTGGGGTGTCTCTTCTCATTACGCCAGAAAAATCTTGGATTTTTTAAAAAATATTATGCTTTAGCGCAAAAGCCATTAAAATTGCTACACCAAGAAGAAATGCAGATGATAAACGGGTATTCATTGGACAAATATATTATACTAGAACTGACATGCGATTACATTTTCACGCAATTTGGCTGCATAGATCATGAAAAATCAGTACTCAGAAGAACCACCTCTGCCCGTAATAACGGCCTTGATGCGCCTGGGCATTGAGTCAAACAGAGCTTGGATGGCGGGTACAGGTACAGCTGCCCATGCACCCTCAGCACGATACCACAGTTCATCGAGAGTAGTGACTAGCGTATTGTGGCGAGCCAGTTGCTCGGACACCATTGACCAGACGTTTTCAGTTGGTGAGAGATCTGCAGAATGTGCTGGCCAGGGCAGCAGTCGAACATTTTCTGTATCCAGAAAGGCCCGCACAGGACCTGCAACAGGCGGTCGTGCATTATCCTGCTGAAATGTAGGGTTTCGCAGGGAGCGAATGAAGGGTAGAGCCACGGGTCGTAACACATCTGAAATGTAACGTCCACTGTTCAAAGTGCCGTCAATGCGAACAAGAGGTGAACGAGACTTGCAACCAATGGCACCCCATACCATCACGCCGGGTGATACGCCAGTATGGCGATGACGAATACACGCTTCCAATGTGCGTTCACTGCGATGTCGCCAAATACGGATGCGACCATCATGATGTTGTAAACAGAACCTGGATTCATCCGAAAAAATGGCATTTTGCCATTCGTGCACCCAGGTTCGTCGTTGAGTACACAATCGCAGGCGATCCTATCTGTGATGCAGCGTCGAGGGTAACCGCAGCCATGGTCTCCGAGCTGATAGTCCATGCTACTGCAAACGTCGTCGAACTGTTCGTGCAAATGTTTGTTGTTTTGCAAACGTCCCCATCTGTTGACCCAGGGATCGAGACGTGGCTGCACGATCCGTTACAGCCATGCGGATAAGATGCCTGTGTTCTCGACTGCTAGTGATACGAGGGATCCAGCACGGCGTCCCGTATTACCCCCCTGAACTCACCGATTCCATTTTCTGCTAACAGTCATTGGATCTCGAACAACGCGAGCAGCAATGTCGCGATACGATAAACCGCAATCGAGATAGGGTACAATCCGACCTTTATAAAAGTCGGAAACTTGATGGTATGCATTTCTCCTCCTTACACGAGGCATCACAACAACGTTTCACCAGGCAACGCCGGTCAACTGCTGTTTGTGTATGAGAAATCGGTTGGAAACTTTCCTCATGTCAGCACGTGTTAGGTGTCGCCACCGTCGCTAACCTTGTGTGAATGGTCTGAAAAGCTAATCATTTGCATATCACAGCATCTTCTTCCTATCGGTTAAATTTCGCGTCTGTAGCGCGTCATCTTCGTGGTGTAGCAATTTTAATGGGCTGTAGTGTATATTTCACGTCATTAAAACAAATAGTTGAGGTCAAACAACAGACTATCTTAATAGAAAATACGTGTTTCTGTTGTGTTCTTGAATCCAAATACTGGTTGGACGAAGCTCTCCACGCCATTCTGTCCTACGCAAGTCTCTGAATTTCCGAATAACTACTTCAACATGGTTACTGTATCCATCCCTTGGTCCCCCTCTGTAATTTATACCCACCCACACTTTCCTCTGTTAGACAAAAATCGATTTCTTGACACCTCAAGATGTGTCCTATCAACTCATTCCCTCTTTAGTCGTTATGCCATAAATTACTTTTCTCCCCAGTTCGATTCAGTAGTTATTCATTAGTCATCATTTCCATTAATCTAATCTGCAGCACTCTTTTTTAGCACCACATTTCAAATGCTTCTAGTCTCTTCTTGTCTGAACTGTTTATCCACGTTCCACTTCCTCAAAAGACCACTATACTCCAGACAAATACCTTCAGATAAGACTTCTTAACATTCAAACTCCTATTCGATATTAACACATTCATCTTTTTCAAAATCCCCCTTTTTTGCCATTGTGAGTCTGCTTTTTATATCCTCTGTATATCATTTATTTTGTTGCCCAAACAGCAAACCTCACCTACTACTTTTAGTGTCTATTTTCCTAATCTATTTTCCTCATCATCACTTGACTTAATTTACCCTTGTTTTCCTTTTGTTGATGTGCATCTTGTAGTTTCTTCTCAAGACACTATCTGTTCCACACAACTGCTGTTCTTTGACAGAATTGCAATGTCACTGAGAGACTTAAAAGTTTTTATTTCTTTCCATGAACTTTTAATGCCTTCTCCAATTTCTACTTTATTTCCTTTACTGGTTGCTCAAGATAACAACAGACATAAATTACAGGATATACTTTCAATCAGAACCACTGGATGTGCTTTTCTCTTCGACCTGATAAAATACTACGTAATTTAACAGTCAAGTCTCTACTACATTCATAATTTTGTTGGTTAATGTATAACGTTCGTCTTGATTCAAATAATCATTATTGGACTATGCCTTGTAGTTAATGTTTTACTATTGTTTTGTATTATTCGTGAGAAGGCCCGTTGTTTGACCGAAACTGTTAGTTTCCATAAAGTGACATGCAGCTACAATCCCAAATCATTATTTCTTAAAAATATTTAAGAGCTGTAAATCAGCAGTATCATAAAATAGATCTGGATGTGGTATTAGCCCCCTGCGCCTGTGATCATTCTCATTTTGATCCATCCTAATTTTGCACCTTGACCCTTCCAGTCTTGAGTTTCTACTGAAGGAATGAAGTTTCTCTATACTATCATACTCATAGATGACTTTTTAAATGAATTTAGAAGCAATATTTATACAAAAATATGTACCCGTTTTCTATATGAACTTCGTAAAATGGCTTCTTTTTCATGTATTCATGATTGTAATAAGAACGCACTTCGAAAGACAAACTAGAGTAGCGTCCAGAGGCTAGAGAATTATGGGCAATGTGCAGCGCCCTCTACTATTAACACACTTTTCAGTCTTTCTGCAATCTTGCAATGGCTCTTGCCTAAGGCAGTTACTGGAGTGACTTTAAATTCAGCTTGCCTACTGGAGGGGAAAGAGTGCCCCTGTGACATGGACGCAGAAGGATATTTCGCTCAAAGCATTTTGTTTCTCCATACTGTTAGTGAAACAGAAAGCGAAAACAACCAACGTTCGCTACGATGAATTTGATAAACCATGTATAAGAAGCATTCATGCTAGGTCAGTCTCATCCTTAAATGACGATTTCAGCTGAAAGAGACCCTTTGACATATTTTTGGTCCTTTCTTATGTACACTTACACTTTTCGCGTGTGTTGTAACTATAGTTCCACAATAAGTTACGATTCTTGTTTCCCTCGGACTAACTCAATTTATGCAGCATCAGCTGACAGCCTTATCAGCGCATCTTTCTCAGTTTTTCGTGATTTGTTAACAGTGAGACGTCCGTACCCTAAGTTTAGTTCGTATCACTAACAAATATTTAGGATAAAAATTTGAAATTTGCTCCTGATTTACTGTATCTGGTACGTACCTTGCAGGCGTCTTTGCCCTCTTCTCCTCCGGCACAGAGGAATCCGTTATGAAGGCGGAAGTCGAAGCCGAGCCTGGTCTGCTGGAGCAGCGACTGGCACTGGTGGAACGGCAGGATGGGCACCTCCACCTCCTGTAAACCGTCAACACTGCGGCGTTAGGGACAGAGCCAACAATTCCACAAAAGATACTGTTAGGAATGATTATAGTCCCAGGGCACTAACATAATGTAGACAACATTGTGACGACACACCATGTAACGAAACGAATGTATACAGTTCAGCTTTATTATGCTTTATGGAGAAGAGGAGAACAAAAGTTGATTTAACTATGGAAACGTGCGAATCAACGAATTTTTTGAAAATAAACTGGGTAAAATGAAATTGTAAGACTGAAGCGACGAATGAAAATTTCTACGGAGGCTGAGATTTGAACCTGGGTCTGCTGCTCACTAGACAGATGCTGTAACCGCTATGTCACTCTGGCACAGTTACTTTGCATAACTGCAGAGTCTACCCTAGGACGCTTCCCTCTTCAATCCAAATTCCCATTCACGTCTCAGACCACTTTAGTATTATTCCGAATCTCAAACAGTACTGCAGAGGCTCTCCAACTGTATTCGAATAGCACCTCAGCATCGAACGAAACGGGGGATCCTGCCTGAAACTTAGGCATAGGTGCTTTAATCAAATGAAACTATATGGTCCTAGATACCTTTTCAGGTCTCAGGCATTTGTGATGTACATATGCAGATTGAATTGTGCAGTTGTGCAAAGTCATCGTGCCATCGTGGCGTAGTGGTTAGAGCATCTGTCTAGTGAGCAGAAGACACAGATAGGAATCTTGGCCTTGGTACAAATATTCATTCATCGCTACAGTCTGCATCTATACATCGCAGATGCGTGAGTCTTGAAAACGTCTGTAGTACCATATAGGTTAGTTTGAAATTGTGATGAAAATATGGGAGACTGGTGAAATTATTACCGACGGCCAGGCAAGAAAATTTTTATCAGTGTCCAGACCTACATAGAGTTTTGCTACGTTATTCAGGATGCAACGGCAGAATGCATTTTGAGGTCTGCTCATTCTCTCTGTTGTGTGTGCTTGCTAGACAGTGTCTATAGGTAAAAGTGCGGGCACCTGCTGGGTACCACAAATATGAATAGGTGAGCGAAACTTCCCGAGACGGAAAGAGTACGTCGCGGTTCATTGTACCTATGCTGGCGCCCAAGAAGGGACCGTCAAAACTGGTCCCAGTAGCGATGTAATCGGTTATCAACAGTCCAGACTCCGTGACACAACTGGTTGGTTGGATGGGGGAGAGGATCAAACAGCGAGGTCATGGATCCCATCGGATTAGGAAAGCATAGGGAAGGAAGTCGATCTTGCCCTTTCAAGGAATCATCCAGGCATTTGCCTGAAGCGATTTAGGAAAATCACGTGAAACCTAAATTAGGATGGCAGGACGCGGGTTTGAACCGTCGTCCTCCCGAATGCGAGTGCAGTGTGCTGACTACTGCACTTCCTCTCTCGGCGACACAACTGGTATGATGACAATAAAACAAATACTTCCTGTGATGGACTTGATGCACTGACAATATTAATGTATTTCGAATTAACCGCGAGGAATGCCTGAAAAGACAATAAAGTGCGATGGATCCGAGATGATGAAATAAGAAATTAAACTATTTGCGGTTGAGCACCGTTTGTATTATGTTTGCTGCGAAGAGCCTTCGTTCTTAAACGTGTCATAGTCTAGGAGCATGATATCATTATGAGAATTATTTTTATACTCTAGTAATGTTATTGACATTGTGTAAGGTGCCGACGAGCACTTTATTAAAAAATCATTGTCGAAAGCAGACTCCGACTAGGTTTTGTTTCTCACCAATTCTGTCCACTTTTTCCACTAAAACATCCTACAACGCCAATATACACTATGAAGCAGAAACTTTAATTGTAAGCGAGACATCGCCTTCAGATTACGCCCACACAAGGCGCCAGGCGCGGGTACGCAGCGCAAGCCGACACCAAGACCTGCCGTGCGGCTTTAAAGCCGAGAATTGCTATCCGCCTATGAAGCCACTGATCAGACGCCATAACAGTACCAGTATAACGAGGCTTCATTACTGTCTTGGACTACTAACTCTCGGAATTCTCTCTTGGTACTACTGACTCTGGTGCGCGACGATCTTGCCTTGTTTCTGGAATTTTACTGTTTAGCGATCTACATCGGCTTTCTACTTGCTGGCTCCGTCTCCAGCAACCTGTGCTACAGTGCTTTCTTTGCTTCAGCTTGTGACTTCCACAGCTTCGGTACTCTACGTAAAGAGGCATATTGATGTGTTTCTACCTTGACCGATAGGTAAAGAACTAGTTTACAAAATATCTGTAGAGAAGCGGTACTACAAGTAGGGTGCCTGGAACCATCCAAAGTTGCGCTTTCTTCCTACAAGTTTCGGAAAACGGCGCTTTTTTGTATTTTGTTAAAAGTCTTTATGTGATAGAGGAATAATATAATATCTATGAAATAATAATAATGAGCGTATGGCATTGGTGGCTGGGAGACCCCTCGCGGCTCCACAAGTTCTTTAACGCCACTACGGCGACTTGCGAGTGAATGAGGAAGAAATGATGATGAAAGACACACAACACGCAGTCATCTCGAGAAAGATAAAATCCCTCAACCCGCCGGGAATCGAACCCGGGAACCCGTGCGCGGGAAGCGAGAACGATACCGTAAGACCACGAGCCGCGGACTTCTACGAAAATAATTTGCGGTGTAGATATCGGTAATGTCTCTAATCATGTCAAATATTGTTAATTTTCGTAAGTGGTGGGGTAAAGCTTTTTTTGTCGAACAGGCGAAGTTTTCGCTTTTGGAAAAGTTTTCAATTAGAATAATGGCAGGCGCTAGCTATGCTCTGCGTAGCAGGGGTGTCAAGAATGCCAGTCTCCCATCGGTGTACTGGTGCAATCCCGCTAGCTGTCAAATGCCGACTGCTTGAAACGGGCCAGTTTGTCACGCACCTTGAGTATGTTCTGGTATTTTCCGTAGTCGCCGAAGGCGTCCTTGCCCCAGCCGGTGGCCCAGCAGCGCTGGCCCGAGAAGTCGGCGCCCGGCGGCGGCAGGCAGGCCGGCGAGATGTGCGGCGACCGCGCCAAGTCGAGCGGCGAGGCGAGGCGCAGCACGGCCAGGTCGTTGTAGAGCGTGCCCGCGTAGAACTCGGGGTGCACCTGCACCTGCGCCACGTCGCGCTCCACGTGCGGGTAGAACTCCACGTCGTGGTTCACGTCCCACTCGCCCGCGCGCACGCGCAGGTCGTACGGCGAGTACCTGCAGGAGAGCACACCTCAGTCTCTGCGCAAAACGTGCTTCCTGAAGGCGACCACTTACTTTATACTGGCTCGCAGTAGACGTATGAAGATGCACACGAAGCCGCTAGGTGTTGCTCTAGTCTTCAGTCCGATAACGGGCTTCACTCAGCTCTCAACGTTGATCTACTGTGTGCAAGCCTGTTCGTCTCTGAATAACTACTGTCTCCAATTCGATTCAGTATCTTCCCATTAGTTATTCGATCTACCCATCTAATATTCAGCCTTCTCTTGCAGCACCACATTTCAAAACCATCCATTGTCTCCCCCCTTCCCTTCCCTCGCTCCCTCAAGCGAGGTTTACCCCGTACTCGGGTAAAAATAACACAAAACGAAAATTTTTGTATTTGTTTTAAACATTGAACTTTAATAAAACCGCGTTTTATTTATAAAGTCTGTTTTAAAGGATCCACTTGGGTATTTCCATGAACTATTTGGGGAAGTCATGGTCACTCTAAATCAGGATTGCTATACCATGAGAACGAAATCAAATTAGTCGAAACACTAACTAAACAAGCGAGTAAAGAAACATAAAATGTAATTGTCCTCGTTGATACTAATTACGACGACCCATCCACAGACTTTTTTTAAATAAAAGGAACGAAATCGAAATGAGCCCTTCTTAACATAAAAGACGCATTCCGAGAAATAAAAGAAGATTCAAAACGTGGTTCATTAGAAGAAGGATAGTGGAGCCCAATACAGACCTAAGTCGGGGAGATATTATTATGTGTCATGTAAATTAGTTGGTGGTAAGAAAGTGGAAATGGGATATTAGTAAAAGGGGATGAAACAGGAAAGGGAACATTTTAGTTACACCGACGATTAAAATATTGGAACAGTTAGAAAACTATAGCGCTTTAAGTACGGGAAACGGCTGCAGAAGAACACTGTATTTCGTTTTTGAGTAAAATACTCCATAGCACGTCAGTTGTGGATCTCACATTAATCTCCATATCCTCTGTAGACTCCCCGTCGTAAGACTTATCTGGAAGGAAGAACATCAGACTGCTGATGCGACACTATTGAGACTGTGGCTTTACTTTCAGTAGCCAAACAGATATTTTTGGCGGATTCATGGGTACGTACAATGTTTACACGATGCCAAAAAAAGTAGCAGTGGTCTAATTGACATTGTGCAGCTTAAGAAACGAGTAGCAGTCTCTCTAGACACTCGGCTAAGTAAATTCTTGTACTGACGTGAAGGCGTTGCTCTACTTACGACTTGACGCAATGGGCGGCAGTGAGGATGTGCAGCTCATCGATAACGGTGCCACCGCACACGTAGACGCTCTCCTGGGAATCCTTCTTCAAGATGGCCACCTGCCATGGGTACTCGCCTGTAATGGAGGGGAATTTTAGTTACTGGAAAAGATCCGTACATATTATAAAAAATGATTGTACGTATATTTGTACATATGCATGTTCCACATCTCTTCCTACACCACTGAACCGATTTCAATCAAACTTGATACACAGATCACTTACTGTCTGGAAAGAATGGCTGTGTGGGTAAGAATCACCTACCTATCAAATGAGTGGGGGTGGAGGGAGGGGGGGAAGCAATGAATCCCACGACGCGCGAATATCCTTTCTTTATTCATCCAGTATATAAGATTGAGATCACTTAATGAGTTGCAACAGACTTTGGACATAATTTCAAAAATTTACGAAACATTTTCTCGCTGACAACCCCCCACAAAATGACGAAAGGAAAAAAAAATGTATCTCTCTCCACATTTCCGCTGTTCATGCAGTAAAAACTGCCGCATGAAGCATGAAGTTTTAATGTATTACTAATTCCATTCGCGACACATCCTGCAGACAATACACACAAATACCGTTGAATATTCAAAAAGCAAAATTGTAACACTCTACGAGACATAATGCAGGAGATATTTCAGAAACATCAAGATTCGTGAAAAACAGCCACATCATGCACACCTTTAAATTTATTACTTCTTTGCTACTAGCTCTGTTCAAAACACATTTCTCAGACGGTATATAAATATGCTGCTCAATGTACTTAGAAAAACATATCATTGTACGAGAGATAGTTCAGGAGAAATGACGCCATGAACACTGCGATGCATGGAAATATAACGCATCATGCGTGACGCTTTACTTTACTCATTCTTTACATTTCGTAAACAGTAGACACATATACCACTGGACGTACCTACAATATTATATCACTGTATGACAAACAGGAGAGGAGCTACGACATCATAAACATTGAATTGCGTGAAACCGAAACTGTAGGACGAATTTCGCAAGAGATACAAATGAAATATGTGTACAAATACGTGTGAAATATTTTAAATATTTGGCTAATACTTTAGAGATGTGGACAAAACCACGGCTAAAGCTCATTTCAAACCCCTGGAACGATTTCAAATAAATTTGGTACAGACAGTAGTTACGATATGGAAAGAGGCACTGTGGGAGGAACAACTATCAGCGTTCTTTTAAGATTCGTGTCATAACGTGGCGAGAGAAGGGGGGAGGAGGAGGAGATAGATAGAGAGAGGGAAAGAGGAGATAGATATTCTTAGGGGAGGAGCAGATGGTCAGAGGGACAGCGGAAATGAACACAGACAGGGAGAGGAGGACATGGACAGAGTAGGGCAGGAGGAAATAGACGGAGAAAGGGAAGAGGAGGAGAGTAACTTGTAGAAGACTGGAATAAATACTGGTTGTGTCAATAAAATGTATACACACTTTGAACTGTCATAGACAATTTATTTCCCGTTCTACAAGGTTAAATATCTGTGAGAAGGTAATGTTATGTTTCTTCAACAGGTAGCAGCAGTGGCAAGGGAGTAACTGCAACATGGCGGACGTGCGTTTGAGCTTTGAAGCGCGGAAGCACATAATTAAGTGGTACTGGAAGTTTGAGAATGTAGCTGCGGTTCGAAGACAGTGGAGAAGTGAGTATGGTACAGAACCACCTTCAAGGTTAACAATTACACGACTACTTGACAAATTCGAAATTCGTGGAATAGTGTGTGATGTGATAAAGGTCGATCAGGGCGACCTCGTACAGCTACAAGTGATGATTCCACAAGTGCGGTCTTGTAACTGTTTCAGCGTTCGTCTCAAAAATCTTCAAGGCAAGCGGCACGTGAGAGTAATGTAAGTGCTAGCAGTGTGCTACGCATTCTGAAGAACGGCAAGTTTCGTGGGTACACCCCAAGGCTGGTGCAACAACTAAGTGACGACGATCCAGATCGAAGAGTAGAATTTTGTGAATGGGTTCAGGAGATGATGAGACGTGAACTGGGATTTATGGGTAGCATAATTTGGTCGGATGAAGCCCAATTCAAACTCAATGGAACTGTCAATTGGCACAATTGTGTGTACTGGGCTGGAGATAATCCTCACATTACAGTTGAAAAGGCTGTGAATTTGCCTGGTGTAAATGTGTCGTGTGGTTTGTCTGAAAGGGGACTCATTGGGCCTTCCCGCTTTGAAGGTACTGTTACTGGAGAAACATACCTAACAATGCTTGCTGACTCCATATTCCCTGCCATTCGTGCATTATACGGTAATGATGAGTTTTATTTCCAACAAAATGGCGCCCCGCCGCACTATCATAGGGACATACGAGCATATCTGGATCACAATGTGCCACGCCAGTGGAGAGGACGTAGGGGACCAATCGAGTTTCCTGCACGCTCTCCAGACCTCACGCCGCTGGATTTCTTCTTATGGGGCACAGTAAAAGATGAGGTGTACAAAATTAAACCACGTAACCTGGACACACTTTGGAATGAGATTCAGGCGGTGTGCGCAGAAATCTCATTGGACACTTTGGTACGATGTACGGAATTAGTGGTGATTCGTACTCAGAAATGTATTGATGCTGAAGGCCACCAGTTTGAACATTAATCACATTTGCAAAGTACAAGTCCAGTTGGGCTTTAAGCTTTCCATTTCCAGAAATTTAACATTGTAGAACGGGAAATTAATTTTCTATGACGCTTCAAAGTGTGTATACATTTTTCAGACGCACCCTGTACATACCCGGTTGGTTGGTTTAAAAGAGGGGCAAGGGTCCAAACTGCTGGGTTATCGGTCCCACATACTCGGACAACGCCGGGTGCTCAGATAGTATTATGTAAAATTTATTGCGTGTCACTCTTATTTATCATTTAGACAGTGTAAAACTCTGTTTGCCTTATGTTATAGGCAGGTACGGGTAATCAGACTGGGGCGCACTCACCGAACTCGCTCTCGCCGTCGACGTAGACGGGTGTCTTGATGCGTCCGTTGATGCCGTGCGCGTTCCTGCGACCGCACTGGCCCGCCTGCGAGGGGCGGTAGGCGGGCTGCGACGGCCTGCGGCAGCACACCAGACGCGGGCCGCACCGCCCGCCAAACGCCTGTCTCTGTGGAGCACACAGGCGGACACTCAGCCCCCATCTCATTGTCCACTCCCGTTTGTTTCACCAACACAGCTAGTATCGTAAGTCGTGCAGGTGGTGCCTCACAGTTCTTATGTGTTTAAAAAACGTCATATTTAAGAATAACCAGGAGCTCCTGATGAAATACACCTTTATACGCTACCAGTTTCGATCACCCAGCCGTCATCAGGTAACAAAGAATATTTACATCAGATTCTCGTAACTGCAGGTAGAGTGCAGCCTTGATTTGCACCGGCTCTGGGTTGAGGAGGGTGGTGGGATCATCACCCCGGCCGCCTTTCCCCGGCACTCATTTGGTAGCAGGCTGAGTTACTTCTCTCCCAGAGGGATTGAAACGAGGAAAGTCCCTGCCCTCCTCTAGGATTGTGCCAGGACTTCTAGGGCCGGACTCTAGTCCTCTAACCCGCTACACCACCAATCCACACAAACATTACTCAATTACAAGCCTTAAAACGGCAAGAGTGTAAAATATATGTATACAGGGTGATTCGACTGCCCGTACCTGTGGGTTTTATGCAACCTGCAACGCCTTCAAAAACGACAAGCGAGATTTTCATATTCTCTCGCTCGCTACGTGTAAACTATTTGCCCCAAAGAAACAATTAACGCGACCTTTTTGTAGGAAATTGAATGTAGTTAATTCTTGACTAGGGTATACTTCCGCTGGAGGCCACAGTTTTCGAGTTATTCAAGAAAAACGCATTTTAGGTCCCTTTGGTACGTTTTTATTGCATAATCCGGAAACTACAGCCGCTGACAAAAACATATTCCAGCGCAAAATTTAACTACATCAAATTTCATACAAAAAGGTTCTGCTCGTTTTTACTGTAGGAATGACAGTTTGTGTATAGTGAGGGAAATAATATGAAAATTTTGAAGGCGTTGCGGGTTGCATAAAACCCATAGATAGAGGCCGCCGATGCATACCATATATTATATACCGGTCACTTGCGGGTTTTTAATTGAGTAATTATTTCTAATCAAGAACCCATTTATGGTACAGAAGGAGTCGTTACAGAGAAAATACCGTAATATAGATGTGAAAACATCTCTTCTGTCTCTCAGACATTTCTTGTGGTGGGCAAATTATCAACGGCTAGAAGTCGCTGAAGAGTTTGAAAGCAGTCACGTTCCTTTCTAAATATCTTTTACAAGATCCACATTTACTATTTTCGTACATTCTGGGAAATGTAACTTTCAATTGTTAATTTTTATTTTCAGATGGTCATGGAATGTGCACGATGCTAAAATCTGTCATTATTTATATGCGAGTGGAGCTCGTATGAATGCGTTAACATCTAAATACTTAAAACAGTATATTTTATGGTTAGATTTTTGTTAATCAGCAAATATTTCACTGATGTTTTTGTCATAATTACAATGCTATTTTATATATTGCAAGAAATGAATGAGGACATATCTTAATGAGAAAAGAAAAAGATTAATCATTCCGCTAATTTTATTACAACACATGCACAACATTAAAGAGAACTAACAAAAAAACTCACTGAAACATATTATTTAGCTTTCTAGGAGCAAATCGTAACTACCATCCGATGCACCAGTGTTACAGGAACAATTTGAAAAGCAACACTTACTTTTAGAGCTAAGTCCACAGTCTCTTATATATCCATTGCTCTTTTTGAAACATATTAAGTTGGTATGTTTGCTATAGGACAAATTTCACCTTGTGCGCGGTACAACGTCTGTGTGCAATGAATTCTGTTATATATAAATACAGAATTAAATGATTAATGTTATGCTATAGAATACTGACTGAAAGCAGAGAGGTTGTTATAACAAGCTGTACCGAAGGAGAAAGTTTTCTGTAATATCAAAGAGGAAAATTTAATACTCAAACCTGTACTGTCGAGTTGGATTCTTGTTAGGAAAGTACGCCATCTCGTATGTTATGCAGCTGTGCTATACCACGACTGATCTTTCACGGCAGAGGAGAATTGTACACACAAAACTGACCGTACCGCAACGCTCAAACAACGCATATTTCGCATTTTTCAATTTTAAAATACGGTGAATCAAAGACCAGAGAGAAGGAGAAGGTGCGGGCCGAGGCTGTGACAGGCACGGCAGGTGGAAGGACTTTTGTGAGGACCAGGTGACACTGGAAAAACAGACGTGGCAGTGTCAGAGGAATAATAGCGGAGGCTTTCTCCAGGCACCACGCTTCCCCAAGCGTGCCCGACTCCTGGCTACCTCCCGTGAAAGTCCCGAGCACAGCCGGACGAATGTTTTACACGCGGCGTCCGGAGTGAAAGCACCGAGTAGAGCACCGCACTCAAGTTCACGGAGGGACAGCGGCGAGCAGGGAGGTAGGAAACTGGTAGTGCATTTGCGTTACTCACGAGAATGTACGAACATGCTGCTGGCATTAAACTTGAGAATCAGCGTGATTAAAAACCGGAATTAAACAGAATTTAGCCATTATAGCCCGGAAGTATGAGAGTACTATCAACAAAATTTATTAGTGTTATGGTGAGACATGGTTGTTCGTATTATAGAGCAAGGAGAAATATGGCGTACTAAGCATACGCTGATCCTGAGGTAAGAATTTTAATTGGGAAGTCTGTTCGTCATAAATTCTACAGAGACAGGGAAAGGGAGAGGGAGAGAGAGAGAGAGAGAGAGAGAGAGAGAGAGAGAGAGAGAGAGAGAGAGAAATGGGTCATGTCGAGTCTACCAGAGGTCCATGGCGCCAGGACATGGCGCCGAAGTCCATCCTTGGTCAGCGTCCGTCTTGCCACATTTGCGGTTGTCAGTTTCAGCGTCTGGCGGTCGCCTGCGAACACTCAGTACAGGATTGAGAACTATCTGTCAGGAACAGAATGGGAACGACACAGGCGGCGAGACACAACCAGCTCTTGAGAAACACCCTCAGACTCAGGAACACAAAGGGCATTCAGTAAATGTCGGTATTACTCTTGGAAGTGTACATTAAAATCATTGGTAGTAACTATCGATGGAAAGCGGCTTTAGTTATTTCGGTTTCTGGAAGTTTATCTGAACATTTATTTGACGGTTATTACGAATGTGTTCTGTGCCGTAAGCAGTTCGTTGTCATTATTATTAAGTTACGTCGGGTAAAGCGATCAGAAGGTTTGTAGATCTCTACAGAGGAATGTGGTAGAGCGACTCGAAAGGCATCTAATAATTGTCTTGGCAACGTAAATCTTTTATGATCGCTTATGGAAGCTGAACTGCTGTGTCCCAATGATTCACAATTTAATCACAGTACTGACAGAATAGTTTATGGACATAACAGGTTGTTCCCGTCTTATGGATAGGGGTAATGAAATGGACACGTAGGAGTATGGCGAATTATTGTGAATACTTTCATATTCCCTTTTAGTGCAGACTACATTTCAGAGGCAGACGAGAAGGATAATTGCAGTTCATATTCAACCTCTTTTTTGTTTCTCCTGCATTTCTTTATAAATAATTCTTGACGTTAAAACGATTAATGAACCACTTCCTTCTACTACTCGCGACGTAACCTCCAACTTTGATATTGTGTATTTAAAGCGGAGCATTAGATAATCTAGGATAGCGCATGGAGTGACATCTGTACACAACATGTGTGCTAAATCTTAAAGGTTGCAAAAATTTATCTCTTTTTTCGCTCGAGGTACACTTCTCGAAAGTATATTTAAGTTTGGAACTCCCGCCCCCCCTTGTTTGAACAAGGGATTACAGATCCCTGCGAACCGTCAATGTCTCTTAAATAACCCGGTGGGTATCATTTTAGGCCTAGTAATAGAGGTTTCAGGCCGTTTCTTTAGCATTTCGTTCGTTTCACATCTTGAAAAATATGATATAGAAGTGAGGACACTGGAAACGCATTCCGAAGAAGAAGGGTTCAACCAATAATGTGTAAATCATGAAACACAAGGTGGTCAGTGACCGTCTGGAAAGCTTGTAAGGGTGTTGCAGAGTAGGTTGCGCTGAGAAATAATTGTTAATTAAAAATTCGACATGTTGCACCTTTCGGAGTTTACTAGCATTGCAATTAGCCAGTCAGGCCGTTGCACGCGCAGTGTCAAGCGACCCGTCAGAGATGGTGTCACCAAATGTGGTCTTCCTTTGGTGTCCCGAAACCTAACAAGAGAACGACGTAAAAGTCGGACACGGGACGGTAGTAAGGGTCGATCCTGAGCCAGAGGCTGTAGGAGTCCCGTGCTCAGCCATCTACCCTGTGAGAACAATTGAGACTAATTGTAACTTCCTGGCAGATTAAAACTGTGTGCCGGACCTAGACTCGAACTCGGGACCTTTGCCTTTCGCGGGCAAGTGCTCTACCAACTGAGCTACCCACGCCCCGTCCTCACAGCTTTACTTCTGCCTGTACCTCGTCTCCTACCTTCCAAACTTTACATAAGCTCTTCTGCGAACCTTGCAAAAGTAGCACTCCTGAAAAAGGATATTGCGGAGACATGGCCTAGCCACATCCTGGGGGATGTTTCTAGAATACTAGAGACTAATTGTGTCTGGCAGGCCACTTGAATTTGGGGGAGCAGGTGCCTGATTCTCTGACTTCAATGCTAGTTAGAAACGGTGCTGTGTATCGAATGTTTTTCTTAGCAGTTATTTTTCAGAATAACCTAGCCTGCAACATCCTCACAAGCTTTTCAGACTTTTTCTAACTATTCTGTTGTGCTTTCTACTGGAGATATTGTTCAAAGGGAGGATGTTTTCTCTTTAAGATTGTGCGGCTGGCCTGTGTCGCTCCCAGGGCAACGTCGAGGTTACTCACCTTCTGGCGGTGTACCACCTGCGAGGGTGGAGGCTCAGTGTGTCGCTTGGTGCGCTTGTCGTCGTAGTCGTCGGCTTCGGTGAAGCTGCGTCTGTCACTAGGAAAGGCCACGCCGCTGCCCCGGGTCTGCCCTGCCTCGGGGGAGGAGCCAGCGGGAGGGACCGGGTTGTGGGGGTGGGGCAGGGGCAGGGCGGAGATGTTGGAGCGGCCGCTGCGCCCGTAGTAGGCGTCCTCCTCGTCGTCAATGTAGCCTCCAGACGGGGCGTAGCCGTCACTCTCAGAGTAGTAGGGGCCGCTTTCGTCACTGCCTTCCTCCACGTCGTCGTCGTTCGTGCGGTAGGCGTCGTAATAATTTTGGCCGTAATAGCTGGGCCCAGACTGGTAGTAGCCATTCGAGTAGTGCGCTGGTTTGTACGGGTAGTAGGGCTTGGGCGGGTAGTAGTAATGTGGTTTGTGATAGACCGGTGCAGGCTTGGAAACGTGGACGTGATGGTGGTGGTGGTCGTGATCGTGCTTAACGTAGGAGGGGAATCCCGGCTTGTGGAAGAGGCCGTAGCCGGGCTTGTGGAAGCCGCCGTGCAGAAGGCTGCCCAGCTTGTGGACGAGGCCCGGGTTGGGGGTGACGTGCAGGTTGACCAGAGGCTTCACCACCTTGCCTCCGTACTCGTCTTTGGTCACCTGCACGGACACTAGCGGGTTCACACTGACGAGCCCGAGGTTGATGCCTCCGGGACCACCGACGGAGCCGCCGTAAGGGTTGATGGCAGGGTTCGGACCGAACGGGTTCAAGGGATAACCTCCCCCTCCTCCCTGAGGCAGACCGAACGACACTCCGAACGTGGGTTTCAGCTTGACGTTGCTGTCTTCGCCTAGCAGGCGCTGTGAACACGAGCAGCAACCTTCAGCCTTAGCGCGGCACGCGCTGTAACAGCGCTGGACTACCAAGCGAACACCCCACCACAGTTACGCCCAAACTACCAGCTTGCCACTTTCCACAATCACACTACCCGTAGACGAATCACACCGACCTTTCTACCCCGCGTGCATTCGTTACATCCTCTCTAAACTACACTTTATTAGTAAAAATTACTGCAATAAATTTCTATCTAATGATGGTTTGGTTAGGTTTTTAGGTTTCTTAGTAGATGTGAACAACTAAATGTTTTTAGTCAACTGAACCAGGAATGTACCCCACGTGCCTCTTTGGGAGGAGAGGATGGCGGTGATGGATAGGTTATGGATACTGCTCAAAGGCGTGATTCGTAGCTCGAATTTGAAACAAGTGACCGTTTCACAACGTTCCGATAGGTGTTGGGAAAAATGGATGCATGCACTGAAACAGTATGAATGTCCATTCACCATACACAACGCAGAATGTATCTCTCATGTGCCGGCGTCTCTGGCCGATCACCTATGTCCACGGCAATACACCTAGTCGTGGACCAGCATTTCTGACAGCCGACTAAGTGATAAAGAGTGGACGAGAACGATCAGTGCTGTTTGAATAAAGAAACAGAATCATTGACGTACAAATCGCTACATTAAAAAGTAATCACTGATATTTACGTTGCAGGATAGTTTATGTACTTTAATCGACTATTGCAAATGTTGTGGAATTGCTAGAAATAAACCGATTTGTGGCCTTTTGAGCCCTGTAACACCGATGCACCAGCACAGAAGATGACGTCTTGCTCCATCGACAGATTATTGAATTCCGTAAACTGTAACTGAAGGAAATGCGCATATGTTACTATGCGTGTGCAATGTGAGTAACTTACTGCGTCTACAGAAGCGCCACTGGCATCGGACTCAGTGTTAGATGTGCTGGCCACATCCGGGTCTTCCGTCACCTCACGCTACAAAAAGCAGGTTTAAATTTTAGCTGTACAAGCGAGGCTTTGTGAGGTGTTATATACAGTAAGTGCAGGGTTATAAAGCATTATCAACAGTACCGCCTCTGCTATTACAATAAAATTAGTGATTATCATAAAAACAGTCAATGCGCTGAGCACAGCAGATCAATGCTCAAACGATGCAGAAGTTAGCGCAGACGCCTCATGCCGGTTCACTGGTAACGGACAACATCTCAACTAATTTCCGATGAATGTTGCATTATTGTTGTGATTGTTCTAAAACTGATTTGACCAAGCTCCCTACATCAGTCTATCATGTGAAAGCCTCTTTATTGCTACGAAACTAAGTTTCATTATAAACGACCGTGCAATGCACCTTTTTTCGTTAACTCTTCCCGGTTCGAGAACTTAATATCAGCCTAAACAAAGAATGCTGTGTGACTAATTGGATGCAAAGCGATGAAATGTTCTGTACCTTATTTTGCTAACTTCCCCTCTAGTGGCCTTTGAATATCCTATCTGGTCATGTTAATCAGATGATTGCTACAATTGCGGAATTGGCAAACTGTAGTCCACTTCGTATGGCTACAGTTGCTCGTATTTCAGGCAGCACTCCGTCTTCAGGCCACGAGCGGCCTATCGGGACCATCCGACCGCCGTGTCATCCTCAGTGGAGGATGCGGATAGGAGGGGCACGAAGTCAGCACATCGCTCTCCCGGTCGTTATGATGGAATTCTTGACCGAAGCCACTACTATTCGGTCGAGTAGCTCCTCAATTGGCATCACGAGGCTGAGTGCACCCCGAAAAATGGCAACAGCGTATGGCGGCCTGAAAGGTCACCCATCCAGGTGCTGACACGCCCGACAGCGCTTAACTTCGGTGATCTCACGGGAACCAGTGTAGCCAGTAAAATCATACTTCATTTACATCTTTGAAATGTCTCAACTTTGCTGAACATTGTTCTTCAATTCTGAAAAAGAACATATTCCTCTACTAAAGTGGTTGAGATTAGCGCAAGGTGTGAAACCTAGGACCAGTTTACTAAGAAACAGCCCAGCTCCTTAGATGAGGTGGCCAAAGGAAGACAGTTATGTGGAGCTCGATCTACATTTAGCGGGTTTGAATCTGTTGGTGGAAGTAATTTCCTTCACTATAGTTGACCTGCAAGGAATGAAGATGTACATTTTCTGGAGTTCAGTGGTCTCCTTGATGCCACTCGAGTGGAGAAGATGAGAGCTAAAACCTTCACTTTGTTCCTAACGTTCGGAGCTAGAATTTTTTTCCTATTGTTTGTCTCGTCTTTCGTCTCTGAAAATGATTAGTCATTCAATGAGAAAACTGCGTCGTGATTCGGAATCGATGTTAAAATTTAGATCCCTCTGCAAGTGACTAATCGAAAAAAGCAAAGGCACATCACTTCAAATAAGACCATGCCTAGTAAAGCACTACAGCGCTCAAACCAATCCTCGTGTTGAGGAAAGCATCGCTTGCTGTACCATAACAACACAAACACAACACAACTGTGCACAAACGCTCATCAAGATGGGAGAAAACCACCAAGACCTTACCCAGGACAGCAATGCGGGATTCCTATTTCGTTCCCAACAACCCTTACCTGTGCTTAGGGGTAACTTTGTTTTGGAGCGCACAGCTTACCTTCGTGCTAATTTTCCACTCATTTGTGTTTGCTGTTTGCTCTAGTTGCAATTAATCGATTCCAAAGAATCTTATGGCTTCGTCTTGAGGCATTTAGGCATACTTTGTATATCTTGTAGCTGGACTACACCTATCGATACAAAATAGACAAAATACTAAGGTAAAACTAACGTCCTATTTGAAGTTGTAATTTACTATTTTGTTTAGTCCACAGGTGTCATGCAGCAAAAAGATATATTTGTTAGTGTATTTCATTTAGATAGCTGTGCCTAAATGCCTGCAGATGGGGCCATAAAAGGCTTCGGAATCGATTGGAAGTAAAGGGAAAATTATAAAAAAATTGCCTGTGTGCTCCAAATAAAAATAATGTATCGCTGCGATTCCCAGTATCCAGCGCCATGTACAGAGCAAGACTGACATCCAGATAGAACCTGATGTGCATTGTACTGCATGACATCATCTTGTCCATTAGATATTTTGTGGTAATCAGTTTCCCATGCACTGCGATGGGTTTGGAAGGAGCGATGTTGGGATGCTGACTGCTACGCAGGACCGGAATGAAGCGTCCCCTGGCTGCTGCGCGGCGGCTCGCTACTCACCGGCTGGACGTTGCTGTTCTCTTCGGCGTCCCGGCGCCGCCTGCTATTCGTGCCCGTCTCCTGGTCGTCTGCGGCAGTCGCGTTGGAGGCCTCTCCGTCCCTCTTGGCGTGGCGCGTCACGGACACCACAGTGCCGTTGGCGTCAGTGACGTAGACGGCGCCGTCGTCGATGGCCTCGATCGTGGAGGGCAGGTTGCGCGGGTCGATCAGCAGGCCGTCTTCCTTGCGGCCGAAATCGTGGCACTGCTCCAGCGGCACGCACACGCAGTCCTGCGTGTAGTAGCCCCCGTCGGCGCGAGGCGTCTCGTAGGCGGCGCTGCTGCCACCGCCGCTGCCCGCGTACGACGAGCCCAGGCCGTTACCTGCGCATGCGCGTACGTTTCACACCTGCGTACAGTTTACTACACTTTACGTAGTCAGCACATCAGATGACTCTTTTGTCACAATGAGTGGACGCGTATACAGGGTGCAAATTAGGGTCTAAGTTTGATACCAGTAGGGTTCTTACGGAGAGGAATTCCCTCTTTCCCTGTGCTAGTCTCCCTCTCATGACTACATTGCTTTGTCAGTAATTCGTAATAAATGAGGAAAACCTTCCCAGTCGAGACAGTACTACAATGTCACATGATGGGATGCCTTGTTTTCAGCAGAGTGCCTTGAAATAAACGAAGCGAGAAACTAGACGAAATAAGGACAGGCTCACTGTCTTCAAAGACAGTTGTTAATAGTGATACAATCACGTTGTACATAGAGACAGTGAGTGGCTATGATGTGATTCTGTTTGTCGACCACCGAATTCTATTCAGTACATTTTTCTCCTTACAGTGCGTTAATAATGTGCTCTTGACGCCTCTCATTCAAATTGGCAGTGATCCGACGTATAGTACACTGAGGTTAAGAGTCATGGGATACCTCCTAATATGGTGAAGGATTTCCTTTTTCCCGGCGTAGTGCACCAGCTCGAGGTGGCGTGGACTCAAGAAATTGTTGGAACCTCATTGCGTGCATAGTCGTCCATAAATGTGTAAGTGTTGCCAGTGCAGGATTTTGTGCACGAACTGACTTCTCGATTACGTCCCATAAATGTTCGATGGATTTCATGTCTCTCCATCTGGGTGGTCAAATCATTCGCCTCGAACTACCCAGAATTTTCTTTAAACCAATCGCGAATGAATGCGGCCCGGTGACATGGCGCAACATCATCCATAAAAAATTCCCTATAGTTGTTTTGGAACAAAAAGTCTATGAATGGCTACAAATGGTCTTCAAGTAACCGAACGAAACCATCCAGTCCATTCCATGTAAACACAGCCCACACTATTATGGCGCTACCACCGACTTGCAGACTTGTTGACAATTTGGCATGGCTTCGTGTGGTGTGCGCCTCACTCCAACCCAACTATCAGCTACTACCAACTGAAATCGGGACTCATCTCATCAGACCACCGCTTTCCACTCGGTTAGGGTACAACCGATGCGGTCACCGGCTCAGGAGAGGCGCTGCAGGCAAAGGCAAAGCCACTCTAGTCTGTCGTCTGTCGTCATCGCCCATTAACGCCATATTTCACTGCTCTGTCCTAATGGATACGTTCGATGTAGGTCCGTACGTACCACATTGATTTCTGTGGTTATTTCTCGCATTGTTGCTTTTCTGTTACCACTCTCAACTCTACATAAACGCCGCTGCTCTCGGTCGTTAAGTGAAGGCCGGCGGCCGCTGCGTTGAGCATGATAAGACCTAATCCCCGAAATGTGGTATTCTCCGCACAGTCTCGATACTGTGGATATCGCAATGATTGATTCCCTGACGACTTCCTAAATGGAATATCCCATGGCTCTACCTCCAACTACCATTCAGCACTGAAAGTCTGTTAATTCCCGTCATGCGGTCAGAATCACGTAGGACACCTTTCCACGCGAATCACCTGAGTACAAATGACAGCTCCGCCAATGCGGTGCTCTTTTGTACCTCGTGAAAGTGATTCTACCCGCATCTGTATCTGTGCTTATCGCTATCCCATGACTTTTGTCACCTCACTGTAGAACTCTATCGCCCTATATGGTTCTGCGAAGAATATATGAAGACCATTCGTAAAACATATACTCGTGTGGAAACATTGTCTCTGTGACGTTAAAGAACCACCCTAGACAGTGTTCCCCTCTGCATCCGAATTCTTGTGTAGTCTCCGGTTTGCTATGAATATTGTCCTTATTATCATTTCATGTTAAAAATCTGTTAACTCGCTACGTACTGACAAGTGGTGCTAGAAACCTCTCATATAATGTCTACACTCTCCCCATATTCCGCATCTAGGCGTAACATTTGAACGTCATACTCGGCACATCTTTTTGCCATTCTTCGTACATTCATTCACAGGACAACTTTTGTGATAAGCAGCTGAATAGTTGCCTTTAAAGTCATGTGACCGGAATGTGTGGAATAATGTCAATAATACCAGGTTTTCACTGCGTGACTGATTAATGGTATGCTTACAGGTATCAGTAGAGTTGTTGACAATAATTTGACGTCCTGCTGAGTAGTCTTCTTCAACTGCTCTACTGAATACTCGAAAGCGTATTATTAGCCCTAAAGATTTTGGCTAATTTCCGAATAAGCAAAGCAAAGTGAAACCCCACGTTTGACCCTGATAATCCAATCGGGATCAGCCAATCGCTCTGTCATCCTCTGCCAGTGGCTTCATTGGATGCGATATGATGGGGGCATGGGGTCAACATGCCGCTTTTTCGGTACTGTCGGCTTTCTTTACCAGGGAACCGCTACTTCTCAATCAAGTAGCTGCTCAATTGCCATTACGAGGCTGAGTGCATCCCAATCCAGTCCTCCCTCAAAGGAAGAGCCCCTAGCAGCACTGGGAATCTAAGTCAGATTCTCCGCGTTGCAGCCGGACACGCTGACCACTGAGCTACGGTGGCGAAAACTACCGGATAAGAAAGGGAACGAAATCAAGGAAGTAGAAAAAGTTCTAAAATAAGCGTTATTCGATTATGAGGACATCCAAGGATGTACTCCCTCTGGAAAATTGCAGCTCGTTTTTACACAGGTACCTGACATTTCCAACATGGAAAGATGACAGTATCAGCTGTGTAGTAAAAGTGATGTTGATTTCCGATTTCGCACGGACTGTCGCAGAGTAGAAGAGAGTGTCGCCCCGCTGAGATACTCACCGCTGAGAGGTGCCTTGAGGGAGAGCTCCTTCTTGTAGAAGGGACCGACGCCGACTCCGCCGTAGCCGCCGCTGAAGCTGCCGCTGCTGCTGCCGCCGTAGCTGCCGCTGAAGCTTCCCCCGCTGCCGCCGGCGAAGCCGCCGCCCGGCGCGCTCGTTCCGTAGGTGTGGCCGGGCTCGTAGAAGGAGGCGGGCCCGGTGGCCGGCTGGTGGTCGAGCAGCGGCACCGGCTTCACGATCGCGGCCCCCGCCTCGCCGTGGTGGTAGTGGTGGTGCACGTGCTGCTGCACGCCGCTGTGCGAGTTGACGACGACGTCGATGGGGCCCTTGGTGGGCGGCCTCAGGGGCGGCAGCGACGCCACCGGGCCGTCGAAGCCGTGCTCGTAGACGGGCGGCGGCAGCGGCTTGGGCGCTCCGTAGATGGGTCCGGGCACGGGCGGGTAGGGGCGCGGGGGCCTGTGGGGGATGTGCGGGATGTGGTGCGGGGGCGGCGGGGGCGGCAGCCTCTTGGGGGGCCCGCGCACCGGCACCGCCGGGATCGGCTGCCCCACCGGCTTGATGGCCACGGGCTGCGCGTAGATCAGCTCGTGCGGCTCCACGTACGGCCGCTTCGGCACCACGTCGTCGCACTGTGGGGTAGGCGTCACCGGAAATTACATTCCTGCTGCGTACACTACACTATAGTTGCAGTCCCGAACGATGGCGGGCGAATTTAGTCTTGAAAGCGCATACACGTCACGTATTCTCCGACAGCCAACGAGAGTTCACTAATGTTCTGAGCACTCTGCTGTGAAAATCGTAGCCAATGCGAGTATTAAACGTGATCGTAGCAAGTTAGTTAGTGAATTTTTATTCTATTGCGAGTTGTCACTGTTGCTGGTAGTGGTAAGCGACAAATTCTACATAAGCAAGCGAGAGACATGTTTTGCAGTATACACGCTTTCTTCAAGCGCAGAGCACAAGTATGCGCTTACCGCAACAGTTGCTTTGAACCGTCAACAATACAATCCCCGTCCGTCTCAGGAGTTACACGAACCGCCATCGTTCATGGATCGGACTGTAGCTAATGTGTGAATGACTCAAAAAATGGCTCTGAGCACTATGGAACTTAACTTCTGTGGTCATCAGTCCCCTAGAACTTAGAACTACTTAAACCTAACTAACGTAAGAACAGCACACACATCCATGCCCGAGGAAGGATTCGAACCTGCGACCGCAGCGGTCGCGCGGTTCCAGACTGCAGCGCCACTCCGGCAGGCGCGAATGACTCAAAGAAGCTGCGCAGCCAAATGAAATTTTGAAATCAGTCATGCGACAAAACGTGGATGACCTACGTGGTGTGAAAAGAATGCAGAAATTATGGGTTCGAAGACTCCCAACAGTGCAGCAAACGTAAGCACTGGTCTACACTGAAAGGAATAAAAGAAAGCTGTGGGAGATGCGGAGACTCACTGCCCAAGTGGAGCCCAGTGCCGTCTCTCTGCTCTGAATGAGATGTTGGATGACAGCGTATCCGGCACATCGTGCATCTATACCCACAACTAGCACCCATCTCGGATTTAGAGAAATCGTAACGGTAACAAAAGACTCTAGGAAATATGTTAGAAACCTGAACTTCTGTCCATAGTATTTTGTACAATCAAAAACGAAATTTTGCAGCATGTAATACTCCGTGAAGACTGTTATACGTGTTATGTTTAGGATGTTAGACTAAGCATAGATAAAAAAAAATAAACCTGATGCAACCAGCTCCGTAGCTGGTCCTTTAAAGAGTACGTTGAATATAATACGCTACCAGTCACAACTGAAGGTGGTTCGGACTTCTGTCCATTTTCAGGTCATCATCCAATCAATTTCCTATGTCGAGATTCAGTTTCGTAGTTCCCTGTTGAATCTAAACGACAAGTTAGTGTGATAGGGAGACATTAGTGAAACCTTGGAAGTGGCAAAGCGACAAGAGATGAATTACCTACATATAGACGGAAAATTCAAATTGTTATTGCACATTTTTTACGATATGGATACTTGATATGTATACAAACTGTAATTGCACTTCTGTCACGATTTCGAAACATCATCTATATGTAAGTACATCGGCATTTTCCCACCTCAGGTAGTTTAATTTTCGTCTCCATGGTCAACAGCGTGTAACTTAACTTTAGGTTGAACAGTGAGCTGCAACATAGAATGTGGAAGCATGAAACTGAATGCATAGTCACCTGAAGATGGACATTAGCCCGATACCGGTCGTGGCTTAAATGAACAACCCCCAGTTGTGACTGGTAGCAAATTTTATTCAGCATAAATCTGAGATAATCGAAAATCATGTGTGTTTCATTGCAATTGTTCGTCTTTACATTTTAGGCATCCTGTGCTTCTTTTCTTGTGTGGCTACCTATGTTTGTCAGTGATGAAGATGGTTAAGCAAAGGAAGTAGGTTCTAGTCTTGCCGTAAGGATGGATAGAATTTTTATTCATTTGGACGTTTTGTAGGGAGGAAAGAAGAGTAGCCCTTTCAACGACTATGGAGTGAAAGACAAAACGCAAGCAGTAACCACGGGAAATCTAAATGCTGATGACGCAGAGGAATTTGAACCACACTTCTCCAGAATGTGTGTGGAGCGTTTGGTAGGATATCGGTAACAGAATGATATGCTCTGCAGTCTCTCCAGTACCAGTGTCTATTGTAGTCCACACTGTGGGAAAAGATCTATGGAGAGCCAACAAGTTAATTATTACTATCTGTCAGTTAAATACGGGTACGAAGGACAACGAATATCAGATATGAATGTCTTTGATCATGCTCGAATTTAAGTAGGTAGACACACTATATTGGGAGAAATTGATGCTGAGTGCACCATTATCAGAAGTAAGGCGATACTCTTACAAAAATCGGGATGGAAAGCACACCAAAGGGGTCGCTCCAGCATTAGTGTTCCACTAAAGATGTACTTGGCTGTAGCGCAGCGACAGAGCTTTGTGGAGAGGTGGTACTGACCGCCATGAGCCCCAGGTTGCAGAGGCGCTCGCGGATGTAGTGGCGCGCCTGCGTGTCGTTGCCGGCGGTGAGCGCGTGCTGCACGTTGGGGTCGCTGTACACGTCGTCGTAGCCGTCCAGGTTGCGGCCCTGCCGGCCGGACTGCAGGATCGAGTCCACCACCTGCTGCAGCACGCCTGCGGGCAAGACGAGAGCGCTCTGCTAGCAACCGGGGTCACTCCTAGCCGGCGGCCACTTCACTTCTAACCACTACGTTTTCTAAATGAAGACAAGTATGCGCTTATTTTGAAAATTTCCGCCTCATTGTCAAACATTTCGATGCAAATGGACACAATTATGTCTACTGTTACTAGGCAAGGTGGACATACGTGCAGTAACAGTTGTCAATATGCCGTGGTTTGACAACGTTGGATGCAACACGCCACGGCATTCTTTCTAATATTTTAGTTTTTGACTTCGTGTACGGTCCATAAACTGTAGATGTATGGCCATGTACATGAAAATGCTTGATGATCACCGTGAGATTGAAACTGGCCAATAGCAAATAGAAGTTCGACATAAACTTACAGCGTCAGCAGAAACATGTCTTAATTTAATCAATTGCCGATGGCTGTGAAGTAACTTGTAAAGAAAACAATTGGCATTATTGTTATAACTACGTAAGTGCACTGTATGATTCTATACAGTTCTACCAGACAGATGCATTTTATTGCGAATCGAACTTTTTATTGCTTCTCCGTCAAATAAGTGACGCATAATGCGGAATGTCGAGAAACATTTATTCTAAACTTCCTGTCTCTTACGAAAAAACTTTCCGTAATACTCATTTCTGTTTATCTCTTCACGAAAGAAACAGTAGAATTTTATATTCAGCGTCATATCATGGGCAAGAATAGCTTCGAAGTGTACTTGGCTTAGTGATGTACCTGAACCAACTACGATTCGACAGTCTGCTTCCTGGCGAGGGATTAGCTGAGCGGTCTAGGCGGTGCAGTCATAGACTGTGCGGCTGGTCCAGGCGAAGGTTCGAGTCCTCCCTCGGGCATGGGTGTGTCTGTTTGTCCTTAGGATAATTTAGGTTAAGTAGTGTGTATGCTTAGGGACTGATGACCTTAGCAGTTAAGTCCCATAAGATTTCACACACACCCAGTCTGCTTCCTGCAAAATAGATTTGCGGTTTTGTTTCATACCTCGTAACGCAGGTATGTTAGGAAAACTGACAGCCTCAGATAATTTCGTTAAGAGACCCTTGAATAATTCTAGCAACCTGACCATGTTTTTTCGCTAAAAACGAAGAATGAGGAAGTCATGGCTGCATCAACAAAGTGCCTGCTGCGGAGGTCCATACGCAGCAACGTTCGCTAAAGTTTCGTTGAGGAGACATCTGCCACCTATGTCCCGTGCTGCAGCACAGTTGCGTCAGTTCTTTTGGAAAGTGCCATTTTTCCATGCACTGTATGTATTACCATGATGGCACGCGAACGGTTTAGAAACTTAGCCGTATCAGAAATGCTTCCTCCCTTGGCCTGAAAGCCAATGATCGCGCCGTTTTGGGCGCCAGATAAAATTGCTCCGATTTCGCATTACGACAGCAACTGCTGTGTTTTCTGTCCCCTGTCCCCCCCCCTCCCCCTGACATACCATATGTCTTCTTCGCTAGTGCTGCCACCTGTTGTCTTTGTGTTGTTATGGCACATTGACGTCGAACATAGGCTGTGGTGACAATAATGTGATTGGATCGTGCAAATTCGCCATGAGTCGGTCCGGTATCTTCTTGTTACAAAGCACATCATTTATTGTCCGCTATTTAAGCGATGCATTGCTAACGGGGTTTGAGATTTCTGGAAGGAGCGAGCCGTCGTCGGCGTTTTTTGAGCGAAACTACTTGACTGTACTCGTGTTCGGCAGATCTATGTTAAGAGGTGTTAAGTATTCTCTAGACTCAAGGCGACCATTCGCCGTAAGGCTCGAGAACTGTCCTCCTTGAGACAATCGCTGGGCTCCAAACCATCGGCACCACAGTTCCACGGCGCTGGCACCGACTGCCCGTTCCGCTCACCACACTGGAGGACTCGGATTCAGGCTATGATTGACTATAGGCCCCACGCGACCACGTTTTTCTGCCCGTTTCGTACAGTTACTAGAAGTGCCCTGTTCACGTCCACCCACTTTTCTCCTTGACCATAGAGTTGGCGCATTGCTGCACCCCTCCTCTGTCCTTCCACCGTCGGAGCGTGGCACGGAACTTAAAAGTTTCACCGCCACACCTTCATAGTGCTATGCTCGGCTGTTATTCAGACGCTGCTTACTTGTCCACCGAGACAGTTGGATCGAATATGACACTGACGTAATCAGCCAAAATAAATAAATAAATAAATTCTCTATACTGATGTGCAGTCTGAAGTGTTCATGACGGTTCTTCCATGCTTAGACTTGTCGGTGAAGATTGGTGTTGTCTTTAGCCGCCAGAAAAACACGGAGGCATCCAACCGACACTACTCAGTTTACAATATTTTAAAATTCATAAGTGGGGACGGGGGGCCGATCTCCAGCTCTAGCGTTAGTGGGGAGGTAGAGAGCGCCTGAGCGCCTCCTCACCTGCGTCAGCGGCCGAGGGCGGGACGCCGGCGCCGGGGGCGGGGGCGGAGGCGGCCGCCGTGGGGGCGGAGGGCGCCAGCTGCTGCGTCCTGGCGTCGCGGCCGCCGCCCCACGCCCACTCCTCGGAGTCCGCCGCCGCCGTCGCTGTGGCCGCCGCTGTCGCCAGCAGCAGCGCCGCTAGCCGCCATGCTGTCGCGAGCCTCATCACGTGCCGACTCCTGCTTCGCACAAATGCAAAATAACTCTCAGTGGCGTAACACACACACACACAAATCACATGGCTCTCGCTGCCTGTGCAGCTCGAGTGTAAAAGAACTTTGTCAAGTAGTCACTTGTTTTCAACTGTTGGACTTTGTAATTTTTTGTTCTTATGGATACACTGAAGATGCTTATAACTGAAACTTGTGGCTAAGGAAAATATAACAAAGGTTGAGATTAACAGTTTCCTATCCGTTACTGAGTTCTGAAAATCACTGTGAAAATGAGCAAAACTTAGGACGAAAAGAAGAGAAACAAATGACAAAGGAAGAAGACCATACAAATGGAAGCTTGCGCGAACTGTTGTCTTAGTTCCTGGTAACCTTCTGGTTGTGTGGTGGTGGTTCTTGAAACTTTTTTATTCCTAACGTTTCACACAGAGTTACGTGGGATTGTAGCCGTGCAGAATCGATAGATAAGTTTTATCTTTGACTGACGACTGTTCGATAGTCAAGTTTTATCTTTGACAAGGATTTAATCTGCTGGTCAAGTCCTCCTTGTCGTGGTACCATGGTTAAATGCATCTACTTAGAGAGGTCCAGTGTGGACAGTAACTATCAGATGGCAGCAAAACTTGGCAGATATTGTAATACTTGAACGACGAACCGATTTATGCTCGAAAAAAATTTGTTACAATTTTGGCCACCAGGCCCAAATCTTGCCCTGTGAATACAAGAAAGACATACAGAAATGCTTAGATATGCAGTGCTGACCAAAATTGGAAGTAATTTGTTTTCCAGTGTAAATCTGTTCCGCATTAACGCATTAGCATATCCATCAAGTTTAACTGCTATACGATAATTACTGAACCGCCGTGAGTAAAAAAAGTTTCTTAGTTCATGACCCTGCAACCAGGAAGATCCCACGAGCAACAATGGTGGAAGGCCTTAGAGCCTGTCTTAGCCTTTAGATAAAGACGTTTTGAGAATTGAAATGTTGTAGAGAGGGGTAGTGGATATAAAAGCACAACAGCTTTTATTTAAACAAAGAAGGTATTTCTTTACTTTTGCAGGTAAATAATATGTTTTTTCTGGTATTAGGAAGCAGATTGTTCAAAGATCTAGTTTTTGCAACAGAAAGTACTTGTAAACATTTGTGACATGAAGCGAACTGAAAGTAAATTAGAGTGAAACGATTGAGTTCCTCGTCGATGTTGTTCACAGAGGGATGTTATATTTTAAGGACAGATATTCAGAACACAAATTGATTAAAAGAAGGGATCGGTTGATAAAATTCAACCTGAGGCATTAAGGAATCATCAGTTTATTGATGCACAAAAGTGTATGTGGGGGGGGGGGGGAGGGGGTGGAGGTACAAATTGTAGAGGGAGAATAACGGATGAATACGGAAAGCAGGTTCAAATACTTGTAGGTCGCAATAGTTATTCGGAGATGACGAGACTTGCAGAGCATATGTGCATTAAACGAGTCTTACGACTGAAAAAATCAGCAACAGTAGGTAGGATTTGGAATTTCTGCGCGCCACCGAAGAGGTACACAAAAAATTGTATAATGAACTAACGAAAACAGCGTAAACATATTGTACTGCATCACAATTGGAAAATATCGCAGTTGAAATTTCCAGTTATACTGCTGCTTTTTCTACGAATAAAATCAAGTCTGACGTGGGTAGCTGTGGAAGCTTCCGAAAACAGTGCCACACCGAATCGTGACAATGAGTTCTAAGGAGAAGTTGCTGTACTGGAATATGTTGCTGTAAGGTGCATCACGTACGAGAGGCTATACCTGATATACTCTTCCCTAATATCGGAGTGTTTGGAATCTTTCTCAAATCGGAAAGAAGGGGAAGTCTGAAGTTACTAATATACGTTCTACGGCGGCTGTAGTTGTGAAATGAAGTCCATATGAGAATCTATTCCGGAAGGAATGAAAGACGATGTTCTTCCCATGAAATAGTGCCAGTCGTATTTCGAGCATCATTTGTCAAGAAATACTTAAAAACCGTTCTAGTATGTTCGCTTTAAGACCCACAAGGATAAGAAGAGGGAAATTATGACGGAATCTAGTACGGGATCACCTTTTCGGTACTTTATTTGCAAACAAAACAGACGACGGCACTGGTAGTAATGGTTTGAAGTGGGCTTCGCCACGTATTGTAGAGTAACTTATTTTACGGATCTGTTACGATTCTTGTTACGCCTCACTAAATTCGTTCGATGTCCGTTGTCATGCCTAGGTCATAATTTTTGCGGTTATTTGTTCTACAGTTGCAAGTAAGACAGAACAAAAATACCCTCAAGAACTGTAAAGCAACTACGGACAATGTGGCCACACAAATGAAGAATTTAATGTATGCTTGACAATGGCTCCGTACCGGCAATCAGCGTCTTGTGTTCAGTTTCCCCCAAAATCTTTTAGCAATACAAAATGATCCCTTTACTTTCCCTGCAGCAGGTTTTTACGAGTTTGTATAATTTCATACGGCTTCTTAGCATTCTACCTAAATATTTTCACGCTGCGACGAACTCCAAGAGGTTGACCATTAATCTTCTAATCGAGTACTAGTGAGTTTTCTATTAACGATGAGTAAGCATGTTCTCATTACATGAAAAGTTTTGTAAATATTACATCAGAAAGCGCTATTGGAATTATTTACAAGTATCTGGAAACAATGGGCTGTCGTGAAATAAATTACGCCGCCGAAAACATTTTTAGTTCCTTTCTGTTGTTATAGTTTCAATAGGGAAGACATTTGCGCTAGTGACGAGCGGCCAGCTCCAGCACGAGCTGCCAAATACGTGTGGTGCGTGAGTTTCTTGCGGTGACGAAACGGACAGAGGCGCACGGGAAGCGCCGACGCCGCCGCCCACGCCCGCCGCGCGGCTTGCTTTCACTTTCGCTCCGCCCTGCCCGGCGCTGCCCTGGATGCCGCCGCGTGGGACGAGCAGAGACACACAGAGACAATGCCAGCCCGCCTGCCGCAAATGTCGCCAGCGTTCCACCCAGGGGTGTCACAGACATGCCGAGTGCCGGGCGAGCGACTGTCATTCACTGGCTCTAACTTCTAATGCATTTCGAATGTCCGTGGCATGAACCGAAGGAACCGTGTACAACCTGGGGAGCACCAATGGAAGTTGTAAACTCGGACAAATGGACGGCGAGATGGACATCCGGAGAGCCGAAAATCGGAAGTCAGTAATAATAGTGGCGAGGAGTCCGACAAATATCCAGTCATACTATCTTTTACCTATAACGATGAAACAACATACTTCATGACTATAACAAAGAGACATAAAAAATGGCTCTGAGCACTATGGGACTTAACATCTATGGTCATCAGTCCCCTAGAACTTAGAAGTACTTAAACGTAACTAACCTAAGGACATCACACAACACCCAGCCGTCACGAGGCAGAGAAAATCCCTGACCCCGCCGGGAATCGAACCCGGGAACCGGGGCGCGGGAACGCTACCTCACGACCACGAGATGCGGGCAGAGATACATAGCCAGGGTTACTTCAGGTACGTGTTTGTGCTGATACTGTATCAAGCAGAAATATGAAATGGGACGAACATTTGAAATTCATAGTACGTTAGGCGAATGAGATACTTGGATTTGCTGGAGGAGATCCGGAAAAATAAAAAGTATCTGCAAAGGAAATCGCTTGCAAGACGCTAGTGCGACCAGTTTTAGAGTACTGCCCCAGTATTTGTGTCCTATTTATGACAAAAATCATCGAAAACAGAGACGCGATGTCTAGGGTCATAACAGGTCGGTATAGCCCAAACGAAAGTGGAAACAGAGTTTCTCGACCAACTTAAACGGGAATCTTCGAAAGAAATTAGGGCACTTACAGAGGCATATAAAATGGAATGGAATACAGAAGAAATTAGACAGTACTGGTATGATGATGCTCCCTCCATGGGTTATTGTACGTAAGTTGCAGAGTATAAACTTATTGTAGACGTACGTAATTCTCCTTGGACTTAACACTGATAGACAAAAATACCACTACACAAAAATATTCCGCTTACGAACTCTCTTCACTTCTCGGTTCTATGCTAGACTCTCCTAATAAGCTCTTCGTGTGTAGTTGTTAGTCACTTCTTTACGAAAATTTTCTTTCTATAACTGATACTCAGGAAAAGTATGGACAGCTACAGGCTCGTCGGTTTCCATTTGCGAGAAAATGTGTAGAACTTCCATGAAAAATAATACAGACTTGACATTAAGCGAACGTATCTCTCAAAAAGAGAAGGCAAAATTTCCATTATAGCATTTCGTAATTATTGAGGTGATTACAGACAGAGCATTAACTCAATTCGACACGGTGAGCAATAATATCAGATGCGGCCATCTAGAAGGAATCATACCAGCATTCATGTGACGTGATTTCGGAAAACAATCTAAACGCTGAGTCTGGATGGTCGGATGGAAATTGGAAACAGGTGTTTCCGAAAACATAGCTACTGTACCACGTTGCTCTGTGTCTCTCAAGACCTCACACGTCCGTCGTAAGCTATAAAAAGTAGATGAAAAGTTGCCAATACGCTTTTTTTCTTAACTTCCCGCCTCCCCCTTGGGTGGGCTGACAGGCATTCGATCCATTGAACAGCTAGGTTCTTTTCAGTCATATCCCAGTGAACTTGTAATGGGACAAAGGTGTTCCCTATTGGGAATGTATTGGAAGAGACTCCTAGTAAGGGCACTTGGCTTAAAAGGAACGGAAATCTTCCGCAAACCTTCGTCGGAACTAAGGGACTGGTGATCGTTTTGTTTTTGGGCTAATATGACCCAGACAAAAATATGTGCTTTTAATGTGTGTATGTTTATCTGGGAGTGAGGGCAGCAGTCTACGATTTGCACGATTTGTTTCAGTCGGTAGATACTTGGAAATCTGTCATCCAGCTCGCTACCGCTGTGTCTTCTGGACAACGACATATACTCACTAACAACTAATGCGCAGCATTAACTCAGTAAGGTAGCAAAGAGTGAAGTGCTATAAGTAAAGGTGGAATGATTTGCAGCAGGGATCTATACCGTGGGCATTTCCGAGCGACGAGAAAGTTTTCGTAAATTTTAATTGATGGTGAGTTGTATAGCGCGTCTTGTTAAACAGGAGGAGTCAACAAGTTCAGCACCGTCACCCACGCGAGAGTCCGTTATGGCAAGGGAAATTTTGTGGTCTGTCACCCACTCGGATAGCTGACGCAGGTTGGCATTTAGCTTTTGGGTCGTTCCTTCTTTTCTCGGGAATCAGCACTTGCAACAGCGGCGAGAAAGCGACCTCTCATCTCCCATTACCGCCCACTGTTCGTTTCAACTTTCTGCGCCAGACTCCTTACAGCAGCGACAGATTCTGGTATGAAGTCAATGTGGTTCGCTTTCTTTTTCGACTAGGCGCGAAACTTGGTTACATGCTTGGAGGGTCTACAAAATGGTTCTGTGTGAGTTCTACGATAGTAGCTTCTTGCCTACGGACAACGAAGATTTATTTGTATTGAATCTCGAATTGTTTTGAAGTGGTGATAATATTTATACTGAACAGAAGCAGAAATTACACTCCAGAAGCAAATACGTATTACCCTTTCCCCCAGCTTCCATTCGTGATCTTTATAGATCCTATACTGATGTAAAAAAATAGCTGCAGTTCACTTTTGAGTATACAACTAGCAATGCTCGGCAGCCTACTGGACTTAAACTTCTTTCTGCTTTTTAAACTCAAATTCAGAATGAAAACAGCTTATTGTATTAGCAGTTGCTTTTACTCGTATTACAAGGCTGAATCAGAATTTCAAGAACAGGTGGGGAGGCAAGATAACTGTGACTTTTTTCTGCTGCTTATCTCCGTGTTATAGTTATGTTTATAGCAGTGCAATGTGGATACTAAAAAACTCTAATTCATTTAATAATTCTGGATGCTTTGCCCATCAAATTGGCACAAATAAATATTTTTCATTAGTAATCTCACCACAAGAGGCCATGTGACTTGTGTATTTGGTTGCTAATACAAGCTTCTGAATGCGGCAGTACTGTGTAAACATAGCCACAACATCTGAGTTATTCAGAAGAGCTGACGGCGGGGGACGTACAACAGATCAGGAACAGTAGTAGTTTACACACGGTGTTATTGACGGTCTCTTTCTGATGGCGGAGGTTCACAGTCACTTCGGTAGCTAAATTTATTGTACTTCTCCCAAATACGAGAGTGATGTTCTCCGTTCAGATGACATCTGACGTGTATAATCATGCAGTATGATATTTGACGTCGCGTTACGTGCACAATAACACAAGGCAACCGCAGCTGACAACCCAACAATCGCAAGTATCTGAAATTCTATTCTGGTTGTTTAATAACATGAATTTGTTTTGAAATTAGTATCTTATTATGGTCTGTCCACCATATTGGTGTTACATTCTGAATGACGTAAATGAAGAAAGGGCACGAGGAAGGAAAAATATTAGGGTTTAACGTGTCTTCGACGATGAGATCTACACCTGCTTACATACTCCGTAATGCACTGTACAGTGTATGGCGGAGTGTTCATCGTATTATCGCTTTTCTTTTCTATTCCATTAGCTTAATGGGAGAGGAAAATGACTTAATGGCTCTATAGGTTTCCTAGTTCTCTTACCTTATCCTCATTAAAACTACCCAAGACATACGATGGCGGCAGCATAATGATCGAATAGTCTTCGTCGAACACAGGTTCTATTAATTTACCCTGCAGGATTTCGAGAGAACTACGTCCTGTGTCTTACAAAGGATTCCTCTTCAAGATTCCAGAGCATTTCTGTTACACTTTTGTACGGGCGTTACCGATTTTTTACGATCCTAGCACTGCGTCTCTGAATTCGTTTGATGTCTGTTGTTCTGTTGTCATGCCCGTTTAATGACTCCAAAACTGCATGCATTACATTTCCCGAGAACTCTTCCAACAGACCAAAGTTTTCCGTGCGCCTGTCCTAATGCTGATTTTATGTGATCGTGTCTTACATGCTAAAACGCTGTGTTGCGTTCAAGGTGTTCAGCACTTATCTTGTAAGTAGATAGTATTGAGGAGCTTCCTCTTTGTTGTTGGAATCATTTTTATCTACATTCAAAGAAAGCTCCCATTCATTCGGTAAAAGCTCCGATTCGATAAAGGTGGAATATGAGGAAAATAGGTCGTGTCCTTTGCAAATGAATGATCACGGCGATCGCAATACGCAATTTAGTGATAGCACGGGGAATATAAATGCGAAGGGTCAGATGGAGGTGTGAATAACGCTCCTGCAGGGCCTTAACGAGCGTGCCACATGGTTTCGTCATTACACGGCGGCGGAGGAGCTGTCCACAACAGCTGGGGCACGCTTTCCTCTGCTGACAGGCGACCCAGCGTGGTTCTCTCTGTTTCTCTCTCTCTCTCTGTTCCTATTAACCGTGAACGCAGAAAGCAGCCACAGTCTTACTGCAGTCCTGCAGCCTCTAATAAGTGCTAACGTTTCTCGAGTTCAGGTACACGGGTTTATACAAGTCCACTTCAATGCTGAGCAGGCGGAAAACACTATCTAGAAATAGTTCAAGTAACTTCTTAATTCTGGTACCCGGTCGTCAGACCAAATCGCATTTTCCAAACAAATTTTTCTCTGAAGGCATTGGATTAACTGAAACGGTCATCTAAAAGAAATAAAAAGCGATTTGTACTGTTTCACGACTAGCTTTTAAGGATCAGTCTATGTAAATTCGTAACCGCTGTGTCTAAAATTGTCGATGAGAAAAACAGAGACAGAACCACTGCGGGTCGCCTGTCAGCAGAGGAAAGCGTGCCCCAACCTGTTGTGGACAGCTCCTGCGCCTCCGTGTAATGAGCAGAATGGCCTAACGAAAACGACGCCGTTTGAATCCGACACTTTGTCGGTGAAACGTCCGTGACACTCGCTTGAAGTGGTATTTAAGTGACCTGCAGGACAACTGAAATCATAATGACCAGGTTAGTATTTGAATGGCGCTTATCTTGAGTACCAGCCTGGAAACTTTACACCGAGTGACGTGGCGCATTTTTTTACCACATTGAACTCGCATTCGGGAGGATGCCGGTTCGAATCCGCGTCTGATTATTCACATTTTCGTTTCCCGTTATTTCCCCAAAACGCAAATTCCGTGGTGGTTCCTTTGAAAGGGCACTGCTGATTTCCTTCCCCATCCTTATTCAATCTGAGTTTGTGTTCCGTCACTAATGAGCTCGCTGTCGAAGGAACGTTGAACCCTAATCTTCCATCCTTCCTGTTTCGAATCTTTTTGCACTCGATTACAAACAACAGCGCTGTGCCGAAATGATATTACTCCGAAGCCGAAGCTTACCTATTTCTTCGGCTTCGTTTGACCTAAGCAGGTATTCGTTATGTCTGAGGGACTCTGAAAACAGTTTCCTGTTCTTCACCTATAATAGAAAACATGATGGTTTTTGGACTACTGAAACGCACCGTAATCCTCACGGCAGTTCTTCAGTAGTGCAGAGGCACTCCAGAATTCAGAGTACGGAAGGAGGAAATGGTACGTCGACAGCAAAGTCATTAGAGAAGGAGGGCAGCAGCTCCGCTAGGACAAGAATGGAAAAGGAATCCACTGCATCTTCTTCAAAGGAACTCTCCTGACAGTATCGAAGTAGGAAAACACGGAAAACCAACATCTGGATAGTCGGACCGGGATACGATCTAAGTCCTCCAGAATACGGATCCAGGGCCTTAACCACCACATCACCTCGCTCGCTAGCTATCAAAGGAGACAGTATTCAAAGCCATTAAGCGTTAGAAACAACTTTGTTAATAAAGTGGAAAGGAAAAATTGCATAGTGACTTTCTGAATCAAGTCTATGAAATAGCGATTGTGTTTCGATGTAGGTGAATAATCCGATTAAACAGAGAACAATTTATTCCAATTATAATGATCATTATGTCATTACTTTCGCAGTGATCATTATGTCATTACTTTCGCAGTTCTAAAACTCTAGGGCTCGTCTGGGATTTGAACCCGGGAACTCCTGCACCCTAAGCAGGAATCATACCCATAGACCAACGAGCCATCTGACATGGCGAATGACTATTATTTCAGTGCACTGGGTCCCTCGATGTGGTCCAGGGTGCTCTGGAAAGTCTCTTGTAGGCTGGCGGGATGGGGGCGGCACGAATTCCCGCTGTCGGCGGCCTTCCTGGGCTATTGGTACCTTCATGTAGAGCTGATTCTCTGCTGTTGTCGGCGTGTAGCCAGTGTTAACAGCGAGAAGCGCCCGCCTTCTCGCTACCTGCTTCCTACGGAGACACCGGGGCAGGAAAGGGCGTTCCCCTGGGCGAGCGATTGCAACGGGAGGTCAGCCGTAAGGCACGGAGAGAGAGGAGAAAGCCGATCCAAAGAAAGCAAGGACTTTCACTGGCCGCCTGAAAGCGTAGCGCGTCCTCGCCCACGGCGCCGTCAGCTGCCGTACACCCACGGCCGTTTCTGCTGGCGCCGCCTGCTTTTGGTAGTGAACGGCCAAAACCAGTGCGCCCGTCACCGCCTGTTCAATAATACGCGCCAGTTCCGTGCAGAGCTGGGTCCGGAGGAAAACAAAAATTAGGATTTAGCATCCTGTCGACGAAAGGTTGTCACAAACGGAACACAGACTCAGAGTAGACAAAGATAGGGAAGGAAACATTGTCCTCTCCATAGGGAACGTTCAAACATTCACCTTAATCGATTCATAGAAATCACAAAACACCTGTACATGGATTAGCTTAACGAGATTTCAGTGCCTTCTGCGTTATCAACTGTAGCTACATCTACAGCTACGTCTGGCATAGGGTACGTCCTAATATACCAGTTATTAGGGATTTTTCCCGTTCCATCACGTACAGAGCACTAGAAGAATGATTATTTAAAACTTTTATGCGAGTGCTGTAATTAATATAATCTTGTCCTCACGATCCCCATGGGAGCGATATGTAAGGGGTAGTAGTATCTTCCTGCTATCATAATTTAAAGTCGGTTCTTGAAACTTTTTTAGTAGACTTTCTCGGAATAGCTTCCATATATCTTCAAGAACTTGCTCAGTTCTTTCAACATCTCCGTGACACTCTCCTGCCGGCCAAACAAATCTATGATCATTCGCCTGCCCGTCTCTGTCTACATTCAGTATCCCCTGTCAGTCCTTTTTGGTACGAGTCCCATACACGTGAGCAGTATTCTAGGATGGGTCGAACGAGTGATTTTTAAGCAATCTCCTTTGTATTGATTATGTTCTTCGCGGGTATTCTTCCGGATATAATCGTCTTCAGTACACGATATTTCAGCGATCGATCTGGCCACCATCTTCAGATGGATCGCCGAAATATCGTGTATTGAAGACGATTATAACCGGCAGCATACCCGTGAAGAACATAATCATATAACACGCCGGGAAAATCTACGGGATTATAATCTCCTTTGTAGATCGATAGAATTAATCCAGTATTCTATCAGTAAACCAAAGTCTGTCACGTGCTTTATCTACGACTCAGCCTATTTAAGTGTTACACCAAGGTATTTGTATCAGTTTATAGATTCTACCTGTGACTCACGTGATATAATATTCGCAGGACACAATATTCGTTTTGTGAAGTGCACTATTTTACATTTTTGATCATTTAAAGCAAATTGATAATCTTTGCACCACTTTTAAATCCTATCAAGGTCTGACTGAACATTTGTGCAGCCTCTTTCAGACTATACTTTCTTGTAAGTAACTGCATTGATTATCCGCAAAAAAAGTCTGAGGTGATACTATTAATGTTGTCCGCAAGATCGTTAATATACAACATGAACAGCAAGGAACCCAACATATTACCCTGGGGTACACCAGAAGTTACTTCTATGACTCTCTATCCAAGGTAACATGCTGCGCCCTCCCTACCAAGAAATTCTCAATCCAGTCACAGATTCTGTCTGATACCCTATACGATCGTACCATTGATAATAAAGCGAGTGAAATGCTTTTCCGAGATCAAGAAATACTCTATCCACCTGTCTGCCTTGACCCACGGCTTTCAGGGTGTTATGTGAGAAAAGAGCGATTCAGGTTTCACATGATCTATATTTTCGAAACGCATGCTTGTTGGCATGGAGGAGCTTGTTCAAGCCCCTACACCATACTGCCAAGTTAGGGCAACAGGAAGCGCGGGATTAACTGATTGGTGGAGCTGTCTAAGAGGTTGTTGTCAGTATAACCCAATAACCAACGAGAATGTATTGAATTTTAACGATGTAAATCTCACTTTCGTGAGATGCGAAATTAAGGAGGTGCAAGGAAATGTCAGTTTTATATAATGTTTAAAAAATAAGAAGAAAGAAGTATATGTTTCATTCTGACGAGACAAATGGAATCGAAATCTTTCGAAATAACACCAATGGTTATGAGATTAACTTTCAACACATATATCACACATTTTTCCTGTATATCTGTTTAAAGAAACGAAATTGCAAACAAAAACGTTGTGATACTTTTCCAAGGCGTATTGCAAAGTTCTCCCACTTTAATGATAAAATAAACCTGCGGTTGTTCCTTATTATGCAAAAACGTACCGTTACTGATCAGTCAGTAAATTTTAGTCATTATACGTTTGGACGTGTGACTCGGTGGTTAAGTGAGCAACTGTCAGACAGCAAATGAAAAAGGATGGTGGCCCAAACCTCAGTTGCTAATATAACTTGTGTCTGTCACGTATCATTTGTTTCCCTTCTGCCTACGATGTTTCTATATGAAAAATTTACATTATATAGACTTTCGAAGTCCATCTTAAACTATAGGTTGCCCTCCAAAACTCCCTCCGTCCGCAATGGCCTCGGAAGGCCCAATGGTACCGACCGACCGCCGAACCATCCTTACCCGAGAGACGTCATTCGATGCGCATATCGAAGGGCATGTTGTCAGCTCACCTTTCTCCCGAACATTGTCAGTTTTCGTGTCCGGAGCCGCTACTTCTCAATCAAGTAGCTCCTCAATGGGGCTCACAAGGTTTGAGCGCCACCCAGTTGCCAACGGCGCTCGACAGATCTGGACGTCACACATCCAAGTGCTAACCAAGCCCGGTGATCTAACGGAACTGGTGTTACCACTGCGACAAAGTCCTTGAATTGCTCTACAAGGGATAACTTAATTGAACCTTCGGCTTGAGAACCTCCCAAGAACCCTTAACTTATGGCATTACATTCAACTCATTTTGATGCCTTGTTTAAAAATTTATTTGTGAACGTTTCTCGAGACATAAAAATTTTTCTTTTCGTTTGTTGATTAGGAGTCACAGGATTACGATAGACAAAGATCCAATTTGTGCTCTCAGCTTTACAGCTGTTAGAGTTGAATCAGCTGAAAAACATCATCATACTAAGACCGTACTGAGGTCTTATATGTTCTAGATGACTTGTAAACTGAGAAAATCAAAATTAATAAATCATTCCTAGCATACCCCTCAAACACACACACACACACACACACACACACACACACACACACACAATAACCAATAGATGCTTGTATTTCAAGCGCACAACAAAAATTGTTTTAGTTGTATGGCACTCTGGTGTAGATAACGCTTATCATAGCGAACACGTACACGGAAAGAGAACTGAAACAGGAACGATACTAAGCTTAAAGGTGAGGGAAAAACTACGCTGAAAGTCGCAACCGTAATGGTAGGACTAGCTACTAGGACGGAGCCGGTGCGTACCTGTTAGGAAGCTGTTGCTGAGACGCCTGGTGGCTGTGTGTGCGGAGGACCTGTGAGGCGCTGTGGCTGCAGGAGACGAGCGGCCGCCTTTATATGAGGCGCGCCGCAGAGGGGGGCGGCAGCAGCTTTCCTCTGGCTGTGGCCGCGGCGGCCGCTGCCGCCCTGCCGTCACAGGGAAACCCTTCGCCCTTGACCGAGCTCGCGGCACCCCGCGGCCCACGCACACAACCGGACACCCTCGCCAGTTTAATACACAATCAACCCTGCCCCTTTTTTTCGTCGTCCAAAACAGACAAAGAGGACTGGGTGGGTGGCTGTTGACCGGCCTACTGGTCCCCAGCTGGGAGATGCTACATTCCGTTTCAGGTTCCGGTGCAGGTCTTTCTTTGTATTTCTCTCCTCAGTATTTTACCAGCTTCTTGTAGTCAGAAACTGACACCGTCAAAGACTGGGATTCTTAATAGCGAACAGCTTCATTCCTTTTGAGGATCTTTACGTATAAATCTCAAATTGTGACGACTGAAATGTTACAAAATCCTCGCAAAGTAGCTGTTCCAGTTCTTCTAGGAACACAAGAGGAAGCTAACAATTGACGAAAGGCTCGACAACAGCCAGATCCCTCAGGTATGGATACTAACGGACATGACTCATTTCACCTCAATGTTCGCAAAAACCACTCAGCCGTGTAAATATGGACATAATCATAATTATTAAAAGGGTAGCCTACCACTGGGATCGGTCAGTGAAAGTAGTTACTTAAGATAGTTTATGCACTATGCGATCAAAAGTATCCGGATACCCCCAAAAACATACCTTTCTTCATTGTGCTGCCACCTGCTGCCAGGTACTCCATATCAGCGACCTCAGTAGTCATTAGACATGGTGTGAGTGCAGAATGGGGCGCAACGGGGAACTCAGGGAATTCGAGCGAGTTCAGGTGATTGGTTGCGACTTGTGTCGTACGTCACTACGCGAGATTTCCACACTTCTAAACATCCCTAGGTACATTGTTATCGATGTGGCAGTGAATTGGAAACGTGAAGGGTCACGTACAGCACAAAAGCGTACGGACCGACCTCGTCTGTTGACTTACAGAGAGCGCCGACAGTTGAAGAGGGTAGTAATGTGTAATAGGCAGACATCTATCCAGACCTTTACACAGGAATTCGAAACTGCACCAGGATCCATTGCAAGTACTATGACAGTTAGGCGGGAGGTGAGAAATCTTGAATTTCTTGCTCGAGCGGCTGCTCATAAGTCACACATCAATCGACAAATGCAAAACGACGCCTCGCTTGGTGTAAGGAGCGTAAACATTGGATGATTGAACAGTGGAAAAACGTTGTGTAGAGTGACGAATCGTGGTACACAATGTGGCGACGGCAGGGTACGGGTATGGCGAATGTCCAGTGAATATCATATGCCAGCGTGTGTAGTGACAACAGTAAAATTCGAAGGCGGTTGTGTTGTGGTTCAAATGGTTAAAAAAGGCTCTGAGCACTATGGGACTTAAACCTAACTAACCTATGGACATTACACACACCCATGTCCGAGGCAGGATTCGAACCTGCGACCGTAGCAGTCGCACGGTTCCGGACTGCGCGCCTAGAATCGCGAGACCACCGCGGCCGGCTGTGTTGTGATGTGGTCCTGTTTTTCATTGAGGGGGCTTGCACCCCTTGTTGTTTTGCGTGGCACTATTACAGCACAGGCCACAGATGTTACAAGCACCTTCTTGGTTCCCACTGCTGAAGAGCAATTCAGGGATGGCGATTGCATCTTTCAACACGATCGAGCACCTGTTCATAGTGCACGGCATATGACGGAGTGGTTACACTACACTAACATCCTTGTAATGGATTGGCCTGCACAGAGTCTTGATCTGAATCCTGTAGAACACCTTTGGGATGTTTTGGAACGCCGACTTCGTGCCAGGCCTCACCGACCGACATCGATACCTCTCCTCAGTGCAGCACTCCGTGAAGAACAGGCTGCCATTCCCCAAGAAACCTTCCTGCACCTGATTGAACGTATGCCTGCGAGAGTGGAAGCTGTTATCAAGGCTAAAGATGGGCCAACACCATACTGAATTGCAGCATTACCGATGGAAGGTGCCACGAACTTGTAAGTCATTTTCAGACAGGTGTCCGGATTCTTTTGATCACATAATGTAAGTCTTACCAGTTCCCTTACCTGTAAGTGGGTTCAAAGTATGACCATCCAAACTATTGCCGAACTTCCCCCCTTTCTTTACAATTGGAAGAAAACAATTTAGAGACACTCTTCTCCTGGTGTTCACAACAAATAAACACGTTACAGACAGTGTAAAAGTAGATTCTTCAGCTATGTTATATGTTTTCCTAGGTTCTAGTCTACGTCTGCGTGCCTTGCCTGCCTCTCTTCTTTGTGTTTAACCCTACACAATAAGCATGGCAATGGCAATTCTACCTTGAATGTTCTGTTTGTGTGGTTCCCGTCGCAATGTTTTGTTGATACATTGTTGGCTAGACACATCAAGCACTCGGCAGTTACTTTTGTCACAGTCTTCTTCTTGTTAAAAGTAATCCTCCCCCTCAATGTCCTGGCTCTACCAATATGTTTGGTTTTTCTTGTCAAGAACCATAACTGATAGAATTTTTTCTGAAACTCTAGATATCGCTGGCAGATTTGCGATTCTTGTCACTGGAACGTCAACTAAGCGGGCAAAAATAACTCGCCCTCGTTGAAAAAGTCTGAAATAATGCTACATTAACATCACGTCATAAACACTATAGACCTATTTTTATTTAATTTGGCATACTGCAATATGAGTGTTTAGTTCCTCGCTGTATTATACGGAATACATCATAATGAACGATTTTTGGAAAAAAAACAAGAAACAATTATTTTAAACAAAAAAGATGACATATACTATCAAAAATAACTGTATGTTAGCTGTCATACATGAACACGACTTTGACATGTACAAATTTCTGATTCACAATATATAAAAATATATTTCTACAACAATAATAACCATAACATAGTATAAAGATTAAACTCGTTAGATTGTGTTGCCACTTGCCAAGAATGTGGAGAGAGATCTATACATCTTACAACTGGAGTCTACTAGAACGTATATCTCCTTGGTGGCGAAAGATAAATTCAACTATTTGAGGTTCGCAAGTAATTTTTTGTATGATAATTATTCTTAACACGAAAGAATAACCTGTGATTTAAATCTTTCAATGAATTTCTGCCACAGTCACAAAAACTGGCATCGTTTATCTTCAGCTTATTAAGGTGAGCAGGGAAAATTTCATGATCGAAATTGTCTTGATCGTATATAATTATTGACGGTATGATGTTCCAACTGCGTATAAAATTATGGAACCATGGTATGCTTGTAATATTGTCACAGGTGTACTGGTTTACCAGAACACTTAATGTAAACGTAAAAGGGAACGTAGAAAACAATTTCAGTCTTATTCACGCTGTTTTGTCGAATACCTGTAGCATATTCAAGAAACGTATGCAACACATTTAGTAATCTGTCTGAGGTACTACGTTGATGTATTCAATAAGACTGTGTCTTCCGTGGGCGCAAGTGCAACATTTAGCAGACATTTGTAATAAAGGCCTTGTGCGTTACAGCTGTTCAATAAATTATGAAAACTTGCCTTCACAGAGCTTTCTAAAGGTATATTAGTCTCCCTCTACATACGTATCTGGTTAAAGTTAAATGGTCAAGTTACGGAAATTTAGAGAATGCAAAATATGGTGCACTTGTGTTTCCTGCGTAGGTTCCCTGAATGAATTAAGGAAGAGGACAAATGATGTAAGCGTAGAATACTCTGCGCTGTATACCGTAGGCGGGTTTTGACGTATGAGATCTTTGGTTCGATGTTAGTGGATAAGGCATACTTGTTTGGCATCTTGCTTTCCAGACAGTTATCATTTTACAGTAGTAAACAAAACTATAGAATACCAGTGTATTATCACGCAAACGACCACTGAGACATTTTCAGAGAATACTGTTGAAGGAGCTTTTCAGCTTATTTTATTGAACCTTCTCTCTACGAGTAATCTCTCAGTCGCCGGAAACAATGAGAAATGTCTCATAGTCAAGTTATTTATTTATCGGACACACACATTTGCCTGCAACAACTAACGAAGAGTGGAGAAGCGCTAATGCCAAGCGGAAGTCATGACCTCCATGGCTTTATCGGTGAAGACTGCACGGATGACTCAACTGGAAGGCTACAGGCAGGTGCTGCTATAGCCCAAGTGTCCCAACTGCAGTCCCGGTGTGGTACTCTATCTTAAGGTGACTCAAATATTCACCGGGTTTGAACATGAAGTTCCAACCTCAGTTGCGAACATAGGAAAGTCTTGTAGGACTGATTTTACAGAACCAGTTATACAAAGCGTTCGCTGATCCCTGCAGTAACAAGATTTCCTGTAAATCGACAGTTTCTTTCCGACAGTTGTTTTCGGTACTCGTCAATTCCTGTTCGTTGACGACATCTCATCTATGCACCCAATCTTGCACAATATATGCACAGTAATACGAAAGTCACGACAACAAAAGAACATTGTTTAGCTGTATCAAGTCTAAAAGCTATCTTCTCGGTTGCGCCCTGTTTCCATTGCTTAGTCTGATCACTTTCCGTCAGTTTGACCCTTGTCCCTACAGTTTTGTTTCATCTATTTCAGAGTTTAGCATTATTTAGACGTATGTGTAATTACTTTAACTTTTACGTGCGTTCAGAGAGCACTAAGGTCGTTGTGCAGCATAACGCCTAACATTTACAAAGTAATTCCTATTTCACTTGATGCATCACTTAGTGTTTAGAAATCGAGTTTCGAGAACCACTATTTTTTTCCATTTGCGAGCTGACGACAAGGCACATTATGGTTCTACACCTGAAGCAGCTCTTCATCGGCAGAAAATCATTGCCTTTCAGTTGATCGGACTCTAGAGGAACTAAGAAAAAATATAAGGGTAAGACCAGGGCTACAAAAAACTCAAGGATTCTGACGTCTACTGCATCTAAAAAGTCACTACACTGAGAACCCTTCAACACCGCGTACTTGCGTGCAGGTCGATAGGCTCTCGTCTGTCTCAAATATGTGTAACCACTTATCCGACTGCTTGGAAAAGAATCTATTCCTGATATGAAATTTTCTAAATGCGCATCATTTAAAAACCAATTGCTGTTTTGCGTGTAGGTTGAACCATTTAGTCAAAAAATCATCCTGAACCATTTTACCGATGTACCGAAATATGACATAGCGAGATGTATCGCTTTTTGAGTAATTACTCAGTTCCGTTCAGGTATACATGCCGTCGTCGCAAGCAGAAGATGAAGATAAAGAGAAAGTATATGAGGACACTGAACGGGTAATCAGTACTCTGAGATAATCATGAGGGATTGGAATCCGGTTCTAGGGGAAGGAGTAGAAGAAAGGGCTACAAAAGCATTTGGGCTTGGTAGCAGGAACGAGAGAGGAGAAAGACTAATTGAGTTCGGCAATAAATTTCAGCTACTAATAGCGAACAAGAAGAGGAGGAGGTATACTTGGAAAACACCGGGAGATACGGGAAGATTTCACTTATATTACATCATGTAAGGCAGAGATTCCAAAATCAGATATTGGGTTGTAAGGCGTACCCGGAGCAGGTGCAGACTCGGATCATTATTTACTAATGATGAAGAATAGGTTGAAGAGACTAGTCAGGAAGAATCATTGGGTACTTAAATGGGATATGGAAGCACCAAGGAACAGCAGGATCTGTTGAATGGAATGAACAGTATGCTGAGTACAGAATATGTATTGAGAGAAAATGGAAGAAAGACGAAAGTAATGAGAAGTATCAGAAATGAGAACAACGAGAAACTTAACATCAAATTGGTGATCACGAGTTAGATGAAGCTAAGGAATTTTGTTACCGAGGTAGCAAAATAATCCATGATGGACGGAGCAAGGAGGATGTAAAAAGCAGGCTAGCATTGGCAGAAAGGGCATTCCTAACCAAGAAAGTCTGCCAGTATCAAACATAAAACATAGGTCTTAATTTGAGGAAGAAATTTCTGAGATTGTACGTTTGGAGCACAGCATTGTGTGATAGCGAAACATGGACTGTGCGAAAACTGGAACGGACGGGTATCGAAGCATTTGAGATGTGAGCCCCAGAAGAATGTTGAAAACTAGGTGGACTAATAAGGTAAGGAATGAGGAGGTTTTAAGCAGAATCGTAGAGAAAAGGAATATATGGAAAACACTCACAAAAAGGAGGAGCAGGATGATAGGCCATGTGATAAGACATCAGTGAATACATTCCCTGGCACTAGAGAAAGCTATAGAGAGTAAGACTTGTATAGGAAAACAGGGTTTAGAATATTATCAGTAAGTCCGTCTTTATACAAAACGGCTGCCCGATCTCGGCCGTTCAGTATAAAGTGTCAAATCAAACCCCTTCATCCGTCTAAATTTCCTATTTTATTTTTGCAACCAGTTCCAGCGTTTCACTGAATGCTGGCCCTTATTTTGACAGGACCGGGTTCACGTCGGTAGGGAGCCTGAAGATGAAGTGCGTAATGTAAGGCTGAAACTGGTTGCACAAATAACACAAAACAGAAAATTTAGACGACTGAAGGTGCTAGATTTGACGTTTCTTTATTTTGAGATTGGAATACATCCAGCAAATAACTGAGGACATAGGTTGCAAGTGCTACTCCGAGAGAAAAAGATTGGCAGAAGTGAGGAATTTGTGGCAAACAGCATCAAACCAGTTAGAGGACGGAGGACTAAAAAAGTCATTAGACCGTGAGATCTTTCGTGCCACCCACTATTCTTGGAGGAGGAGCTACACCAACGTTAGTGAAAATTGGAATGCTCATGAAGGGTGGTAAAACTGAAACCGAAATCGGGCAAAGCATAGAACACTATACTATCAATGAGGAATGTCAATTCAGTAAGATGATTACACGTAGTTCCAGAAGCGCTCTTTCTTGTGTGATGAAAAGCTCAGCGTTTGCCAAGAAGAGGTAAACAGAGCCATCAAACGAAATGACAGTTTGAAAGTAAATGGCAGCGTAACCCATCTACATCAAAGTCCCAATATAAGCAGGTCGGTGAGTTCGATCGGGGCAAAAAGATCGGCCTCCAGGAAATACGGTTGTCGTAGCGTGACATTCCCGCTCATATAAAGCACCGTTCAGTGTAGTGAAAAGCGCATGGAATCATTGTGCAGGTTATAGTCATACGTATTCTGGAGGAGCATGGTTCATATCTTACCAAGAAGGACCCCCTGGAAAGGACGTGACTGATTTCCTTTCTCACGTACGTCTTGTCAGTGTCAGTCGACGGGATGTAAAATCCTCATCTTCCTTAAATCGTACCCTTCGACTATTAGGTACTGGAGGACGCAAGGTCACCATAGGAGGGTATGATCATCATCTTGTTCGGATGGCCGTAACGGAATGTTATAAAATTTTTGGCTTTTAAACAAATCTTTTCTAAAATCGAGTAATTTTTATTAGCAAAATTTCCATTTCTTTGGATAATTGCGTTATTATAAAAGCTGGTAATAGCGGACAATGTTATTTCAATAACAACGCCGATACAAACGAGCATCAAACATGAGGCATAAGATTTGGTACAGCACTGCTGAGTCTATGATGTATCTACTTCCATGTGGCATGGCCTATTGGATGGCAAACGTGTACCTTAAACATGCAGTGTATGAGACTTGCCCCATGTGGTCCGTACACTGATCAGCCAGAACGTTATGACCACCGACCTGCTATCGATTGAAACCCGTCCGGGCGACAGCAGCGTCACCTGACGAGGAGTGACCGCTAGTCAGACACACGCACGGTGCATGTAGTATCAGTGAGCGTACTGTCCATGTGTACAACGGGGAGGGCGCGCGTCTATCTCACAAGGAGACGGCACGACCGTCGGGTCGGCGATTTGTCCGAAATTGTGTGTGATGAAGGAGGACCCATAACACCTCACGTGGTTAAAATATTAGGACGCACTACCCTGAAAATCACGGGAAAAATCGATCCAAAGTTTCTTAGGTGACGTATGACTATAAAATATTAGTGCATTGTCCAGGCGCCGTCTGGCCTAGAAGTTTTGGGCTCGGACTCTTACGCCAGAGGTCTCGGGTTCGATTCCTCCTCTGACACTTTTTTTTCGTTCTGTTTCATTTTCTTTTGTTATTCCACCAATTATTCAGAAAGTTTCCCAAACCTACATTATCTTTAACAAATTAGTTACATTATTGAATAAAAATTATTTTCTTTTCGTCCAACAACACAATTCATGGCCTTGGGTTTTCCATTTCTCATTGTAAAGTATATGAGAAGAAACATTGGGTCTTTAATCAGAATAACAAAGTAGATTGGGAAACATTCAATTTTTATACATATAATAATTATAAACAAGAACCGCAGTGGTAATTATCGTAAAAACAAACAAAGCAATAGTTTTTGCGACATCTTGCGCAACATGTGAAAGGTTTTTTTTTACAATCATAGGGCGTTAGCAATAAATCTGTACAAAAACATGCCCCATTAACATTTACGAAAATGTTTTGAGTTTCTGATAATTTTGAAGCAAACCAGGAATATTGAATCATTTATCGGAATATTGGTGACGATAATTGATGGTGAATTATAGAATAAATTTTTTACAATCTTCCCAGGAATTAATTTCACAATTCTCTTGTAACAATGCGCTGCAATTTTGTAAGCAACAGAAGAAAAAAAAATGTGTTGGAGGAGGAATCGAACCCGAGACCTCTGGCATAAGGGTCCGAACGCTAACCATGTAGGCCAAACGGCGGCTTGGTAATGGACTAACATTTTATACTCATACGACACCTAAGAAACTTTGGATCGATTTTTCTACGGATTTTTCGAGTAGTGCGTCTTAATATTTTAACCGCGTGCGGTGTTAGGGGTCCTCTTTCAGCACATAAAATTGTGGACAAATCCCCGTCCCCACGGTCGTGCTGTCTCCTTGTCAGTTTGACAGAGGGCAGATTATGATGGCCCAGGGATGCAGCAAGAGCTTTTCATAAACTGCCCAACTTCTCGGGTATTCGAGGAGTGCTTTGGTGAGTGTCTTCAACACGTGGCGAAACCAAGGTGAAACCACGTCCAGACATCGTGGTGTTGGGCGGCCACCCTTCATTACAGATGTCGGACGTCGTAGGTTCGGCAGACTGGTAAAACAGAACAGGCGTCGAACTACTGAAGACCTTGAAACGTCCCCTTAGAAGAATTATACACGACTGTGCTTAAACTGACACACAATAGTTTTTAGCGCAATGCAATCTGACTTTCAACAATCGCTACAAGAGAATGGCCCTGACTAACATTAACCTATATGTTTCACAAATCACTTACCTCACAAAAATCTTCGTTACTCGAACTACTGCAATACAGCGAGCGCCACTACTGCCAGCTAAATAAAAGATTCAAACTACGGAAGTCACTAACTACTGATAGGCACAGTTAGCAAATGAAAGATTTTAATAGAGAACAAACAATATATTTAACTTTATAGTCATAATATATATATATATATCAATTCATGACACCAATTCTTACAAATTTCAGAACTCCGCCATCTCTCTCCCCACGTCTATCACTGCTGGCGGCTCACCTCCAACTGCGCAACGCTACGCGCTGTTAGCATCCAGCTGCCGCTGCCCAGCACTACAATGGCAGACAACAATGCAAACTAAACACAGACTGCGCACAGCACAGCCAGTGATTTTTCATACCGAGCGCTAAGCCGCGTTACCAATAAGAAAACCTAAACAGCCTACTTACAACCTAACATCAGACATTAATGCTGGGAAGAGTACTACTGTGTCTGAATACACAGTGCATCGAACACTCCTAACGATGGGCCTCCGCAGCCGACGACCCATGCAAGTGCCAATGTTAACATCACGACATCGGTAACTACGACTGAAATGGGCACTTGTCCATCGGCACTGGGCGTTGGCTCAGTGGTAAAGCGTTGAATGGTCTGATGAATCCCAATACCTTCTTCACCATGCCGATGGGAGGGCGCGAATTTGTCATCTTCCAGGGCAACAGCACTTTGACACCCGTACTGCAGGACGGAGAGAAGCTAGCGGCGGCTCGATTACGCTCTGGGGAACATTCACTTGGGCATTCATGGGTCCAGTGGAGCTCGTGCAAGGCACCATGACGTCCAAGGAGTATATTATACTGGTTGCAGACCACGGACACCCTTTCATGATGATCCTGGTTCCCGACGGCAGTAACATTTTTGAACAAGGTACTATGTAATGTCTGAGGGACAGGAGTGTGATGGAGTGGTTCGAGGTATACAGTGGCGAGGTCAGAAACCGATCGATCTGAGATGTGACTGAACTTGGCGTCAGAGTTCATCGCCATCCTCCCTGGAATTGACGGGAATTAAATGATTTGTCTGTGCAATTGTGGTGCCAAAACACTTCAGCGACCTACCAAGGCCTCATAGCTTTCATACCACATCGCGTCTCCGCTGTTATCTGTGACAAAGGTGGACATACCGGCTATTAGGTAGGTGGTCATAATGTCCTGTCTGATCAGTGTATGTTAGTTTCACCCAATCGTCGTCGAACATCGGTCGTATTACAGAATGGCACCATCCGCAATCAGGAAGTATTTTACGAAGTGAGGTATCAGTTAAGTACAATGCTCCATTTGCTTAAAAATATTAAGAACGGGAGGAGCGGCAACAAACTTACATCATCTTATATCATATAAGGAGAAAACATCAAACTTAACATTTCATTCACAGTTTACAATAAAAATAGAATGTTGCTGAGCTGTTGACTGTGCCTACAGAGTTGCCTTTATCTGATTGAGCCTTCGAAAAATTAACATGCAATGCGGAGTTCTCCAACCTCAGTTTTGACCCTTTAGCACTTACTATTCATAACGCCCAAATACCGGTATGATTCTCGATTACAAGACGATTTATGAGTAGAGTTTAGAACAATTAGAATCAATAGGAGAATACTGGGGATTTTTTGTAGTATTCAACTACTTACCACTTTTCGAGAAAAGGAGCGAATGGTGAACGAACTATGTTTACTTTTATGTAAATATTAGATTTAATATTTCGATTCTGTATGTTTTAAAGGAATCAAAATTTTTTAATTTTTGTTCGGTTTTTGCATTTTTTACAGGAAATAATGAGAGTAAAACACCGAAAATTGATTTTTTCAGAAACTAGATATTTTCAACGGTGTCAACGCTCAGTTTAAACTGGCGCTGAAAAAGACGGTATATCCGAAAACTGCGGTAACTGCTATCCCTAGTTTACCATCGAAGTCGACAGATTTAAAAGTAATTTCCCTAGTATCTCAAGAGAGGGTTATAGGGCCGTTACTGTTTACAATGTACACTCCTGGAAATTGAAATAAGAACACCGTGAATTCATTGTCCCAGGAAGGGGAAACTTTATTGACACATTCCTGGGGTCAGATACATCACATGATCACACTGACAGAACCACAGGCACATAGACACAGGCAACAGAGCATGCACAATGTCGGCACTAGTACAGTGTATATCCACCTTACGCAGCAATGCAGGCTGCTATTCTCCCATGGAGACGATCGTAGAGATGCTGGATGTAGTCCTGTGGAACAGCTTGCCATGCCATTTCCACCTGGCGCCTCAGTTGGACCAGCGTTAGTGCTGGACGTGCAGACCGCTTGAGACGACGCTTCATCCAGTCCCAAACATCCTCCATGGGGGACAGATCCGGAGATCTTGCTGGCCAGGGTAGTTGACTTACACCTTCTAGAGCACGTTGGGTGGCACGGGATACATGCGGACGTGCATTGTCCTGTTGGAACAGCAAGTCCCCTTGCCGGTCTAGGAATGGTAGAACGATGGGTTCGATAACGGTTTGGATGTACCGTGCACTATTCAGTGTCCCCTCGACGATCACCAGAGGTGTACGGCCAGTGTAGGAGATCGCTTCCCACACCATGATGCCGGGTGTTGGCCCTGTGTGCCTCGGTCGTATGCAGTCCTGATTGTGGCGCTCACCTGCACAGCGCCAAACACGCATACGACCATCATTGGCATCAAGGCAGAAGCGACTCTCATCGCTGAAGACGACACGTCTCCATTCGTCCCTCCATTCACGCCTGTCGCGACACCACTGGAGGCGGGCTGCACGATGTTGGGGCGTGAACGGAAGACGGCCTAACGGCGTGCGGGACCGTAGCCCAGCTTCATGGAGACGGTTGCGAATGGTCCTCGCCGATACCCCTGGAGCAACAGTGTCCCTAATTTGCTGGGAAGTGGCGGTGTGGTCGCCTACGGCACTGCGTAGGATCCTACGGTCTTGGCGTTCATCCGTGAGTCGCTGCGGTCCGGTCCCAGGTCGACGGGCACGTTCACCTTCCGCCGACCACTGGCGACAACATCGATGTACTGTGATGACCTCACGCCCCACGTGTTGAGCAATTCGGCGGTACGTCCACCCGGCCTCCCGCATGCCCACTATACGCCCTCACTCAAAGTCCGTCAACTGCACATACGGTTCACGTCCACGCTGTCGCGGCATGCTACCAGTGTTAAAGACTGCGATGGAGCTCCGTATGCCACGGCAAACTGGCTGACACTGACGGCGGCGGTGCACAAATGCTGCGCAGCTAGCGCCATTCGACAGCCAACACCGCGGTTCCTGGTGTGTCCGTTGTGCCGTGCGTGTGATCATTGCTTGTACAGCCCTCTCGCAGTGTCCGGAGCAAGTATGGTGGGTCTGACACACCGGGGTCAATGTGTACTTTTTTCCATTTCCAGGAGTGTATAAATGATATAGGGGTTATCGGCGGAACCTCCGTTAGGCTGTCCGTGGACGATGCTGATGTCTGCAGGAAAGTTGCAGTGCCAGAAAACTACAGTAAAATGCAGGAAGAGCTTTAGGACGACTGTTGGTACAAAGACAGTTGATCATGAACGTAAATACCGGGGTGGACAAAAGTTTGCAAACATAAAAAACACAACACATTATCACACCTAGTACGGTACAGGAAACCCATTAACATTCAAAACAGCTTTCGGTTGTTTCGCAATGGATATATTTTGGACCTGTACGATTTTCAAGGAAATCTTGTCCCATTAATCCTGAAAAATAGTGAGAACTTTAGATAATGATGATGGAGGAGGATAGCGATCACACATCCTTCCGTCCAAAGAAGACCACAAAGGCTCAATAATCTTGAGATCTCGTGACAGTGGTGACTGGATGAAATGTGACAGTTCGTCCCCGTGCTCACAAAACGCCATGGGCGATGTGAGCTGTGTGAACGGGGGCCCTGTCGTGTTGGAACACAGCATCACCATTGGAGAACAAACTGTTTATCATGGGTTGCACCTCATCAGCCAAAATAGTCGTATAATCCTTGGCAGTAATGTCACATTGCAGAACAACCATGGGACCCATGGAATATCATGATCTGCATAGGCAAATTATCACCGGAGTCTCGTAATGTTTCACACTTAGGACGTAAACTCGGCCAGAAGATGGTTACAGTGAGAAATAAGACTCAACCGACCAACCGACTTTGTTCCATTGCTCCATAGTGTAGGCTTTACGGCTTCGGCGCCACGTTTGCGTGTTACGGGCGTTTGCACAACTGATGAGCGGGTCTGGAATTCCAGCTTGCAACGGAATTGCCAGCTATGGAGCTCCATTCGTGCTGGTTTAGTACTGACGACGTTAGGGAGTACGATATTCAGTCCTGCAGTGACTCTTTCGTCACAGTCTTCTTCGATGTTCGTTTGTCACGATCACTTAACACACACTTTCATCCGTGTCGTGACTTTGAGGATAGTGTTTTTTTCACTTTCTCTGTGTGCAGTATAAATATTTCTATACTCTGCCTCTTGAAATAGTTAACATTTTGGCTACTTTGCTTACGGAAGCATCCACCACACTAGTACCAACAATTTGCCACTTTAGAATTTTCTTAGGTCCGACTGAATGCACTCACAACTACGTAAACACTGTTCTGATCACGACAGCCACTTGCAACATGTTGGCATTTCGCAGCCTTAACCAGAGACTTGGCTAGCCTCTGCATTTATGTTCAAGTATGCATTTTTGGCGGTGTTTCAGAATTTTTGTGCAACCGTTGTGTATGTAACACATTGCGCACAAATATGCAGAGAGGTAAATTGATTTCAGGTTAAAGTATTGGCGATAAATCACTAGAAATAGAAATAACCCAAAATACCTCGAAGCATCTGATCGGAGCGGTAAAGAGGAATGACTATACAAAACTAAGTGCTGGAGAAACACATGTCATGCTGATTCTTCATTGAGAAGGTCATAAGGAAACGTATTTCATGAACGAAAGAACGAGGTTTAAAAGTTGCTTGTTTAACCGAATTTTGAGTATTGCTCTTTAGTTCGGGGAGAAGAACCTACCAAGACTGACTGGTTTCGTTAAGGGTTCATTCCGTATTCGCGAGAGCATTAAGGAGATACTCAACGAACTTCAGTAGTAGACGCCGCAAGAGGTGTGTTGTGCATCACGGTGAAGTTTACTATCAAAATTTTGAGAGTGAACGTTCCTAGACGAGTCGGTCAACAAATTACTTCCTTCAGAACGCGTCTAGTGAAATGGTTACAGCGATAAAATAAGGTAGTAGTTCTTTCGCGTTACAATTCTCGAATGGAACGGTAAGGCGGGAAATGAAAAAAAGGAAGCAAATATCGTTCGAACTGGCAGTGGAGGCCCTGCGGAACAGACCGGCCGACATATCATCCTTAGCCCTTAGGCGTCACCGGATACGCTTACAGAGGGGCATGTGGCAGCACACCGCTCTCCCGGCCGTTGTCAGTTTTCGTGACCGGAGCCGCTACTTCTCAATGAAATAGCTCCTTAGTTTGCCTCACGAGGACTGAGTGCATCCTGCCTGCCAACAGCACTCGGCAGACCTGGACGGTGGCCCATCCAGGTGCTAGACAAGCCTGACAGCACTTAACTTCAGTGATCTGACGTGAACCCGCGTTATCACTGCGATAAGGCCATTGGCAAAGGGGGAAATAAAAACGGTATCAAAAATACCCCCACCACAGACGTGACGAGGTAGCTCGGAAGTATTTCTGTGACTCATTGTTGTCACCCGTGTTCCTGATAAGCAGCAGTGAAAGAAAAAGCTCAGAAACAAAGACAAATTACTGGAAGACAATATGACTGTCGAAACGTAGCTGTAACTTCGGGTTATCTGTGATATCAAACGCAAATGGAACACGAAAGTGGTGAACAGATGAAGATACGATGATCATTTGATAACTTAAATTACTCCTCCAGGTTAATAACTTGCCTGCAGAGCATTTCTTGTACTATCAGAGCTTTGAATTAGTTCCTTTCAGCCAACGGAAGTCCATCGGGAGCGGACTGCGGTGTGAGAGAGCAACGGTGACTGGGAACGCCGCTGTTTTCTTCACGCAAGCTCTGCAGTGAACGGCAGACGCTGGGTTCACGCTTGCCATTACTTTCATATTGTGATACTGGCGCTTTCTCCTGAGTATTATATTTCGTGGCGAATCATTCAGTGATGAAATACGAGGGTTGTCCAGAAACTAAGTTCCGATCGGTCGTGAAATGGAAAACACAATGAAAACCAGAAACGCTTTATTTGCAACAGTTAGGTACATTTTCCTACTTCTCTGCATATTCGGCGCTCCAACTTCGAGTGTTGTCGTTGTGTTGTATCAACTTTCCAGTATCCTCGTCATAGAAAGCAGCCGCCTTTGCTTTCGGCCAGTTATCTGCACTGGTCTGCAGCTCGTTGTCTGTGGAAAAATTTTGTCTTCATAGCCAGCGGTTCTTGTGAACAGAGATGAGACTCAGGGGGAGCCAATTACGGACTGTATATTGTGGGTGATCAAGCGCTTCTCATCGGAAACGGTGCAGGAGCATCTTCATTGCCCCTGTAGTGTGCGGCCGAGAGTTGGCATGGAGAAGGAACTGCTCGACAGTTGTGTTATATGGGATGCATGACACAGGCGAAATCTCTAACGAGGCCCTCATACTTGGCGGGAGACGCTATTCCCTACGCATCTTTACGTGCTCACTATTCACTCAAAACTGAAAAGAGCGACGTGACACGATCGACGGTCATACTAGAGACACTGTCCAACACATCTGCGCAAAGCTTTACCGGATTTTCCCAGTGGTTTCCATTTCGCCACCGATCGGAACTTACTTTCTGGACAACCCTCGTACAAGCAGTATCATTCATTACTACAACCTGGGTATTTTTGTTTCTGTTTTTGAAAGGATAGTTGATTTGATTCGTCAAGCACTATCATTCTTCAAATCTTTGCAAAAAATATGGAAGTGTTAACTGACATTGAGGGAACTCGTGTTACATCTGCAGGGGCTTTTTGTCTTTGTGTAACAGGCAGCTTACAGTCAGTTTCGCGTGTAAGGCTAACTAAATATACTATACGCTCTACACGTAGTAGTGCAGGATTCCCTGTAACTGGGTACGCTGATTTGCACGTTGGAGGAAAGCAAAAGCTTACTAATGAAGTCGTGCCTAATGAACCAGCCTCTAGTTCACAGTATCCAATTTTTCTTACAGCAGTCACGATGGAAGTACGTTCCGTGTATCTGAATGCTCTCTTGATGTTCTACCTCATTTACGGCTATTCGAATCTCAATAGCTACTTGTTTAATTAAACTTTGCATGTCTTTAACCCAGGCTGTTATATACGGCTTACGAGCCTTGTGTGAACAAGTGTAAATAAAGGGTAACAATTAAAACAGCTGTTGTTGTTGTTGTGGTCTTCGGTCCTGACACTGGTTTGATGCAGCTCTCCATGCTACTCTATCCTGTGCAAGCTCCTTTATCTCCCAGTACCTACAGCAACCTACATCCTTCTGAATCTGTTTAGTGCATTCATCTCTTGGTCTCCCTCTACGATTTTTACCCTCCACGCTACCCTCCAATACTAAATTGGTGATCCCTTGATGCCTCAGAACATGTCCTACCAACCGATCCCTTCTTCTAGTCAAGTTGTGCCACAAACTTCTCTTCTCCCCAATCCTATTCAATACCTCCTCATTAGTTATGTGATCTATTCGTCTAATCTTCAGCATTCCTCTGTAGCACCATATTTCGAAAGCTTCTATTCTCTTCTTGTCCAAACTAGTTTAAAACAGCTACAATGGCAAAACTACAAAGGTGGAGGACATCAGCTGGATATCGAGGAGTGGCTGGACGGCGTCGTGTTGGGATGCTGTCTTGTGGGTATTAGGCCTACTCCGTTTCCGTAAGTTCGTCGAAGTAGCTTTCATATATGGGTTCCCAGAATTCACAGGGTGCTCTCGCAGGAGTTACTATTCAGTGGTTTACCAACAACGACAGTGAGATTTCTCGAACGTTTAGATGATTAATAATAGTAGCTCATGGTCTTTTAATGAGAACGATCCGCGATTTTTTAAGTCAATGAAGGAGGAGATTAGTGTTGAACGTTCCGTCGACAACGAGGTTATTAGAGACCGAGCACAAGCTCGAATTAGGGAAGGATAGGGAAGAAAATCGGCCGTGCCTTTTCAAAGGAACCATGCCAGCATTTGCCTGAAGCGATTTAGAGAAATCACGGAAAATCTTAATCGGTATAGCCGGACATGGGTTTAAACCGTCCTCCTCCTGAATGCGAGTGCAGTGTTCTAAATACTGCGCCACCTCTCTCGCCTTTAGTCAATGGAGGGGGCAGAGTATAATAATCAATGTCTATTTACGGAACAGAACACACACGATCGCGAGAAGCGGCAGATGCGGTCAGTCTTTGAAAGTGGCATGGGAATGGCGACGCAACTGGGCCGGAACAAGATCGCAGCTTAAATCTGACGAAGCGCAATAGGAGGTTGGTGAAAAAACAATTTGCCATAAGCATCAGACCGAAGAAGACATCACAGGTGAAAGATTCGCATCCGTTCCTCCCTTCCTGGGAAGTTCTTAGACGCCCACTGAGTCAGCTGTTACGCTTTCCCGAGCCTCTCTCCTATCTCATTGCTGACTTCGAAGTAGAACATTAGGCAATGGCGAAAGAAAAGTTAAATGTGATTAAGGAAAACACTGTTTCAGTCAGTAAACGATAAATACAATGTACTCAAAAATTTGGATATTAGTGGTAAGGTCTTATGGGACCAAACTGCTAAGTTTATCGGTCCCTAAGCTTACGCACTGCTTAGTCTAACTGAAACTAACTTACGCTAAGGACGACACACGCGCCCGTGCCCCAGGGAGGACTCGAACCTCCGGCAGGACCTTGCTGCTACCCTGCGTGGCACAGTGTACTCAGTCACAAGCTTCTGAGACTAGCGTGTTATTTAAATCTTTCTTTGGCAGCGCATGTGAACTTTATCTATGAGAACTAGAAATGCCGGTAAAGTGTTTGAGGGCTTGCGGGCGTCATTGTTCTGTGTTTACGACATGTTCGACATGTAACACCACTAATGAGTTTTCCTGGGCTGATATGCTCATATTTGGTGCCCACACTTGTTAACAGTGATGAAGTTTAGGGTGGCGTTGTTTTAATAACGCTTGCTCGTATGAAAATATGATAATGTATTAATAGTTATTTTTACTTTTGAGTAAAATTGACGCTAGTTTACTGTCTGAATTTTATATCTGGTTTTCATATTGTAGCTGAGGCAGTACAGGTAGGTGGGTTCGTGAGCTCAGCAATACTGTTGTCAACATCAAAACCGGCAAAGGAAGGGGGAGAGAGGGTGAACAGGAAAGGCATCCAACTGAAACAGAAAACAGCAAACAGGAAAAGACTAGTTTTTCAAGATGAGGACTTGGAAAACGCTGCGCTATTTCCCAGAGGTGGCTTGCAAGAAGATCAATAGATCAGACCAGGACATGGACGTTGAAAAGCTAGGGAGCTGTGAGGAGGTTACAAGATAATGTACCGTGGAAAAAATTAATAAGGAAAAAAACGGCATCTACGATGATTAGCCTCGCCCTGGCTTCTAGTAAACCGCAGTAGAGGCAGTGGTCGAATAGTGAATGACTAGAAGTATTCTAAGGAGCAGTTTTAAATCATCAGAAGCTATGCTCCTCGAATTCGTGTATACAATAACCTGACTCAAGAACCTCAGTCTTATATGTTGAGAAAAGGTTATAGACTGAAACGGTTGGACTAGAGCATCTAGTCACTCATCTAGAGGCCAGTAGAGAAAATGAGGTCTTAAGAGGTGTTCATGTTGAGTCGGGAATCCACGTGAGAAATTAAGAAGGGGAGAGTTTGCGTGTTTGCCTCGTCACTGGAATCAGCAATATGTAAAACGTCTTTTTTCAGGGGTCGGCAAGGCGCCAAGTTGCCTACAGAAATGGAGAAAGGGAAAAGTATGACATGGTTAAATATTTTCAGAAATTTAAACCTGAAGGAAGTTAGGCTGATAGTAATTAGTGGGATTGTAACAGTAATAGAGAAGACTGACCAACCTAAGTATCACAAATAGCTTCGGGAGAAAAGTTATGAGAAGAAACAGAACCAATAAAGCGGGCACAGTAATGATGGAAAATAAATGGCGATGCAATTGAAAGAAATGGCTAAGCAATTGTTCGGGTAAACATTCAAGAACGATGGTCTTGTTGAGAATGAAACCTAGCACTGGAACGATGACGTACAGAAGGCTGAAAAACCGAAACACCAAGAACAGGAACAGCCGCTGAGAGTAACCTACTATAAAGTGTGATAAACAGACAACAAAAAGGGTGACTGGAGGAGTTGGAAGCTGCATGGAATGCAGTCTATGAAGAACTGTGGACAAAAGGAGGCAAGTTCAAACCCATTAGTATAGCTAAGGCCAGAGACAGGGCGAACAAATATTCCATCCTTATTACACAAGCAAAAATGAAACGGGATTCGTACTCTGAGTTGAAAATAAGTTTGAAGAGCTATTGAAAGACTATTTCGGGAAAAATTTAGACGAAAAAATCGCAAGAAGTGTCCCAGAGAACATGCGTAGTCAGAACATGTCGTAGGACATGTCGCCGCAAAATTGGTAACGTCCTGAAGAGAAGCAAAACTGGAAAGACGAACAGTGAGGAGCCAAAACATCACGGCCGCTGCCCATCGCGATATTTAATATCGTCTGGTGGCGTGACGCTCTAATGAAAGTATATACGCAGAGCGGAAACGAATGGGACACCGTTCTAGCGACGATTTGGGACGCAAATAGGCAAATCCACTGGTGTAAGCGACTTTGGCAAAGAGCAGGTGGTTATGACCTGGCTCTGCAGACGACCGTCTCGGAAACGGCGGAGCTGGTCGGTCGCCTGTTCGGGTGCTGATGTAGTGAACATCTGTGGGAAGTGGCTGAAGGATCGTGAAACCACGAGTAAGCGACAAGGTTTTGGAAGCCCACGCACATCTCATCAACAGACAGTGGACGGAAGGGACCTGCCCATCCTAGAAAGCAGGATAGGGGGTTACCGGTGACAGATCTGACGACAGAGTACAATGCTAGTAGAACCACAAGTGTTTGGGAGCACACTGCTCAGCGTACATTGTTGAACGTGGGTCCCGCAGCAGACGATCCCTACATGTTCTCATGTTGACTCAGCGACATCATGTACGACTGCAGTGGGTACGAGAATATCGAGATTGCGCTGTGGATAAATGGAAACGTCTCGCTTGGTCGGGTGAATCACGTTTTGTGTTACACCAGGACAACGGTTAACGGCTGTTCGAAACATGCGCTTCGCCACGGACGCAGGCCGTTGGGGGCAATATTATTCATGGGGGACATTCACCTAGGCTTTCGTGGGTCCTGCGGTAGTAATCGAAGGCACGTTACACTTGTGGAGTAATGAACGTTACTGCGCACCGGCTGTATCCCTCCATGCCCAAGGGCGATGGGATCTTCCAGGAAGATAACTGTTCGTATCACAGACGTTTTCAATTGGTGAGAGATCTGCAGAATGTGCTGGCCAGGGCAGCAGTCGAACATTTTTTGTATCCAGAAAGGCCCGTACAGGAAGTACAACATGCGGTCGTGCATTATCCTGCTGAAATGTAGGGTTTCGCTGGGATCGAATGAAGGGTAGAGCCACGGGTCGCAACACATCTGAAATGTAACGTCCACTGTTCAAAATGCCGTCAATGCGAACAAGAGGTGACCGAGACGTGTAACCAATGGCACCCCATACCATCACGCCGGGTGATACGTCAGTATGGCGATCACGAATACACGCTTCCAATGTGCGTTCACTGCGATATCGCCAAACACGGATGTGACCATCATGATGTTGTAAACAGAACCTGTCTTCATCCGAAAAAAAGACGTTTTGTCATTGCTGCACCCATGTTCGCTGTTGAGTACACCATCGCAGGCGCTCCTATCTGTGATGCAGCGTCAAGGGTAACCGCAGCCATGGTCTCCGAGCTGACAGTCCATGCTGCTGCAAACGTCGTCGAACTGTTCGTGCAGATGGTTGTCTTGCAAACGTCCCCATTTGTTGACTCAGGGATCGAGACGTGGCTGCACGATCCGTTACAGCCATGCGGATAAGATGTCTATCATCTCGACTGCTAGTGATACGAGGCCGTTGGGATCCAGCACGGCGTTCCGTATTACCCTCCCGAACCCACCGATTCCATATTCTGCTAACAGTCATTGGTTCTCGACCAACGCGAGCAGCAATGTCGCGATACGGTAAACTGCAATCGCGATAGGCTACAATCCGACCTTTATCAAAGTCGTAAACGTGATGGTACGCATTTCTCCTCCTTACACGAGGCATCACAACGCCGTTTCACCTGGCAATGCCGGTCAACTGCTGTTTGTGTATGAGAAAACTTTCCTCATGTCAGCACGTTATAGGTGTCACCACCGGCGCCGACCTTGTGTGAATGCTCTGAAAAGCTAATCATTTGTATATCACAGCATCTTCTTCCTGTCGGTTAAATTTCGCGTCTGTAGCACGTCACCTTAGTGGTGCAGCAATTTTAATGGCCAGTAGTGTAAATGAATGCGTGGTGTGTTTTTTTTTCGAATATTTTCGAAAGAACAGACACCACCCATTCACATATTTGATTCGCCTAGATATGTAATGAATCGATCTTCTTCAGTGCGGATGTACAAGTACGTCCGACCTCGTGTGGGAATCGCAACGTATTGAGCACAGAGGAAATGGACAGGGAGTGCGGATAGGTGGCGCTCGTTTTAAGTGTAGATTGACCGTGAGGCGTGCCGAGATATTCTGCGCAGTTGCACTAGCCTGTGTTCCGGACAGCACAGTGGTTAACGCACCTGCCTCGTCAGCAAGAGATCCTAAGTTTGATTCTCAGTCCGGCACACATTTTCACTCTTCGCCGCTGATCCCGCGTAATGTAATTCAGCAGATATCAGTAATAGCCTTCCTTTCCTTTCTCCTCTCCACTCCTCCATCTTCAATTTACATATAGTTCTGAGTTGTTAGTTTCTACGATAGGTGGAGTTTTTTGGTGCTTCTGTCCAAAATAACTGTAGGAGAAACTACTCTAGATATGGATGTTAAGGGATGTTTTTCATGATACACGTAATTCAATCGTTTTTAAACACTTGCTCTTTGGGAACATTTCGATTGGGGGGGGGGGGGGGGGAGGGGGCTGGTCGCCTTAGTTTGAAGATCTCACAGATGCAAACAAAAAGTATTTAACAGTTGGGATGAAATTTTCAGTCTGGCAGATTAAAACTGTGCGCCGAACCGAGACTCGAACTGGTTGCAAGCCTATAGCTGTGAAAGAAAGAAGTTACTAGTGGTATCCTCGCTCACCATACGTTTCAAGTGCTGTAGCTAAGAGTGTGCAGTTGTTGAAAATTTAAAATAGGCATAGAGCTTTTTATGTATGAATATTGCTAATTTATGTTTCACAATTTTGTTAATTACATGATGAAAGCTGCAGCATGTGTTCACAACGTTTATAAAAGTGACATTTTCATGTAGTTCACTATTTGTCGTTATACTGACTACTCATTTATCATGAATTTTTTAGACATAGTACAGCAATTCAAACTGATTGTTTATACAATAAGCGTTAAGGTCACGTAAAAGTTTTGGCTGTACTATGAATTTAAGGACGATAGGTCAGAATTTTTATTAATTTTTTCAGGTCAGAATCTGCAGAAAGAAAAGAAAAAATAAGTTTACGCAACCACGAAATCGGTGAACCTAGGAGCTCACAATAAGAAGCTGTTTCCCGACATTCTATTGAGGAAGGATTTACCTAAGGTAGGTAGTCAGTTTGGTCTGCTCATCATACTTGGAAATATTCTCTTTCATCCCATCATAAAGATGCAAGAAGTATGATCCGGGTTAACGTCAATCCTGGTGGAGAAACACGCTAATGAGATAGCAAGAGAGGAGGAGTGAGGTTTCAAAATATCGAGGGGGACATTCCTATTAAATCGATTAAATTTAAGAAGAGATTCTATTAGGATACCTTACATATCAGACATTGCTAAATCAGGGGAAGTAGTGAGGATGTTAGGAAAGGCCCGGGAAACTACCTAGAAGATCAAACACTGGGACGCGAGCTTCGGATCCTTCCATTCATGGGCAAAGGACGTATCAACTGAGCTACCTTTTTAAAAATAATGAAACAAATCTTCTTGTGAAACAATATCTTCCTGACAAGCAAATTTTTCCTGGGAAATTAATTTATTCCCGGTACCTTCGTGAAATCTTAGATCTATACATGTCATAAATTACAGTCACCTGCCGCATTCTTCTGTCTGTATGTCATGAATTACTGTTGGGGTTTTGATACGCTTTTCTCTGATAGACTGATTCACAAGGAAGATTTTGTACATAATTAATAATTATAATAACCTTGAGTGTGTAATATATGTGATGTTATCTGTTCCATATTTAATTGACGGTTGTAGTGGCATCTCGCGGCAATGATAGAAGCTATGAGCTGGTTAGCCACAAAGAAGGCGGTATTTGGCGACAACAGATGTAAAAATAAACAGCCGCAGCAACTCTAGAGAGGTAAGAGCAGCTTGATCAGAATCTTTACATATCGATCTACACATACTATAAATTTCAGTCCTCCGCTAGTCTAGGGATTTTGATGCAGGTTGTCATTAACAGATAGAATGAAACGGGGAAGGTGTGTGTAACTTACCAGAACGAAAAATGCTCCTATTAGAGCACAAAAAAGCGACTATGTCCTGGGCAGAGTTAGGGATGTAAAAGAAGGGAACTAGATTTTCGACTAATCTGGCAGCTTCAAAGACATTTGTATCAATACATCTTCACATGTTCGCGTTTTTACGTGTTAGTATTAGTAGCCATGTCATGTCATATAATGCATCGTGTCAAGTAAAGTAACGAGGTACATAATGTCACGTCGTAGAACATGTCTTGTCACCTAATATGGTATTGGTCATATCGTGAAATATGACGTAAGGTGTCATTAAAATTGCATCCCCACTCGGAAACTTCCTATGATGTATACGCCCTCACTCTCAGATACTTCCTATTGTTTATACATCCCACTCTCTACAAGCACATAAATTTGTGTCTATTTGTTCTTACACCCCTCACCATTAGTTTGACATGGGGTGAGTTTGGGGGAGAAATGGTCCCGTTGTGGTTGCACCTACGGCACAGCTATCTGTATCACTGAGACACGCAAGCTACCCCACCGACGGCAAGGTCCGCCGTTCATGGTGGGTCTATGATGATAATGTACTTAAATAGTTTATATTATGTATATAGACTTACGATACGACCATATTACATAAATAAACTTACGGTGTGATCAAAAATGTAGAATGGGTGTACGAAAAAAGATGCATGATCACGTGACTCAGTGAAGTAGCAGCTTCGAAACTTAGGAAATTGTGCGAATCTCTCCGTGTCCAACAAGAACCATGTGACCAACCATGCGACGAAACAGTACGCAGTAATACATACACGAAACGCGGGCGACAATGCGCTAGGATATGGCGGCTTTTCCACATACATTGATTTGACGACCAGCAGGTAGAAGAATCCGAAGACATAAAAAGAACCTACTGAGAGTTTAATTAATCTGCCTAATAGAAAATTCATTTGACCATTTAACTTGTTGAAATTTAACCGTTGACCAAGTAACTGATGGACCAAAATACGCCCAACTTATTGGAAACCCAACTGATTTGTGGTTAAGTTAATACATCCTATCTTAAAATTATTTTCATTGTTTATTTCGTTTCAATAATAAAAATTGAAAATTAAGCAACCACTCTAGAAAGACTCATGTGATTTTGGCATGAAATTCTGCAACAAACAGTCCGAATCAAGTTTGAGTATGACAGGCTGAAAAAAGCATAACAACTGCGAAATAATATATGCAAGACAAAATATTTACAACTTTTCAAACGTTTCTTATAATTACAGTAAGAATATATTTTATTACCATCTCTATTACTTTAAACTGTCTCAGCCTGTGCAATTCGCTTGATACCGGATTTTATTTACATTTTATGTGCAACTTTAGACCTATATCGTGGCAACGTATAAAGCTACCACAAAACAAAAGGAGACCATTAATTAAATGTATTTTTCTATCTTCTTACAAAATTTGAACCCATTCCCTCAAATTTGAAACATAGAAGTGGCGTATGTAAGAAAAAACTCACAAAAACGTGCTTTTTGCACGTAAAATCGGAATGAAGCAAACAGTTTTGAAAGTGAGTTTCCAATTTTGTCGTAAGAACGCAATTTTTATTTATTTGATTCACTTTAAACGTTTCCCCTCATTCAGTTCACGTAAGAACAAATTTTACGTCCTACGTTTACCTCGACTTTAAATTATCGAATATCAACGACGGATAAAGATTATTCGATAAAAAAATTTCGTTTCGACTTTGTCCATTTATCTACCTTCGTGCAAAGTTTGAACCGATTCGTACAAATTGAAAATGCATATGTGGCGCGCTTCAGAAATCTCCTAGAAAAACGTGTGCTACAACTACTTCGGCTTTAAATCATCATGTCTCGACAACGGATAAAGATTATTGGATAAAAAATTTCATTTTTACTGAATCCATTTAGATAGCTGCGTCCAAAGTTTGTACCGATTCGTGCAAGTTTAAAGAGCACGCTTTAGAAACTTTCAGAAAAACGCGTTTTTTGCAAGTAAAAACAATGAAGCACGATTTTTTCAAACCGTTAAAACTTATTATTGGATAAAAAATGGTTTTGTCTTTATCCATTTATCTACCTTAGTTCAAGGTTTGTATCGATTCGTACAAGTTTAAAGGACAGAAGTGGCGCGCTCGTAGCTAATTGTAATTAGCGCTACCGTTGCGAAGCCTGACAGGTGGCTACTTATTACCTACAGCTGCTTGTGAAAATGTAAAAACTCTTCGTAAAAACTAAAAACTCTTCGCCCACAGAGTCTTGTGTCATACTAAATTGATTTTGGAAACAAAATTCTTCTTCGAAACAAAAAAGACCTTGAGAAATCAAAATCTTGTTTCAGAAGTTTTTAAATCAAAAGTGCACTACTTGCAAACTTATTCTAGCTTCGAAAAGCAAAGATATTTCTCGAGAAATGCTATTTGTTGAGTCTGAATAAAGAAGTCCTCCTGAAGTACATTCTTTACTGGTACGAAACGATTCCTAGCGGTTGACCCAGCGCTTGTCGAATATAAGTGTTCTGTTTTATCGCCTCTGCTCTTAGGTTGCGTTGTCATTCTCCAAAGTTAGATAATGTGGTCTAGAAGATCGGTGTGTTTTGTCGAAGCAATCTTGTATCCATACTCTCTATTTGCGGTTTTGTGTTATCTTGAAATATTCCGAAGTTAGAAATGACATGTAGGCTAAGTTATGCGTGCAGTTTGTTTATCATTGAGTAATGCATGAATCGCCCTACTAAGAAAGTGACGCTATTGTGGATTGTTCTTGGGTGACCGTGGCTCTGACTGTCCTGTTACAGCTTTACTTCCGCCAGTATCGCCGTCCCACCTTCTAAACTACACAGACGTTGCTCTGCATATCTTGCTCGACTACAATTTCTGGAGGAATGGCAGTGAAAATACGATCTAAATGTAAATCTATTGCTGACGTAGGCCAATTCATCGTAGTCTACTTCTACGCAATGAAGATTTTTAGGACTCGGTGGGAGTACTTAATAACTATCAGGCCTTTAAGGGATAAAATACCTGTGACAATGAAATCTAGAACGGAGACAATTAAAAACTTAATTGGCGGATACTAATTATTAATTCTGCCTTTTCTGGTTTCTTTCTTCATCTTTACCGTATTTTTGACTGACTAAGCATAATTGTTTCACTAATTTCACAATTATGCTATTTATGATTAAACACTAGATCAACTAGTCAATGCATCAGAAACAAGCTGGCCATAGCTTACTTTTAAAGTAGTACTTGTGGTTTATATCAGAAGTGACGGCACCACGAACTATATAGTGTATCTTTACTATAAAAAATTAACTGTTTTGACCATAAATGTTGTGATCCATCTGTCTTGACTGCGATAAGTGACACAAAGGTATGTGCTAATATCTTCTTCTGGCTATAGCGGGCGTCAGAAAAATAAACATATCAACGTCGTCTCATTATACCACAGCATTGCCAGCGATAATTTGAAATTTCAGCAAAACTTCCGAAAAAAATATTAGCCGTCTCTATTTTTAGTCTAGAATATGGTGGAGTACTCTACAAAAGAAAATTCTTGCCTGTTGTAATGAAAAAATAAATAAATAAAAACGAAAGCTGCAATACATTTTCAAAAAAATAATTTAATACTTCACCCTCTGGTAGTAAACGGAAGTTCTAACATAAAAACCGAAAAAAAAATCCATGAACATTCTCAGAGTTTATAAATGTATTTATCTGAATGTTTTTGTGAAAACATAAAAGTAGTCCGAGATAAAAAATAAAACGTATCGTACGAGGTGGGAAACAGTTTCGCCTGTCTAACGAAAAAAATCATCGCTGATGAATTTTCATTCTGTTGGATCTCTTAGAAACTACCAGTGATAAAGTTGTTAAGGAAACTATAAAATTAATTTTATTAACATCTAAGACATCATTATTGCATGATGTAACATATGAACGCAGATTATTTGTGAAGGACACCGCGCACGGCAGCACGCGGTTACTTGTATGCCGCCGCCAGGAGGTTTGTTTCGACGGCTTGCCTTAATAGAACAGACAATATTCCACAACTCCCAAAATTTTGTTATTCGCAGCTGTCACAGCCCCTCCATCACTGCACCAATCACCCAAAATGCCGATTGTACAGCATTAACTATAGGACCTGAAACGAATTCCGACGTTCCGTTGAAGTCGAATAAAATATATAATTTTGTTCGTGCGGTTTTGTGAAACCTAAGTATTATCTAAGTGTAGTACATGCGTACTCCCCTTAGCAACCAATAAATGTATTGTTCGCGAAAGCGTCACTCTTACTGCTGCTATGCCTCTTTATTCTATCAAACATTTTCGTCCATCATTACACTGCAAATCAAGTGAGCAAAGAAGACGAGGAACGGAGGCCTCTGCACCAGAATAATTTTTTCACATAGATCACTCTATACTTTTCTAGCCGCCGGATACTTTCCTCTGTCCTAATAACGATGTGCAGTTGCGCACAGTAACAATTTGTTAAAATTGTCAAACTCCATTTATATCCCTTTCTTGGAGAATCGAAACACCTGGTCACATGTAGAGATTCTCCCGATGTTAGAACATCGTTAGTAATGGAATGAAATTTTCACTCTGCAGTGGAGTGTGCGCTGATATGAAACTTCCCGGCAGATTAAAACTGTGTGCTCGACCGAGACTCAGGACCCTTACCTTTCACGGGCAAGTGGCGTACCGACTGAGCTACCCAAGGACGACTCACGACCAGCCCTCACAGCTTTAATTTCTCCCCAATACCTAGTCTCCTACATTCCAAACTTCACAGAAGCTATCCTGGAAGAAAGGATATTGTGAAAACATGGGTTAGCCACAGCCTGGGGGATGTTCCCAGAGTGAAGTTTTCACTCTGCAGCGGAGTGTGCACTGCGCAGTCGGTAGAGTATTTCCCGCGAAAGCCAAAGGCCCCGAGTTCGTGTCTGGGTCCGGCACACACTTTAATCTGCCAGAAGTTTCACTGTTAATACTGCATAGAGTTGATTCCGAAATACCACAAATTTTTGCTGTCAGTTTATGAATGCAAAATTTATTTATGCCTGGCTTCTTTACTGTTGTCCAGATCAGTAAAAAAGGCTTCAGTCCGCTCGATACAACAATTTTAGTTGGTTTTCGAATGTTTTGTCGCCCTTTACGCAAACAAACCGGCGTAACGCTATACGTTGGTCCTTGCTCCTGCATTATGTTCACCACAAAACACTCGATACCGTGCGGCAGTGTAGCGTACAGCTGGAGCAAACCCCTTAATTCCTAGTATGTTTACACCAACACATCTGTCAAGCGCACAAATCGCAGCGCTTCGCGTCTGGAGAAACGCAACGCGTGACCTTGAGCTGTCTATTTTGGTGATGCCGCTCTAATAACATCTACGTTATTAAACGACTCACAGTGGCAGGTTGCCTCTCCAACGGCATTTAGGGGTGACAAAACGATTCTCAGTATTTCATGCAGGTACTGATAGAAGTTAAAAATTTAAAATACTGTCATAATTTGGTCATTAAGAGCGAAAGTCTCATGTTAAAGGTTTAACGCAGTAAGTCAAGTATTACAGATACGTAGAAGCTATGTATATTTCTTGAGGCAATATAACTCACCGTGCGCAAATTACCCGGACTACATTGGTCCAGTATTTCAGAAAGAGAGCACATAACAACTTCCAGTAAACGTTAAACGTAACTTCACATCTATATTACAAAACTGCTTCTCACTGACACTCCCACCCCTTCCCCCAGCCCCTCCTCCCCCACAAAATGACGAAGAAAAAAAGTTTATCGGTTACTACATTATCGCAGTTTGTGTAGTGGAAATGGAAATGAGCGTTTGGCGTCATTGGCCGGGAGGCCCCTTGCAGGGCAGGTCCGGCCGCCTTGGTGCAGGTCTTATTACACTCGACACCACATTGGGCGACCTGCGCGCCGGATGGGGATGAAATGATGATGACAGCGCAACACCCAGTCCCTGAGCGGAGAAAATCCCCTACCCAGCCGCGAATCGAACCCGGACCCGGAGGGCGGCAATCTGTCACGCTGACCACTCGGCTATCGAGGCAGACAGTTTGTGTAGTAAAACTGTCGTATCAGGCTTGAGAATTCAATTTATTACTTTTTTTGCTATTGTCTCTATTCGCAACAAATTTTTCAGACAGTATCCAAGGCATACCACTGAATGTACCTACAAAATATCATTGTAAGGAACACAGTTTGGAAGATCTAAATTTTTATACATGAGAGTTCGATTTCCTTAAGTAATCGGGGGTGGGGGCTGACGGTAGAATACCAAATGACAAAGCACTAAATATTGCTGCTCCCACTTCGCTGGCTAGCGGGCATATAATGGTCGTGCTTTTCTTTTGTGAAAGTGGTTATTCAGAACAAATAAATTAATGGAAAACCAAAATGATCATAATGAGAATCGTCCACGTGTTCATTTGCTGACTTTTTAGATTTCCATATAATCTCTGCTTTCAGTTTCCTACCACGAACTTTGCACTTAGACTGTCACACTGGCAAACGCCGATTCGCCCGTCCGACTCTCTGACGTAACTCAGCGAACCTACTTCTTGTTCCCCGAAGAGCCGAACTCACGGCGCTACAAATGAAGTCTTTCATAACATGCCGGGGTATCCCAGAATGCAGGACAGCGGTAAATCCGCATTGCTAACTCTCTCCAGTTGTCCCATGATGATGTCACAAACGACTGTTGCGTCTTCTGCTGATTTGTATCTGTCTTGCAGTAATATGATGCAGGGAAGACCCACATTCCTTCTTTGGCGCAAAAAGTCAGCTATTTCCATGACAAAATCACATATATTTCAATAAGCTAATAATTCAACTATATAAACGTTCGCAATTACTTTTATAATATACGTTTAAAGCAAATTTACAGTTATATTGTTACAGATGACGGTAAAGTCTTAGTCCGCATCTGTGGTTGAGCGCATATGTGTCAATTCGCAAGAATTCGGAGATTAGAGCACCGCGCACAATCTTAGGGCTTTTACCGTCAATATATCCTAAAATTATTCAGTAAATTTTTTTACGCTGTTACGTACTTTAGGTTTCGTGTAGGTTCATGTTTCGCGGTAGAAAGTTGTTTTCCTTGTAACTGACGGTTTACTGAGCATTTCTTTATAAATGCCGGTTCGAATGTCGGAGGAACGGTGAATCACATTTTACTCTATAGTACTTCCTAGTATAACATTAGCGAACATCTCTGTCTCAGTAGCTTCTGTCCTGGCTTTTGGTTGTAGGAGGTAACCGAGGCTCTGTAATGAGCCGTATCTCAAACAGTCCGCTTTATTCCTTGGAGTAGAGAACAACAAACTACGTACATATATATATATATATATATATATATATATATATATATATATATATATATATATATATATATATATATATATATATATAACAGAACACATGGAAATATGAGGAACATATGAAGATTTGACGCTGGAAGAAGATACGGGAGCGATTACACGTAGCCTCTACTGAAGAATACAAATATTTAGGAGTAAAAATCACACGTGTTTGTAAACAATGTAAGGGCATTAATTCAAAAATAAATACTAAAAGGTGTACTATTGGAACATTAAATGGTTGTTAACGAACCTACTAGATTATTAAGAAAGCAAAGGAAAAAATCTTCAATACAGTTATTACAAGCATTATGACAAATGGGTCAGAAGTAGGCACAGTTAAACCCCAATTAATGAAAAAATTGATGCCATCTGAGACGGACATTTCGAGACGGTCCACAGTTACATCCATGCGGAAAACGGTCATAAATTGAGTCATCAAGAACAAAATGGATGTCACAAGATCGAATATTGATTTTGTGGAAGAAAATCAGCTAATATGATATGGACACACGAGATCCTGGGATGAGAAAAGCTAGATCGGAATGAAAGAATGAGACCACCGGCCACCTGACTACAAATAGTTCAGACATTAATTGGAACAAGAAATACTGAAGAAAATTTATGGGCAGATAGGCACGCATGGAGAACGAAAATTCAATTTGATGTATAATGTTGTGTTACCGGAAAACGTAAATACACTGCAAAAACCCGACAACAATAATAGTTCGTGATGTGAACACGGTGGAGTTTACCACTGTTTGTGGTTCACGACTTATAGTCGAAGACGAAGCGCTATTCGTTACAAATGTTTGCAGAGCTGCATTCACTGTACGATGCAGCAGGATAAAGTGGTCGGAAATCCAAACGAAGAAAGTTTTTCATCACGTATCATATAATTTCAAAAGCTTTATCGCCTTGGTTTTAAACTTACGAGAATGTTGGCTGTTAAAGCCAAAGAGAACAGGCCAAGATTCACCACAGAGAATTTTACGCTCTGTGAAATTAAGGAGACCCTGTCGAATCGTATGGGAGAAGATTCATCAATAACCACTGGTCAGCTTGCTCGTAAACTGCACACGTCGAATAATATAGCGTGTACTGGTGCAGCGGCAGTTACATCCCTGTTATTAACAGCGTGTGCAAACCGTGCAGCCAAAATAATCTTGCAGTCAGAGTTAATTTTAGCAGTTAACTACATTGAGATGCAGCCATTAGGATGTGATTATCACTTTCAATGGTTGCTCTTGTTATGTCTTCAATTTTCCCTGAAACTGTCCACTAACATACCGGGCTGTAGAAAAAGTGTACGGGACAAATTGTAGGACACATTGCTGACACTTAGACGAAGAAATCATGTTATATGAACATGGGTCTGAAAACGCTTTGCTTCCCATCTTACAACTCATTTTCTGCGACTCATTAATCACGGGGAACATACAAGACCAGAATGTTAGAATCATCGACAGACGTCATCCTCACGCAACTATTGAAGACAGTCATCAACAAAGATTTTTTGTCGGTGCTTGGGCGGCATTGTTGGTGACTGTTTGGTACGACTTCATTTTTTTCCACTCAGGCTCAACGGACAAAATTATTACAGTTCCGTAGAGAATGTTCTACCTGATCTGTCAGCAGATGTGCCTTTAGCTGTGCGACAAAACTCGTGTATGATGAAGGACCTCCTCGTTTAAGGTCATGTCCGTCGGCTTCTAAATAACAGATTCGGTGAGAGATAGATAAGTGGAGATGGACCAATTTCTACCCCTCTACATTCTCTGGACCTAAACCCACTGGACTTTTGTTTGTGGGAGCTCTTGAAAGCTCTTGTGTATGAAATCCCAGTACAAAATGGTCAGAGTCTCCGTGCTCGTATTATGGAAGACTGCGGAACATACGCATACTCTAGGGATACATCAGCGCATCCGAGATTCACTGTGACGGCGAGTTGATGCGTGTATCAATCGCCACGGAGGGCATACTAAACGTTGCCTATGAGAAAGAATTTCGTGTTTTTCCCATGATTTATGAGTTGCAACACTGAGACAAAACGTTTCCAGACCCATGTTCACGTAACATAATTTCTTCTTCTAAGTGTGAGGAATGTGTTCTGCAATTTGTGCCACACAATTTTGTTACACACCGTATTTCAGAGGATGATGTACAAATTCCCCCGGTCAAGTGGTCGCTCCGTTTCACCGCCCTTTCATTGCAGACCTGAATCGGCATCACCGGTGCCTGTTTTCATTTCACTGTTTCCTCCGTTTCTCTCTGTAGTACGGTGGAGTTTTCCAGAATTAAGAGAGATGCTGGATAGGGAAAGTTAAGATATTTGATAAGAGAACACGGCAGAGTTGTAAACTTGTTTCGACTAGACTGTGTTTCAGCGGCCAGAATGAGCTATTTTCTCCGAAAGACACGCATTTTGGAAGCAAGCCCTTTACTCCCAGATAAAAAACTTCTGCACACGTGTCGCTTCATTTGGTCCGGCGTGGGAAACACCGTTGTGTCCGCAGCGACGCCAGCTAAGGACTCGTCCAAAATTTTGAGAATGAAGCTTCTATAGGCTTACCTTTCCCTTTTCAACACTTTTGCCCATTTGACCCGGTGTCGAGTGTGTCATTGGTCAGTTTCAGAATAATGTCATGGAGTGGTAGATGTCTCCAGGCTCGCTTCGTCCGTTTCTGATCGACTGCCTTACTAACGAGATAGGAAAGAGTGGGAGATTGCTTGATTCTGATTTCCATTCATCGGAACTTGCAAACCTTGTGCTCATTGGGCGGCGAGTTCCCGCTCTGGCAAAAAGACATCCAATTTATAGAGCATTACATAGGCACACTCAATTTTAGATTTTCAGAGTACACTTCGATTTTAGATTCCTTAGAGTAGTGACTTCAGATTAGCACGGGCCTTGCTGCCGCTAGTAGAATGTCTATAGTTGAGCATTAAGTACAAAGAGATTGCGGAAACCATATTCTCTAGCTGCTGCTGTCGCTTTCCTTATTCACGGGTCGGATGCTTGGTAAGATGCGCTTTCGTCGCACCCACTGCTGTTGCTCAGACGCGAAGTTAAGTCGTTCCCTTCAGGAGCCAAGAACGCAGTTTTAAATTGGTTGGCTGATTCGGGGGAGGGGACCAAACAGCGAGGTCATCGGTCCCATTGGATTAGGGAAGAATGGGGAAGGAAGACGGCCGCTCCCTTTCGCGGGAACCATGCTGGCATTTGCCTGAAGCGATTTATGAAAATCATGGAAAATCTAAATTAGGATGTCCAGACGCGGGTATGAACCATTGTCGTTCCTAATGCGAGTCCAGCGTGCGAAGTTTTAAATTCACACATCACCCGGTTGCTCTAAATGTGCCTTCTGCGAATCTTATGGTGTTAGCCCCTGTCTTTTCGTGTACTTTCTAATCTAGTTAACAAGTTACGCTGTCATTGGACGTGTCCACGAACTGTTAACGTAACTTTATTTCATCCTCTCTACCCATCTGTGCCAAAGTTAAGCTTTAATGTTATAATTCTTTGTCTGTTTGTCAATGCGTCTTTTTTATCTGTCAGTGGGTAATTTGCATTTCTAAAGATAATAAATCTAATTCTTACAGTGATCATTTCTTTTCTTTCCTAGCTTGAAGCTCCCTCCTCCCCTTAACATGTTTACGTGAGTGGTGTGGTACCCATTTGTTTCATGTTTAATTAGGCCACCACTACTAACATTCATTTAAACAAGGCGTTTCCGTTGCGCAACAGCATCTTTGTTTTAAATTAATTTGCATGGTCAATTGGGGTGGTTCCTGTCTTTCAGTGGGCAGAGTTTGGCATTGCGCATCCCAGGAGTGTACTCTAGCCACAACCGACACCTCACAGTACGAATTCGTTACTATAAGGTGTAAAGTATTCATGTTATTAAAAAACTAAATACTCATTTCTAGCAATTAGTTCCTTATCTCAAAGACGGAGTTACAGGATGTCCACAATCTGTATATTTAGAACTCTTAAGATTTAGCATGGGCAGATTACTCCGACGCACGCTTCAAATATTTCACCGGCATCTCATAAGGCGAACTTGATGATTAGAGGACTGCTGGAACTCCCAGGATCCTTGTTAAGCAAAGTATGATCATTTCTTGAATTAGTTATTTACGTAGATGACAAAAGTGTTATAATTCATTATTCAGCTACTGTATGTCTATTAGTACTGAGAGTTTTCGTACGTAGGGAGTTCTTAACTAAAGAGGTGCGATATGTGCAGATCTACCCATCGATGGGGACTGTTTATAAGTAACGTATTCTGTGAGAATCGCTATAAAAGCGATTAATTTTTTTGTACTATGTGCAAATTTTTTCTTATACTATTCAAAGACGGGGTATGGAAGGAAAGACGGCTTGTACGCGTCTGCGCGACATATTATAGGACTAACTTAATCTCCATTATCTCTGCGTGATTGATCTGTAAGAGGCTAAAGAATATTAATGTTTTCCACTATAAAAACTTGCCGTTGGTCTCTTCTAAGCAGGTTCTCGTGAGATATAGAGAGTATGATGTATATGTTCCAGTGTCTGTCATTTACGATTAGTCAGCAAATCTGTTATACTGTCTTGCAAGAATGCTAGCCTATAACCACTCCATGTCCCTTATTTGAATATTATCTGCGTTTTAAGTTCGACCTGATATCGATTCCACACACCTGAGAAGTATTTCTGTACATATGTTATCTTAGAAACCTCTTCTGTAGACTAACTGTAATTTCCCAGTACATTATCAGTAATGGAAGTCTGTCATCCGCGTCACCTAGAATGTGCTCTTGAGAACATTTAAATTCGCAACTCACACATTATTATTCCCTTATTTGTGTGACATATCTCAGATCAGTTTTAACTCATTAACAGTATTATCATAGATTATTACATTGTTATGTTTCATGAAGTGTACACCATTACATTCTGTAGAGCTGTCCTTCGAACGGGATTTATTTCGTTTGATATATTTCTATTCGGATAATGCTAACTTATGGATGATCATGTCATACGCCAAAAGGATTAGTTTGTAACTAATGCTACTTACTTAGTCGCTCATGTGTAACATGACTGCTCGTGGCATTTTTGCATTTCTTCAGGGCATTCTATATACTACTTCAGTGTCTGTGAATGACCCCTCTTTGTCTGTGAAGTTCGATATAGTCGTAAATCAGATTACATACGCTATGCGATTGCATTTTTAGTTGGTAGTCTAGAAACATTGAATCCATCTGGTTACCACTGCCTGTGACGTATAGAATGTTTTCATTGACAAGAATGGGAAGTTTTACGCCATGATACTTTTACCGAAAGCTATTTAAACTCATACTACACTCTTTCCACGGCTGTGGGATATGTTGATTAAAATTCCAACCTTATTTTCATTATTTTCAGTGTAAATGAAGAATCGTGCGAGCACATAATAGCTATTGGAATGTGTAAAGCTACTGTTACTTTTCAGGTGGACACTGCAACACAGGAATCCCAGAGAACGTGCATGCGCAGCTTGTCGCCAATTATCAGACCTTGAGAAAAGTCGAATGTCTATTTCCCATCACATGGAAACACCACAAACACATTACCATTCCTAATACGGTGTAAGAAAGCTCTTGGCATTGAATACAGCCACCAGTCGTCTCGGAGTGGATAAGTACAAGCCTTGGATGGTTTCCAAGACATTCTTATGCCACTCATCCTGCAAAACTGTGGCAATTTCAGGTAACGATGATGGAAATGAATAGCGATTAGGCAACCCTCTCTCCGAAGCAGACCACAAATGCTCAATAATACTGAGATATATTGATTATGGTGGCCAGGTCAGATGCTACGATTCATCCCCGTGCCCGCAAAACCAACCTTGCCCGACTCGAACTGTGTGAACAGCGGTCCTCTTGTCTTGGAATACAGTATGACTACTGGGGAACAAACATTGTACAATGGAGTGGATCTGATCTGCCAAAATGGTTGAATAATCCTTGTGAGTAATTCGACCTTACAGGGTAACCATAGGGCCCACGGAATACCACGATATACTTTCAAATAACTTCCGGGAATTCAGACAGGTAACACTTTCAGCCACCGCCGATATTTCGGCGGGAGAACACCCCGCCATTTTCAAGGCAAACTGAAACGGACAGGCGGCGTACATGCAAATGTAAAACCACGGTTCTCGGACTGAAGCAGGAAAGATAACACACACACTGAACACTTGTGCCACCAAACATGACCAGAGTCAGAGCTATCGATAGTGAGACTATGAATTCGCAGGTGAGATGGCATTGGCTCTATCCCTCTGTTTTTTGACAAGGGAGAGACCCGTATTCCAAACAGAGTTTAAATAGAAACCTCCATCCCTGTTAACGAGGTTGCTCGCTAATTTAATGACAACTGCCTCCCTAATAACATTGTCCCAATAGCTGGACATGCATGCCAATATCTCGGTGTTATTATATAACATGGGGCGACCAGTATCCAAGCAATGTTCGGCAATAGCAGATCTACTTGGCTGCTGTAATCGTGTGTGCAGTTTATGCTCAGTACATCGGTCCTCCACGGTCCCGATAGTTTGACCAATATATGCCATGCCGCAGCTACAAGGAATACGATATACATCCGCTTTACGCAGTCCAAGATCATCCTTAACGGAACTCAAAAGTGCTCTAATTTTAGATGGAGGTCGGAAAACATATTTCATGTCTTATTTCCGTAATATATGACCGATCTTGTTGGAAGTGTTTCCTACGTAAGGCAAAGAGGCAGTAGACTTAGGTGTTGACTCAGAATTATCATCGATCACCCGATGTACGGTTGGTCGATGGCGCAACGCACGTTCAATCTGTCTATCACTATAACCATTTTGACGAAATGTAACTTCAAGATGGGGCAGCTCAGCTGGCAAAGTCTCAGCGTCAGAAACGACATGTGTCCTGTGTACCAAGGTACGAAGTACCCCTTCACTCTGAGCCGGATGATGACAACTATTAGCCTGTAAGTTCAAGTCGGTGTGAGTACGTTTCCTGTAGACTGCATGTCCAAATGATCCATCATCCTTCCTGCTAACCAACATGTCAAGAAAGGGAAGGCAAACATCCTCTTCCAGCTCCATCGTAAAACGAATGTTCGGGTGGATCGAGTTCAGATGTTCTAGAAAGACATTCAAATTCTCCCTACCATGAGGCCAAAAACGAAGGTATCGTCAACGTATATAAAGAAACAGGCGGGTTTCAAAGGCGCCGACTCCAATGCACGCTCCTCGAAGTCTTCCATAAACAAATTTTTGATCACAGGAGACAACGGACTACCCGTCGCAACTCCATCTGCCTTTCGAAGGTTCACAAGGAAGGGGTTCCTTTCCGTCCTATAGTGAGTAACATCGGTGCTCGGAGATATCGTGTAGCCAAGCATCTTGCTTCTCTGTTGATTCCACAAGTAGGTCCGCGTGAACATCGTATCAGGAACTCAGCTGATTTTTTAGTCTTTTGGGGGGACTGCGGTTGAATGACTCTGATATTTGCAGGTACGCCGCCTGTTGCAGTTTGCCTTCAAAATGGCGGGGTGTTCTCCCTCCGAAATATCGGCGCTTGCTGAAAGTGTTACCTGGCTGAATTCCCGGAAGTTATTTGAAAGTTGTATACGCCAAGAGAAACTCAGGTCTCACACGATATACTGTAACTGCCCAAATCAGCAACAGACCTGCGCGATGTTTCGGTTTTGGAAAGTAAACACAGCCACAAGTTGGAAAAAGTGTGAAACAAGGCTCATCCTACCAAATGACATTCTTCTATTGCTCCACGGTCTAGGTTGTACGATTTTGGCACCCCGTTTTCCTGTTGCATTACTGGTGAGTGGTTTTGGAATTCCAGCTTGCCCTGCAGTTGCCAGCTTATGGAGCTCCCTTCGCGTTGTTTTAGTACCGTCGGGGCTCACGAGTGAGAGATTCAGATCCTCAGTAACTTTTGCAGCTGTCGTACTTTTATCTTTCGTCAAAATACTTTTCAGTGATCGTCTGTCATGGTCATTCAACCCACGCTTTCGTCCGCGTTGTGACTCAGCGAATGATGTTTTTCCGCTTTACCTATATGCGGTATAACTCTTCGATACGGTGCGTCTTGAAACGTCAAATACTTCGGCTTCCTTGGATATCAGAGCCCCACCACACAAGCAGTAACAATTTGCCCACGTTCAGGTTCATTTATCTTCGACATAATGCACTCACAACTATGCAGAACACTGTTCAGAGCACTACCGTCGTTTGCAAAATATTGAGGCCACTGCACGGGTGTCGTTCGTGGTCACACACAACAGTCCCACCAGCAGGCTTGGCTACCACCTGTTCAAGCGTGAATTTCTCGCCCAGTTTCCGTATTTTTGCCCAGTGCATATATAATATTAGGTGAATCACTGAAAACTTCCACCGCAAATGTTGCGGCAATGCAAACTGTTGTTGAGGTGAGGTTTTCACAGAATGGATTGGTAGTCAGGGGCTCGTACTATTAGCCAATCAACAGATTGTAATAATACTTAGAATTTTTTTGCAGACATACACTTTTTAAATCGACAATACCTATTGATATTAACAAACTAAAAGTAGGGTAAATTAGAGTGTCAGTAGTGTTTGTTGCAGGATTCTAGTGCCAGTCGGCTACGAGATATCGTATTTTGAAAAGTTCTACACCGACACTTGTATAATATCTGTGGCAGCCCACACTAATGAACAGCGCAGTGTAAACACAAGTTATGTGTATTCTGACGGGTAAAGAGCCAGTTCATCATGACACTTGTGTTCAAACCAACCACTGACAACGGCTTCAATCTGGTATGGAACGACTGCTGCACATGTGCTACAATTTCAGCGTAGCTGTACGAGCAGGGTGCAGTAACACCATCTTTGCTATTATCTGCTGTAGTTGGTATGCCACTTTATATAGCGTCTTTCAGCTTTCCCCACAGAGACAAGTCTACAGGCGTTAAATCTGGGGAACGAGCCGGCCAAGGTATTGGTCCTCTGCGTCCAGTCCAGCTGTTTGGAAACGGTTCCTGAAGAAATGCTGTAGTACTGGAAACAGACCTATGAGCTGATGATTCACTATCCCACACCACACGCTTACACACCATGGACACTGACGTTCCACCTAGAGAAGCCAACGGGGCTAGTCAACAGACCAATAATGCCTGTTTCGGTTGTTTCGTGGCCATGATTGGTAAACGTGGCTTCATCACTAAATAAGATACATTAGAGTATTTACAGAGCTCAATACGATCCTCATAATCGTTTCCATGCAGCTCATAATGGAGAGAGGTGTGACAGGGATGGAACCTATGTCGATGGAGAATGCGAAGGACACTTGCCTGACTCATGCCACTTCCTCGTGCGATTTCGCGGGAGCTAACGTGCGGATTAACTGCAACAGCAGCAAGAACATTAATTTCTGCCTCTTCTGTCGTCACTTGCTTACTTCTGTTACGTTGCCTGGGTCTTACACAACCCCTTTCACGTAACTGGTTGAAGAGTTTGACAACTAATTGCCCTGATGGTTGACGTCCATTGGGATATGCTACCACATATAGCGTACAAGAACGCACTGTATTCTTCCTTGACCCTCCACACGTGATGAGCATGTCGGTTTGGCAAATCCCACCGTCCACTCACGATCTACTGGTTGGAATGTCACGAACTAACTGACCAGCAAGTCGCAATACACTCAAGGAACGCGCAAGCACACTACAAGCAAACATAACAACATCGTACATAGCAACTACGAAGGTTGCCTGGCACGAACAAGAGTCAATGTGGAAACTTTTATAAAGACGATATCTTGTAAACGACTCGCACAGAATCCAGGAACAGACACCACTGACATAATTTACCCTGCTATTACTTTGTTAATGTCAATAGGCAATGTTCCATTTAAAAAAGTGTATGTTTGCATAAAAATACACTTTCTGAGAATTATTACAATCTGTTTATTGGCAAACAATACGAGCCCCTAATTACCAGTCCCTTATGCAAAAACAACATGTCAATAGCACTTTCCATTTCCGAACTATCTGCAGTGCTAGTTTTAGGTGATTAACCCTTTATATACGTGAAGCAGAGTGTATGTGTACATTTGCTGATCTTTCCCCCTGTCGGTGGCAACTGATGCGTGATAATTTATTTGTTTATTTAGCAGATGGCTTAAAAATTATATTTCGTAAAAAACATTAAATTTGTACAAGATAAAACTAATGTTAATTTCTCATTATTTTATCTTCTATCAATTTAATTTATGATCTTGTAAAATACTTATGTAAGCCATCCGTTAAATAAATGAATGAATAAATAAATAATCACACCGAACAGTGGACACAGAGAGATCCAGTGGACACAGAGAGATCCACGCCCATTTCAATGTCGAGCCAACTTTACAGATGAGCCTGTGCGATCTGTTGCTCCCATGCGGATATCATGGTGGTTGTCGAGTACTGTGAGTGCATTACATCTTCCAGTACTAGCTTGCTGCTGCTCCACTCTTCCTATACAGAAATTTCACAAAACCAGCTGTGCTATTTCGACACGCCCTGTACGAACCGACGTGTCACACAATGACCAGTGAACGTCCAGCAGACCATGTGAACTCGGTCGTTTATTTATGTGGCACGTATACGAAGAAAAAAGTCTTGCGAACATTGGGAGAATGCGCTATAGCTGCCTACACACGTATCCACTGCATATTGTCGTTTCAACGTGTGGACTTAGGGTGTAGTGTAGTCACAGCTACACTACAGTGCAGGCTGAGTAACTCATCGATATACCCCACTGAAATATATGTGTATGACTTACTGTTCAAATATTTCCAATTTTTTCGAATTTCCCTCTCGCTTTGTTTAGATCCACACGGTACGGTTGTCAAGACACATACAGGGTGAACATTAATAAAGCCGACAAATGGCAGGGATTACGTTCCGCGTATTTCTTATGTGTAATTGACGCAGCGTACTGTAAGCAGCAGAATGGCGCGGTGTTCATATCGGGAACAAGCCGAGATGGTATTTGTGTACGGCCAAGCAAATGGAAACTGTCGAAGGTTAGCATGGATATACCAAAAGACGTACCTCACAGACACTAAACACATAACAGAAGATGTGGACCGGGTTCTACACGATACTGAGACGAACTTAAGTACAAGCTCCAAATCCGGTGTACGCACAGTCCGCCTCTTTTCCTTCTGGAACGATGCATGATAACACAAACGCACAAAAAAGGCTTGAAATTTTGTGTTATGTGGTTGGTGTTTGCAGGTACTTTTTTTTAGTATAACCATACTGCTTCTCTAACCGTTTCTATCTGCTTGGACGTACACATGCACTATTTCAGCTTGTTTCCAACATGACTACCGTGCCATTCTGTTGTTAGAAGTACGCTGGGTCAATCACATAGCCTGCAGTTCATAAGGAACACACGGCACGTGGTCAGAGGAATTGTCATTCAACAGCGCTATCTGCCGTGGCAAAGATGCATTTCCGGACACATGTTCATAGGACCTTCTTTCCTCCATTTCCAGTCAGGAATTCGTCCCTGCAGTTTATCGCGTATATTAATGTTCACCCTGTATAGAGTGTATCCAAACTCTACGTAATAGGCTTACATAGTTTTACTAGTAAATACGATAAATTAAAATTAGTTCCAGCCTACCGCTTCTCTGTCCTAGACAAAATGGTTTTCGGTAGTTTTCCATCGCTTTTAAGGCAAATGGCGGAGCTGGAAATGATGTCGCAGTTGAGAACGTTCTGAAGCAACCCTCTGTTGCGGGTTACAGCTTAGGATTGCCTAAAACGAACCGACCTCTGCACTGGGCAGAGAACTAAAACAGCTCCCCTCTTTCCCATGTCCACATGAATTTCTGTATCCTCTGAACTGATGGTAAATTTTCATCCATCTGTACCGTGTCAAGTTAGCAAATTACTCTTTTCACCGATGAGAACGATGCGTATTCTGCAGTCGAATACAGGTAATCCGTGCATAATTACTGTTAGTACATACAATTTCACTTCAGAGCGTGCACCATAAGAGTACCAATTGCCACTAGCTGAAGAAGATGCATCTGTCAGAAACACTAGTTAGTCTTTGAAAATCGAGATATAGCCTCAAAGTACGGAGGAGTAACGTAGATAAAATACAGAGATGGAAGACAGTGTATTGCTATTGACGTATTTTCAGTTAAGAAACTTCATTATCAGTCGAACTGTGGCCCGTCTGTGATCGAGCGGTTCTAGGCGCTACAGTCTGGAACCGCGACTGCTACGGTCGCAGGTTCGAATCCTTCCTCGGTCATGGATGTGTGTGATGTCCTTAAGTTAGTTAGGTTTAAGCAGTTCTAAGACTAGGGGACTGATGACCTCAGATGTTAAGACCCATAGTGCTCAGAGCCATTTGAACCATTGGTGGCCCGTCTGTAAGAGGGGAGGAGGAGGAGATTAGTGTTTAACGTCCCGTCGACAACGAGGTCGTTAGAGACGGAGCGCAAGGTCGGGTAAGGGGAGGATTGGGAAGGAAATCGGTCGTGCCCTTTCAAAGGAACCATCCCGGCGTTTGCCTGAAACGATTTAGGGAAATCACGGAAAACCTAAATCAGGATGGCCGGAGACGGGATTGAACCGTCGTCCTCCCGAATGCGAGTCCAGTGTGCTAACCACTGCGCCACCTCGCTCGGTCGTCTGTAAGATATTTTCTTCTTGTCCCTACGGTAATTATATATTACTTAATGATTCTCAATACAATGAGTCTTGTTCTGTGATGTATAACAATTTCCTTGATCCAGTTAATATTTTGTTGATTGTGGAAATGAGCAGCGCTTGGACGCGTTTCTTGTTGTAATTGTCATGCGCTGCAATTTTTACTTTTACCCGTTCAGTTTGCTTCATCGGAAATTTGGCACTCGATTCTAGTGTTTTTTTTTTACTGTTTATTTGTTCTCTGGATTTTTGTTAACTGACCGTATCAAATATTTCCATTTTTTTTCGACTTTCCCTCTACAAGTAGTTTCTACGCATTTCTTTTAAACCCCTCTGTTAAACACTCTGTCGTCGTAATTTTTCATGTTCATTGTATTCAGACAGCAGAGGTTCACCATCTGCACTGATTTCCTTTCGCTGCTCACTTTTTTCATTGCCTGTACAAAAAAACTCATATTTTCATCGGTAGAAAGAGATAAGGGGTCATTCTTGCTCTCCATTTTTTACTTCCTTGACTTTTTAGGCTTTGCACGATAAGCACGTTTCTAAGACGAGAAATACTAAAATATCCTTTATTTAAACTGATCACCAGTTTTTATGTATATTACTTCCCATATGCGTCTATACAAAATCGATTCGGAACTCACTAGGCGACGCTGTGTCAGTTGAATAAGAAGGCTGAATCAGCGATGTTTTTTTGTGCTAAGACACGTAACAAATAACAGTTTTTCGAGCAGCCAGTTCAGTAGCGCCATTTTGAGATTATTCTGGTACTCTGCAAGCAGTGACGTCACCAGTAGTAGCTCGACACTAAAGCACGCAGGCCGGTGACGTCTAGCGAAAGTCCGTGACTCATGATGGCGGCGGTACGTCTTCCCCATCGCTAAGAACGTATCGTGCTTAATGCAGAACATGTCATCAGTCGACATTTCTCTGTGTGAAACTGTCTCTTGGAAACTGCCATCCGTGCATCATGTCTTCGGCTGAAATAGTAGATTTATTTGTTACCGGCATTGTGTGAAACCCGGCATTCTATAGAATGCCTACGTAATCTATAGACTACCTACAATCGAACGTCAAAGTACGAAAAGATTATTTTATACATTCCCTAGGCATTGTATACTTCGCCAGACTGTCTGCTGGCAAGCTGTTAATACGCCTAATTCCGCCATTTTTTTCCCGTCACCACTGTTTGCGTTGGCGTTCGGGTCTTTGTTTAATGGTTGCAAAGACAGCATGTTGTTGCACGATGTTCGACTATCACGCCACGGATATCACCATAATAGTTCTCCAGTGTCAAGGGGTTAAAATCAGGAGAGATGGGGTTACCATGCTCAGTACAAGCACTGGCTGAAGCGAGGGGGCGTGATAGACCGCCATGTTTTTATGCCCAAAGCAAGAGTTTCTTCCTTAAAACTCTGTGTGAAACTTGCCCTTGCTACATAAAGCTACTGAAATGACAGTTATATCTGAGCATGTACTTATATACGACACACTTTAATGGACGAATACTCATAATCAGACACTTGCGATCGTAATCCGTTGAAGCAAAATTTCATTCGTTAAGCGTACCTACATGGCGGCAGAACTGTCGATCGTTTTAACTTAACACTCATTCTTAGCTGTATAAGTTCGCAGAAGAAGATCCACCCAATCATTTTACTACATGTGCCTATCAAAATGAACGATTTTTAGATTGTCCTCACCGGACTGGCGGTTTTAGTCATCACTAAAAATAAAATTGTACATTTAATGTGAGGCAGAGTCTTTCTTTTTCTCAGTTAATATCATCTTCACGAGATATTTAGGTTTGGCTAAATGCTGTATACTACCGGAGGACATCAGTGCGGCTCTAGGCGCTACAGTCTGGAACAGAGCGACCGCTACGGTCGCAGGTTTGAATCCTGTCTCGGGCATGGATGTGTGTGGTGTCCTTAGGTTAGTTAGGTTTAATTAGTTCTACGTTCTAGGCTACTGATGACCTCAGAAGTTAAGTCGCATAGTGCTCAGAGCCATTTGAACATCAGTGTATACCAAAAATAGTTCACTGTCTGGTTGGAGGATTAACAATTCATATAGCGACTGGTTGGCAATTGTATAATTATTGCAAATTACTATTTGTCGCTACTACAACATTAAAATTACACTCAAAACTGTATGGTATATCTATTTTGAACAATAAATCTTAAACTACAAACATTCAATACAGATATCAGAATGTCTGTAGGAATTTGCACTACCAGGCATTTTCTGAAGGCATTAGCGGATATCGTTCTGTATCACATGAAATTAAGTATTAAATGAAGTAAAACTAACCACGGCATCCCACTTATGTTGCTATAAACGAAGCTTACCTGTACTAGTCACAATACGCATAAGAAAACAGTAACAGAAATACTTTTGGGCAGCTTGACATAGCCTACACACATTAGAAGATACCAGTACGTTCTCAGCAGCCTATGCAAAACACTTTTAAAACAGGCACTTCGTTAATTTCATAATCACATACACATTTTGCAAACAATCTCTATATACATAGTTTTTACAAGAAGCAAAAACTTTCTAACACAATAATTGACGCAGAACACAGCAATAATGTGCGCAAAAAAAGACTCATAGGCTATGTTATGCATTTTAAATGAATGATGTTCGATCAGTGACAGCTTCTCAGAAATGATCTGTACGTATTCTAGTACATTTTGTTCGTTCCCAGGTTTTTCGTCTCAGTGCCTTGAACGACGAACTTTTCTTTGCGGTGTCACGTGGTAAACTATGTATGATAAAAATAAAATTTGAAGGTAGTGAGTGAAATCACTGAAACACAGTCCTTATTTAAACCAGAATCATTTCTTTAGCTACAGCATTTACCTGTGAAAAGTAACAGCTGATTTTCCGCTTCTGTTAGTGCATCAATTGGCAACACAAGTAATAATTTTTACGTTATTATTTCCATAAACAACATAGCAACGTTCATACACCACACGCAAATTTTTGGCTTCATTTTTCCTGCGTTAAGGTATCTCCATAGATTTTAATCTACTTGTCCATCCTATAGCATCCGGCTGAAGTTCTACAGACGCTCTCCCGTCATACTTTCCCGTTGTTCTTGTATCGCCATGTCGGAAGGAGGTGTAGCGACAACACAGGAACCACGCCATGCTGACATGCAGCGACAGTTCTGCGATGAATTGCCTCAAGTAAGAGCCAATGCTGCTAAAACTGTGTTTTACTAACGGATACCAAAAGTTAGTCAACGATGTGAAAAAGCCTAAGACGACCATGAAGAAGGAACCACGGCACTATTGGTTGCTGAAACACTATGACGTAAAGATAGTCGAGGATAAGACTAAGTCGATCTGTCCTGTTAAACAAGGTACTACTCAATTTTACGTTGCAGACTCCGAGTAATTTATCATACTCCATAAGGCCCATTTGGCTATTGGTCATGGAGGACGTGACAGGATGTTGGAAGAACTTTCGCCCAAATATAAGAACATTAATGACACTGAGCGATACAGTCACCTCTGTGTGCCTTGCCAGAAGAAGCAAAAATGAGTTAAAAAAAGGTGTTGTGGTCAAGCTAATGGTCTTTTGGGAAGACAGCTCCCGTTATCAGGTAGATATCACCGATTTTTAGTCACATCCTGATAGAGAGTACAAGGTGTGTAGAATTGCCAAGATCATCTCACTAAGTTTGCAGTACTCAGGACTCTGAAATCAAAGAGAGCGGACCGAGTGAGGTGGTGCAGTGGATAAGCACACTGGACTCGGGTTCAGGAGGACGACGGTTCAAACCCATTTCCTGCCATCCAGATTAAGGTCTTATGTAATTTCCCTAAATCGCTCCAGGCAAATGCTGGGATGGTTCTTTTGAAAAGGCACCGCCGATTTCTTCCCTATTCTTGACACAATCCAAGCTTGTGCTCCGTCTTCAATGACTTCGATGTCGACGGGACGTTAAACCCAATCTTCTTTCCTTCTCCCTCCAAAGAGAGCGGAAGAAGCAGCCTACAACCTCATCTACATATTTACCTTGCTTGGTGCTCCATCGGCTCTACAGTCTGATAACCGCAAGGAATTTGCGAACAATCCGCTAAGCAGCCTAAAGGAGTATTGGGCCACCGTGAAGATCGTCCATGGGAGGGTGCACCACTCACAAAGTAAGGCGAGAGTCGAAAGAGTAAACCAGGACATTGAAAATATGCTGCGTGCTTGGACGCAAGATGAAAAAAACTAGCTGCTAGAGTGACGGACAGCTGTTCGTCCAACTAATGAAAAAATAAAGCTTTTCATTCAGGGATTAACAGGTCACCATACGAGGGTCTGTTCGGCTGCAAAGCTAGGGTAGGTCTCAAGACGTCGTCGCTGCCTGACGACATTTCACAAGACGTAGAGACTGAGGAGGAGCTGGAAAAAATAGTAGAGAATGTAGAAACAACACAACAGCAGAAAGAAAGACGAAATGAACTAATTCAAGAGACACAGCTCTCTGCAGAAGACATAGTTGACAATGCAATCCATGATGGAAGAAACCTAAACAGTGATGTAAGCCATGTTTGTTGAAGAGCCTTCCATATCTGTGGTTACCGAAAATCTTTCTTTTTCTGATTCTGTGGTGTCTGCTTGAAAGACCAGCGGTGCTCATACATATTAAAAGTTTGGCCGCTTGTGGACATTCTCCTAAAGATGATGAAGTCTACAAATTAGAAGGTTATTGGGATGGCATATTGTTCAGTGTTGCGTTGGTGTTGAGAAAGCTATCCAAAGTAAAACGGAATGAAAATTGAACCTTGAGCTTCAGGCCAAATAAATTAAAAGTGATCCTGATAAAAAAAAATTCCTCTTGTGACTCTGGGTGCTACTGCACAAGTTCCGTTTCACGACTTCGACGAAGAGTGGGGTGACTCAACCACTCTGTTTGCAGCTGTTATGAAGGTGACGGAAGACGGTTTTTGCCGACTCGGAACTGCGGAAGGAATCTCGAAGCAGCTCTACGCAAGACTGGAGTTCACCACAGGTCCAAAGAACTTAATGACAACCGAAGACGTTACCTGACCAAGAAATACCTCTCCGATCTGCAGCTACTTCTCAGTCCACAGGAAGCGGCCAAGGATTCGTCAGGTGGTTGTGCAGCACGAAATACCAAAACATGAGGAGCCTTTATGTGAAAAATACAATTAAACGCACTTCAAAATATCACTATAGGCTTCCCTGCTGCAACAAGTAGGTTACGCCAGTGGTACTTTGTGTTTTATCGGTAAGAATATTCTGTTCCCAATTTTATGTACAAGATCAAATTGCCAAAATATAAAGCGCTTTTTTTCCAAAATGTATGTGCGAATTCCTAAGGGAACAAACTTCTGAGGTCATCGGTCCCTAGACTTATACTACTTAAACTAACTTGTGTTAAGAACAACACACACACCCATGCCCGATGGAGGACTCGAACCTCCGGCGGGAGGGGCCGCACAGTCAGTGACATGGCGCCTCAAACCGCACGGCCATTCCGCGCGGCAGCGCTTTTTTGTGAAGAAGAAAAGTGAGCACTTCCTGTAACAAGTACTTCAATCTCAGTTCTGCTTTCATTGTTTTCCGGTAAGAATATCTTGTGCTTTATTTCGTAGATTTGTTCCTTCACTTTCAAATGCGTATTAATTACGAGTAATTAAGGTTTCTCATGTTGTGTGCTTTTAGCACATGGCATAAATGGTACTGGTCATCCTATACAATGTCTAGAAATTGCACATAGTGCTTAGGAAAGTATGTATATTTTCACAAAAAACCTACGTTTCATAAGAATGAGATTTTCACTCTGCAGCGGAGTGTGCGCTGATATGAAACTTCCTGGCAGATTAAAACTGTGTGCCCGACCGAGACTCGAACTCGGAACCTTTGCCTTTCACGGGCAAGTGCTCTACCCACTGAGCTACCGAAGCACGACTCAGGCCCGCCATTCACAGCTTTACTACTGCCAGTACCTCGTCTCCTACCTTCCAAACTTTACAGAAACTCCCGAGTTCGAGTCTCGGTCGGGCACAGTTTTAACCTGCCAGGAAATTTTTTACATTTCATAGTTTGCCTAGAACCGTCCGGCATTCTATAGAATACCTGGGTTTCATACAATGCCGCTAACATACGAGGGTTGGAACTTTAATAGTGGCAACTATTTATTTACAGCTCGTACAAAAAAAAATACGTGTTTCAAAGTTTTCTTGGCCTACAAAGTAGTCACCAGTATTGTGTATAACACGTTGCCAGCGATGGGGAAGTCGTAGGATACTCTTAGCAGTGCCAGTTATCTTGAGACTTCGAGCGGCGCTGTCTACTGCCCGATGAATTTGTAGCAGTTCTGAAACGAATGCCGTGTAGTTGTTTCCTTCAGTTTAGAAATCGAGTTGAACTCACGAGGGCTTACGTCAGGGCAGTACAGTAGGTGATATAGCACTTAGCAGCCTCATCACTAAAACAAATCAGTAACAGATTGCACTGTACATGCTTGTGCATTGTCCTGCAAACTGATGGTCAGGTCCTGCAATAAGTTCTGTCTCTGTGCTGTTCATTTTTGGAACAAAACTACGACCAGCTAAGAGACAGAAGTGATGACACTTCCTGTAGGACCTAACCATCATTTTGCAGGACAATGCTTTAGCACATACGGTGTAAGCTGTTACTTATTTTGTTTGAGTGATGGGGGCGATAAGTGCTATGCCACCTACTGCACTCCCCTGCCGTAAGCCCTCGTAAGTTCAACTCTATTTCTAAACTGAAGGAAACACTTCACGGCACTCGCTTCAGAACTACTACAAATTCGTCGGCAATAAACCACGCCGCTTGAAGTCTCAAGACAACTGGTACTGCTAAGAGTATCCTACGACTTCCACATCGCTGGCAACGGGTTATACGCAATGCTGGTGACTACTTTGTAGGTCAGTAAAACTTTGAAACACGTATCTATTTTGTACGGGCTGTAAATAAATAGTTGCCGCTATTAAAGTTCCAACCCTCGTATATAGTCGTCAACTTGTCTTGAATGAACTGAATGCTCACATCTTTGTCTATACTTATTCTTATATTTCGCAGGCAGCGTGAAACGTGAACAGTAATTTGTTTGATTATACTTTTCAGCTGTTCATTTTCAACTCAGGTGCTACTTTTTAAATTTTCACTTATGATAGTTCTCACTACGCTGTGCAGAGTACGATTTTCAGTTACACTGGAGGTAACTGCGTGACGTCGCCTTTGTTAGTGGTGGCGCGCCTCTTAAAACATTGGTTAGAATGAACCATTGAAGATGCCTTACTAACCGGTACATTAAGAGACGACGTTCCAAAGACTATAATAGTATTTGGATGGTAACCTATCAAGTCTTTGTTCTCACATTTCATGTCATTAGGTAGTTTCAGTAAACATAAACTTAGCTATATGTAAACTTTGGCTTTATTGTTAACCGTGAAGAAGTGAAACCGCTTATAATTAAAGTCAGGTCAGGTCGAAACTGAATAATATGATTTACGCAGCGCTCGATGACAACTAACTGTGCTAGTTTCGACTGCCACCATGAATGCACAGAGCGCCACATTCCAAACGAGCAAAAGACCTACCAGGTGATCCAGAAAGTTAGAACGAATTTCAGTTGTTTATTACTGACAAACTATAAAAGCTAGAAACACATTGCGCATGTCACTGGATACAGGAAGGTTCGAAGTTTTGACACAGCTGCACTGTTGTTAGTTTGTAGCAACATGGCAACTACAGCTAAGCTAAATTAGTTAGTGTGTTGGAACTTGTGCGATGTCAATCCTTTGTTCAAGTGCGACGTGCATTCCGCCGCCGATTTAGCAAGAAGCCTCTTCTGCACAAGCAATTTTCTGACTGACGTACACAGTTTTCGGAAGCTGGTGGTCAGCCATACACATCTGATGAAAATATCGAACTTATCCGAGATGCGTTAACATGGAGCTCGCGCAAGTCCACAAGACGGGCAGGTCAGGAACTTAAACTCCTTCAAATAATGGTGTGGCGTATTCTGCAACGACGATTGCATGTGAAGACTTATAAAACACAGTTACTGCAGCAACTGTGTCCTGGCGCCGTAAAAGAAGGTATGAATTTTACATTTCATTTCTCAGAACGATTCATCTTTTCGGATGAATCTTCGTTTTATTTTTCGGGTTAAGTAAAAAACTGTAATGTAAGAATCTGAGGATCACAAAATCCTGGCGTCTTCGTCGAACATCAAGGACACTCACCGAAACTGAATGTCTTTTGTGCCGTTTCTGTTCACAAAGTTCAAGGACCTTTCTTTTTTGTGGATGAAACAGTGATATGAATGTCATACCTGGAAAAGATTTGTTGTTGCCTCAACTTCACGAAGATTCCATTATATCATTTTTATGGCTGACAGCACCCTACAACTGTTTCACCTTGGAGAGAGGATGGAGGAGGATTTTGGTGTTTAACGTCCCGTCGACAATGAGGTCCTTACAGACGGAGCACAAGCTCGGATTAGGGAAGGATGGGAAAGGAGGTCGGCCGTGCCCTTTCAAAGGAACCATACCGGCATGTTTCACCTTGGAGTGCGCCGTTATCTTAACAACACCATCTCATAACGTTGAATTGGAAGAGGTGAGCAACAAGATCTTGTTCATTGCTTTTGGCCTCCAGGTCACCAGATCTCATACCTTGCGGTTTTTTTCTGTTGGAGGTACACAAAAAACAGTCTTTGTAGATCTATGGCAGCTATTGTTCAAGAGCAGACAAATCGAATTGTTGTGGAACTAATCTGAGATATCATCCGAGCAGCTAATTTAGTGTTTAAATTTATTTTTCCTTTTCTTTTTCGCATAATACAAATTAAAAGTTTGCTACTCTCAACAACACGGTACTATTTATAGTCCGGGTCTCATATTTCGAGTCCACGTAAGGTTGCTGCGTGCACCCATATATAAAATGTTTAGTAACTCTGGCTGTAGCATGTGATGTGTTTTAAGCAAGACGAAATAACAGCATACGCCGTCTTGTCACGAGTGAAGGAGGTATGGGTATATGAAAACTGCACCCGGTGAAATTTGCGCCGGTACAAAAATCTGTGAAATTGGCGCCACTTGTTCCTGAGTCACGTGATAGCTGCACCACGTGAGACCTCGTCTACCGAAGACGCTTCGTAAGCCCTCAGTGAGGTGCTGTGCCATCCTATCTGAGCCGCGAGACACCGTCATGCGAATGACCGGCAAGTAAAACACTCTGCAGCCACAAGAAGAGCGCCACCAGAGGTCAACATATCATTCTACAATATGCCCCCTTAGTTAGGCATATTGCACTTTATCGTTTAAACCTTGCTTCTTCTTGTTGTATTCTCAATACTAAAACAAAAGATCATGTTATATATTGTCACCTTCAAAAATTTGTTTTACTTAAGTTATTTTGTGATGGATACTTTTACCTTTCAAAGTATATCTTACTTCATACACCATCTTATAACGCTCATACACCTTCCGTTTGGCGAATATGGCAATGACATACAGGAAAGTAATTATTCATGTTTCGATGTAATATACAAAATATGGCCACATGGAGCACTAGGAGTGGGAGGAGAAGCTATGTACAGTTTCTGTCACATATGTAAGTACATATTGTTGGCCTTTTTGTTAGTATGACAACGCGTCTAACTTAAATAATGTGTACCATATACTGACCCACGGGTATGGACTGTATTTAATATTATATTTATTTTAAATTAGGCTTTGTCAATGGAGATAGTTACTATTTTTAAATTTCGTGTTTGTAAGTTTGTTTTGTGTTTTCCTTTGTAGTTCCTGAAGAGCCGGTCACAAGAACAAATCCTGTGACTGCGACCTAAAAAAATTCAAATTAATTATGATCATTTACGACTGTAAAAATCTTAGCATTACAGTCCTTGTTCGAGCATCTTTAGTTCTCTTCATCAGTAGTTATTATTGCCGTACAACACCACACCAGCGCCCTCGGTTGTCCTATCCGTGGGGCAAGTTGAGTTTCGGATAAGGGCTATATTGGACCTTTTGTTGACCTTTTTATAGTCACAACTTGCACTGGACGATGTTTACGGGACACCACTTTATTTTACCGACACTGTGTTTAAGTTAGTATCTGCATGTCCAGATACTACTTTTTTGCTCACTTATTTGGTCTTTCTTGTGGGAGAACACTAGTAGGGAATATATCGAATCTTCATGCAATCTTCGTCATGTATCAAGAGAACTAGATGAAAAATAAAGTAAAGACTAAGAAGGCTCAAAATCCATTACTGTAATATCGGTGACCACAGAGCGGATTGGTTAACTTGCGAGGTTGACAAGCAACACCACTGCCCCGTGCCCCGTTTCTACGCAGACGCACTCACTTGTCAGCATTTTGCGTAATCAACTAATCACTGACGTCACTGATGTGGTTGGCGGCTGATCTGCACCCAGGCTCGTAAAGCACAGCCACCACGAGTAATCGCTTTCGACCAGAAATTGCTAGTAAATCTGCCTTAAGACCCATTTATACAACCAGCTTTGTTGTCTCAATTGGCTGCTTGAGGCAAGTGAGTCCATGCAGCGTCCGTGGCGTTTTATTCATGTCTGAGTCTTGTCTGCTTCGAGCAGTCTATTTCGTTTGCAAGTCACCGCCAAAATTGTACTGTGATAGCCATCTCCTGTACAGTTTGGCACCTGAACATTGAATGTGAGGTTATGTAGGGCTATCCTTTTTATGAGAATATCTAAATATAGTAATAAAATGTAGGAACATGTAATGATGATAGTGTTTATTAATGATTAAAGCAGAATTAGCAGTGGAAATTCTTTTCGAAGCTAACACCTGAGAACTGAAAGAATAGGAAAAAGTCATCAAAACACTCTTTTGTTCGAGAAAATATATACTTGCAAACACATCAAACAATATCAATAACGCAAAAATAAAGCATTTTGGTTTATCCCTTGTATCTTGTTTTCTTCCTAAGTGCCGAATAACATCGAAAATTACACTACTGGCCATTAAAATTGCTACACAACGTAGATGACGTGCTACAGACGCAAATTTAACCGACAGGAAGAAGATGCTGTGATATGCAAATGATAAGCTTTTCAGAGCATTCACACAAGGTTGGCACCGGTGGCAACACCCACAACGTGCTGACATGTGGAAAGTTTCCACCCGATCTCTCATACACAGTTGACCGGCGTTGCCTTGTGAAACGTTGTTTTGTTGCCTCGTGTAAGGAGGAGAAATGCGTACCATCACGATTCCGACTTTGACAAAGGTCGGATTGCAGCCTATCGCGATTGTGGTTTATCGTTGCTGCTCGCGTTGGTCGAGATCCAATGATTGTTAGCAGAATATGGAATTGGTGGGTTCAGGAGCGTAATACCGTACGCCGTGCTGAATCCCAACGGCCTCGTATCACTATCAGTCGAGATGACAGGCATCTTATCCTCATGGCTGTAACGGATCGTGCAGCCACGTCTCGATCCCTGAGTCAACAGATGGGGACGTTTGCAAGACAACAACCATCTGCACGAACAGTTCGACGACGTTTGCAGCAGCACGGACTATCAGCTCGGAAACCATGGCTGTGGTTACCCTTGACACTGCATCACAGACAGGAGCGCCTGTGATGGAGTGCTCAACGTCGAAACTAGGTGCACGAATGGCAAAACGTCATTTTTTCGGATGAATCCAGGTTCTGTTTACAGCATCATGATGGTCGCATCCGTGTTTGGCGTCATCGCGGTGAACGCACATTGGAAGTGTGTATTCGTCATCGCCATACTGGCGTATCACTCGGCGTGATGGTATGGAGTGCCATTGGTTACCCGTCTCGGTCACCTCTTGTTCGCATTGACGACCCTTTGAACAGTGGACGTTACATTTCAGATGTGTTACGACCCGTGGCTCCACCCTTCTTTCGATCCCTGCGAAACCCTACATTTCAGCAGGATAATGCACGACCGCATGTTGCAGGTCCTGTACGAGCCTTTCTGGATACAGAAAATGTTCGACTGCTGCCCAGGCCAGCAAATTCTCGAGATGTCCCAGCAATTGAAAACGTCTGGTCAATGGTGGCCGAGCAAGTAGCTCGTCACAATACGCTAGTCACTACTCGTGATGAACTGCGATATCGTGCCATCCAAGCTCTGTTTGACTCAATGCCCAGGCGTATCAAGGCCGTTATTACTGCGAGAGGTGGTTGTTCAGGGTACTAATGTCTCAGGATCTATGCACCCAAATTGTGTGAAAATGTAACCACCTGTCAGTTCCAGTATAATATATTTGTCCAATGAATACCCGTTTATCATCGGCATTTCTTCTTTGTGTAGCAATTTTGATGGCCAGTAGTGTATTTTTCTAGTCAAATAATTCCAAATGTTCACTGTTGAGATAATTTTCTTTAAAGAACGTTTATCTATTTACAGTCGTATTTATACATGGTGTAGGCTTTTTCTCCATAAAAAGTAAATGCCTTTTCTGGTGTCAGTTATATCGTATTTCTTGTAGGAGAACACTATTATGAAGAAAATATCAGGACCTTGTTTAACTTTTAAGTGTGAAAAAAAAGCAAGCAACGTAATAAAGATTAAGAAGGGACGAAAGAACAGGATCCAGTTCTATGATAGGAGCCAGCTGGACCACTATAGGTTGACTTCCGACGTAAATAAGTAGACTGCGCGTCTTAGTCCCTTGTTTCTGCACATGCGCGGTGTACAGCATATTCGGAAATTTAGAACTCCACAATCGGCCAAATCTATAGATCACAGACGTCATAGACACACTCGCGTTGTGAACGGTTGTTGATTTACACGCAGGCCTGAAAGGTGTGCGCTCTTCGAATAGTCGATTTTGACCAGAATGTTGCTCGTGCAAAACTGCCTTAATGCTTGATGGCAGAGGACTCGTATGTGCGTCACGCCCTCCCTCTGGCGTTTCGCCAGCAGGGCCTGTACTCGGAAGTGCGCGGAGCACGTGGTGCCTGCGGAGGGCTCGGCTTTGCGCAAGGAAGCACTGGTCGCCGCGCCAGCCGGATGCCGCTTACTTCACTTTCTCCCGGACGGGCCGGTCCGAGCAGAACGCCGTACCCATGCCCGCTGACGTCACGGTGCATCGTACTCTGCCCCGGCTTGCGAGTGGCTCGTCACAGACACACGGACTGGACTGGTCTCAACGGGTGAGCACAAAGAGCGAAGATACGCGAGTGAAGATAGTTCTCCTCTGGAAGATAAACTACTCTACAAGTTTTGCACTTTACTGGTGATCGTATAGTGCGTGTTTATTTGATTGTATACCTCTTTCCCAATTCTTTCAGCCACAGGAAATCATTACGTACAGCGACCTGTGTAGATGACAAGGGTAACCCGTCATAGGTCGCACCCCGAAACAGTCGTGACTTCGCTTGGTGAAAAAATGGTGAAAATAAAACGACGCCTATTTTATCTTATTGAGGCCATCATCGATTCGGGATCGAGGCTGATAAAACAGTACGTAGAACTAAAACCAAACAACAGCCGTATTTTAATCAGTTCTTATTTATTTTTCCTTAAACTACCAGTTTCGGCAATTCACTGGTGCCATCCTCAGTCCCCTATGCAGACTGTGAATGAATGTACCACAAAGTTTGTAAGTAGGCTGTTAAGGTTTTTATGTTGGTAACGCCACGTAGCGCTCTGTATGAAAATCACTGACTGTGCTGTGTGCAGTATGTGGCTGGTTGGCATTGTTGGAATATTCGCTTGTGTAGTGTTGGGCAGTTGGATGTGAACAGCGCGTAGTGTGGGGCAGCTGGAGGTGAGCCGCCAGCAGTGGTGGATGTGGAGAGAGAGGTGGTAGAGTTTTGAGAGGTCACTATAAGCGGACGATTTGGACGTCTGTCCGCCAGAAAAAGGAAATTTGTTAAGATGGATATCATATATATATATATATATATATATATATATATATATATATATATATATATATATATATATGAGTTTTGAACATTATAAAGGTAAATACATTGTTTGTTCTCTATCAAAATCTTTCATTTGCTAACTATGCCTATCAGTAGTTAGTGCCTTTAGTAGTTTGAATCTTTTATTTAGCTGGCAGTATTGGCGCTCGCTGTATTGCAGTAGTTCGAGTAACGAAGATTTTTGTGAGGTAAGTGATTCATGAAAGGTATAGGTTATTGTTAGTCAGGGCCATTCGTTTGTAGGGATTATTGAAAGTCAGACTGCGTTGTGCTAAACATATTGTGTGTCAGTTTAGTGATGATCAGAATAAGTAAAGAGAGAACTGTCTGAATACGTTGAGTTTCACTGAGCTGTCTTTGTATCAAATGATGTAGAAGTTTACCAGCACAGTAATTCTTAATTTTTCTAAGGGGACGTTACAAGCTGTCTGTTGTCTAAGCGTTGGGGTACTCACTTAAGAAAAAGATATCACGAAATCCAGATTTATTTGATGGCTCATGTTGTGTTCCACCAACCTTTGTGGCACATCCGTTCAGAGTGTGCATAGAGGCCTGAGGGTGGCACCAGAGAAGTGCCGAAACTGGTAGCGTTAAGAAATATAAATACGAACTGATTGAAATAGGGCTTTTGTTTGGTTTTTGTTTCACACACTATTTTGTCTTAGGTTCCAATATTCAGTAGTTTCCAAGAAAATTGCAGTCAGCTATTTGACGCTGCTTCATCACTCGCACCCGCGGAGTTATACCAAACGAGTCGGTAGCAAAGTGCTTAGGAGCACAGCCTCGAATTGTTCGAATTGTTCAAATGCAGTAGTATGTTTTTTTTTTTTTTTTTTTTGGCTATTACGGGAAGCATCTGACATCGATGACATCATTGTTTTCTTGGACAACGAGAAAGCATTTCAAATCTTATTAAAAACAGATTTTATTATCACATATCTTACATAACCTTGTTTAATTTACAGTGTATCCCCGGGAGTGATATATTTCACGAAAACATTCAATGCATAAAAATTCGAAGCACCACGAGGAACGAAAGAAGACCCATATGCCACAGTCACATTTTTTAGTGTGAACATAATTAGGAAAAGCAACCTCGCTAACGTTGCTAAACTCCTCGGAATCACGCGACAATTTCACAGCAAATAGAGCACATCAAAGATTTTTCTTAAAGCTGAATCCTGTGATGGATTACGGATCCAAACGTCTGTTTTATTAATTGCATTGCTTCTACTTGTGACTTCCATTTGCTGTGCTATGAGAATAGTGTCCGCTCTGTGATGAGCGAATGCAATTATTCTACCAGTAAAAGCATGCGTCTTAGTGATAACAGAATGGCGTAAACTTTGGTGAAATCACTCTAATGAACACGTCGATATTCCTGTTTCATTGACAACTTTGCCATTGTCTGAGGAGGGATAGCTTTGAACATCCCATGTCCCAGTAGCCTACTGCACGGAAAGTTTCATTTTTTTCGTAAGATCAAAAACTTCGTCCGAAAACTGTAACAGGTTTTTTTTTGTAATATTTCCCGATTTGTGGCTGTTATGATGCCGTTCCATTAATTAGTTTACGGCTTGTTGGAGTCGAGGATCTAATTTGCCACTGACTTCTTGGAGACAAATAAAGACTGTTGCAAAGAGTTTTCCGCGCAGAGAAGCCACGTGATCTCTTTGAAAATAAATTTTCTTCCTACAGTAATCACTTAGGTGTTGCTGCTGTCGCGCAGACTCTCAAATTCAGAGTGATCAGCAAGACATAGTCCTTGATTAAAATGTGACAAAATCTTCTTATTTTCAAATAAGATTCTTGGTATCATTTCTCTGTTCAGCGGTGCTTCCGTTATCATATTTCTCATGTGAATAGGGTTTTGTCAGTTCATACACATTCGGTGCAGGTTTCCTCGTTGTTACAAGCCGTCCCTCGAACACATCAAAAAACTTGTCCGTTTCTCCCGCCTCACAAGCGCAAGATCGATTCGGGATGGATGTGAATTGATCGATTCGTGTCTGTTCGGTGGTGTTACGGAGGTTAGAAATAATGGACGTGTGGTACTATATAGCAGCAAACTAATTGCGGTCGGCAAGTTTTGAGTTCAAAGCCTCCAACACCTGGAGCGATGCTTTCAAGAGGAAACACAGAATTTTTCAATGTCATATAAACAATACATCAGCACCAAAGACAAGATGAATTATTGGGAAGAGCAAGATTACTTCAACTTCAAACCTCTATTGCAATTCCTCAATTCAATCCTGACTTCGTTATGAATACGGATGAAACAGAATTTATCGCGTCTCTAGTTAAAGAACGTTATAGTTTAGAGGCGACAGAGCTACATAAATAGCTGTCGGCCAAATGAAACAAAGAATCCTATCTTTAGTTTTTGGACAAAGTTTTGCGAACTTACGTACAAATGGAGCCGTTTTTGTACATTATTGGCTCGTGGGGTGAGCAAATATATCTCTTCTTATAGGATGGGCCTGGTTGTCGATGAAATCAGAATATAGACGTGTTCATTAAAAGTAATTTCGCCAATGCGTATGCCGTTCTGCGTATTTTTTACTAACGGGTAAAGAATTATAAGGGGCAGTTAACAAGTTTCCGTTTCCGGGTGTTGCTGCAGCGTATATGCAACCCCGCGCGACTCTTCGAATGGAAACTTTTTGATCATCCCATATACATTCACCCATTACAGAAGTGACATATTCTCTCCCTACAGCAAACGAAATCACAAGCAGAAGCGATGCAATCAATAAAATACACACTGAATACGTAACCAACTGCAGGCTTCAAGTTAAGCGAAACTATTTTGATATGCTTGGTTTGCCGCAAAATTGTCGCCAGATCGCAGGATGTTTAGTAATGTTAACGAGGTTGGTTTTCCTAATGACGTTCATGGCAAAAAATGGGACTGTGGTATATGCGCCTGCACACGTTGCTCGTAGTGCTACAAATTTTTTACTTTTTTTATGTAAAAGATGTCCCCTGGTTAATACACTGGTTCTCTTGAAGTATGAAAGTAAAAATCAAAGCAAAAATGAATTACTAGAATTGATATGTTCATAATTTTCATTTACTATGTAGAACGTTACATTAGATTTGTGATGATAAAATATATTTTCAATACCATTTAAAATGCTTATTCCTTTTCGGAAAAAAGTAATTCCAGTACTTTTATCCATGTCACAAAAAAATATTAGTGCCTCTGGTGTCACATACTTCAGCGACAACCATAGAAGAAACAAACATACGATTGGATTTGAACACGAAGGGCAAAAATTTGAAAATGTACTCCAAGCCACAAAGCTACTGACTCGCTTAGTATAACGTCGCGTTCTAACTGATAAAGCAGCGTCAAAATTTCGCCTGTAATTTTCTCGGAAATTATTGAGTGTTGGCACCTGAGATAAAATAGGTGTCTTTTTATTTTCACCCTTCTTTCACCAAGCGAAGTTTTGATTGTGTCACTGAGTGACCTATGGTGGGTTTCCCTTACGAGATAAAAGGAAAATCAACTGGCATGGTCCACACTGAGTACCCTTGTTACGATTTGAATCTTGTTCGCCGGCCGCGGTGGCTGAGCGATTCTAGGCGCTTCAGTCAGGAACCGCGCGTTTGCTACGGTCGCAGGTTCGAATCCTGCCTCTGGCACGGATGTGTGTGATGTCCTTAGGTTAGTTAGGTTTAAGTAGTTCTAAACTCTAGGGGACTAATGACCTCAGATGGTAAGTCCCATAGTGCTCAGAGCCATTTGAACCATTTTTGAATCTTGCTCTTCGCCTTCACAGGAATCCTATTCACACGTTGAGAGCAAAAGTTGTGGGCACCAACTTTGCGACAACCTACTGAAGAGGATCCAAGTATGTCACATAGCGGGATGGAGCAACACGTTTTTAATGTTACACAGCACCAGTTTACATTTCACTAGGAATGGAAAGATATGGACTTTGAAATAGACTGCTTCTCTTATGATTATTGTACAGTTTACATTTTACAGTACAGTTATTTTCATTTCTTTCTTAAAGCTTACTCTTTCATTCCCAGCTCCTCTTGAGTCAAAGCCCACACACATTCGCAGATAGACATGTCCGAAGGAAGATTGCCCCGTAGTTCGGAATAACTCAGGCACTGCAGTATCGTATGGATGGGTATATACTTAATGGATGTACGAGTACAGGCTGTAGACACGTGGCTGACGACAAACGAAAGTTTGGGTCTGGCCCTACGAGGTGGTCGGTCACCCTAGTGGTAAGACTACCGTTCACGATAAGTGGGAAGTCTGTGTTCGTGTCCCGACCAGGCATAAATTTTCATTGTCCTAAATCCATTATGCAGTTGATGATTGTCTATATTCTCAACTGTGAATATATTTCATGTATTTCGTCTAGTTGCAGCAGTGCATCGTAATTCGAAAAGCCTCAGGTACTGTAATATCGTAACTACAGCGTTGCTACTGGGACGGCAATTGTTGCTGGGAGAATAACAAGACAGCTGCGGCAAGCGGCTTTGTTGAATAACACCGAGGACGAACTGCGATGGCGGATGTTGATGACTCTCACGGACATGTTCAGATGGGTAGAAGCCTTCAGGAGCTAACTTCCCAGCTGCCTGACATCAAATATTATATTCCAAAACCGACGGATATTATGTTCCTTGAACGAGAGAAGACTAATGACAGATTACATTGTCGAGTATTTAGTCTAAAACTGTTCAGTATCTAGTTTCTCATACAAAGTAAATATACTGTTCGTGACTGTGACTGTTATATTAGACTAAAACTGGCAGTTTCATTTCTATTTCCTAACTCGTTTCTTCACAATTTACATTTATAATCATACTTCATATAGAAATGGTTCAAATGGCTCTAAGCACTATTGGACTTAAGATCTGAGGTCATCAGACCCCTAGACTTAGAATGACTTACACCTAACTAACCTAAATACATCACACACATCCATGCCCGAGGCAGGATTCGAACCTGTGACCGTAGCAGCAACGCGGGTCCAGACTGAAGCGCCTAGAACCACTAGGCCACAACGGCCGGCCTGTCATATAGAAAATGACCATCTACCGATAATTATAACAAGTCATAACAAACGAAGGGTAAGGATTTTTTATTATTTGAAGGACATATACAACGGATCCAAAGATATCAGGCTCGATCCCAAGTGACTCTTAGCACTGTCACAACTTTTTCCACGCCTGGCAATGTTTTTTATGTGAAATGTGTCGAATTTCATCGTGGTTCGGAATCTACGATGAACTGTGTGTCCCAATGTAGTTAATGAATTAAAGAGGATCCGCCTTTTCGCCAGAATACAATTTTTGTTTTGTTTAATACCCATACATAGTTTACCACAGTTGCTATCCTCAGTGGGTTTTTTATTTTACTGCATCTGAAATATATACATGCAAATAATATGTCGGTTAGGAATGTGTTACATCAGATGCTGTTGTTGTCTACATTACGCATTTTGCTCTTTTTTGAGCATGTAATTTAAACAACAATACGTGGTATATTCCTAACCCACATAAAATTTGTGTTTATTGTATATACAAGGTTATTATAAATGATTGAAGCGATTTCCCAGATTTGCTGTAGCTGTGTTGCGAGACATGTCCTGAAAGTAAGTACCGTTTTGAAAAAAACTCATAAAGCATTTTATCAAAACGAAATTTATTTTTACAAGAAAGATCATTTCATAAACTATTTTTCTGCATCGTTGCTACCATTTTTCAGACATTTTTCAGAGCGGGAAGCCTACTTTCCTGTGCCGTTTTTATAGGGAGATGCTACCAATGAAGAAAGCCGCTGCTAAACACCGTTTTTTGCATCGTCTTCGGTGTCAAAGTGCCTTCCTCCACATTCACGCTTCAAGCTCAAGAACAAGTGGTAGTCAAAAGGTGAAAGATTGGAACTGTTCGATGGGTAATCGAACTACTTCCGACCGAATTGTTGAATAAGGTTCTCAGTGATACGAGCAGAATGGGGACAAGCGTTGTCATGAAGTAGCGCAATGCCGTAACTGAGCACTCCGTGCCTTTTGTTTTGAACTGATCGCGTAAGTTTTCTCAGAGTTTCATAGTATCGTAACTCATCGACGGTTTCACCTCTGGGAGGGAACTCAGTGCACGGGTTTTTGTGCTGACAATTTTTGTTTTTTGAGGTATCGTGAGTGATTATGCTCCATCGACTGTTGTTTTGATTCTTGAGTGACATGACAAACCCAAGTTTCATCATCAGTCACAATTCTGTTTTAAGAATTCATCACTCTCCTCACTGTATCGAATAAATAATGTCAAAGCACTCTGAAGTTGCACCGTTTTGTAAGCAACCGTAAGCATTTTTGGAACCCAACGGAAACACAAGCTATTTGGGACAGTCTCATGTAAAACAATTTTTGAAATTTCTGGAGATTCATCGCAAATCATTCTTACTATGAACCATCTGTTTTCACGAATTTTCTCATTCACATTCTCAATCAAACCATCATAGAAAACAGAAGGCCGCCCACTCCGCTCTCCGACTTCCTTGCCTTTCCATCAGGCATTAAATTTTCACCATAAATCTCTAAAAGTTGATGATGAATTTCAGCCGGCTTAAAAGTCTTTGCGTTCTAAAACTGTACTACAGCATGCACTTCACAGTCTGCAGGTTTAGAGATTGCCTTAAACATTTTGAACGATCATTAACAAATGTAGACACAACACAATCTGACTGTAATGGCGTCAATGGGAAAATAGTAAACCAGAGAGATGAGTGCTAATGTGCAAAATTGCGACACTAGTGCTGCGGTGGTGTAGAACGAAACGGTACTTAGGCCTCCAAAAGGAGGCATGTTGTCACAGGGCTTTTCATACACATAGAAAAACTCAAAAGTTGTTTTTGACTTATCATATGAGCTCTTATCTGCCCCCTACTGATTCTACAGATGTCAAGTCGATAATCACCTTCCTCCCACGTTCTGTGCAGCATGTCCCTATTAATCTGTTCAAAAGCATTCTCGGCGAGCTTGCAGTTCTGGTAGGTTTGTTGGTGAAGGAGGCGTAAACACTGAATCTTTCACGTAACCCCACACAAAAAAATCGCTTAAGGTTACGTCGGGAGAGCGTGGACACAATGATATGAACCGCTCATTATCAACTCTATCGCGACCGTTCCATCGGTTTTTCAATTTCTTGTGTAAGAATTCACGAACATCATGATGGAAGTGAGATGGAGCACCATCTTGTTGGTAGATGAAGTGCACACTGTTCGTCTCCATTTGCGCCATGGGCCAATTTTCCAGCACGTCCAGATACACGTATCATGTAACAGTCAATCGTTTCTTCACTCGCTGCAGAGCGACCCGTTGATTTCCCCGTGCAGAGGCATCCTGCTACAGTAAGCTGCGCGTACCATCACATTCACACCATCATGGAGTTGGCACCTGCTGGATCCTTGTTGAACTACGCTCTGAAGTGTCGTTGTACTGTTATGGCAGACTGACGTGAATGCACTTCAACACAACGTACGTTTTCTCGCTGCCTGTCGTGCCTGTCGCAATCTTGCCGAATTGCTCACTGCTGCGATATTATGTCACACATTTAAAGTGCGGTTGCAACAATATAAAATTTTTTGAGTTTTCCTACACGGGTTTTGTGTTTTGTGAGAATATGTCAGTTAATTTAGCTAAGTCTATTTATGAAATGGCTTCAATGATCTACAGTAAATCTGTATTTCAGAAACAATAAAAGGAAAAACAAAACCAACTGAGCCGGCCGGAGTGGACGAGCGGTTCTAGGCACTTCAGTTTGGAACCGCACGACTGCTACGGTTGCAGGTTCGAATCCTGCCTCGGGAATGGATGTGTGTAATGTCCTTAGGTTAGTCAGGTTTAAGTAGTTCTAAGTTCTAGGCGACTGATGACCTCAGATAAGTCCCATAGTGCTCAGAGCCAAAACCAAGTGAGGAGTTCACAACTTTGGTGAAATATGTTTAGGTGTTAAAGGAAACAAAAAATTTTGTTCGTGCAAAAAGGCGGATCCTCTTTCATTCATCTTTTTCTGTAAACACTGGAACAGAGATTAAAGTGCCATTATAATTACTCCCTATGGCTGGCTGGGTAAGTCAGATCATAAGGTTAGAGGAATACAAGGCCACAGCACCTCCAACAGGTGCGGTAGCGTTCTCGCTTCCCAGGCCTGGGTTCCCGGGTTCGATTCCCGGCGGGGTCAGGGATTTTCTCTGACTCGTGATGGCTGGGTGTTGTGTGCTTTCCTTAGGTTAGTTAGGTTTAAGTAGTTCTAAGTTCTAGGGGACTGATGACCAAAGATGTTAAGTCCCATAGTGCTCAGAGCCATTTGAACCATTTGAACCTCCAACAGTTTCGAACCTAATAAACCGCTGTGGTGTTCAGACCAACCATCAGTTTGTGGACAGGCTTACCTTTTAAATGAATATATGTCTGTTTTGACATTTAAAACTCGATTTTATGCAATTGCGAATGCATTTTTAAAATCAATTTTCTTGATTTCGATACCTTTTTGCAGAACGAGCTCAGTTTTTAGTGAAACGAATTACTGATAATGTGTAGCAAGCGAAATTTATATCTGAGTGTACATGCTTTTGTTCGAGTTTTAACATTGTCGATACGGTGTTATAAGAGATCCAATATCATGTATTGTAAAGTGTCGCCTCTAATGAAAGATACGCTTAGATGAACGATAGGGGAGCTCTCGATAACTCAGCAGCCTGCTCTGTCGAGAAGCTTCAAATGCGCCGTTTGGATTATTTTCCCTGATGCACGTCCTGTCACATTCAACGCCGTTACGTGAGTTTAACCTCAGGACTGGTCGGCCTCCGCGGTTTCGAGATAGCATCGCTGCCCCTGGGGGGCTATTGTATGTTTGTGTGTGTGTTCTACACTTCAAAGATTCGGATGTGATGACTGAATAAAGTATGGACCAGCTATAACAAATTACAGTAATGTAGACCTGCAAAATATAACTGCAGCTTCTTAGCATATGCGAAGGAACGGCTGTTTTCGGAATATATGGAAACGAATTTGCACAGCTAAAAGTGTCCTGACAAGTGTAAAATACACACGGTCAACGTAATAGTGAAAGTAATTATAAATTTAATACACGGAACAATACCTACGCAACACATGCGAAGCCGTCATCACAATTTGTATATCAAAATAAAATATTTCTGCAATACAATGACACACTTTAACTTCAGTCTTACATCTAAAATGGCTTACATTCTATATAAATAAAAATATAAATTGTCTTTTGTTCCATATCTTAAATTTCCTAAAATCCTACACCGATTGCTTTGAAATTTTGACACAACGTTGCACTCGAATATGCGCATATTTTTATATACCAGTTGTAACGCCATATATATATATATATATATATATATATATATATATATATATATATATATATATATATATATATATATATATATATATATATATATATATATATATATATATACGTGCTTTTATACACATATATTGTAAATATATACAATATACAAATAAATATGTATTATATAATGGGGAACGTTCTTACCAAAATCTCGAAAAGTTCTTGAGCAATTTACTTTAAATTTATACGCATTGCTCTGAGTAACATTGGAACTCACGTAGGCTATGTATTTTTCATATATTGTACCTAAATTTGTGTGTAATATGTAAAGGGGAAACATTGTTATCAATAATTTAGAAAATAATTCGACCGATTTACTTCAAATTTTTACGTATAATTGTAATAAACGTATTGACACATATAGGCTTTATATTTGTAATACATATAAATATATACACAAAATACGAGATAGCGAAACGTTGTTAGCGAACAGGAAAACTGCATTTATGGCTTATCGGCTTATGATTAGAATATTATTATACAATCTGCTTTTTCAGTAACAAGAAACAAGGCTCAATGTCATAGAGAGGTGGGAATAGGACAGGGACAGAGACGTGCGAGGAAAAGGTCATAGAAAGCGGAAAGCTGGAGGTCGATAAGAGAGAGAGAGGGCAGGAGGAGATGGAGTAAGAGGTGGAAGGAGAAGGTGGACGTAGAAATGGCGGAGAAGGAGACGGGCATAGAGGGGAGGAGGAGAGGATGGAAAGAGGCAGGAGAGAGGTGATTAGGACGTATATCTGATTCCCATACATATTCGAAACGTATACATTCTCTTTTCTTTCTTTTGCATTTAACCATTCTGAGCCACAGCAACCTCTTTGCGAGGAACTGCTAGTTTCTAATAATTGGCTTCCGGACTGCTTGCCGGTTGAAATAAGTAAATGAGTTACAGACACTGCACTTTCCTAGAAAGCTTCCAACACACGTAAGTCTTCTACTCGCCTTCCCTACTATAGAAGTATAACTCCTAAACACTTAAACAGTGCGTCGTGCCCAAGATGTTGGCCACTAACCTTATAATGAGATACCATAGGGTTCTTTCTCTATATTATAGGCGTTATCTTACTTCCATCCATTTTCAAAGTGATCTGACATTCATTACACTAAATAGACATTTTATTGGATTATGCCAGCGTTTCCTTACTATCGTGGACGACAATACTTCCCTGTAGAGAACAGCACGGCAGCGAACAGTCTCATTGTGCTGCAGACCCATTTTGATAAGTCGTTTGTATACAGTGAGAGTCCTTGATAACGTTACAGACTTTCAGGGATGATGGAAAAGGCTAAAAGTGTCAATTTGAGGCAAGGGACGTCAGTCCGGAAACGACCGAGTCAAAAGTGATAAGCTAAAATCTCTCTGATGCCTCTGACAATGGAGCTTCTCTTTCGCAAGCTCTCCCAAAATGTGAGAAGCTAAGAGCTTGCAGCGAAAGAGGGTCACTATCAGAGCAGCTATCAGAAAGATTTGCTCTTATAAATTTCGACTCGATGGTTTCCGGAATAGGGTTCCTTACTTCAGATTGATACATTTACCTTCCTTCATCATCCCTGAAAGTTTCTAACATCATCAACGAAACACACTGTACACTGATAACCGTGCAGGTCCTACTACGCTCCATCGGCCACAGCCGATGTTACTTCCTTTTCTGAGTAACATTCGCCCTCCAGGATATACTGGATTCTTTTAATGACATGTTTATTGAACCAGTCACACATCTGTGAAGATACTCAATATGATCGCATTTGAATTAGTCGTCAACGGTGCGGTACAGTAGCATCTTTCGGAAATCTAGGAAGACAGAATCTGTTCGCCTGTATGTACTATGAGAAAGATATCGTTTACGAATGAAGCAAGTTGTGTTTCAAGCGAATGGTTTTTTTTTTGGATCCATGCTGATTGTTTGAGTGAAGCTCGTTTCTTCCACAAACGTCATAATGCTTGAGCCTAATCTATACTCGAGGATCTTGCAACAGACGGAAGTCAGCAGTATTGGTCTCTAATTCTGTACACCCTACTTTTTTACTATGTTTGTGTTATTTTCATCACACGAGACTATTCGCAGCGGAAGAAATTCCCTGTACATCAACATATTTCTTTTATGGGGCCGTGCCGAGGTCAAAAATAGGTGCTTAGTCCAGAGCCTTCTGCAGAGCCATGGAAACAAAACCATCTTTGTAGAAATCTGTTATCCCAGTAAACACAGTCTTTGGTCCTCGGGTAGAACTGTATCATTCAGGTACTGTATATTCAACTGTAGTTGCCAGGCGACAAGTGCTGTAAAATCAGGCGACACTGGGATGAACACGGGTCACAGTGTTCTATTAGGGCCTTGTGCTGCTGACTTCTCGGTGTATAAAAGACGGTATATGAGCGTTCAAGCCTGTGTTTTCTTGTCAGCTAGCGGTAAATGTTACTTGCGAGATCAAAATGTCTGACTTGGTTACTTTGTGTTGACGCGATGTGCCGTTTCGTGAAGTTGCATTCCGTTCCACGTGGCGTACTGCTATTAGTAGTGCCGTCTTTGCAGGAGACTTGGGTGGAAGACAATCAATCGACTGCGAAAGTCAGTGTAGGGTCACGAAATGTGACTACACCACTGGATGGCAGACTCCCACATTCACATCTTTTTTCTAGCTGTACATTGCTCTTTGGCACTTCTATAGTTCGCCAGTAGCCGGCGGACCGTGTACTGGAAGCTTGCGTTTCATCAGGCAGAGCACCACTGACGCCACCCACGAAAATGGGCTCGTCAGTACAGTGCTGATTCACGATGAATTATCTTTGCCTATGTGTCTCGTTTCCGTGGTTGAATACACAAGAGATGCTATGGAGACGGACGTGGAGCACGAATACCTGATGTGATTTTCTAGGATGCCAGTCGGTGTGACGATAAATAAAATAATCAATTGGGAATATTCTTATCAGAGACCTGTACATTAGTTGTAACGCCTGAAGTGGACCCTTTGATCAACACACTTCGGGGCAATACTGTCTAACAGTTAATCTGCTGTCCAAATTCTGCAGTTCTACGAGATATCTGCTTTGCATTGTACGTAAAAATATAAACCTTGAAGAGGAGCGGTATGAGTTTAGGTATGGTAAGTCATGGAGAGATGCAGTTTTTATTCTTAGACAGGCTGTACAGAAGTCCGTCAAATACAACAGACAAGCGTAGCTTTGTTTCATTGTCTCACGGAAGTGTTTCATTGGGATTCAGTTAACAGATGGTGTAAATCTGGTCAGCATTCAGGTCATTCCTTCTAACTTAATAAAAATAATTGAAAATATTGATTTCAACAGCTACATTCATTGATTTCTGGTCAACTAGCTGTAAAACAGCTAACAGTAGTATTAAGCAAGCTGACTTCTGAGCCCGCTACTTTTTAATATTGTTAGGGACGGCCGGCCGCGGTGGTCTCGCGGTTCTAGGCGCGCAGTCCGGAACCGTGGGACTGCTACGGTCGCAGGTTCGAATCCTGCCTCGGGCATGGATGTGTGTTATGTCCTTAGCTTAGTTAGGTTTAAGTAGTTCTAAGTTCTAGGGGACTGATGACCACAGCAGTTGAGTCCCATAGTGCTCAGAGCCATTTGAACCATTTGTTAGGGACGTAGTGATAATGAAGGCACTTGTTGGTAGTGGTCGTAGTATGGAAGACGGGAAATAAAAATAATATGAAATGCTGACGAAGCAGTTCTGGTATCAAACAGTGAAGGTAACGTGCAGAAACTCTTATATATTTTTAACTTAGCTGCGAAAAACCTTAACTCGGTAACATCCAATCAAAAAACCAAATTTGTGGCCCTATCTGTGCAACTACTTAGATGTACACCTGAAGTAGATGGAAGTATTATTCAACAGATAATGATATTTAACTGCCTCGGCACTGAATTGTACAACAGTGGAAACGTGGAAAAGGAGATAGTGAACACGCAGCAAAAGCAGACAAAGTGTCACGGCGTTAAAATTATACAATTTGGAAAAACAAACATTTGGGAAAAGATGCATATCAAAATGGTTCAAATGGCTCTGAGCACTATGGGACTTAACTTCTGAGGTCATCAGTCCCCTAGAACTTAGAACTACTTAAACCTAACTAACCTAAGGATATGACACACATCCATGCCCGGGGCGGGATTCGAAGCTGCGACCGTAGCTGTGGCGCGGTTCCAGACCGTAGGGCTTAGAACCGCTCGGCCACTCCGGCCGGCAGATGCAAATCAAGAATATACAAAAAAAAGTAGTGACACCAGTTGTGACATTCACAGTTGAGGCAATACCTGAAATATCAAAAACAAAAAAAAAATCTTTTGTAAACCGTGGAATGAAAATACTGTGGAGAATTTCAGGAAAGACACCGAGAGTTTAATATAACATATTTACTGTAAACTGGATTACATTAATGAGTAAGTACATAAGAGACAACATGAATGAAACGAGCACATGGAAAGGATAGAATAAACGGAAGATTATGAAAATGGTACAAAATAAATCACCAACTGATAAAAGAAATAGAGGTCGTTCGAGGAAAACATGGAGCGACAATCCCAAGGTAGACTGAGACATACTGAATGAAACAGGCTTTAGCGTAGGAAGAAAGACGGAAGAGAAAGAGGAGTATACGTAGAAAAACGAGTAGTGCTGCCGGTGGAGGAAGCGATGCTCACCCATTAATGTCGAGAGAAGGAGGCAAAACTGTTGCATTTTGTTTCCAGATGTAATTTGCATTCGGAAGCAACAATGACAGCTGGTAGAAAACAGTTTTAACGAGTGTAGTAAAGGACTAAATTTACGGCATATAGTTACTTTTAGCTGCCATTAGTCTACGCCCTTTTACAAGAATAGCATTAGGTCGTACGTACTCTGGGGGACGTCAGAAGCATACAGGAGAATAAGACACGCAAACCTTCCGTAATATTCCCCTCTTTTCGACGGTCTTCCCGCACATCAAACATCAGTGGCAGAGGATTCAGTGTAAATAAACGTTATTTTATTTTAGAACCTGTAAGTATTTCTATTGTCCCATTGCTTATTTTCTGTACATCGAATTTTTTGCTGTTTGGGTCTTGAGCGAAAACTGCGCAGGTTTTGATCAGCACGAACAAAGTGGCGAAGAAAGCGGACCAGCGTGTTCTCCCACGTGACCGATCCCACGCGCGTGCCTCCTTTCACACTCTCGTTTCGAGTTCGCCGGAGAAAATCAACGCTGACTCGGACTCTTCACCGTCCGCGCATATTTCAAGTGTATGTTCCAGGAACGTATATCAACGTCTGCAAATCTGTATTTGGAGCTGTGTGTGAGTGTGCTTAGTATGTGAGCAGCTGGAAAATCTGGAAATATCCAACTGGCCTTCTACTAATAGTACTCTGGAAATATTAAATCGCTTAATCGAATACTGAGTTAGAGAATTTAAAAAAGGAAGTGGATAGGTTGAAGTTAGATGTGTTGGGAATTAGTGAAGTGCATGACAGAACCCCGAAAGTTTTCGCCATACCCTTTCTTTACGCTCCATACTTTGCATCTACGTTTACTCCAGTAATCCGCAAACCGCCTGACGATGTGTGGCGGGGGGTAATTCTGGTACCAGCGACTAATGCTCTCCTCCGTGTTCCGATCGCGAATGGCGCGCGGGAAGAATGATTCTTGGTAAGCCTCTTATTAGTTCTTATTTCTCGAATTTTCTCATCGTGATCATTTCGCGAGAAGTATGTGGGGGGAAGTAATATGTTGGCTGACTCCTCACGGAAAGTACCATGTAGAAATTTCAATAGGAAACCTCTCTGTTATGCACAACGCCTCTATTGCAGCGTTTGCCAAAGTTGAGTATCTGTGCAACATTTTCGCGCCAACTGCACGATCCCGTTACGAAACTCCTCCCTCTTCGTTGGATCTTGACTATCTGTTCAATCCGTCTTATCAAGTAATGGTGCCAGATTGAAGAACAATACTCAAGAATCGGCCGAACAAGCACCTTGTAAGTTATTTCTTTCGTGGATGAGTTACGTTTCCTCAAGATACTTCGTATGAATCTCTCTGGTATCGATATTCCTAATGTTTGTTATATATGGCCATTCCAGTTAACCCATTACTAGCCAAAACTCTATCGGACCATTTTTTGCAAACTTTTATACATAAATACGTTACATTGAGGATTAATTGAATAAAAAGTTGTTTTAAAAATTTTCAGTTTATTATAACAAAAACTACAGACCGTCCCATTTTTGGGACATTGGCCAAATGCGCTATCCAAATTCACAACCTTATTCTCCATGTATAATATTGTAAGAAACAACACAAACAATAAATAAAGAATGTTTTAATATTATTGAATCTCTATTCAGTATGAAATGAAGCAAAACACTTGTCGTGTACACCAACATTGCACCTATCACAATTTTTTTTCCTTGGAGTAAGCACATCTCTTCTGTGTTTTACTCTCTTGTGTGTTTTGCTTGACACAGTGAAGTGATTTCCTGGATCTAGTCGTACATCTGTGCTCACCTGTACTCCCATCAATTTGCTTCCTTCTGGTTCTCTGTGTTTTGGTACAGATCCTGTTTTCTTTGGTAGGCAAAACGTCACTATTCTCTGTCGGACATCCAAAGGTGAGAGCTTCTCTCTAAAGTACCGGTTACATCTTGTACAACAGACTCATTGTTCAATACATTTTTGTCCATGTCTTCTTCATCTGTTATTACATCTGCATCGGGTGGAATAATCGCCAATTCTACGTCATTATCTTCATCGTCACTCTCTTGATGGTTCGCTAGTTCTGCTAGAATTTCTTCAAGTGTAAGTTCACGCGGCATGTTTTTATCCTGTTGGAATCTTAAAATTCAAATTGAACATGAAAAAAAGCAGATATAAACAACGAAAAATGTAATTCTTCTCTGTGTATACAAGAACGGGGCACATCAACAATAAATGATAGTGTAACATGCCATTGTCCCATTATTGGGACGCATAAAATATATCGATATTGCACTTACTTGAAACAATCTGAAGTATACCTAATCTTACATGGACATCCATATGTTCATAACAAACGCGCCCAGACATCTAAATCACAGCTCATTGTCGTCCAGGAACTACCAGCATACATACAGTGCTGCCAAGTGCGAGAACAATAAATCGGCAAGTTTATAATTTTCGTGACGTGAAGTACTTAGAAAAAAGTTATTTATTTTACATTTACAGACATTATAGCAGTTAGGTGAACCTACAGGTGCAGCAGTAAAGGCTAAAAGCTCCATTGCTTACGTAGAAATAAGTAAAATATACGCGTCCCAAGAAAGGGACAATGGCCAGTAATGGGTTAAGGCCGCTTTGGATAGTTCCTGCTAGATACTTTACGGTAGATACTGTTTTCTGCAATTTGTCGTCAATAGTGTAACTGTACAGGAATTCCTATTTGTGCGCAATGTGTTACATTTTTTTAGGTCAGGGTCAACTGCCAGAGCGTACACCATTCATCAGTCCTTTGTAGGTCATTTTGAAAACCGATACTGTCTTCTGGCGCTGCTATTTTGTTATAGGCAACCGCATAATATACGAACAATCTGAAGGAGATTACAGTGCTTAATATGTGTTCTCCGGAAATTACCTTCATTCCTCAGCCGCAGTAACCTGTTTCTTTTCTGCCTGAATAAAGCACTTGTACTTACTTAAAGTAAGTTTTACAACTGATTTATGTATTGCAGTACATGATACATTATTGAGTAAGCAAATTAGTGTGGAGAAGAGTTAAAAGACGACTCAAGTACGGAAAAAACTGAAGAATGGAAGTATCGAACGTTCTAGGTGCTATTTTTGTTCAAGTTTGGATGGTTAGCGGACACAATTCTTTGAGCTGTTACAGACATTCTGAAAATATAGAGAAACAAAGAAATGCAAGCAAGGCCTTTGTTCTTAAATATTTACGCAAAGTTGTTGCGTGAGCTACAGCTATGAACCCACTCCATGTTATTTAAACGCACGCAACTGACTTCTTTGATTTTCAGCATTGTTGTCAATGCAGGCGTCTACTAAATGCAGTATGATCAAAGTGTCTCTTGCTCATCCTTCTCAAATAACTTCTAAAAATTCTTACTCTGAAACAGAAGAATGGAAAAATGCTAATGAGTTCAAAAGAGAAAAAGCCATGGTTCATGTGCAGAACACCGTACCTCATCTGAAAGACCATTCATGTTTATCAGTTGCAACCCAGAAAGACCTGTTGACAATATTGCCATTTCTTTCTCAAAATCACAGGTAGTTTTACAGTAAACTCTGGAAGGTCTGACTCCAATAATGGATTTCTCTAAGAAGCAGAAGTCAATAATGAGAGATTTTTTCTTGAGTTTAACTTTGTTATTTCCTTGTAAAAAAATTTAAAAGATTTTTGCTTTCTACAACTGCAGTAGTTAAAACATTACTACTGTACTTCTGTACTTGTATCATCACAAATATTAACGGCACTTGAAACAAAAATTTTCTTATTGATACTTAGAACTAGTCACTTCTATCGTATGTCACTTAGAGTTTCCTTAATAGATTATCTAGAATCTGCTCTTTTTCATTATTTGTGGCAGTGATGAACCGGGCAACATAATTCTGTGGTAGCAGAATCCTATCGCAACTCTTTGGATACAATTGAGTTATGTACAAAGAGAGAAACATTGTATTTGATTCTTTTAACAAAGGTGAGATTTTGTTCTAAGAACGTTTAACTTTTTCGAACCTCAATTGACAAAGCAATTCAAATTACCGAGAGTACTACAGCCGCTAAGCCGGCCGGAGTGGCTGTGCGGTTCTAGACGCTACAGTCTGGCACCGAGCGACCGCTACGGTCGCAGGTTCGATGTGTGTGATGTCTTTAGGTTAGTTAGGTTTAATTAGTTCTAAGTTCTAGGCGACTGATGACCTCAGAAGTTAAGTCGCATAGTGCTCAGAGCCATTTGAAACATTTGAACAGCCGCTAACTTCGATTTATAGAGTGTTTGCTGGCGCTCTGTCATGACAATCGCTTCGTTTTATGGCGTATATCACACGTGATCTTTATATTTATCGAGATTTTTGAAGGAATCGTACAAGTACTTCGATTTACCGAGGTTAGAATTAGCAAGTGTCACTTGTAGGCTTATACGGTAAATACTTCCTTGAGGTATCCCAAAACTATCCTTACATCTGTCAGTTTGTAGTCTCGTTGAGATCCATACACATGTTGCACATGGTTTCACAGTTCAGGATGAGATATACAGATTTCAGTGTCGTGTATCGCAACCATTACAAACCGGAGCGGGGAAAAATTTCGTGTGGCACGACAGCCTGGTGCAAGTCTTTCAATGGGAACCCACCTGTGCGACTTTCGTGTCCTTAAAGCCAACGGCACCCGGATTTCCTCGGACGGTCACCCATCCAAGTGCTAGCCCAGCCTACCGCTGCTTAACTTCGGTGTTCGGGCAATAAGCGATGTTACCAATGAGGCAAGGACGCGGAGCGGCAAACACTCTGTACACAGAGAGCCGACGTCAGGTCGATTGCGTTCCAAATCGCTGGCAAGGCCAATGGCAAGGAGCACACACTCGCCTGAAAGTTATTATTACGCCATCTCCTAGTTTGGTTCAGTTTTTATTAATTCTGATGAGCGAAATTACAGAATAAGCACCTTACATGAGAAAGAACGGTCAAAACAGCGTTTTAGTTTAAAGTGATTATATTTTACGAGTTTAGATTAGTAGACGGGACCTAGAACTAATTTTTCACGGTACAAGAGGGAGCTGTAGAGGACAAAAGATTGAGAGAAGGTGATTGGAATATATCCAACAAATAATTGAGCATACTGAGTTTGAAGGTGCTGCTCTAAGACGAAATGGTTGACACAGGGTAGGAAGTCGTCGCAAGCTGTCAGACTAATCAGATAAAATATTATTTTGGAGGGGATAGAGAGAGTGAGCATGAATATTTGGGATCACTTGAGAAAACATGCGTACAAGGGGTCTTATAGTTAGGTCTACCTGATACGATATAGTGACAGGGGAGGTCTCGTGGCATTGTTGGACAGATACCACAGTGAAATGAAATTAATTGTTGCAACGTACAAGGAAATTACACATTATTAGGATAAAGGCGAATAAGTTTCCGTCCAACTTATTTACGTATACGTAGCATACACTTTATTGTAAGCTGCAGCCTTAGGAACACATATAGAAATAGGTATTAAAGATCCCAAAAATGATCATGCAAGATCTGCTAGCTTTACTTTTAAGGGTTGTAGGGGCAGGGGTGAAGACGATACAAGCACACCAAAAAATGATTGATCCTATGAGTGTGCCATGACAGCAGTTCTGTGTAAGACTGTCTCTGGCCTTGATAATGGCCTCAGTTCGGGGAGGAAGTTATGACGTACATATAATCTCCGGTGTATAAAAAGGTTTCTTGTGACACGAGTACCTAATATTCCGTAATTAACGCAGACAATGTATCGAATCTAAAGTTGCTTGCTGACAGAATATAAGTAAGACCGATCTGAATTAACAATAAGTTACATTCTCTCTGTACTTAGTCGTAATTTTGTATGAAAAGGTTGAAAAAATCAGCCAGCCAGGTGCAAACTAAAGGTTTATGTAGCCGTTGACCTAGGTTTCGATATTTATAAAAATATCTTCTTTAGTAGAAGTGGGCCTTGTTGCGTCAAACGATGGCAAATTATATTAGCTGAAGCCTAGCGGCTCTGGTCACATATAACATAGATATAAAAACCAGAAACATCACTTGGCATGGCTTAAGACAGCACCCAGATTACCCTCAACGTGCGGCAGAATAAATATACAAATGTATTCGCCCATTTGTAAAGGCTCTTTCTTGTCTAGATAAAATTATAGCAGGACTCTAAAGGATAAAATATATGCGTAACGTAAGTATTCACAGTGCCAGAGACAAAGGTCTTTGTCCCTGGCATGGTCAATACTTAGGTTATGCAAATATTTTACCCTTTAGACTCTTGTTATTATTTTATGTGGACAAGCTTCTCACTTTTGACAGCTATGAAGATGATCTACTGTTCAAAGCTAGATGCACGCAGAGAACTTCAATTGGCTGTTTCTGCTATTACACCGCGTCTCGAGAAAGTTTCTCCTCAAAGATACGCTCTTCCATCGCACTGAACTCTGCAACTTAAAGTTTTAGTGGTCTTTTAATCCTTTTGTTGAGTAGTAAAGATTGTTCATTTCATAGTTTCTGAATAAATAAAAATGTGATAAAGATAACCAGTTTGTTTTGTATGATCATTATAATAATTCATGTAGTTTTGGTTTCTTTTGCCTGATTTTGAGTTTCGTTAAACAGAGAATAAAGAAAAGAAAATCTGAAAAATGATCACAAGTATTTTCATTAATAAAATAGGCTGAGGTGGGGGGGGGGGGGGAGGGTCTGATACTTGTTTTCGCCATGTAGGGGGGCCAAGAAAAAACAAGTTTGAGAACCACTGAGCTAGGACATCAACTCTGTCCTACTACCAGTAAACGGGATATCAAGGTCAGTTATAACTTACAACATTTGCTGGCCAGTTTGCCCTAGGACACGATACAACTCTTCCAAATCCAAGAAGTCTTTGCATCCACATTAGAGTGAGTGCTGCGTTATACTGATAAGTGAGCTCATACTGCCAAGTTCCTTGTAAACAGTATATGAAGCGGTAATCACGGAAATAACTCAATGTCCTATCAATCTGTGAAGCTTCATTTCGTTCGCTCTTTTCTTTCTGGGTACTTCATTTTTTTTAATCAGTTGGTGTATATCCCTTTCAAACCTGAGGTCTTCTTCTGGAGGAAGGAAAATTTTTATTTATCTAATAATAATCTTAGGTGATTGTTTAAGTGATTTTAGATGTAAGATTTATAGCAAAATATTTACCCGTTTTCAAAACGTAATTCGTAAACTTGGCCTCATTTTATGAACCAAAATAACTAATTACGAAATATTCTTTATTTTGTTCCGAAAAGATAGGCTAAACACGGTTGGCGGTGGCGTGTTTGTTGGTGTCAAAAGTAGTTTAATTTGTCGCGAAATTTAAGTAGATACTTCCTGTGAGTTGGTATGGGCATAGGTCATTGTTGGCAACCGGAATAAAATAATAATTGGATTCTTTTACCGACCTCCCAGTTCAGATGATACAGCTGCTGAAGGGTTCAAGGAAAACTTGAGTTTGATTTCAAACACGTACCCGACTCATACGATAATAGCTGGTGGGACTTTAATTTACCCTCGATGTGTTGGCGAAAATACATGTTTAATTCCGGAGGTATGCATAAAATATCATCCGAAATTGTGCTAAACGCATTCTTTGAAAATTATTTCGAGGAGTTAATTCATGAGCCCACGCAAATAGTAAATAGTTGTGAAAACACATCTGACATGTTACCAATAAATAATCCTGAGTTAATAACGAGCATCAATACCGATATAGGGATTAGTGAACACAGGATTGTCGTAGTGAGATTGAATATTGTAATTCCCAAATACTCGAAAAATAAGCGAAAAATATACCTATTCAGAAAAGCAGATAGAAATTCACTTGACGCCTTCCTGAAAGACAATCTCCACTCATTACAAATTAATAATATAAGTCTAGACCAGATGTGACTTGAATAAAAAGAAAAAGAATCGGCAGCAATCGAGAGTTTATACCAAATAAATTAACAAACGACGGAACTGACCCTCCATGGTACACAAAACGGGTTAGAGCACTGTTGCAGAGACAACGAAACAAACATGCCAAATTTAAACAGACGCAAAATCCCGAAGATTGGTGATCCTTTACAGGAGCTCGAAATTTAGCGCGGAGTTCAATGCGAGATGTTTATAACAGTTTCCACAACGAAACATTTTCTCGCAACCTGGCAGAAAATCCAAAGAGATTCTGGTCGTATGTGAAGTACGTTAGCGGCAAGAAATAATCAATGCCTTCTCTACGCGATAGCAGTGGAGATACTATCGAAGACAGTGCTGCCAAAGCTGAGTTACTAAACACAGCCTTCCGAGATGCCTTCACAAAAGAAGACGAAGTAAATATTTCAGGATTCGAATCGACAACAGCTGCCAACATGAGTAACGTAGAAGTAAATATCCTCGGATTAGTGAAGCAACTCAAATCACTAAATAAAAGCAAGTCTTCTGGTCCAGTCTGTATACCAATTAGGTTCCTTTCGGAGTATGCTGCTGCATTAGCTCCATACTTAACAATCATATACAACCGTTCGCTGTGAAACACAACTAGCTCTTTATTCACATGAAGTGCTGAGTGCTATTGACAAGGGATTTCAGATCGATTCCGTATTCCTGGATTTCCGGAATGCTTTTGACACTGTAGCACACAAGCGACTCGTAGTGAAATTGCGTGCTTATGGAATATCGTCTCAGTTATGTGACTGGATTTGCGATTTCATGTCACATAGGTCACAGTTCGTAGTAACTGACGGAAAGTCATCGAATAAAACAGAAGTGATTTCAGGCGTTCCCCAACGTAGTGTTATAGGCCCTTTGCTATTCCTTATCTATGTAAACGATTTGGGAGACAATCTGAGCAGCCGTCTTCGGTTGTTTGCAGTTGACGCTGTTGTTTATCGACTAATAAAGTCATCAGATCAAAACAAATTGCAAAACGATTTAGAGAAAATATCTGAATGGAGAGAAAATTTTCATTTGACCCTAACTAACGAAAAGTGTGAGGTCATCCACATGAGTGCTAAAAGGAACTCGTTAAACTTCGGTTATAAATCAGTCTAATCTAAAAGCCGTAAATTCAACTAAATTCCTAGGTATTACAATTACGAACAACTTAAATTGGAAAGAACACATAGAAAATATTGTGGGGAAGGCTAACCAAAGGCTGAGTTTTATTGGCAGGACACTTAGAAAATGAAACAGGCCTCCTAAGGAGACTGCCTACACTGCGCTTGTCCGTCCTCTTTTAAAATACTGCTGCGCGGTGTGAGATCCTTACCAGGTAGGACTGACAGCGTACATAGAAAAAGTTCAAAGAAAGGCAGCACGTTTTGTATTATCGCGAAATATGAGAAAGAGTGTCACAGAGATGATGCGGGATTTGGGCTGGAAATCATTAAAAGAAAGGCGTTTTTCGTTGCGACGGAATCTTCTCACGAAATTCCAATCACTAACTTTCTCCTCCGAATGCGAAAATATTTTGTTGACACCGACCTACATAGGGAGAAACGATCACCACGATAAAATAAGGGAAATCAGAGCTCGTACGGAAAGATATAGGTGTTCATTCTTTCCGCGCGCTCTACGAGATTGGAATAATGGAGAATAGCGAAGGTGGTTCAATGAACCCTCTGCCAGGCACTTAAATGTGATTTGCGGAGTATCCATGTAGATGTAGATGTAGAAATATTAAAATGATCATTCAATAATTACCATGCAAAATAACAACAACAACAACAACATTCAATTATACAGTGGGATACAACGAACCAACCACATCCGTGTATTCTGGTGGTCACGAGCTTCTGCGCACTGCTACAGTGATTTGCTGATATTATCATACTGATGCCCTACACTTGGCAGTACTTGCTCATGATGAAAAGGTTGAACATTCACAAATGTGTACCTCAGGATTCCATTGGGAGAAATACTTCTGTTGCAGCTAAGACACATTAAAATTTAATGTACACAACTGTAGTCAGAGGGTCTGAAAGGGATATGTTAGTTCACTGGCGTGATCTACGTTAGAGATGGCGGGTCACATGATTGCTTAAGGTGGTGACAAATACTTTGCTCTCTGAGTTTATTAGAGTTAAATTTGGATTACCCCAATAATATTACGTGCCTTGATGAAGGCCGTTTGCAGTTCTGGCCTAGCTGTTGGTACATGATGTTACAACAGGATGCTTTCTACAACCCAGAAGAATTTTGTGGAGAATAATCCCTTTCCCAACGTGATAGTCTCGGCAGAGGAAGTGAGAGAGAAAACAAATGGTCGTCACAGGGGATGCTGTGTGCTGCACTCGGCAACCGCGCGCCGCCTCTGACATTCACCCACTTCTGGGCAGGACGAGGCTTCCGGTGCCACCAGCGCCGAAGAAGCCTCGCATGGGCTGTCCGGGACTTCACGGTGAGCCCGTAGCCGTATAAGCAACACGTCACTTTCAGCTGCTTGCGCTACGTGTGACTACGCAGCGCGCCTTGCAGACAGTGTAGATGTAATATCCGGGTAGGTCATTTGTAAGAATCCACTTCCGCTCTTTGGCAGTTGCACGAAATCGTTAAAGCGCGCGTGCCGCAATCCACGCGCCTCACGCCTCTGCGACACACGCGACTTCTAAACGCCCCCTAGTGTCACCACTGTCGGCCACTAATCAGCGGGCTACGATCAAGTCTTCGCACAAATATGTTGTTGACATCGTTTCTTCAAGTGTCTCCAGCCTCGCTTCAGTCCATAATATCAAATTTAAAAGTCGCAACTCTCACACAGCTGATCGTTGCCCTTCAACAATTCCATTTCACCCTCACAAATTCCAGGGTTCGATCCTACAACGTTAACCTTTTCCCCGTTTCTAAGGATGCTTTGCAACGTTCTCTACAACCTCCGTAAATACAGAAAACTCAGATAATTAATAAAAGATAAAACTCAGAAAGTTAGTCCGCCCACAATAGAACACTCCAGTTTCCAGGGAGAGAATACGTCTGTCTACACATTTTTATTATAGCCACCAATCATTAACTTTAATGTTGTAATATGATTGTTTCCTTGGCCATCTACCGCAGTAGTTGTTATGAGTTCTTTTTTTCAGTTTGAATTTAAGAGTGTTTTACAACAGACACGTTTCACTTTTATTGGCAAAGCGTCATTAGTGCTAACTTTTGTAAAACTTCACAAAAGTTGTTCCGCATTCAGGCCTACGGTTCTGTTTGTTCATTTATTTTTCGTGGGGACCGTGAGTACTGTCACCTTTGTGAGTAAATTGTTTTCTATGAAAATGGCTCAAATTTTACGGCAGCGAAGTGAAGTGTAAAGAACGCAAGTGCACCTAACGAAAATGCTGTTTCTTAGAAGTGGGAAATTAATAAGGGTGAAGGTGCAACTAAATTTTTTCGTTTACTACCTTTGCTAACAACAAAGAAAAAACCTCGCGACTTCAGAACATGTAAACAAGAGCAATAGGCACCAGAAGCAAATTGTTCATTGAATTTATAAAAAAAATCTACTTTTAATCTTAATATAGTAAAATGTAGAAAAATATAAAGTATGCTTTTGAGTACAAAACGACCACTATTGATGCTTTGTAAATAAAAGCGAAACATGTCTGTTGTAAAGCTCTGTTATTTGCTGTGTGCTCAAGACAAAAAAATAAAATAAAAATAAAATAAAATAAATAAATAATAATTGGTTTCATTTACTGATTGACGGCTGCTACAAAACGTGTTATAGCCTACAACAAAATATCCCACAGAATGTCATATACAGACAAACAGCTAAACCTGTTTTCAGCCACCTTTAAAAACCTCAAGAAGTCTGCTTCTTCGATCGAACTTCCTGCAATTATTAACTTCCTCATTTGATACACAACATCAGCTAGACGCTAGTTGCTATATTGTTCGGCAAAGAGAATCATTTACCGAGATGTTTTTCTTATCTCTTTTTCTTTATTCCTGCTTTACTCTCACTTTTGAGAACAGCTTATAACCGCTTCCACTACGCTGGCTACAAATCAGATAACAATCGAAATAAGATAAAATGATTTCATATTTGATGTGCCACACAGGTGTACAAGTTTATTTTTATGTTACGATTAATACTTTTAGAATGAGAATCAACATAGAAATATCGGTAACGAATAGTTCTCGCTCCATCAACATTATATGGAGGACGTATTGCCATGACAATGTTTAACTTTAAATACAATTTACAGGAAATCTTGTGTCACTAATATTCTACAATACTGGCTTTTCGTACATTACTTTTGAAATAATGACCAGCATCTAATTTAAATTCAGCAGTCTTCTCCCTATTATTGGTCATACATGCCAACGCATTTTGACGACGACAAAATTGGACAAATAAAATTATTATGTGAGCAATGTCGAACCTAAGGTGTACAGCATACCAGTGTGGTCCTATACAGGCTCAAATATCTCGCCATTCTTAACTCACTGTCAACATATATACGACTTATATAGAATATATACTTGTTTTTGTGTAACCAATTACAGAAGCTGCTAACACAATCCAGTTTTTCTTGTCTGATGAACTATATTGAAGTTTCCATCAGTCCATATAATCATGCTAGAGGAGTGTATCTGGGATGTATTTGTGTTCACTTTCTTTGGTTCTATATTCAGTTTACATAATCATAGAGTACGTTTATCTTATTAAGCACAGACTTCATCCACTTAAATTTTCAATTTCGTTTGGTAACAGTCATTAAACTAAGCTGTGTTATACAGATATTTTTTATTGTTATGGTGATGCACATTGGGCTCACATCTTTTTGTGGGAACCATATATACATAATTTCTGTTCATTTTAGTGATCCATTAATAACCTCTTCATTGTCCTTTTTGATCATATGATTGTTTTTTACCTCCTGTAGCCGATTTCATATTTTTTTCTCTAATTTCTTTACTTAAGTCATGGCCAATATAACTGATACATTAGATATTCCACATGGTGTTAGAAATTTCTTACTCTTCTTTTATGACTAGTTTATTCACTCTATTACACCATGTTATTTATTTATACAATTTCCAAATTATTTGCCATTGTACGGGGTTTTTTGTTTTTACTGAAAATAACTTCATATGAGATATGTGACATAACTGTATAATCAGCTACATTCCTTTGACTTGTGTTGTGTAGGTTGGTTTAATACATTTCATACATGTTTTTTTATTCAGTGAACACACACTTCTTTCATTTCATCTTAATCAGCCTGGTTACATTAGGATGGGGAACTGTATCTATATTCACTTTAATATTTTTTGATGAATTTAAGGATCTTTATGCTTATAGATAATTTTCTAACTGATATTACATTTTACTGTTGTTCTCACATGTTCACTATTCTTTTAATCTAAACTCACTCACTGCATACTTTTATGGCTAATATCTACTTTGATACTACAGTACTACATTTTTCAGTTTCATATTAGTTTCACTTTAACTTTTAGCTCATGTAGTTTTTCATTATTAAAATTTCTTGTGTTTGAATCATACTATATTGCAAGTCTTGTGCATATTTTCCTATATCATTGATACAATACGACATAGATGACGTTTTTAAGTTCTTTCCTAGCCGCTTCTCATCATATAGATTGTTACATATATTGCATTGCTTCATGATAACATATTAACACACATTTAAACCAAATATTTTTATTTTTATTCCTCATAATCCATACAGCATGACTCTTTTAGAGATCACTATGTTCATTATTCACATGTCATATCACAATTGTCTTATAATTATTTATCGATGAATTTCTACAGGAAACATTATCTTATATTTACATACGACCATTTCTATAATAGAAACTTATCATATTTCATGGTTGTCTTATTTTCAACATAGTTTTTGGTTTTATGGTTTTTCTCTTAAACTTATATGACTACTTTCGTGTTCCCTTCTTAGTTTACCCTTTTGTCCTATTTGTATACTTCACTGTATTACTCCCTCCATTTTATTTATGTAATGGTGTTACTCCCTACATGTCGATTAGCCACTTCATTTAAAAGCAACTTTTAACTTGGTCTAGTACCTACTTGCTTACATATGGACCATTCATGTAATGAATATACTTTTTGCTTAGTTATGATTTTATTTATGATTTTATATCATGGACATTTGTTACAGTTATGTCTGTTAGACTATTACAAATTATTTAATTATTACAGAAATGAAACACAATACATTGCTGGAGATTTATCATGTACTGTCTATTAACCTTCAACAGATCAGATTAATTATTTGTGTATTTATTGTCATTGTTGTTTGTACATTTATTGACATTGCTTATACAAGCTTTAGATCACTGTAAATGTTTTGTTTTTGGGCAATAAAAATCAATCAATCAATCAATATATGTTGATTCTTGTTATTCTATACTTCTGATATGACTTAGGTATAGTGCTATTTGTTACCCATTACTCTTAATTATTTTATATGGATTCCAAATTAATATTACTAGCTCTTACATCCACACTGTTGAGACACTTTGCTTAAACTGAATTTTGGCAGTTGTTTTCTGTTAATCTCTATACCATGTTAACTGACTATTATGTACCTATTAAATGACATGTTTACAATATTTTCTTGTCCCATACTTTAGTCCTTTCATTAAATTTTTGTCATCTGCATTACTGTTAACCACTACACTTGATTATGTTGTTGTTTATACAGAGGTCTGATGGTGATGTAATGTAACATCAAAACCAGTTACATAATAAATAGTTCAAAATTTATTTCTGAAGGTGTAGTGCTGTTTACTCCAAATTGATCAGCTGATGTCCCTACAACTATATTTTACAAAGATGCATATCCAAAGACTAGCTGTGTAATATGAGATAATGGTGCAAGCTCAAAGCTAATAGTATCAAGCTTATGAGAACAACACCTATCATCTTCAGCAAAGATGAAATTGAAGACATCACTCTTAACTATACACATGTTTGGATCAGAGGACATAACATAGTAGATGACGAAGTAAAAGAGAATACTGAAAGACTGTGGGTGAAATTAGAGCTTATAATTTGTACCAGAGGTATGGTTGGTCACTCATAACAGGTTTATAGTAATCATTTTTGACAGTAAAATATTGAATATTGAAGACTTTGGTTGAACGTTGACATACATTGATGAAGTAGTAGGTAGTAAGATGCAAATTACAACTATTAAATATGAAAATAAGATATTTAAGTTAAAAGACAGACAAGGCATACTACACAAGGCAGAATATACCTATAGAGGGCATATGTTTTATGACAGATCAGGTAACAAAATAGACAACAGTTTTAGCAATCAAGAGTTCATTTACAACAAAATGATAATAAGTATGCTATTGATAGGGCACTACAAAATAAAGACAGTAAAATAATGTTAGCAGAAATCAAGAGAACTGTAAATTGTTTTAAAGGTAATAAAGGGCAACATTATTTTGTCACCCGTCAAGTGCATAATCAGTTGTTCAAAAGTTTGCTAGCAGCAGGATGACAAATAACAAAAATACAGATAAAGATGAAAGATTAGTATATAATACTATTCTCAAATTAAGAGAACATGAGGCTTACATTGTTAAAGCTATTAATGACAATACCTTTGTAATAAGAACTGTAAATGAATATAGTACCAAAATAAAACAGCAAATTTTTTGAAAGAAATAATGTTTCACAACTTGACCACAATCCTACTGTATTATATGTTAAGCAAATCAAAAGTACACTTAAGGTGATATATTTACTGTTTGATGTTAATCTTTGTAAATCAAAGTAATGAATCCATATGCCCTCTGTTTATGAGCAGAACCTAAGAGTCATAAACCAAACTTATTAAGGAGAACAATTGTTAACTACATAGGAAACCATGCATATAAACTTAGTGATAAATTAGATGATATTTCAGTTAAAAACTACGTTTTTAAGCAACAGTTCTGAACTGAAAATACCTATTACTTTATTCAGAAGATTAAGAAAGTACAGATAACAAAAGATTGTAAACAGCTGTCATTGGGCACAGTAAATTCATATAGAAATGTTCCTGTACTTGAGGTTCTCACTCTTGTCAGTAACAACTTTTCTAAACACAAATGAATGTCAATAGAATAAACTGATGACTCCTTAAGATTACTGGAATTAGTATTATCATACAATTGCTTCTCATTTAAAGGTGAGGTATTTAAACAACACAGCGGGTTGGCAGGGGATACGGCCTATCAGGAATATTGCTAACATTTTCATTAATCATCCTGAGGTAAAACTTTTCACACAACAGCAGGAATTAACTGGTTTGATCCTTTATTATTACTGTTACACTGATGATACATTTTTATGATACAAAGAAAAAATGGAGGTAGAGAAAAAATTCATGAAGCTTTCAATAGCTTACATCACAAGATACAATTTACATATAAAAAGAAAGAAACAGTAGTTTTAATTTCTTAGATACTCTAACAGACAATGATGGTAATCACAAGATTGCCATTTACACCAAACCAACAATCACAAATGAAATTATCACAATTCGTCCAGCTCTATTGGACAGATATAAAACCTCATTTTTCTACAGTATGATTAGCAGGTTCACAATAATTGCCTTTGAGTCTTTAGAAGAAGAACTTGGAAAACTTATGTCTAGGAACTTAGTGTTCCCATATCACCTGCCTTTTCCAAGTATACCTCCTCCTCTTGTGATTCTTGAACAGAGTATTGGCTGTTACTAACTGAAACTTGTCACAGAACTCGATTAGTCTTTCTCCTCTCTCATTCCTTGTCCCAGGCCCATATTCTCCTGTAACCTTTCCTTCTACCCCATCCCCTAAAACTGCATTCCAGTCCTCTGACACTATTAAATTTTCATCCCCTTTTACATACTGTATTACCCTTTCAATATCCTTGCACACTTTCGGTATCTCTTCATCTCCAGCTTGAGACGTCGCATGTATACCTGAACTATTGTTGCCGGTGTTGGATTGCTGTTGATTTTTATAAGAACAACCCTGTCATTGAACTGTTCACAGTAACACACTCTCTGCCCTACCTTCCTATTAATAATGAATCCTACTCCTGTTACACCATTTTCTGCTGTTGTTGATATTACCCTACATTCATCCGACCAGAAATCCTTGACTTCATTCCACTTCCCTTCGCTGACCCCTACTATATCTAGACTGAGCCTTTGCATTTCCCTTTTCAGATCTTCTAGTTTCCCTACCACGTTCAAGCTTTTGACATTTCGCGCCCTGACTCGTAGAATGTTATTCTTTCGTTGATTATTCAATCTTTTTCTCATGGTCACCTCCCCCTTGGCAGTCCCCTCCCAGAGATCCGAATGGGGAACTATTCTGGAATCTTTTGCCAAAGAAGATACCATCATAATACTTCTTCAGTTACAGGCCACATGTCTTATTGATACACGTTACGTGTCTTTTATGTAGTGGTTTCCATTGCCTTTTTTGCATCCTCATGCCGTTGATCATTGCTGATTCTTCCGCCTTTAGGATCAGTTTCCCATCTCTAGGACAAGATAGTGTCCTGAACCTGTGTCCACTCCTCCACCCTTTTTGACAAGGCCGTTGGCAGAATGAGGGCGACTTCTGATGCCGGAAGTCTTCGGCTGCCAATGCTAATTATTAATCAAATTTAAATAGCGTTGGGATTCCAACCCTGGACCGAAGACGTTTTGATTATGAAGCAAAGATGCTACCGCTAGACTACGGGATATAACTATGTATTTGACCCCATACGTTGCAGTTTGTATACATCGATAAGGACATAACATTACCGATCGAAATAGTCGACCCTCAGTAATTTTGCTTCAAGTGCAGAAAATTTTTGTGATATGTATTGTTATTCTAATGTCCCACCATGTACTACAAAAATGATATCGCAGATACTGCATGAGCAGATGACGTTCGTTGAGCCACAAAACCTGCTCTGTTCACCGACACGACTTACCATCATGGTACAAATAGTCTGAAGATGGTCATATTCGGACAAAATCGAGATACCATTGCAAAGAAATTTTTTATTGCAGTTGAAACAGTTTTTAATCCGTTTTGAATGTTAAACATTTCCAGTTTAACGGCACACACTGAACTCGAGAAGAAACAATTTATGATTGTAAACTGACACATCAATGTAATCAGTTTCCTTGTATTTTTGACAACCACAATTAATGTACTGTATTCTCTTATTCTCCGTTTGTGCATGCAGTTGGACACAGAAAACAGTCAAAAACTAATTATTTAGTAATAATGGAACATTTATCTATTTATATATCTCCTCTCTTGTGTGACTGATGTTAACAAGTGCGGGATTATGCATATATAACTCTTGGTTGTCACTAGAACACAAAGAGGCAGTCTAAAACACTGAGATGCAAGAGACAGAAAATCTGTAGTTATCGAGCTCTGAGTTTTCTAAGTGCAGCTACTATTGCTAACTTCTGTACGCAGGACACAGATCAACACTCATTATACTCTAGTCTAATATAAACTTGACAGATCAAGGTATTGAAGACCTATCCACTGTAAACAGAAGTAGATGCCCATTACCCATACGGCAGTATTTCATAACAGCTACGAGGTGGTGGCGCTTTGCAAATCCAGGAGGCCTCGTTTAATCGTCGCCCGGATAGGTGTCACTCGTGATTTTGCGATGACATGCAGCATCTGCACGATTGTCGACTACTGATATGGAGCTAGTGATGATAGATGACGCTGCACTTCTCTCCCCCAAACCTCCACATCGGCATAGTGTAAAGCCGTCGGCACACGGACCGTGCTGTCGAACGTTAACGTTCAGCGTGCCAAGTTCAACGTGCTGCTGAACGTTCAGGAACGATGCGACTTGTGCATACGGTACGTGGGCCCAACGTGGTATACGCGATCGCAACGCACTCCAGTGGCAGTTGAGGGATGTTACTAGTTCGTAAATCATACTGATTACTCAACGAGCGCGCGTATAATGCCCACGTTAGCCCTATTAAAACGCACATTTCCGCCATCGTCCACGAAAAGGAAATTGTCATGTCCAAACAATAAGCACACAGACTTATAAAAGTTCCATTACAAACACTGTGGTACAAATCTGGAATTCTTCTCCGCATAAGGTAAACATTATTTCATCATCCTCACATTTTAGTAAAATCAGTAGGTCAGTCTTACTTGATCACTGTTCCTACCCAGTAGCAGAATCTTTGCAACATGTGAATTACGAAGCGTAAAAGAAAAAGGAGCAAAATATCTTTATATAAGTAGCGCAAGCTGCCCTGTAGATTAAGTCAATCGAACAAAGTCACCCCTCAAAAAGAGGTGCAGATGAAAAGGAAGAGAAACAGGTAGCTCTAAAAATAAATGAGACTTTGGTAACAAGTGCCTGTAGTATTGCGAACCTCTTAAACAACTACTTCATTTCTGTTACTGACAGCTTGGGGTTATCAGGTTCAGTGAACAGTGCAATGGAGCATCTGAGACCAGTCTTTAGAAATAACTTAAGTAAAAGGGAAATGACACTCATGTTTCCCAAAGAAATAGCATCTATCATAAAATTCTTAAAATCTGTGTATTCTATTGGGTATGATAACATATCAACGAAGTTAATCAAACAGTGCTCATGTGAGTTGAGTTCCATCTTAAGTTATTTGTGCAATCAATCTCTTATCAGCAGAACATTTCGAGAATGGCTAAAATATGCTGAAGTTAAGTTTCTTTACAAGAAGAGGGATAAAGAGATACCATAAAAGTATCGACCAATTTCACTTTTGCTGGCTTTCTCAAAAATATTTGAAACGGTTGTGTTCAAGCGACTCTTCAAGCCTCTGACAGCAAATAATATATTGTCCAGGACTGTATTTCTTAAGTGTTCTGATATACCGAAAGCTATTTACACTTACAGTGAGAATATACTTAATTCATTAGATAATAAATTAGAGACTACCAGTATTTTCTGTGACCTGTCAAAAGCCATTGACTGTGTGAACCACATGGCAGTGCTGCGAAATGGTTTGAGTCTTATCTAACTAACAGGAAACAAAGAGTGTAGCTGTGAAATATTTGTGCAGTAAGCAGTCAGTCTTCATCTGATCGTGAGTTAATTACATGCAGTGTTCCTCAAGGTTCCATTGCTTTTTCTTGTGTATGTTAATGACCTCTCGTCTGTTACATTGTTAGATGCTAAGTTTGTTTTGTTTGCAGATGATACCAACAGTGAGATAAGTAGCAAGTCAAGTACAGATTTAGAAACAGCTGCTAATGAAATTTTCACTCACATTAATAAATGGTTTAAAGCTAATTCACTGTCATTAAACAGAACCTGTAAGGGATTTCCTTCCAACTTGTGTATAACAAATGAAGACAAGCAGATCGAAGAGGTTGACAGCATTAAATTTCTGGGATTACAACTCGACAATAAAACATTTGGGAAGAACATACCACATAATTGCTTAAGCACTTAAACTAGCCTGTATTTGCATTGAGAACAATATTGGATGTAGGAAATATAAATATAAAAAACTTGCATAATTTGCTTACTGTCATTCTATTATGTCATATGGGATCATATTCCGGGGTAACTCATCAAACTGAGAGTTTTTTTAGCGTGGAGTAGCATGTAATAAGAATATTACTGGTGTAAATTCAAAAACATCATGTAGAAACCTGTTCAAGGAACTCTATTCTAACCACTGCTTCTCAGTGTAGTTATTCCTTTTTGAAATTTTTTGCAAGTAACATATCTCTATTTCCAAACAATTACTCAATACATAGTATCAATACTAGGAATAAAAGCAATCTTAGTCCAAAAAGAGGCCCAATATTCAGGAACACACATTTTAAATTAATTGCCAGCAACCATTAAAATCTTAGTTTCAGATAAAGCACGTTTTAAACAGAGTTCGAAACTTTTTGATTGGCAGCTTTTTCTAGTCTATAGATGAATATCTTAACAGAGACTATTAGGCCAGCTTAAGTACAAATGTCTGTTAGATTTCAGTTTTTAGAGCACTTTGTCGCAACAATCAAGATTAGGTATTTTGTGTATGACAAATTTTATTCTGACAGCGTATTAATTTTTTTAAATATTAGCTGTTCACTGTATTCACCTATTTTTGACAATATCCTGACAAATGATTATATTCAAATTCTTCATGTCTTTTATGTTATACTTTCTGACATGTTCCACACCCATGAGAATCATCATTTTTTGGGTCTATGGAACGAAAACTGAGTCTAATATAATCTAATCTAATCAGGCTCCTAGCATGGTAGCGACACTATAGGCGGCTCCAAGTAGACGCGAAACCGGCATCTCCGACGGAAGAAACGACTGCTCTGAAGGAGCAGGCGAGTGTAACTGCGACAGAGGCTGCTGCATGCCCTGGTGACAAACTAGTTCTGACAATAGTAAGGATGTGGCAATATCACGAAAGTAACAGGAAAAAGCTCGCTTTGGTGTCGCCAATGCAGAGCATCGGACACCAGATGGTGTAGGTGGATCGCGAAAGCCCTTTAGAAACTACACCTCTACCCATTTGCTACCCTTGCCAAAGATCCTGTACAAAACCGCTTACTGAAGCTGAAACTTAGGGTGAGCGTTGGAGCATAGATCCTTTGATGTGAACGCATAAGGTAGGGCAATGTTCTATGACGACGACTGTGATGTCATCGCCTCTATCTGAGAGCCCATTTCCGACCATTTGCAATTGTGCCTTGCTAACTGTTTGATCAAGACGACACCTCAATGTCCCTGGTGTCACAGATTGACTACTTACCGCTGGAGGGACGCGGATTTTGCCACTTTCAGTACGAAACAGGATGCCCAGCTGTACCTAGTGATGGTGTACAAAGTAGCAGAGTCCCACAAGGTGGCAAACTTCCTTAATGCAACCTGGCTACCGACACTGAACGAAGTCCAGAACCACACTCAAACCCGGGTCCAATGTCATTTCACTCATCGCCTTTCGAAAAGTAACAGGAAATTCCAACATGTGAATCTGCTGAGTGTCTGTGTGCACAGATGAAACTTGGTTTCGGAGCCCACTGCTGCTAGCCATGACAGTAGATGAGCATTCAAATACCCAGTGGTGCGCCGTTAAGTCAGTTCATTTTGATGATTAGACATGCGTAAGGTCCACTGCTGTAGTTTCTGCAATGTATGAGCTGGCATAGACTGAGAGCAGCCAAACAGGGCCGTCAATGGACAGTGGTCCACAATCTTTATTAATACTGATGCTACTGAGTAACTGTGTACACGATAGCGAAAGGAATTTTTCCAACTGGCAGTAATTGCGTTGTGCCTTATTCAATGTCTTCGATGTCAAAGCAATCAGACTGTCTGTGGAGACAAAACGGTGTGACAACAGTGCATCCTTTAAGCACTGGACAGCACTCTGACCATCATGCGACCAAAAAAAGAAGACCTTTTTGGCTGAAGCGGTTCAGTGGAGCAGCGATTCCCTCATGACTGCTTGTAGTGCCGTTACTTTTACGCGGGCAGGCAAGTCTGAAATGGAACAAAAATACCCATCACATGACCCAGATGCACTATTTCTGCGTTAATAGAGGAACGTTTGGAATTATTACAGTTTAAATCTGCCTCCAACAACACTTCGCACAATGCTTCCATATTCAGCAAATGTTTAGCTGGTGTACGGTCAGGGACTACTATGTCATCCAAGTAATGAGCACAAGATGGCACTTGCGAAATAAGCTGCTGTAAATATCTCTGAAAACCTGCTGGAGCTGACAGACTACCGAATGGTAACCTCTGAAATTGAAAGAGTCCCTGCAGGGTATTAATCACAAAAATCTTCATGGGCGCCACGTCCAGAAACAGTTGCAGATACGCTTCCTGTAAGTCAGTTTTCGAAGAAGGAAAAAAAGGCCTTGTTCAAGTTGGTCCATAAAATCTTCTGGGCTGGGTAAAGGGAAGGAATCAACAACAGTTTGCGGATTGACGGTCGTTTTGAAATTCGCACATAGTCGTAACCCACCTGAGGCTTCGGCAGAACGACGGAAGATGACGCCCTCAGCAGCCAGGACCTACAGAGAATGTGGGACGGGCCAAGCCATAAAAATTTTATCTGTGCCTTGTCTTTCAAAGTAACATGGGCCTCAATCCTAGATGTTTTTCCTAAATTACTCTTAAACAAGGAACTGTACTCGTTTCACACCGGATCGACACTGGCAAGCAGCACAGATGAATTTAGTTGGGACACATTGCCGTAACTTGACAGCCCAGATAAATCAAAACCCTCCTGTCTCATAAACATATGACATGAAAGAGAACTGTTTCCGTAGTAGCATGAAAAGTAGCAGGCAAACTACATTCACCTAAAACGGGAGTATTCTGTTCATTAATTGCTGGTTGCAGGCACTTGGCTGCTGGAGTTGGAGGCTACCTAGACGTTCGTGTTTCTCACGGTTGAGCAACGTAACAGTCGCTCCAGTGTCTAGTTGAACCTTTACCTTCCTATTTGCCACACTCCATTTTACAAACAATTTGTTAGACTGCCGGTTGATCACTGAAGACTGATCCGGAAATCAGATTGAGCTATCGACTTGTCCCTGTGGATACACGTCCTACGGAACAGAATCTGGCTTCAATTTTGAAAACTTCCCGACATTATATCGTTGAAGACACACTGCTCGGATAAGGCACTGTTTGCCACGAGCGAAACATTTTGCCTGTTGGTCCAGACACTTTGCTCTGTCATGTGTACTGAGCGAGGGGGCACAGTGGTTGGCACACTGGACACGCATTCGGAAGACAACGGTGATTTCCCTAAATCTCTTCTGGCAAATGCCGGGATGGTTCCTTATTCTTCCCTAATCCGATGGGACCAATGACCTTGCTGTTTGATCCCCTCTCCCAAACCAGTCAATCAACCTGTCATGTGCACCAAAATACCGTGGGTCGACTTCCTTACTTGCCTGTACTATGCCGTGCTCTGACAATGGCACTTACTAACAAGAAACTGAGACCGCAGACTACATCCAGTCTGTGCCAGGAGGGGGAAGGCGGGGGGGGGGGGGGAATTGCTCCCCTCCAATATTGCTCGCTCTTCACCTCGTCACCACAGAAATAGCTGACGCTTGCATATCAAGTTCAGTAACGTTTACTGTGTTCTGAGATTCAGTGATCGACAACACGGTTTTCAAGTTCGGAAGCCTCAGAATAGAGGCCTAAATGCGAGACTCTAAAATATTATGGGTGACAGCATCCGTGATATAAGGGCAATCTGGCATTAGAAGCCGAGTGGTGCGGACGCACTTTGAGTTTCCGCCTACGTCACGTACAGTTTGCCTTGTTTACTTTTGCGGACTTAGACTCCGCTTGGCTGTGAGCAGGAACATGGCAAAGCACTGTAGGGAAGCAAGACTTCGATTCACCTTTAAAAATGAAACACACTACCAAAAGTACTGGAAGCAGAACGCTTCCTCCGTGATGAGGCAAAGTTACTGCCATCAGACATACCGGGAATAGAGCTTTCCATTCTTAGTGGTGCCGTGTATGTCAAGGTCTTTGGCAATGCAGAGGTTGACACGATATTGAAATCTGCACAACATGGCTTTCAGCTCTGTCACAGTGACGGTAACGTTGGCATGATCACGGTGTCACTGGACCCTATCGGCTCGTTTTCGGAGCTGTTATATCTTTTCTTACTGGTGCAGTCCGTTTACCTGTCACGCCACCGGGTGGCGCTTCGGTCTTCTTGTAGCTGGCTCTTTGGTTAGAGAGAGTTGGAGGCAGCTTGTTGACGGAAGGTGGGACAGTGAGGGAAAGGAACGTGTGACAAATAGCGAGCGTGCCATTATGGGGCCTGCTCGGCGGTTGCTCGTCCAAGTGAGCGGCTACTTGTACAGGACCGTGTTGGTGTGTTGCTGTTTGCGTTTAGGGAGCACACCAAGTGGACTGAAATGCGAATGGGAATTTGCACTGAGGAGGGAGGTGTACTCGAGTAGTGCATGCAGTTGTGCAAAGCCACTGTGCCAGGTTGACGTAGTAGTTAGCAAATCTACCTGTGCGGGAGACTCTGGTTCGAATCCCAGCCTTTGTACAAATTTTCATTCGGCGCTTCGGTCTGAGTATATACATCATAGATCATGAGGTCCCCGAACCTGTTCATGCATATATGGAACGTGACAGAGTTTGATCTCTCTGAAGAGGCAAGAAACACTTCAAACACGTACTTGTTCCTGAAGACAGACGTGAAGCAGTGAAGCGGATCAGCATAAAGTTTTGCATAGAGGATATAAAACAGAAAACTTTCTTTCAATTAAAGCCATGGTTGCCATAGCTGAAGATTAAGTTGCTAAAGACACAGAAGGAAATAAAATACCATGAAGGAATACCAGGTGGGTCTGAACCAGGAAAGAAAATTCTCTAACAATGGAATTCAGGTATTCACTAAACCATTATCTTGTGTGTGTAGATACGTATTTTAGGAGGCTCAATATTTGTCCCCAGTAATAACTCTTCTGGAGCCTTTGCATAAAGATAAGTCTGAAATAAAATTTGAGAAATTGAAGAAGCTTAAGGAGGTGAAGAAATACATCCCTCCACTTTACCATGAGTTCTATAGAATATATCTCGTTCACAGATAACACTTACAGTGGGTATAAGAAGAGAGAGTGGAGGAAGAATGGAACTTGGTCAAAGAAGGGAATGAAGAAGACTGGAACACGCACAATACAGTGGTTCAGCATCACTATTGTTGCCCAGGAAGGATATTCTTAGAGATACCACAGAAAGAAATGATTGTAACTGTATAGACATTGACTGTGAGGGGCTTACAGTAAGTGAGTATGAATAATCTCTCATATACGTTGAAACCACATCAATATATTTTCATTGTGGTGTTTTAATTTTATTTACTATTTACCTCTTGTTTTTCAGATTTTATAAAGAATCGTATATTGTACTATGTACATCATGCAAAGAAATCTTCAAAACATAGATCAGCAAACAAAATGGTTTTGTAATTGTATCTGTTTTATTCTAAAAGTTTTAGGACACAAGGGTATAAGTATTTTTAATATTTTATAAAAACAATAATGCAGGGAACTACAATCTCTAACAATACCTACAAGTATATACAGACTAAAAGACCATTATGAAAAAATATCTTATGTTTCGATAGTAACTAACGTAAATTTATAAATAGCCATTTAACGCTGACACTCATTTACTCACTTTGCTTCGATAAGCGCTTGTACCACTTGTACTCTCAGCACTTCAGTTACTACTGAAAAATAGGCCACTTTTAATTGTAACTGCATACAGATCCCCTCTGGGAAATTTTTAGGTGTTTATGAATTATTTGAATTCTTTACTTGCTATTTGTCAGACAATAGCAAGCATTCTCTCTTACAACTTTTCTCTGTTTATGCTATCGTGGCTTCCTCGAAATCAACAAACAATACTGTTATTGTTGTGTTGTATTCCCAATGTTTTAATACAGCTTTGTTCAGTTCAAATATCTGATCAGTGGTGGATCGATTCTTCATAAATACCGGTGCTTCTCATCTATTATGTCTTTTAATATGGTTCCAATGTTTTCTAGAAAATCTTGGAGAACACTTCATAGGCTGTGCTATTTAAGGGGGTGCCTCTATATTTTCTGCATTTTTGTTTACCACCCATTTTATGAACTGGTACTACAGCCACTTATTTCCACTCTTACAGCATTCTTTCTTCATCTCATACGTTCGTCACTATTTTGTGTATATCTTTTGAAACTGCATCTTCTCCATTTTTAAGTATTTCTGCTGTATTCCTGCGTTCCCCGTAGCTTTGCTCTTTTCTAGTATTTTGATTGCGCCTACTGTCTTTTTCAATTATGGTGGTGCAACTAGAGCTATAAGTCCTGACATTTATGATCTTTCTCCATTTCTGTAAATCCATGTTTAGAATTTAAAAGTTTCTCAAAGTATTCCTTCCAAATTTGAATATCTTTTGTTGTTTCCAAAACTGTAATGCCACTTTTATTTTTAATACCGTACATCTAAGGGATTATGAGAGAAATAATTAATATCAGTAACCAACATTCCAACACAGATGTACAAAGAGAGTAGGACTCTGATTGATAATGTTTTCTTTGATAAAGCTTAAAGCGTGGGAATAATTCTATATCCAGTAGCAGATGCTCTCTCTGATTATGGTGCATAGTTAGGATAAATGAGATTGGGCCTTATAGTACAGGTACTCCTCAGTGGATATCAGCATAATTAATTGCTCCAGAACTAATGTTTTTAAGAAGGTGACTTGGGATGAAACTTAAACTGAGCCAAATGTTGACATAATATTTAATCTATTGCATGATAAATTCACATCATTATTCGAAAATAGCGTTCTGCATAAGCTAATCAGAAATTACATTCAACAGCCATGTAAAAAACCACTGGTCACTAGAGGGATTAAAGTATATGGTGAGAGGAAAAAGAAATTTCATCTGTTGGCAAAAACAAGACAAGATCGTACAGTAGTTGCACATTACAAAAACTACTAAAAATTACTAAGAAAGTTACTAAAACTTCAAGGAACGTGCACATTATGTCAGAAATCAGCAATTCCGACAACTGACTTAAGAATAAATGGAATGTAGTGTAACGAGTGACAAGACAAACGCCCATGGAACAAGATAACGCCACCTTTCAGCTGAATGGAAAGTCTATAAATGATGAGCCACAAATAGCATACGCATTTAATAATCATTGCTTAAATACAACAGAATATTTAGGAACAAACAATCCAAGAGATAAAGCATATTAGAATATTGAAAAAGCAACTCTCATAAATTTCAGTCAAATGAGTGTATCACCCGCTTCTACCCCTGAAATTAATAAAATTGTATGTTCCCTCAAAAATAAAAGTCACATGTATTTGGTGATGTTTTCAACAGAGAACTAAAGACTTTTCCCATATAATAAGCCGTGTCTTTTCTGAAATATGTAATGCAAAACTTAATCAAGGCAGTTGCCCATCAACATTTAGAAGCATTAAATAACAAAATAGTACTGGCTGGTATTTTTTGTGTACTATATAAGGCGTTTGACTGTGTGAACCACAGTTTCTTCCAAGATAAATCGAGGTTTATGGAATAAATGTATAGCCAAACGATGAATAATGTCATACCTAACCAAAAGAATGCAGAAAGCTGTACTTAGTAACTCAAACAATGTAATCAGGGGAGATTCTTCTGACTGGGGAGAAATCATATATGGAGCTTCTGAAGGTTCAATCTTGGGTTCACCATTGTTCCTCATATATGTTAACGACTTTTTGCCTAATACACAAAAATCTGAATTAAGAGCCTTTTAGGTGGTCATTTCAGTTCTCAGTTTAATTACAGTTTCAGTCAAACTGTCAGTTTTTCCTATGTGTAAAAATTAAACTCTGGAAGGAGAAATGAAACGGAGACAGAACTGACAGGTTGGCTAGCTCTATTTGCTTCATTTCAGTTTCTAGAATTCCTCAGTGTTAACAAGTGTGGCATGCCTAAGTTCGTTCGCTCACGTCAGTTCTCTTTAAAATCTTGCACAATGCACATATACAACTGTCGCAACTTCCAAGGATCACGATTTTGTTATGGAGTTCATTGACATTTGTAGAGCTTTACTGTGTTTGTGGAACAAAAAGGAAGCACACTGTCACAATACTAACAGTAGGGAAGCCGCTTATACTGTCCAATTAAAGAAATACCATGAATACGATAAAAAGGATACTAAGGTGATGGTAAAATTCAAAATTAATAGCCTACGCTCAACTTGTAACAAAGAACTTAAAAAAGTCAAAGACAGTGAAAGAAGTGGAGCAGGAACTGGAGAAGCATACAAGCCATCACTATGGTATTGCGATCTCCTTTCTTTCGTCAGCAACGTATAGCCGATTGTAACAATTGTTAATAAAATAGGCGACGAGAACGAAAATCAGGAAGTGGTAAGTAATTAAAAATCCATTATTTCTAATTGATACTTCAAAATGCTTTATTTCCACTACAAAAAATATTCAAAATATGTTTTTTTTTTTTCTGCCGAGTGATATGTCAGTTGAATTCATATCATCTAAATCGGGAGTAATCGATGAATTTTGAGGTCATATTAATAAGAAATTGTCAAGACGAGGATATTCCTTCAAATTTATAGCAGAATGGCAAATTCCAAATCTATTTGACAACATGCCAAATGGATTTTCGACAATTCTTCTAGCCCTCGAGGTTCTGTAGGTGAAGACTTCTTTGATAAACGGTTCTAAAGAGTTTGCATTAATGCAAATGCCTCGTCCTGCGCGAACACATACGGGAGACTGGTGGTACTACCTTTTGGACTTGCATCAGGAGGCAACTCAGACTGTTGGTAGTTAACCGTTCGTAAAATTTAGTATTGATAATTACGTTTCCATCCACATTTCCATTTGATCCTACTTCACACATCTTAAATTCGTTATTCGAATCCATAACACCCATGAGAACAATACTATCGAACTTCTTATTATTCAGGTTTGGTGATCCTGTTGATGGAATTATGCACACGTGCTTACCATTTACGGCTTCCAGACAACATGGAACTTTACCAACTTTTCTCCATTCGAAGTCCTTTCGTGGAAGCTAAAACAAAGACAAACATTGAAATTATTTACATAATATTATGCAAATTTCTTTATTTGTATTTCTTTTTTTATTTTAGGAGCACTCGCAGGCCATTAGTACACAGATGGAGATGATGATGAATGATCTGTGCAAGATCAATCATCAGATCAAGAATTTACAAGACCCACCCCATCTCCATCATCAGAGAGCGATCGGTCGATGGGAAGCAAACGGCCAGCGGGTAGTAAAAGAACGAAGGTGCTTCACACAAGAAGGCGCTACAACTGATAGCTGGGAAGCTGAAAAAGACTGACGATATACCAGTAGGAAAGCATGATAGCTTTGGAAAGTATGTGGCCGATGAACTGAATAATATGTTTCCAGAAATGGTGCCTTACGTCAAGAAACTTATAAACTTTGCTATATTCGCGAGGCATATGAAAACCTTGAATGCATTTTAGTCAGTGGTAACGTCGCAGGTGGCAGATGAACCACTTTTCGATACCACAACCGCCACAAAATTATTTTTCGACGCCAGTGTCGACACCGGAGGATTTCTCAACGTCGCAGACAGCCCAAACCTCTTGAACTACTCTGTCACCAATGGAAGGCCAATTTTCCACGAGTATATCCCCTACAGAGACATAAGGAAACCATGCATCTGTATCAGATTATTTTTCACAATTTGCTGACAGTGTTCTTACTTGTAAAAAAAAAAAGACTGATTTAATAAAAAGTATTTACTTTTATCATTATCTGCGAATTACTTACCATTATGTAATCCTTGAGTACCGCAATAATCGCGTCACAAGTTTCAGGTATTATTTTATTTAGATCTAGAGATGATATCACTCTATGGAACCTAAGACTTAGGTAACAACTTCCACTTACCAAAAAATTTCAATTTCGCACTGAGCCTTTCATGAGGATTAACAGACCCCCTCATACTTGTATCCTGTTTCTTGCATAGTAGGCGTCATAATGCTTAATAACAGGAGATACGCATCCTGATTCATCTGTAAATAATGCAGCAATTCACATTAAATTTACATGTGACAACGAATTTCTTTTAAGGGGCCAAGCTCTCCTCCATTTCATTTTTTTTCCGCACTTTCTTCACCTGTGAAGCTAAGGCTGTTGTAATGAGAGAGTCTTCATCCATGAGCTATGATATTGCCACGTATGTACACTTAATTAAAACAAACTTAACTAAAGGGAAACACGTGTTCACTCTGTACAGAGCTGAAAATAAATGAGACGACTGAGAACAGTGAAAGATTTGAACGTATATTGTGAGAACAAATGTACTTCCGAACTTAAATGAAACGAGAACGGAAACTGAAACTAAACTGAAACACGATATGACCGTCTAAAACGACCTTTAATATTTTTTGTAGAAAACAATAGTACTGTAATCAATCTAAGCATACAAAGAACAACAAAAGTATTGGTAAAAATGTTCTTAACGATTTCATCGATCGGTTTCTGCGAATCCTCTCATTCTCAATTTTAAAAACACACAACATACTCAGTTCTGCACATCTAGCCGTCCTGCACCAGTGATAAGTGTACCTCACAGCGAGAAAATAATTATAAGGTGGAATCTTCAAAATCTTTATGTATCGTTATTGAGGAGAATTTAAATGGAAAAATCACATTTTGGAACTCCTAAGACAACTTAGTTCAGCCACATTTGCACATAGAATTATTGCAAATCTTTGGGAGAGACAAACTAATAAGCTGACAGATTTTACATATTTCCACTCGATAATGTCAAATGGAATAATTTTCTGGGACACGTCACCTTTAAGAAAGAAAGTCTTTACAGCTCAAACACGCGCTGTAAGAATAATATATGCTGCTCACCTGCGAAATCTTGTAGACATCTGTTTAAGGAGTTGGGCATTCTGACTATTTCTTCACACTTTATTTGTTCCCTGAGGAGGATTGTTGTAAATAATCCACTGCAGTTCAAAAGAAACAATGATGTACATAATTGCAAAACCTGAAGAAAAAATGACATTCGTTACTCCATTTGAACGTAGTTTTAGCACAAAAAAGGCTACACAGTCCTGCTACTAAAATTTTTTATCATTTGCCCAGTGATATAAAATGTACGGCAGACAGCAAAGGTGCAACTTACGTTAGTTTCGCATTGAAAGACGAAACGGTGTTGAGATTTCACCACAAACTGCTCTGGGTACATTTGATACTCGCCAATATGCCCTACATGTTTTGACTTTCTTCAAACTGATACGTCTGTCTGCCGTGGAAGGATGTTAATCCTTCATTTCGCAGTTCTTTGTAGAACACTTTTTTTTATTTGTAATTTTTCAAGGACACCAGGAAAAATATTGGAGAAATAATAAATTCTTACTTTTGGAATGTAAATATTTTTTACGCTTTGTATTTACACACATCTGTGTGACACTTATCGTATTCACTCATACGCAACACTTGGCACTTACGCAAAACTGCGTGAAATTTACGTCAGTAATAAGATCTTGTTAAGTATAAAATCATAGTTTTAAACACCAAATGAACGTTATGGTAGAATTAATGGTGCTACAGAAAAGTAGATCTACAGAGATATGGTATCTGTCAAAATTGACCTTGTTGTTCTGGTCCCTTGGAATTTCCAGATGATCCAATATCTGGCTCATTATCTAACCTGAATTTCGGAATATTTTCCTATTCATAGTATATTTCATTCTTTTTGGAAACCCCATTTCTCCACAGAAAACGAAAATTCTATGGTCTGTTTATGTGATTTGTCTTTAATATACGTCTAGATGTGGTACCTTGCTTTGCTTACAAAAATTTGTTCGTCAAGTGACAAACACTCACTCATTACAAATGAGAGACATTGTTTATTCACATGATTTTGTACTATTTATCATGATGACGACTATCAGGGTCTGGTAACTGAAATGCGAAGTTGTCATCAGACTCTCATAGTATCCTGATATCGTATTTTTTCTAGCTCAACGCCAATAACATCATTCCAGAGATCACAAACAGCGAAAGAAGGCACCGAAGAGCTAATAACACATATCCTCTAAATATATAAATGTCACGAAAGTTGCAATTAAATGTTTTGTTTGGGTTTTCCCGTGCTCTGCAAAGATTGATCCCTTTACAGTCTTTGCTATTAATACGTCAGTAAAAAAAATTAAAGAACTAATACGGCGTAGACAACTCTAGCACTAACTGGGGCAGTACGGTATATCCTTTGAATCTTGAAAAGTCATTTACAAATGAAGCACTTTGTTCTTTTTTTAAAAAAAAGTTAGTCATTTTTTCTTGTACCTTTGGGTGTTTTTCAGGAGATCGTTGTATTGGTATATCAGCAACAAGTTCATTATTATTGTACCTGTAGTAGTCTCCGGCTCGCCATCACTATCTGCAGACTCCAGACCGTTTACATTTGTAGTTGGATCTTCATCCGAATCTCCAAAATTTAACTCATCTTCAGTGTCAGATGGACATTCTAGGAGCATTAATTCTTTGTAATCCATCACTTTACGTTGGCTATTTCCTATATACGTGAATGACTCGATTCCAACAATCGACGAGAAACTAGAAGAAAGTCGAATAAAGGAAACACTAATTTGTTTCATTCGAGCGCACATATGCAAACAAAATTGATTCATATCGCACTCACATATTTGACTTATTTGTTAGCAGAAATACAAGCTGAACTGAACAGTATACTCTCCAAAGGCTACAGAAGTACTGTATGTGCAACTATCAACAATCACCATCAAAAGCGATCACACACACTGGTATTGCCACACAGAGCAACACACATTGTCGGATCATGAGTTCAGTAGCGCATTCTTGGGGCAAATTCCTGCAATACCTTCATAAAGTAACACTGACCGTCTGCAAGGCAGTTCCAGTGTTAAACGTGAAGGACAACTATGAAAAGAGAGTTAGAGCTTTTCACTGCACATCCGCCAAGCAGCGCAGTGAAGGGTTAAGGCACAGCTATCCTCCATTTTGAGGACATGTAGCTTACTGCAGTATGGAGTATCTTCCGTTACCTACGAGTCACGCCCAATGATTTTTATTACAGCTACTAAGAAGGAGAAACCGTATAGTCCACGATTAACTACCGTTCACAGTGAAGCAGACTGCAGAAAATGAGCCAGATAATCTGTCATCGTATCTTATTCGTTTAATTACTAGCAGACCTCTCTTCCACTACACTATAATGATCGACTTGGGTTTAAGACTTAGTTGAATCTGAACAGAACTGTTTGCGTGATAATGAAACACAGCCCTGTCTTCTCTTGCGAATTAGCACCAATTCCGCACTTTGAGCAGTTATTTTTCACTTAACGTCATCCAGATCAGTTGTTATGTGCTGAATAATCATGATACTTTTCATGACTCATCCAACGGGCCTGATGTTACTCGAATATTTTTAATTGAATACCCACCATTGTTGACTAAGTTTAAGTACAGTTCCTGAAACTTTCTTCCTCTTTTCCACAGTTTTATTTCAAGAAAAAAACACTGACCGAAAAAAAATCTCAGCACCAAGAAGGAGTTGAGCGACATAAACGAAAGTTGGTAGACTTTTTTCCACATCTGAAAGATGATGATTATTCAAATTTCGCGCCAGTCGAATGTGACATTAGTAGCGTCACTATGAGGATTCAAAGTATATTTGCTTTAAATGCACGCAGATGTTGACTGCTCTCAGTGGTGGTCCATGCCGGTGGGTAAAGACCCAACCGAAATAATGTGAGCGCGAAACGACAAACGATACAGACTGTTGCCACCAAGTGGTAACAGAAAGGCTCTGCTCGGATTACCGTGACAGCAATACTTCTGACTCTTGCGACCACTTTCACTCTGGCTGACTAGAAATGAAGAACTCTTAATGTTCGCTCCGGTGGTCCAGAAGCGAAACACGACCGTTGTCTCCGGTCGTCCATAAGAGAATAGCTTGAAAACCTCAATTCGCCGTTACACCGAAAGATTAGCGCCTTGTCCCGACCACGCAGGAAAATCTACAACTGTACAAGGACACAGAAACAGCTGTCAATCATACTCTTAGATGCTGCCACCCCTTTCCCCTCCAAGCCATTACAACAAATTTTCCTCCTATCGCAGATCGTTCCGCCAAATTCGGTGTATGCTGTTTTTCGTCATCACACGTCATATCGGTCCACCAATCAGATGGCTTTTTTCGATCTATGTGCGGGCAAGCGTAGGCCTGAAACTGCTTCTGGCCGTTGGACGGCATTGGTTTACATGGGCGCCGTTCTGTCGATCCCCCATGGAGGCAGACATTAAAATTCTCCTAAGTGACGCAAACAATGTAGCTATTCAGCATTGCCTAGTATGCGGGTCCCAGTGTACTAAAACGATCTGCAAGGCGCCGGCCCCGACGCTGCCCGAGTGCCAGGCACTCTGCTCGCCTCGCTACAAAAGACGAAAACTCCAGGCACTGCTTTGTGGTGCGACGAGCGGGCCGTACTTTGCCCATGTCGGTCAGATAGCCGTACCGCCACACTTCGTCCCACACCTAATAAAGTGCGCCTGCCCGTCTAAAGAAAATGAAAGCTTTCATCCCAGATTTCATTACTCCAGTGACCTTAATTGGCAGTCACCACTTGGTACCTTAACGGAAAAAGGGAAACGAACAAGCCACGAGAACTTGGGGTCTCTCGTAACCCCTAACTTACAAAAGATTTCGTTTTATAGTGATGGCTCATTTAGCGTTAGGGTATTGTGGCGTTTATATGAAACAAATCTGTGAACTGTAAATTTACATTGCATCTTAATCAAATCAGAGAAAGTCAGCTGGGACGTGAAGATATGTGGAAGAGCTGACGATGTAGCCAACCTCTCTTTCCCACTAGCTACAACACCTCACGCCACACAGGCTGATGCTCAGGGATACCACACATACTCAACGAGCAAGTCATCGACACAAATGAGTGCTGGACACTTTGCAGAAGGCGGTGCTGGAAGCTGCTGTTAATTATAGGACCACCTGTTCCCTGCAAGAAAGCAAATGTGCTTGTTACAATGGTTTAACCTTCAGAATTGTTCTCTTGACACACACAGGCAATGTCCCTTTCCAAAATGAGGATTGCATATTGAATGCAGGTGACTGACGGTCCTTTCAGCTGACGTTCGACACTTGATACATGAAATTTGCAACAAATATTCAGCACTCATACACCTGCCAGCACAATGAAACATTGTCAGTGTTTGTGTGACATCTATATAGTGCGACATATTGTAGAGGTGATAAGCAATCATAATTACACTCCTGGAAATTGAAATAAGAACACCATGAATTCATTGTCCCAGGAAGGGGAAACTTTATTGACACATTCCTGGGGTCAGATACATCACATGATCACACTGACAGAACCACAGGCACATAGACACAGGCAACAGAGCATGCACAATGTCGGCACTAGTACAGTGTATATCCACCTTTCGCAGCAATGCAGGCTGCTATTCTCCCATGGAGACGATTGTTGAGATGCTGGATATAGTCCTGTGGAACGGCTTGCCATGCCATTTCCACCTGGCGCCTCAGTTGGACCAGCGTTCGTGCTGGACGTGCAGACCGCGTGAGACGACGCTTCATCCAGTCCCAAACATGCACAATGGGGGACAGATCCGGAGATCTTGCTGGCCAGGGTAGTTGACTTACACCTTCTAGAGCACGTTGGGTGGCACGGGATACATGCGGACGTGCATTGTCCTGTTGGAACAGCAAGTTCCCTTGCCGGTCTAGGAATGGTAGAACGATGGGTTCGATGACGGTTTGGATGTACCGTGCACTATTCAGTGTCCCCTCGACGATCACCAGAGGTGTACGGCCAGTGTAGGAGATCGCTCCCCACACCATGATGCCGGGTGTTGGCCCTGTGTGCCTCGATCGTATGCAGTCCTGATTGTGGCGCTCACCTGCACGGCGCCAAACACGCATACGACCATCTTGGCACCAAGGCAGAAGCGACTCTCATCGCTGAAGACGACACGTCTCCATTCGTGCCTCCATTCACGCCTGTCTCGACACCACTGGAGGCGGGCTGCAACGATGTTGGGGCGTGAGCGGAAGACGGCCTAACGGTGTGCGGGACCGTAGCCCAGCTTCATGGAGACGGTTGCGAATGGTCCTCGCACATACCCCAGGAGCAACAGTGTCCCTAATTTGCTGGGAAGTGGCGGTGCCGTCCCCTACGGCACTGCGTAGGATCCTACGGTCTTGTCGTGCATCCGTGAGTCGCTGCGGTCCGGTCCGAGATCGACGGGCACGTGCACCTTCCGCCGACCACTGGCGACAACATCGATGTACTGTGGAGACCTCACGCCCCACGTGTTGAACAATTCGGCGGTACGTCCACCCGGCCTCCCGCATGCCCACTATACGCCCTCGCTCAAAGTCCGTCAACTGCACATACGGTTCACGTCCACGCTGTCGCGGCATGCTACCAGTGTTAAAGACTGCAATGGAGCTCCGTATGCCACGGCAAACTGGCTGGCACTGACGGCGGCGGTGCACAAATGCTGCGCAGCTAGCGCCATTCGACGGCCAACACCGCGGTTCCTGGTATGTCCGCTGTGCCGTGCGTGTGATCATTACTTGTACAGCCCTCTCGCAGTGTCCGGAGCAAGTATGGTGGGTCTGACATACCGGTGTCAATGTGTTCTTTTTTCCATTTCCAGGAGTGTATATCCCATAACTCGAGTCTCGGATGGATGGTATTCCCCCCTCCCCTTCCCCCGCAACACTATTGTTTGTTGTGAACGAAAATGAACTCAGTTACATTTCATTCACGCTCAATAACGGCGCACAAGATAACATCTCCTATCTGGTTTATTTTATTGGTCTCCAGAGCAACAAATAACTTGCTCAAAAATTATTCTACACATTCCTACATCTACTTTATGTAAATTTCTGTCCTAAGTACTTAAGCCTAAACTTACTCGACAGGTGTTCACTACGCTAACCTATTTACAAATGGTTTAATATGTCAGATGTGGTGGAGCCCAGTCATTTTTTGCTCTTCATCGATTCCAGTTCAAAGGCATTCTGGTGCAGATCCTCCTGATTCTGTATGGTCCATTGCACACGGAAAAGGATTCTTGACTTTCCTGTTTCAATTTGTTTCATAGCCGAAACGATTTCAGTAGGTCCTTTTGGCCCACTTGGAATATTCTTTTTACGTGCTTTCTTGGCTCTGAGCACTATGGGACTTAACATCTGAGGTCATCAGCCCCCTAGACTTAGAACTTCATAAACTTAACTAACCTAAGGACATCACACACATCCATGCCCGAGGCAGGATTCGAACCTGCGACGGTAGCAGCTGCGCGGTTCCGGACTGAAGCGCCGAGAACCACTTGGCCACCGGGGCCGGCCGTGCTTTCTTGTAGCACATTCTTTTTTTCTTCGAGCTGCGAACTGAATTCTGCGGAGAGCAATGTCTACAATTTTCTGTTGCCGCAGTCGAGTTCGCGATGGAAAGTATACCCCGTTCTTTAGTAAGTTCTGAGGCTGTCCATTCTTTAAGACTGTTATCGGCGCTAGCTGCATGATCCTATGAGGGTCTTCATTGATGACATTTTGGAAATTCTTGAGGAAAATGTCCCAGGAAGTGTGTTGCTTGTGGCTGTTTAGGCGATACGAGCTGCCTAACTCCTTTATGACACGCTCTGCCGAATTCGAACTCGGGTGGTGTAAGGAGATAAATATTGGTTCACTCCTGCTTCTTCTTAGAGTCTCTTTCCACAGCCCTGACCTGTATTGCGGCTCATTATCAGAAATAATTGTCTCCACGTCCCACCTGTGGCAGAAAGTCTTTATACAGAGTTCGTGACCCGCAACCCTGAAACCTTTTTCGGAAAATATATTGGGAACAATTGGAACTAGAGGGGCTCGTGATTTGACTTCTGGAAATTCTTGCACACCGACAGTAAACGCCAAATTCTTTGTTCCATGTTCCTGAAGTTACAGAGTGTCCATAGCTTCAGGAATCACTTTCTCAGACCGAAATGTTCGTAACGTGGGTGTGCCACACTACTTTATTGGTCAAGTGTTCCAGCTGACACAGACACCATTTCCGTTCCCCCAATACTACCTTTCCTTAGCAGATGATATTATCTAATGGCCGGATGATCCCGATATTTTAAACTGTCTTTGACCCTCAAAAGCTCTGGGACCTTATCTTGCTCTCTCCTAATGTCTTTCGTACTGCAGGACCCAAAGTTTTCGAACGCTGCGTTTCTCACGTAGTAGAGACTGTAATGGTTCCCCTCAAGATCCTCTTCGAAACTGGACTGTACCCCTATAGGGAACCTTTATAATGCGTCAGCTATTACATTTTGACTGCCCTCTATGTATTTTAAGGGTGAAATTGTATTGCTGCAAGTATGTTAACCATCTTATTAGCCTTTTGTGGGTTAATTTCGCAATGAGCAAAAATTGCAGGGCCTTGTTATCTGTATAGTCTGGTCTTCCTCCTGTATAAGAAAATTTAAACTTTGCGAAGCCCCAGACAATTCCCAATGCCTCTAACTCTGTGACAGAGTAATTGTTTTCGCATTTTGAAAGGAATCTGCTCCTAAATGCAATAGTTTTCCAGGCTCGATTTCCATTCCCAGTATAATCCTGTAAGACCACCAAGTCAAAGCCGTAAAGGAACTGTCAGCGATAATGCAGAATTCCTCTGCCAAGTTAGGATGCGCAAGTATGGGCAATGATAGAAGTGCCGATTTCAGCAGCTGAAATTCACACTCTGCGGTTTTGTCCCACTCCCATGCTATTTTCTTTCGAGTAAGCTGATTCAGATTTGGGCTGCTCTGAGTATTCACATGAACGAATCGTTGTAAAAATTTATGATAGCAAGGTACCCTCTTAGCTGTCTTTTGGTTGTCGATCATTCAAAGTTCTCAGTCGCTCCAATCTTTTCGGGGTTAGGTTTAATTCCATGTGCTTTTTTGATGTGACCAAGTAATTTCACAGATGACGTTCCAAATACTGATTTTGTAATTTTTACAGTGTCTTAAAACTCCTTGAAGGCGTGAAGAAGCTCCCGCATACTGTATGATGTTCTTGCCATGTCTTATCGGCTATTAGTAGATCCCCAAAGTAACTCATTACGTGTCTTTTGAGGTAATTACTTACAATGCTATGAAGACCTCGGATAAACGCAGCTGACGAATATTAAGCCCAAAAGGCAGTCTCCGGAATTGATAGCATATACCAAATGCTAGGAATGTTGTTTACTGCCGGTAATTGGGGTGCAGCTCAATTTGCCACAAGCCAGATGAGTTCTCTCGAGGAGAAAAGGGATACTTAGTGAAAGTTCTGGAGAAGCTCTTCGAACCTCTCGGGTTTATCTGTTTATGTATCAGTAATTGTGTTGATGTGATGTGAGTCATGGACAAGACGGAATGCTCCATCTGACTTCTCGACTACTTTGTGTGGGTTATTATAAGTGAACCTGACGGACTCTGTCACCCCAACCACCAACGTTTTCGTGATTTTTCTAGCCACTTTGTGCCAGTATACCACAGGAATACCGTAGGTTGGGAAGGGAATTTCTTGTACTGACGTACCTTGAATTCGTACAGGAAATTTTTAATCGAGCTTGGTTTAGCCAGACCCTGCGCTCCTCAGGTTCAATTGAAACGTCCCCTTAGAAAAATTATACATGACTGTGCTTAAACTAACATACAATATTTTTAGTGCAACGCAATCTGACTTTCAAAAATCCCTACAAAAGAATGTCCCTGACTGACATTAGCCTATACGTTTCACAAATCACTTACTTCACAAAAATCTTGGTTACTCGAACTACTGCAATAAAGCGAGCGCCACTACTGCCAGCTAAATAAAAGATTCAAACTACTGAAGGCACTAACTACTGATAGGCATAGTTAGCAAATGAAATATTTTAATAGAGAACAAACAATGTATTTACCTTAATAGTCATCAAAAGTCATAATATATATAGCAGTTCATGACATCCAGTCTTACAAATTTCAAAACTCCGCCATTTCTCTCCCCACATCCACCACTGGTGGCGGCTCACCTCCAACTGCGCAACGCTACGCGCTGTTAACAGCCAACTGCCCAACGCTACAACGGCGAGTATTACAATAATGCCAACCAGCCACAGACTGCACACAGCACAGCCAGCGATTTTCATATAGTGGTGGCGTTACCAATAAAAAAACCTAAACAGCCTACTTACATAACCCCCATGCTCCCCACAAAAAATTTTACAATTTGTTTTGGGCATTGGGCAATACAGATTTGAAAACATTTTTCATAATTATAATTACAATAACAAAGAAATCAAATGCACACACTAATTGATACAATGTTGGTGAAAAGCTAAAATTTCCTCACAGTCCGTAAAGAAAGTCCTGATCGTTCATTACAGTAAAATTGCAGTGTGTTTCTCAAAGTCTGAGCATTTAAAGAAAGTGCACACAGAAGTAGTGGATTTCCATGCAGTCTTGAAAAAGTAGTTTTGTCCTTCCAACGGAAAGACAGCGCTGACTCTTGACATGCAGACAGGTAATGGGCCACAACAGAGCAAACCCAAAGCAGAGTCAGTCGAAGTTTTGAAGAAAATTGGTAGGCAGGTCATCACAGAGCAGACCCACTGTAGTCCTGGTAGAGATTATGTTACTGGTGGGCCACCAGAGGTGCAGACCCACTGCAGTCCTTGTAGAAATAATGGTATTGGTGAGTCATCAAAGGTGTAGACCCACTGTAGTCCTTGTAGAGATGGCTAGCAGCCATCTGTTTGACTGTGCAGGTGCACAGTCACCATTGAAGAGTCTTGCGGATAATATAGCAAGTCCATAACCACCACTTGTGCACTCACAAAATTGTTTTTTGAAATATCCTTAGAACCAGCAATGCTGTTATCCAGTCCCTTGCTGACTTATTAACACACGTTCAAACACTAACAGTCCCTACTTCTCACACATTGTCCATATACTATGACCAACAGAAACGTGTGCAGTGAAATGTAACTTACAAGTCACTTAATTTGATGAACTGGTGTCAATTACAATTTTATAACATAAGAATACAATAACAAAGGTACAAAATACATCATTAAACAACACAACAATGCAGATAACATTTGTAGTAATAGGGGCTTTACAAAAGAATAGAAATAAACATATACATCAGTGTTACAGGAATTATGACATAAGAAAATACATAAAAGATCAGAATAACTTTTGAAACATCAACTTCACACATGAGGATTATAACAGAACAGAATTAATAATGTCTAACATCTTTACAAAGTAAATAACATATTATTAATGCAAATTATATTTGAGGATAACAGTATTCCTCATCATAGTTCATGTTTCAGATAAACATATAAAAACAGGAAGAACATAAATACACAATGGTACACAAACACATAGTGGGATAACACAAGGAAAGGACAGGGTTTGTTTTACTGCAGTATTTTGCAAACAAAACTTTCTTCACTTCTCGGAGATCTCCCTTCATTCTTCATTATTTCCAAAAAGTCCTATCTACACCTGCTTTCTGTACTTCTCTCATATAACCTCTCAGTGCATTTCTTCCAATTCATCGCAACTCATTCTCTTATATAGGCTACCCCTCTTAAGCTAACTTAAATCTACTGAGCTCAGATGCTAAACTAAGGGACGAGGCAATGCAGCAGCACAGAACAATTAACACAAACAGCAATGACAAAAAAATGGATATTGGCAAAGCAAGCAGCAGCAAATGCAAAAACTTATATCTAAACATGACAAAGCTCAAACAGAAAAAATATTGCAGTAAAAATGGCCATATTTAATACCTATGTCGTATCTTAACACTAGGGTGTTGCATAACGAGAACTTACTCTAGCAGACAAGTTACCAAATAGTTAAAATATTATTTATGCAGTTCCTGTGAAGGGAAATGTCTATTTGTGCTGTCTTTTCTAAGAAAGTGCATAATAAATGTATTCTTTACTGTGTCTGTAGACAGAAAATAGTGATATTAGTACATCTATTAAATTTTATTTTAACCGATGCTGCAGTTAAACTAGAAACTAGATAATGAACAAAATGATCAATCTCTCAACTAGAAAGACAATAGATGTAAAATGTTTCGCATCATTTCATTGGGAACTTTAGTAAATATCATAAATTAAGAGCTCCATAGTATAATCATATGTTTTCAAGTTTGAGCGTGTCGTATTTGCGATGCTTTCTACAAAGGAATGTCAATAGCAAGGATAATGGCCTCCTTTTTTCTCCACCTGTGCCTCTGAAAGGCACACACTAATGGCTTCTTACCAGGCAACTGTCGCGCAGCTGGGTGCCCACGATGCATTTAGTGACGGTCACTTACCTTTCTTACCGAAATATTTACGACAGTAGTTTCCGCTACAGTGACAGTATCATATAAAAATTTCACAAGTCGAGAATTTGCGTTTCAAATCTGTTGAAACAAAATCCTGTAAATATAACAGTGTCCAAAAAATTTTTACCAGCATAGCGATACATTCACACATTTACACACATTTCATAACTCTTAAAGTACGTTTCTTGGTTTCCAACATCCTTTTTTCACAAGTCAGAATCCCTAACCACTACTCATTATTCCTTGCTTTATTACACATATACATATTTGTACACACTTCTTCAATATTTCATCATAATAAATACGTAGCATAATCAAATTCCTCATATAGCATCAGCTTATTGATCATAAACATACCGCAACAGCGTAATACACATCGTCACCATAACATCATAAAACCTCAGCCAAATCTCAAAATCGTCGTAGCTTCCTCCAATAATTTCAAAACCTAAAAAATATTCTCTGCTCATTTCAATAGTGTCATCTGCCTCAAACTACTTTAATAATCATAATCTCATACCAAATACATCATTCAAAGCTCTCATAGTATCACAATGGATCTGAAAAATATATAAAGAGTTCACAAAGTACAGACAATATACAATTTCATAAGTGTGAAGTTATCCAACTGTGTAATTACGTAAACATCTGTCACTGATGTAGTAAAATAAATATTTGTCTCTCTCAGTTAAATGATCAGATAGCTGTGTAATTCTGTGTTAGAGAAATATGGTACCGATGTGTAAAGTTGTACAAGCAAATACCATATTACCTAGGGCTCCTTGTGCTTGCCATACACATGGTACACAAAGTAAGCGTGTAACCCCTGAGGATTAATGTAACTATATTCTCAGGTGTTAAAGATTACAGCAATGGAATGATATGTATCACAGAAAACCTTTGTATCGTTGTACTTCCAATATCTTTAAAATTATATGTTTTAACTACAAAATTAATCACTCAAATACGTATACTGTAGCGCTAAACTGTGGGTCTTGTAGTAAGATAATCTCTGTGGAAGTGTCGTAGTTTTCGTCCTCCGAAAGCTACGTTCTGCAGAAGTCAATGTACTTACTTCATGATAAACAAAAGTGAAATGCTTTGCGTATAGACATCTTAGTTATACGGTTATTGCCGTGATGAAGAAAGTACTGTGCTGTAACGTATTGTTGTGCTACGGAAAAGACTGTCTAATTGTAGCTATACCACAAAAGTTACTACTAAAACATGTTTTACTTTTCAGAAGAATTCAGAAACACTATGCAGATATAAAACAGATACACCGCAAAAACAACATTGTAAATTGTCACTCATTAGTAGCGTCGTGATAAAATCGTGTAGCTGTCACATAAACTAACCAGTGTGTCATCTGGTATCTCACAGAAAGTACTTTAAATCCAGAATGTACACTCATGGAAATGGAAAAAAGAACACATTGACACCGGTGTGTCAGACCCACCATACTTGCTCCGGACACTGCGAGACGGCTGTACAAGCAATGATCACACGCACGGCACAGCGGACACACCAGGAACCACGGTGTTGGCCGTCGAATGGCGCTAGCTGCGAAGCATTTGTGCACCGCCGCCGTCAGTGTCAGCCAGTTTGCCGTGGCATACGGAGCTCCATCGCAGTCTTTAACACTGGTAGCATGCCGCGACAGCGTGCACGTGAACCGTATGTGCAGTTGACGGACTTTGAGCGAGGGCGTATAGTGGGCATGTGGGAGGCCGGGTGGACGTACCGCCGAATTGATCAACATGTGGAGCGTGAGGTCTCCACAGTACATCGATGTTGTCGCCAGTGGTCGGCGGAAGGTGCACGTGCCCGTCGACCTGGGACCGGACCGCAGCGATGCACGGATGCACGCCAAGACCGTAGGATCCTACGCAGTGCCGTAGGGGACCGCACCGCCACTTCCCAGAAAATTAGGGACACTGTTGCACCTGGGGTATCGGCGAGGACCATTCGCAACCGTCTCCATGAAGCTGGGCTACGGTCCCGCACACCGTTAGGCCGTCTTCCGCTCACGCCCCAACATCGTGCAGCCCGCCTCCAGTGGTGTCGCGACAGGCGTGGATGGAGGGACGAATGGAGACGTGTCGTCTTCAGCGATAAGAGTCGCTTTTGTCTTGGTGCCAATGATGGTCGTATGCGTGTTTGGCGCCGTGCAGGTGAGCGCCACAATCAGGACTGCATACGATCGAGGCACACAGGGCCAACACCCAGCATCATGGTGTGGGGAGCGATCTCCTACACTGGCCGTACACCTCTGGTGATCGTCGAGGGGACACTGAATAGTGCACGGTACATCCAAACCGTCATCGAACCCATCGTTCTACCATTCCTAGACCGGCAAGGGAACTTGCTGTTCCAACAGGACAATGCACGTCCGCATGTATCCCGTGCCACCCAACGTGCTCTAGAAGGTGTAAGTCAACTACCCTGGCCAGCAAGATCTCCGGATCTGTCCCCCATTGAGCATGTTTGGGACTGGATGAAGCGTCATCTCACGCGGTCTGCACGTCCAGCACGAACGCTGGTCCAACTGAGGCGCCAGGTGGAAATGGCATGGCAAGCCGTTCCACAGGACTACATCCAGCATCTCTACTATCGTCTCCATGGGAGAATAGCAACCTGCATTGTTGCGAAAGGTGGATATACACTGTACTAGTGCCGACATTGTGCATGCTTTGTTGCCTGTGTTTATGTGCCTGTGGTTCTGTCAGTGTGATCATGTGATGTATCTGACCCCAGGAATGTGTCAATAAATTTTCCCCTTCCTGGGACAATGAATTCACGGTGTTCTTATTTCAATTTCCAGGAGTGTATTTTCAAGCAAACCAAAATGTTGCATTAAAATCTCATTAGCAGTACTGGTAAATGTTCTAAGTATGTGAGCCTTATAGTCGTTACGTAATCGTGCAACTAACAAGCAAGAATGTGCACACACAATAACACTGTGTCGTCTGTTCACAATAACAATGCATTCGTAATTTCTGTTTAAATAAGTTCTCTTGGTTCTTGACTGGATATTTAACTTCAAACATTGTCGTATGATAACAGATTTTAAGTTTGACAAAGCATACTAGTAATGTAAAGTGAAAAGTTATATGGCAAAGACAAAGTTAAAAAGCAGATTATCTTTCAATAAACGGTTTTACATGTGAAATGTGGTGCAATCTTTTACTCTTCCTAGCACGCAGAGTTTCAGTTTCAACGCAATTATCGTGTGGTTACGTCGGCAAGGAACAATGGAATTTTTCTCAAGGTTAGTTTATGTTATTTTTCTCAAGCCCAGCCGGCGCACGTGGCTGGCTGCCGGTGCGAGTCATTGTCTGTTTCTTTGTTGGCGCGCGTCGTTATTAGGATTAGGAGATCTAACTTCTACAAATTCACCTTCTCGAGAGTGCCCTGCTCTGTTTGAATCTCGCCAGTTCTGATGCAATTCAAGTCTGTCGTTACGATTATATCGTCTGTCGTCATGTCGGTAGTTCCTGTAGATTCTTTCTTGTCGGGTAAGTGGTGGAGAATTTCTCCCTGAATTATCACTGCACGGTGGACCGTTGCGTCTGAAGTTATTCTGTCTCCCGTGATAATAATAGTTCTGGTTGCCATATTGTCTGTTTCTATGATTGTCTCTGTTATATTCATTCCTACGGAAATGCGAACTTTCTCTGTAACTCTTACTACTGTGCCAACGATTGTCATACGGGTGGTGTCCGTTTTGGTTACGATTTGTGTTGTGAGAATAGCCTTGTCGTGTCCAGTTATTGTTGCTTTCATCGTGGAACTGCGACGGATGTGACCTGCATTTGTTGTGTTCCTGTTTTCGCGTTCCGCGATTGTCAGTGTCAGTTTCTAATTCTTGTAAGAATCCCTGAAAAGCTTCAATGTCGTCTTTGCAACGTCCTGCCAACATAATATGTCGTAAATGTTCTGGTAATTTGATTAAGCAAATGCGGATGAGTTCTCAGGGCTGTATGGGTTTGAAAGATACTGATTCTTATGCAACATGTCTTCAAAATATTGCACAAGACTGGAAAATTCAGATTGTTCGAAATGTTTCATCATTAAGATGCTATGTTTTACTCGGTCTTGTGTAGCTTGAGACCAATATGCTGAGAGGAAGGCATGATAAAATTCTCCTTCACTGTGGCAATCGTGAATGACCGATCGCAGTCTTATAGCTGGTTCATTCTCTAAATAGCCACACATAAATTCTAATCTGTGCTCTAATGACCAGTTGGGAGGAAAACAATGAGAGAATTGATGAAGCCACGCTTGTGGATGAATGTTGTTGCCGGAATTCTTAAATGTTTTGAATTTACGTGTAGTAATGAACAGCTTATAGACAAAATCATTGTGTTGGCGAGTCGCATATCGGTCATTGTTACGTCGTGTCGGCGGTTCCATCTCAAAATTCTGTGGACCTTGCCAGTTTCTTTCATAATTTCCGAAATGCCCTGTGTTATTATTTTGTGGCTTTTCCGTATTTCTAAGTTCCTCTTCCCGTATTGGAGAGCGAGTGTCCTCTGAAATATGTAATTTTTGTATTACTTGTACCAACTGATCTCTTTTGCATTGCGTATTAATTTGATTCTGATTTTGTTTGAATTTCTTAATTTGTTCATACTCTTCTGTGTCAGTGATGGCTACAGGTCTTGTGTCATTCAGATCATCATCTACCTTTGCAGATAAGTTAGTGAACTGATCCGAAAGTTCGGCTACTTTCTCCGATAGTGAACACATTCCCTCAGTGTGTTTTTCTGAACCGAGTTTCAGAGTGTCCATTTGTGTTGAAATCAAATCTACTGTGTCCTTTAAGTTTTCCTGAGTTTTTGCAAGTTGCGTAACCGAATCGGTAGATGCAACTGAGTCAATTTAAGCCCACAAGGTCTCATGATTTTCATGAACAATGGTTTGCACTTCTTTTATGGCTGCTTCGTGATTCTGTAATGCATTTTCATGCCGGGAAAAAATAGGTTGAAAATGCTCACAAATTTGTATTTTTACGTCATTACAGACTTTTTGACATTTAGATTTAACATTATGTAACTCAGTAGTTAAATCTTCACGTGTTTGTTCAAGCGCGGTGTCTAACTTTTGAAGCTGTTTCTGTGACAGTTTTTGATTTTGTTCCATTGCGTCTAGCAGTTGCTGTGTTTGTCACTGGTGTTGTTCCATTGTGTCTAACTTTTGAAGGTTTTGTTCCATTGTGTCTAACTTTTGACGATTTTGTTCCATTGTGTCTAACTTTCGAAGATTTTGTTTCATTGTGTCTAACTTTTGAAGACTTTGCCCCATTTGTTTCTGATTTTCTTCAAGCGTTGTGTCCAACTTTTGTAGCCTTTGTCCCATTTGTTGCATTAACTGTAATAACAGTGCACCGGTGTCTGAAACATGTCCCTCAGTGCTATTCGGCAGTGCATTTGAACAGGCAATATTCGCATTTTGAAAAGCAGAAAATGTGTCTTGATTTATTTGAGAAAACGGTGAATCTACAGTGTTTGCAAGATTGTGTCCTGTCATTGCGGAATCCTGAGGCGACCTGTTGCCGACCGATCGATCGATAATGCTTCCCTGTTCACTAATTGTTTCACTGCCTACACCATTATATGCAGCCCGCTCCATTTCCCTATGCACAATTACCAAATTGAACATTACTTTGAACATTAGTTAATTCATTACACGGTGGCGCAAACACACTGCTTTCGTCTTCACAGTCATTTCTCAGTTTACTTTGGAGCCTAGTATTACGTTATTCACACGCCATTATTGTCACAATATTTCACACGACAACACAGAAAAGCACAATTTGAAGAGCAAAAATAAGAGAACACATTAACACAGCACTGAAAATAATATCTAGTTAATTGCAAGCGCAGCTGCGAAATACTTGGTGCAAATTTACCTGTGTGCCACAGGTGTTTTACTGTACAACAATGAAAGACTGCAACTACAAAGGAGATTCTCTCTACAATTACGCGCTAGCAATAAACAAAATCTCCACTAATTACACAAACTACAAGAAAAAATCAGAAGATTCCAGTGAGGTATCCTTGGCTAAGGGTCGACATACGAAACGTCCCCTTAGAACAATTGTACATGACTGTGCTTAAACTGACACACAATATTTGTAGCGCAACGCAATCTGACTTTCAAAAATCCCTACAAAAGAATGGCCCTGACTAACATTAACCTATACGTTTCACAAATCACTTACCTCACAAAAATCTTGGTTACTCGAACTGCTGCCATAAAGCGAGCGCCACTACTGCCAGCTAAATAAAAGATTCAAACTACGGAAGGCACTAACTACTGATAGGCATAGTTAGCAAATGAAATATTTTAATAGACAACAAACAATGTATTTACCTTAATAGTCATCAAAAGTCATAATATATATAGCAGTTCATGACATCCAGTCTTACAAATTTCAAAACTCCGCCATTTCTCTCCCCACATCCACCACTAGTAGCGGTTTACCTCCAACTGCGCGACGCTACGCGCTGTTAACAGTCAACTGCCCAACGCTACAATGGCGAGTGTTACAACAATGACAACCAGCTACAGACTGCACACAGCACAGCCAGTGATTTTCATACAGAGATGGCGTTACCAATAAAAAAACCTAAACAGCCTACTTACACAATGCACCAGACGGACTCGACCTTTTTTCTGTGATCTCTTCGATTTCTTGGACCATGAATTCCTCTTCCTTTTCGATTGCCTGCTGAGTAGACTCTTGTGGATCGTGATTTTTTTCTGTAATCACCATTCGTATAACTGAGACGGACGCAGGTGGTTGGAAGCTGCGCTTGTATCGCGTGGTCTTCAAATTTTATGCAGATGTTACTGCCCTTTTGCAATACAGTTTCTCCTCTTCCAGGGTCCATGATGTCCTGGTATTCATTTATGAAATTCATTCCTATGATGGTGTCGATTGCCAAATTTGGCACGACTAAGTTAGTTTCCAGTTCGTGTCCTTGACACAGGAATTCCAATCGCAACTACAGGCTTACTTTATTTCTTTTTCCAACTGCGCCTGTTATCTTCATCTTTCTCATTGATGATATATGCCAGTTCCTCCTCTCTGAACAACGTTGGTATGCCGCCTCCGAAATGGCCGTAATGTGGCTCCCACTGTCGATTATACTATGCAAATGCACGCCACTTATGGTTGCAGTAATCATGGCATGAAGGCCCTGTCGCGTTATCATTTCCTGCTTCTCCAGCAGTATCTCCGATAGGTCCTCATACTGTAACATGTGTACCCGGCTCAGTCCGAGAGTGTTCGCGGAGTCGTTTTGAGCCGTCTCCTCATGAACCCGCGTCAGTCTCGCGTCGCGCTACTACTTCGTTGTTGGCTATTGCCGTTCGGTGCCCGAATTTCTACCACCTAGGCCCGCTGAGAACCTTGGTTCTCCTCTTGACAGTTTGACTCAAAATCCCGCTCCTTATTACCTGTTTGGAATTGGTTAAGGTTTTCCGTTTTTCCCGAATTCTGTTCTCTGTGCTATTGTCCTTCTGACGGTCCATATCTATTATTTCTTCCTTCACTCTTCCGGTGTTGTCTCTGGTCTGACTCTCGAGCAGTTTGTCTGTTGAATATTAGCTCAAGTTTACGAAGTAGATTCTTAAAGGTCTCGATATGTGTACTACGTTTACCAACTAAAGTTTGCTGGTAAATACTTGGTAGTTTAGAGAAGGTGAATGATTTCACTGTTGTTGAGTGGCGCATCTAAGAACTGATTCATTTTTATTACCGTATTTACTCGAATCTAAGCGGCACTCGAATCTAAGCCGCACCTGAAAAATGAGGCTCGAAATAAAGGAAAAAAAATTTCCCGAATCCAAGCCGCACCTGAAATTTGAGACTCGAAATTCAAGGAGAGAGAATAGTTTTAGGCCGCACCTCCAAATCGAAACAAAGTTGGTCCATTGTAATATGAGACACAATTTAGGTCGAATGAATGACGCTACACCTACAGTAGTTTGGTTCGAGTCGTAAGCTTAGCAGTTAAGCTTTACCAGGTAACCCTTCGCTATGCGTCAGGCGCTCCGTCCGTATTTATACGGGTACCCTTCTATTTTCACGTGCTTTGTCTGGTTTGAATCGATTGCTTATTTTGCGGTAATCTGATAAGTGCCGTTTTCTTTATTATAGGTGTTTACGTCACTCTAAGCTGAAAATGCATTGTTTGTCGCAATCTGATAGTGTGTGTTTACGGCCTGTCGCCGCTCGCCGTATGGCTTGCTTTTGTGCGCGCTACCGCCGCTTACAATAAAAAAAAAAAAAAGAGAGAGAGAGAGGAATTGCCTCATTAGCGAAACACTGGGAAGAGACTGCTATTTGTTGTTACTTACACTGCTGCTTTATTTGATAATGATCAACAAGAACCAAATAACAGACTGTGTATAATAGAACATGTTCTGAACGAGAGCTAGACGAAAATTTTCCTACGTTTGAAAATTTTTGCGGCCGCTTCTTTAATACTTGAAATTCTGCACAGAATTTAAAAATCTAGTCAGTTGCCGTGCTTCATTTCTGACTGTAGCACTATTAGGCATAAGAATAATACGAATATAAGCATGACACGATACTATATTCTTCCGCGTTTGCTGTTGTCTCACTCTAGTTTCGTAGTTTATTAGGCAGACAGAATTTAAATGAGATAGTAGCAAACACGAAAGAATACATGGCAAAATGTTTATATTGGTATTATTCTTATGGTGACGAGAATACTGTATGTGATTCACATTTCATCAGGTTCCTATTAGCAACCATCTCTTCTCACAGGTAGGAAAAAATTCAGAACGTAGAGTTGGCCATATTGACAAACATCCCAAACAATCTTGCCAGTCGGATTTTCGCAGCACATCGAAAGTCTGCTACATTCTAAGATGAACAATACGGAATTTGTATTTACTTCGTTGGATAATGTATGAAAATGTAGTGGCTGAAACTCGGGGCGGAGAAAAAAAGCTCGTCTTCCACCTTTCTTTAAATTTATTTAGTGACGCAGAGGTTTTAGCGCCCATATTTATCTTTCTGCGTACAAACCATGCCTGTGTAGCGCTACATATATTCGACGGCAGAAGTTAGTTGTGGCGGCACCTACCAACATTTTTCAGAACTTCCGCTTGCTTTGCACTCGATTCTAAGCCGCAGGCGGTTTTTTGGATCACAAAAACCGGAAAAAAGTGCGGCTTAGATTCGAGTAAATACGGTAGTCCTTCGAGTAATTTCGTAAGGCTCTTATATCCTGATGATTCGAGGTCTGGGCACAGGATAATTTCTGGTTTCATTCGGTTTTGCATTTCCCGTGACCAGTATATTCCGGGAAACGCATCTTTGAATTCCTGGAACGTTTGCTGCCATTCGGCGCATTTACTAATATGTCAGCAGTAAAATTCCAGTTTTGCCTCTAGTGGCCATGATCCCGGTAATGAGTGGCTAAACTGAGACAGCCAAACTTTCCGTTTTCCCGAAAATTTTGGAATTTCAGCGTTGACTGCTCTCGTGCTCGCGCTAAGCCCCGAGTCACACATCCTGTTTTGCCCTATGTGTCCGGATCCCTTCGGTTGGTTGTAGTTATCGACGAACCGTGCGTTACTCTGGTACTTCAGCTCCGCATTGTGCCTCCTAAGTGGGCTTCAATTGTGCGGGAGATCACTGTCTTTGACAGAGAGCGCGCCCTGTGACGCATTTTCTCTTTCGACGCATTTTCTCTTTCTGACCCCACACACGGCGAGCGTCCTGCCATTCTCCCTGCCCCTCCTGTGACGTCTGAGCCCCCCTCTGTCCCGCTTGTTCTATCTGAACAAGACGGTCCTACATTCTCTGTATTTTCTGATAGGTATCCGCAACATGCTCTTCTACAATCGCCAGTCTTTGTGTGCTACCCACAATATGCTTTTGTCCGTGCCTTTTGATGGATTCAGTATTGCAAACCCATTAATGTCTGCAGTTAGCCTCGTTAGCCTGACTCTGTTATTTGCCGACATGGCGGTTCTTTTGGCGACTGCCGCTTCTACCTTAGCTGAGCCAGCCTCCCTCTTTGATGCTAACGAAGTCTGCTTAGCCTCCCTACTGATCCTCTCCACTATTGTTAGGTGGTCATCGATTTCTCAAGTTGACACCCCTTCTTTTTTTCTGCCACCTGACGTCTCTATCTCTAATTCTTGCATTTCCTCTTTTCTTATTCTTACTGCTTCTTTTATTTCTTCCAAAATCTGGAATAGTAAATCCGACTCCCGCTGGCGCTCAGGACCTCTGATTCGTGACAATAAACGAGATTCCAGTGCGCTGCTGCATCCACTTGGCAGCCGGCCAGGGTGACCGAGCGGTTCTAGGCGCTAGTCTGGAACCACGCGTCCGCTACGGTCGCAGGATCGAATCCTGTCTCGGGCATGGATGTATGTGATGTCCTTAGGTTAGTTAGGTTTAATTAGTTCTAAGTTCCAGGAGATTGATGACCTTAGAAGTTAAGTCCCATAGTACTTAGAGCCATTTGAGCCACATGGGACGTGGTGCAGAAACCCATCCATATAAACAACAACAACAACAACAACAAAAGAATCACAGCTAAATAAAAAGAACAACACAATGATTAGCAAATTCGAGCCAGAGGGAGAAGAAAAACTGAACTTTATTAAATGCTGACTGTCTCTCCCAGCAAACCTGGAAGGATCCTAGGAAAGGGTCGCCATATTATGTGAGCGCCGGGGTTGACAGGTGGACATGTCACTCAAATTCATTAAAGAAATTGGCATTAGTTAGGCTAATACACTCAATCCCCACTTCACTATTCCTATCAAGCATCAGGCAATTTACGGAGGAAATTACGATATGGCCCTGTTAGTGATTAGTTTAAGAGTTGCGCCTTCGACATAATTCTATTTATGATAATTTAATATCTGATCATCGTATCTGGCAAAGGGTCCTGATACTAGAGGTGAAATTCAACTACTAAATAATACAAATATTTTGGTGTCACAAAGTGATCTATTGCGAGAATTCCTAAAGTATTACAAAACACAAATATTGAATGGAACATAAATTTTTATTACTATTCTCGTGTCAGAAGCATACAGGTACATGTACATACATTTTACACAGTTATGATTAAATTACTTTTGACCAAAACTTGGCCATTTCCAGAGCATTTTCTGTTGTTTGTTGAAGATCATCTTCCTGTGCAGGAGACTGAGCACAGTCGACACCGAAGCATGTGCCGGACTGTCTGTTCTTCTCCACAGTCACACCGAATATGGCATGGCTTCAGAAAACATCGCTCTTGTGCAACGCAGCTAGCTCTTTATTCGCACGAAGTAATGGCCGCTATCGACAGGGGATCTCAAGTTGATTCCGTATTTCTAGATTTCCGGAAAGCTTTTGACACCGTTCCTCACAAGCGACTTCTAATCAAGATGCGGAGCTATGGGGTATCGTCTCAGTTGTGCGACTGGATTGGTGATTTCCTATAAGGAAGGTCGCAGTTCGTAGTAATAGACGGCAAATCATCGAGTAAAACTGAAGTGATATCAGGTGTTCCCCAGGGAAGCGTCCTGGGACCTCTGCTGTTCCTGATCTATATAAATGACCTGGGTGACAATCTGAGCAGTTCTCTTAGATTGTTCGCAGATGATGCTGTAATTTACCGTCTAGTAAGGTCATCCGAAGACCAGTATCAGTTGCAAAGCGATTTAGAAAAGATTGCTGTATGGTGTGTCAGGTGGCAGTTGACGCTAAATAACGAAAAGTGTGAGATGATCCACATGAGTTCCAAAAGAAATCCGTTGGAATTCGATTACTCGATAAATAGTACAATTCTCAAGGCTGTCAATTCAACTAAGTACCTGGGTGTTAAAATTACGAACAACTTCAGTTGGAAGGACCACATAGATAATATTGTCGGGAAGGCGAGCCAAAGGTTGCGTTTCATTGGCAGGACACTTAGAAGATGCAACAAGTCCACTAAAGAGACAGCTTACACTACACTCGTTCGTCCTCTGTTAGAATATTGCTGCGCGGTGTGGGATCCTTACCAGATGGGATTGACGGAGAACATCGAAAGGGTGCAAAAAAGGGCAGCTCGTTTTGTATTATCACGTTATAGGGGAGAGAGTGTGGCAGATATGATACATGAGTTGGGATGGAAGTCATTACAGCATAGACGTTTTTCGTCGCGGCGAGACCTTTTTACGAAATTTCAGTCACCAACTTTCTCTTCCGAATGCGAAAATATTTTGTTGAGCCCAACCTACATAGGTAGGAATGATCATCAAAATAAAATAAGAGAAATCAGAGCTCGAACAGAAAGGTTTAGGTGTTCGTTTTTCCCGCTCGCTGTTCGGGAGTGGAATAGTAGAGAGATTGTGGTCGATGAACCCTCTGCCAAGCACTTAAATGTGAATTGCAGAGTAGTCATGTAGAATATCATTTGGATCGGAGTATCCCCATCTTCCCCTCATGAACCATGGACCTTGCCGTTGGTGGGGAGGCTTGCGTGCCTCAGCGATACAGATGGCCGTACCGTAGGTGCAACCACAACGGAGGGGTATCTGTTGAGAGGCCAGACAAACATGTGGTTCCTGAAGAGGGGCAGCAGCTTTTTCAGTAGTTGCAGGGGCAACAGTCTGGATGATTGACTGATCTGGCCTTGCAACATTAACCAAAACGGCCTAGCTGTGCTGGTACTGCGAACGGCTGAAAGCAAGGGGAAACTACAGCCGTAATTTATCCCGAGGACATGCAGCTTTACTGCATGATTAAATGATGATGACGTCCTCTTGGGTAAAATATTCCGGAGGTAAAATAGTCCCCCATTCGGATCTCCGGGCGGGGACTACTCAGGAGGACGTCGTTATCAGGAGAAAGAAAACTGGCATTCTACGGATTGGAGCGTGGAATGTCAGATCCCTTAATCGGGCAGGTAGGTTAGAAAATTTAAAAAGGGAAATGGATAGGTTAAAGTCAGATATAGTGGGAATTAGTGAAGTTCGGTGGCAGGAGGAAAAAGACTTCTGGTCAGGTGAATACAGGGTTATAAATACAAAATCAAATAGGGGTAATGCAGGAGTAGGTTTAATAATGAATAGGAAAATAGGAATGCGGGTAAGCTACTACAAACAGCATAGTGAACGCATTATTGTGGCCAAGATAGACACAAAGCCCATGCCTACGACAGTAGTACAAGTTTATATGCCAACTAGCTCTGCAGATGATGCAGAAATTGATGAAATGTATGATGAGATAAAAGAAATTATTCAGGTAGTGAAGGGAGACGAAAATTTAATAGTCATGGGTGACTGGAATTCGTCAGTAGGAGAAGGGAGAGAAGGAAACATAGTAGGTGATTATGGATTGGGGCTAAGAAATGAAGAGGAAGCCGTCTGGTAGAATTTTGCACAGAGCATAACTTAATCATAGCTAACACTTGGTTCAAGAATCATAAAAGAAGGTTGTATACATGGAAGAATCCTGGAGATACTAAAAGGTATCAGATAGATTATATAATGGTAAGACAGAGATTTAGGAACCAGGTTTTAAATTGTAGGACATTTCCAGGGGCAGATGTAGACTCTGACCACAATCTATTGGTTATGACCTGTAGGTTAAAACTGAAGAAACTGCAAAAAGGTGGGAATTTAAGGACATGGGATCTGGATAAGCTGAAAGAACCAGAGGTTGTACAGAGTTTCAAGGAGAGCATAAGGGAACAGTTGGCAGCAATGGGGGAAAGAAACACAGTCGAAGAAGAATGGGTAGCTCTGAGGGATGAAGTAGTGAAGGCAGCAGAGGATAAAGTAGGTAAAAAGACGAGGGTTGCTAGAAATCCTTGGGTAACAGAAGAAATATTGAATTTAATTGATGAAAGGAGAAAATATAAAAATGCAGTAAATGAAGCAGGCAAAAAGGAATACATACGTCTCAAAAATGATATCGACAGGAAGTGCAAAATGGCTAAGCAGGGATGGCTAGAGGACAAATGTAAGGATGTAGAAGCTTATCTCACTAGGGGTAAGATAGATACTGCCTACAGGAAAATTAAAGAGACCTTTGGAGAGAAGAGAACCACGTGTATGAATATCAAGAGCTCAGATGGCAATCCAGTTCTAAGCAAAGAAGGGAAGGCAGAAAGGTGGAAGGAGTATATAGAAGGTTTATACAAGGGCGATGTACTTGAGGACAATATTATGGAAATGGAAGAGAATGTAGATGAAGACGAAATGGGAGGTAAGATACTGCGTGAAGAGTTTGACAGAGCACTGAAAGACCTGAGTCGAAACAAGGCCCCCGGAGTAGACAACATTCCATTAGAACTACTGACGGCCTTGGGAGAGCCAGTCATGACAAAACTCTACCACCTGGTGAGCAAGATGTATGAGACAGGTGAAATACCCTCAGACTTCAAGAAGAATATAATAATTCCAATCCCAAAGAAAGCAGGTGCTGACAGATGTGAAAATTACCGAACTATCAGTTTAATAAGTCACAGCTGCAAAATACTAACGCGAATTCTTTACAGACGAATGGAAAAACTGGTAGATGCGGACCTCGGGGAGGATCAGTTTGGATTCCGTCGAAATGTTGGAACACGTGAGGCAATACTGACCTGACGACTTATCTTAGAAGAAAGATTAAGAAAAGGCAAACCTACGTTTCTAGCATTTGTAGACTTAGAGAAAGCTTTTGACAATGTTGACTGGAATACTCTCTTTCAAATTCTGAAGGTGGCAGGGGTAAAATATAGGGAGCGAAAGGCTATTTACAATTTGTACAGAAACCAGATGGCAGTCATAAGAGTCGAGGGGCATGAAAGGGAAGCAGTGGTTGGGAAAGGAGTGAGACAGGGTTGTAGCCTCTCCCCGATGTTATTCAATCTGTATACTGAGCAAGCAGTAAAGGAAACAAAAGAAAAATTTGGAGTAGGTATTAAAATTCATGGAGAAGAAATAAAACTTTTGAGGTTCGCCGATGACATTGTAATTCTGTCAGAGACGGCAAAGGACTTGGAAGAGCAGTTGAACGGAATGGACAGTGTCTTGAAAAGAGGATATAAGATGAACATCAACAAAAGCAAAACTAGGATAATGGAATGTAGTCAAATTAAATCGGGTGATGCTGGGGGAATTAGATTAGGAAATTAGACACTTAAAGTAGTAAAGGAGTTTTGCTATTTAGGAAGTAAAATAACTGATGATGGTCGAAGTAGAGAGGATATAAAATGTAGACTGGCAATGGCAAGGAAAGCGTTTCTCAAGAAGAGAAATTTGTTAACATCGAATATAGATTTATGTATCAGGAAGTCGTTTATGAAAGTATTTGTTTGGAGTGTAGCCATGTATGGAAGTGAAACATGGACAATAACTAGTTTGGACAAGAAGAGAATAGAAGCTTTCGAAATGTGGTGCTACAGAAGATTGCTGAAGATTAGATGGGTAGATCACGTAACTAATGAGGAGGTATTGAATAGGATTGGGGAGAAGAGAAGTTTGTGGCACAACTTGACTAGAAGAAGGGATCGGTTGGTAGGACATGTTTTGAGGCATCAAGGGATCACAAATTTAGCATTGGAGGGCAGCGTGGAGGGTAAAAATCGGAGAGGGAGACCAAGAGATGAATACACTAAGCAGATTCAGAAGGATGTAGGTTGCAGTAGGTACTGGGAGATGAAGCAGCTTGCACAGGATAGAGTAGCATGCAGAGCTGCATCAAACCAGTCTCAGGACTGAAGACAACAACAACAACAACAACATCCCCATCTTGCCAAGTTGACTTCTGATCTTCCAACTCCGGATCTTAGCCTATTCAGGGACTTCGAAGTTGTCCATTTCCCGTCGTTGCCTGGAGGTAAAGCTTCAACAACTGTTTTCCAACCAGGGTGAAGGTAGGTCACAGCCCTCCATAGACGTATCCTAACTTTTTCAGTAGTGGGTCTAAGCTCATTTGACGTCCTAAGGAAACTCTTTTTGACTTCAGTCATTGCGGATGCGGTTCACGCCCATACAGAGGATGGGTGATTTTCTGTTCAACTGCCTTTCTTTCCTTGTTCGCAGCTGTCTCCCTTCGAACACGTGGCGGTGCTATTCCTGCGAGATGGTAAAATCATTCGACTGGAGTGGATTTCAAGCAACGTATAATTCTGCAGGTTTCGTTGAGAGCTGCATCTACCTGTTTGGCATGGGTTGAATTGTGCCAAACAGGACAGGCATACTTTGCCGCAAAATAGCGTAGTGCCATTGAAGATGTTCGGATTGTTTCAGGTTGACTACCCCACTGTGATCCGTCCAGTTTCCGTAGGAGATTGTTCCTGGTGGAAACTTTCGACTTGCATTTCATGCAGTGCTTTTTGAAAGTGAGAGAAGTGTCAGTCCTAGGTATTTTGGAGTCTCGTAGTGTTCCAGTTCCACCCCAAATCATACTATTTTCAACATGCTAGTGGCTCTCTTGTTTCTCAAACGAAAATCAAACACTTGGGTCTTTGAAGGGTTTGGTTTAAGCTGGTTTGTGTTGTAGTATCTGTATAGATCTTCGAGGGCATTCGTGAGGTTGTTCTGCACTGATTCAAAATCTGTGCTGTGGGTGGCTAGAGCGAGGTCGTTAGTATATAAGAAGCTCCTGGTGTATGGGGCGATAGGTTGGTCGTTAATGTACATATTAAACAGAATTGGAGCCAAAACACTTCCTTGCGGGAGGCCAGTCTTCTGTAGTCTCCATCGACTAGGCTGTACTTGAAAGTCGAGGAAGGACCTGCGATTCTGAGGAAGGGAGGCGATGAGTCTGGTTAGACTTAAATCTTTGGTCATATTGTAGACCTTGACTGGTGATTGACTGTATCATACGCCGTTGATAAGTCGACAAATGCCACTTCTGTCATCTTCCATCGTCTATAAATAGTGTGAGATTTAGGAATTGTCCAGTACAGCTTTTACCTAAACGAAATCCAGATTGCTGAGGTATAAGTGACGGGTCAATTGCAGATGGTAGGCGATTTAAAATGTCTTTCCAGCATTTTGTAAAGATGACAAAGTAGTGGAACTGATCTAAAATTCTTTGGAACATCTTACGGAACATAAATAAGAACAAAGTAACTTGGGTTATGAGGTGTTGGCTGAATTCGCGTACAGCAGTGGGATCAACTGTCACTCTATAGAGTGAGAGTACGCCTTAACACGTTACCCCTGACTATTACGAACAATATCGATCAGGAATGAAAGCCCTTGATACAGATCACACATGCAAATCGTGGCTGTGTATGGCGCCGTTGCGAATGCATTACGACCTGCAAGAGTGTCCGCGCACCGACAGCTCGGAGCACAGGGATGTAGTTGCAGCTGTTCTCACTAATGGTCCACGCCCGTGGATAAAGACTCGACCGAAAAAGTGCCAGCGTGAAACGACAAACAATACCAACTGCTGTCAGCAAGTGTTCATGCTCTAGCCGGACTACTGTGACAGTAGTACTTCTGATTCTTGCGATCACCTTCACTCCGGCTCCCAGAACTGAAGAACTCCAACGTTCGCTCTGGCGGTCCAGAAGCGAAACACGACTGATCTATCTGGCCGTTCAGAAGCGAATGCCTTGAACTCCTCACTTCGCTTCGCCTTCACAGCGAAAGATTAGCTCCTTGTCCGCCACACATCGCCCCACACTTAATTAAGTGTGCAATCCCCGTCAGCCTGTTACTATCCAAAGAAAATGAAAGCTCTCATTCCACATTTCATTACTCCAATGACGTTAATTGACCGTCAGCACTCGGGAACTTAACGAGAAAAAGTTGATTCAAGGGAAAAAAAGTGGGGTGGACAAGCCTCGAGAGCTTGGGTGTCTTTCAACAATGAAACTACCGAGGACAGAAATAGAAATATACGTTTTCAAAAATTATTTCAGGGTCTGGAAGTTTTATATAGTGAATAATTCACACAATGTGCCCAGAAAGTCAGATCATGAAGATGTCGATTTAAATCAATTTGAAACTGTTCCAGCCTGTGGTCTGTGACACCGTCTCAGATACTCAAAATTTTCAAACACGGAAAGGAGACTGTTTCCTGGGAACATGTCAACACAGGCACGTACAGTACCGAATAGCTTGTTGTATCACCTTTAGTCACGGTGATAGCGACGACAGGTGGTAGTATGGACTCCACGAGACGGCAAAAGTTAGTTTAGCAATTAACCACGAACCACAACTCGCCGAGATTTGTCGCAGCAGGGTGTGAGTCGAGCACACTCTGCTCGATTTCGTCCTTAACGTGCCCGATAGGGCTGACTGTCAGATGACCTTAAGAGCCTCACTAGAAACCTCGTGTCCGTGGAGTGTTTATTAAAAATCATTCAGACACCCTTCGATGGCGATGAGGTGGTGCGTTGTCTTGCTACAGTTCCAGGTTGCCTGTGTGCTGATGTAGACTAATACGCGCGTAATAGGACAATACGTTCCTGTGTCGTCCGCCAGTGGGTGAGAATGAGCCGCTTACAAGCTATATGTATACTCCGACTCGAGAATATCATTACCACCTGCGTAAACGGCGCTCTGTTGGATGACGATAAGCATCGCTCATAAGCTGCCACCGACGTGTTCCAAGGTATAGCACGACTAATCTGTCCAGCCACATTTTTATTTACACTACTGGCTAAAAGTGTTCAAATGGCTCAGAGCACTGTGAGACTTAACATCTGAGGTCATCAGTCCCCTATAACATAGAACTACTTAAACATAACTAACCTAAGGACATCACACACATCCATGCCCGAGACAGGATTTGAACCTGCGACCGTAGCGGGCGCGCTGTTCCAGACTGTAGCGCCTATAACCGCTCGGCCACTACGGCCGGCACACTACTGGCCATTAAAATTGCTACACCAAGAAGAAATGCAGATGATAAACGGGTATTCATTGGGCAAATATATTATTCTAGAACTGGCATGTGATTACATTTTCACGCAATTTGGGTGCATAGGACCTGAGAAATCAGTACCCAGAACAACCACCTCTGGCCCCCAATAACGGCCTTGATACTCCTGGGGATTGGGTCAAATAGATGGAGTGTACAGGTACAGTTGCCCATGCAGCTTCAACACGATACCACAGTTGATCACGAGTAGTGACTGGCGTATTGTGACGAGCCAGTTGCTCGGCCACCATTGACCAGACATTTTCAGTTGGTGAGAGATCTGGAGAACGTGCTGGCCAGGGCAGCAGTTGAACATTTTCTGTATCCAGAAAGGCCCGTACGGGACCTGCGACATGCGGTCGTGCAATAACCTGCTGAAATTTAGGGTTTCGCATGGGTCGAATGGACGGTAGAGCCACGGGTCGTAACACATTTGAAATGTAACGTCCATCGTTCAAATCGCGATAGGCTACAATCCGACCCCTATCAAAGTCGGAAACGAGATGGTACGTATTTCTCCTCCTTATACGAGTCATCACAACAACGTTTCACCAGGCAACGCCGGTCAACTGCTGTTTGTGTATGAGAAATCGGTTGGAAACTTTCCTCATGTCAGCACGTTGTAGGTGTCGACACCGGCGCCAACCTTGTGTGAATGTTCTGAAAAGCTAATCATTTGCATATCACAGCATCTTCTTCCTGTCGGTTAAATTTCGCGTCTGTAGCACGTCATCTTCGTGGTGTAGCAATTTTAATGGCCAGTAGTGTACTTAGAGAGATAGATGTCGATTTCCCATCAATCATGATAATCGCTGTTCACAGTGGTGTGCGGTAGATGTGTAGGGCCCTTGTTATTGTACACCATAGTGAGAAACGAGTTATGGATGGCAAGGGTGCTGTTGCTGCATTCCAACAATAATTTGCTGCATTGTGGCCCTACTATCCGTGTTGCTCACGGCAGCTGAAGCCATTGACTGTTTCACTCAGAGGTCTCAACAGACACCTAGCCCCAAAGCAAGAGCCGCGGGGAGGTCGGGACGGTGGTGCTGGTCATGGGATCATTATTTCCGCCGCCAATATTTTTAGAAGAAGCATTTGTATTATTACGCACGCAGCATGACAAAAACCTGAAGAATCCAGAAGACAATGTCGCGTGTTAATGTAACTACCTACATAAACACACCTTAGGTTCGTATGTGTATGACTAAAGCTGTAACTCAGTGTGACTGGCAGAACGACAACCATAGTGCATTGGTGTTGTTCATGTTTAGTGTTGTTAGCTGGCCAGTAAAGCATATAAGGGGCGTGAACAGTGCCAGATATTGAGTGATCACTGTGAAGGACACGGAGATGCCACGTAATCATATGAGTCAGCGTTATCAGCACCTGACGGAGTCTGAAGGAAAGTCATCGATGTTTTCCATTTGCCCGGCGGGTCTACCAGTACAATATCCAGATGCCTGGAGCATTCGGATGTGACAGTCGCCTGATACTGAACTGCATGGGAAAACTTGTTACCAAGGTTCCGGCCTACCACGTCTGACTATGACTGGTGAGGGTCGCCACGTTGTGCTACAAACAGATCGTAACGCCTTTACATCTGCGTCTGCCAACCAAGAACAAGTAATGGCCTCCCTGTAACATCCTGTGCTGTGCCTCCCGTACCGTTGATCGGAACTAGCAGCAGTCGGACTAGGGAATTACCATCTTATGCCTAGGATGCCGTTAACATAATACGAATGACTGCGTCTGGAGTGATGCCGTTACTGGAAAGCATGGCATCGCACTGTGTTCATCGACGATTTGCGGCTGTGTACTGCCACGGATGATAGTCGTCGGCGACTACGACGGCTACCTGGAGAGAGGCCCCAAGTTAACGTGATTTGCAGAGGTACAGCAGTGTACTGGGTGGCTGGTATGACTTTAGGTCACGTCTGGTGGTAGTAATTAAGGGAACTATTGATGGCAGAACGATACAAGCATCTTGTGTTGCCTCTCATGCGACAGTTTCGTGGTCGTATTTCTCAACAGAACAATGCTTGCCTTCATATGGCACGTTTCTCGATGATCTGTCTGGGTGATGTCAGATACTCCAATGGCCAGAAAAATCTCCAGATCTGTCCTCTATAGAAAAGGGTGTGGGACCAGTTAGGATGTCAGCTCCGCGTCTGTGTCAACATCGAAGAAATCGAGGACAAGTTACAGTAATTGCGGGCCAGTTTACTTCAGGAGAGGATACAACAGCTTTATGACCTTCCTTTCCACGTTCCCCTTCCCAACTGAATCAGTGCAGGCTACAGTTCGTGCAACGTCGTAGTGACAAGTGGGTTCATACTGTCAAGATCTTTGCAAATTTGATTAGATATTGTAATCAGTGTAATAACATCACATACCAAGACAGTAAAGGTGCTGGAAGAACAACTGAACGTCTTCAAAGGAGAAAGTAAGATCAACATCAACAAAAGCAAAATAAGGACAGTAGTGACAAGTGGGCTCATACTGTCAAGTTCTTTGCAAATTTGAATAAGTTTTGTAATCACTGTAATAATATCACATACCAAGACAGTAAATGTCTTGAAAGAACAACTGAACGGAATGGACAGGAGGCAATAAGATTAACATCAACAAAAGCAAAATAAGAATAATGATATGTAGTCGAATTACATGAGGTCATGCTGAGGAAACGAGACATTTAAAGTAGTAGGTGAGTTTTGTTATTTGAATAGCAAAATAACTAATGGTGGCCGAAGTATAGTGGATACAAAAATAAAATGTACCAAACGCGTCTTCGGAATGTAGACCACAACAACATCAACAAGGTCAACCCAGCCAACCCATGACGTTTCATTTCGTTTCCCTTACTTCTTCTGGGAGCTTCATTTGTCTTTTTTTTTCAGTACATATGTCTCCGAATTTCTCAGCTAATTTTTGGAGAATGAAGTACCAATAGTTTGAAGTTCAGTATTCACAATGGTAGAACTTAGTGAAAAACCTGATAATCTTCAGTGCCAGTTTCAGTGTTATATTGTGCAACTTATGGCATTACCAAATTTGTGAGAACTTATTACTATCATAATTCTTACATGAAATGTGTAACCATTTGCTTCTCGAATTTTTGAATATGTTCTTTGAAAGGTCTCTGTTCGATTACTTTCGTGCTATTTTGCTCGATATATTGTTGTTTACGTCATGCATTTGCACCTCTAAATTTACTGTGGTATTTCTAAATTTATCTGGGAGGAGACAGAGCAGTGGATTATGTTATATTGACATACAAACACGAACAACTTGTCATACAACACTTTCAAACACATTTTATATGTATTTCTTATCATACAGAGTTTCCTATGAAACCCACAGCCGATTTCTTTACGTAGTGTATATCATGTCTTAAGATATTGGCATCTCCTTCCCTTTTGCTGTGACAGGATGAATGAGCGTGAATATTCGTAGTTGCATGCTCGGTGTTGGCAGAGAGATTCTGTCTCCTAGAGAACAGCAGTACAAACGTCTCAATAGGTAGACACGAGGCAAAGAGGTTTGTCTCCTTGGTGTAGTTCTGCCCGTCCTTTGTCATGTTGATCACTTCCCATTGTATCCATGGCATACCCTCAGACGAGGCCCACGGTAGTGATTCTGTGGGTAGTTTCTCATGTGATAAATCGTCGGATAAGCGTGTGATTGGTGAGTCCGAAGGACAACGAAACTCTTAAGCTTTCAGCCTAACTGAAATATGAATTACTTTTCTTACAGGTTTATATCGAAAATGTCTTTTATGTTTTAAATCGCGATGCTCTGCGATTTCAGTGTTGGTTTCGGAGTTTATTGTGCTAGTTGCTTTGTTAACACTCCAATAAAAGAAAGTGGAAGCATGTTAAGTCTTGAGGCGTAATTCTAATTAAAATCATTGCTTTTTAGTGTGCATGTGAGTGTAAGTTTGTCTTTGTATGATTCTAAAGTTTTCTCTCGTTGAAATTCTTCGAATTAATAAGTTCTCGTTGTGTTCAATCCACGTGGTGTGTGTTTTGTAGTAACAGTACCATGTGCTCGTAAAATTGTTTAACGAGCCATCAGGCCAATACTATGGTGTTATTAAGGCAGTTCGGAAGTTTTCTGTAAGTAATGTGTTTGGATTTGATTTCTTCATTAAAATCGTTGTGGAATCACGTATTTTCTGTAAATGTACTTGTGCGCGTGGAACATGTTTTGTAGTAACAAAACTAGCCCTCAGCTACTCTTTTGCATAATATTTCGTGAATTCGAACTTAATTAATCGCTACCGCGAACAGTTTTCCTATTTCACAATTTCTAGAAAGGTTTTTTATAGAGCATTTTGGTAAGATTGTGGTTGTATCGAACTATGTGATCTTTGTCTTAACTTCCAATACCAGTCTGTGGTGCAGACTGGCATGTGTTATCCGTTTTATTTAACACTGATGAATTTTAAGATAAATATAAATGTTTAAACTTACTTTACTTTTCTCTAATCTAATTTTCTCCTTCTGTTTACTTAAAATAACAATTAAATTATAAAATAATGACTTGACAGTGTGGGTTACTAGTGCACAGATTGAAAAATTTATAACAGCAGTAAAAATTTATATATCAGTCACCCACACCTGCTTTCCACCGTAGGTTCAGAAGGTGTTTTAAAAACACTAAGCTCATTATAGCTTCTCAAATATTAAGTTTTTCTGAACTGCAGTTTCTTGGATGTAAGCCTATTATTATTATTATTATTATTATTATTATTATTATTATTACCGTTATTATCATTTTTATTTTTATATTAAAATATTTTAAGTTGCTTAAGACTTTCTTCATTACTACAGTATATTAAAACATTTCATATATTTTATTGTTGACATTAATATTAAGAACGATGGCACTTTAAAGTGGGAATGACGGGAAGTTTGGTGTGAGGGAAGGCAGCATAGATAGCAATAAATTGATTCTCCCACTCCCTCTCCAGAAACAATTCCTGGAGCTATGCTTGCGGACACCCTCAGTAAACTGGCACGTGGGAGATCGAATACCTGCACATCCTTGGAGACGATTGTCTCATGCGTCTGGCGCAACCATCAGACGTCCGCAGCTCGTGGTCTGGCGGTTAGTGTAGATGCCTCTGGATCACAGGGTCCCGGCCTGGTCCTCATCATTTCATCATCATTTGTGAAAGTGGCGAGATTGCACTGCGTAAAGATTGGAAATTTGTACGGGCGCTGATAACTTCGCTGTTGAGCGCTCCACAGACCAAACATCATCAACGATCAGACCACGGGCGCGGCCTAATTGCCTTTCTTAATTGCCTTCTACCACAGGCATTAGCAAAACACGTGAAAGTTCTCGTTGACTGCCTCAGGAAGGTAAAAAATAGGGGAGAATTTAATTTTATAGAGAACCGATGGCACTAATCGCTAGCTATAGTGCAGCATAAAATATATTATGCTTATTTCAATAAAATAAATGAATATCTTGATTACCTCTACACAGAGCTGCTACCCGTATATTGTAATCTTGAAAACTACGCGAGGGAACTGCTCGGAATTTGGTACATAACCTTTGAAAATCATACGTTCAGAAACTTGAGAAGTACATATGTCACGCCAATTGTAACTGGCTAGAAGGAAAGTGAACATAAATTTTCGTTCAGAAGTTTTGCAGTTGAGACCATTAATGGAGCTTTCACAGATACATCAAAATAGCTCTTTACAAGATGCAGGTCAATGAAATGACGAAAGTCGCGAACAAAAAGCTCAAGAATGGTGGAGATTGGGATTAAAAAAGAAAAATGGAGCTCTTGCGAACGCAGCATCATTTCTAAGTTTCTCAATCTTTCAGACACTACTGGTAAAATATTTCATTTCTTACATACTTTTCTCGTGAAACAGCGATGAGTTATCACGATGCGACAGATATAAACATTCGTTGCACAGTGCTTCTGGCGAATAAATCCAGAACGTTATGAAACCGATAGTACTATTAAAGGACTGTACAATAGCCGTTTGCGGTTTATTTTTCAATATGCATATCTTCAGCTGCGGATGCACCTGTTCTAAACTTTTGTAGAACCAAAAACTTTTGTTTATTCTTGAAACAATCACCTTTTATGAGAATCGTAACAGATTTCGTCTCACAATGACCACCTTCAGATGCTGTAGGCTGCATTTGGTGAACAAATGTTGATGCGATACCAAACGCTGTCCACAGTATCTGAAGGTGGCCATTGCGAGCCGAAACCGGTTGTATTGTGTCATAAAAAGTGATTGTATTGAAACTAAACAAAAATTTATACTAAGGCAGTGGTGTCAAAAATAAACAAAACTTTATAAGAAATCAGTCACCGTCTTCTGAAACTGAATGTCGTTTTTGTCCTAATGCTGAACCACTTATCTGCTGCGTGAGCACCAAGCTGGGCTGAGCAAGGCTCAGAATGAAAACAAAAGATGCGGCGGCCTGCCTGCATTCCCGGTGCCCCTCTCGTATGCAGACGGACCGTCCACTGTCCCTTTCAGACGCGGAGGGGAGGAGAGGATGACTCAGGAGGAACAAAAAACCGTAGCGGAGCAGGAACCGGCGGCTGTACGGCGTGGCGCAAAAGAAAAAACACTTTCTCCGCTGCATCCGGGTCGGGCGCCCCGCTCCTACCAGAAGCGTTGTTTCCGTAGCCACGTTGCCGCCTGGCCGCCAGCTCTCCGGAAGTCTCCGCTGCCCATCGACCGGCTAATCTCTGCTGTCTCATTCCTTTCAGTAAAGCTCCACAATTAAAAACACTCCTCATTTTCTACCATGGCAGTTTTTTCAGTTGATCCACATGACCTAGACGGATCAGTATTGGCATCGTGGTATAAACACCTACACTTCCAAAGCCTTCATCTTTAACCTAACTATTTTATTCTTATTTGCTCCGCATACTAAAGCATCGCTTCCCGTGCACACTTAAATGCGGTATCTGTGGTAGCAACAGCCACAAATGAGGTAGGAGACGGGGTACTGCCAGAAGTAGAGCTTTGAGGACGAGGCCTTAGTGGTGCTTGGGTAGCTCAGATGGTAGTGCACTTGCCCGCGAAAGGCAAAGGTCCCGAGTTCCAGTCTCGGTCCGGCACACAGTTTTAATCTGCCAGCACGCTTCAGCCACAAATGTGTTTACACTTTATGTACTGACATGGTAGCACATACAGCTCCTTGTAAAATTTCGTAACACAAAAGTGGAAGAACAATTAAATTTGCTGATAAAGAAAGGAAAGCATAATCAGGATTTTCACCTTAAAATGAAGACGGTTCTCGGTAAAGTAACTGCAGTATTTAATTTGGCTCTGGTTAATGCAGCAATGCCTGAAATTGCACAATGGAAACTAGATAAACAGTTTTTGATTTTCTGTACCCAAGTGTGTTATAGACCAAAATGAAGTTTCACTAGAACTTGGACTACCTATCACTGAAAGCACGTAACGGACCCGCCGAATATACGTTTACAACGTTACATACCGCAAGAAGTATTTACGTGCCAGAACACGAGAGGATCCATGAAATCCAAAATGTCGTTTTCGAGCTCTGAATGCTTTGCATGATTCTGTGGTTATCATCGATGGACCCTACTGCCACAGTGAAATGAAAGCTATAGGGTAATATCTGTGAAATCATTCATTAATTGATCAATGATTTTTTTCGAGTCGGACTGCATCTTCCAAATTCACAACTGCTGGAAAGACTAGCATGATAAACACATCCCCTGGGACCGCCACAATCGCCTGATCTAAACGTTTTCGAGCCTTTGTCAGGGAAACATTCAGAGGCCCATTAGCGTCATCGGGGGACTTTTCAAGAAAAAGTACTCACTGATATGCCTGAACCACGATATCCAGAACGGAAGGAAATCCATAGATGTGATGTACACCTACAGACAAACAAATGGTTACAATTTCAGAAAAAATTGATTTATTCAAGAGAAAGCGCTTCACAAATTGAGCATGTCAATAATGCATTGGTCGACCTGTGGTCGCTATGTAAGCACTTATTCGGCTTGGCATTGATTTATAGAGTTGTTGGATGTTCTACTCAGGGATATCGCGCCAAATTCTACTCGATTGGCGCGTTAGATCTTAAAAATAGCTAGCTGATTAGTCGACCCTGACCATAATGCCCCAAACGTTCTCAATGGGGGAAAGATCCGGCGACGTTGTTGACCAAGATAAGCAGTAGAAACTCTCGCTACTTGCGGTCGGGGATTATCTTGTTGAAATGTAAGACCAGGATGGCTTGCCATAAAGGGCAACAAAATTGAAATATAATGTTGTCGACGTACCGCTGTGATCTAAGGGTCGTGCTATAAAAAGAAATGGCACATTACGCCTGGCTGTCGGGCTTTATGGCGATGACGGTCAAGTTAGTGTCCCACAGTCGTACAGGGCGTCTCTAGACACGGCTTCGTTGGTCATCGGGTCTCAGGTCAAAGTGAGACTCACTACTGAAGACGATTCTACAACAGTCAATGAGATTTCAGGCCGAAGAAGCGCTTGGACGTGTCTCGGACGGCTATGTGATACCAACCGGACTGTCGCCATAAGGCACGACAACCAGGAACGATGTCTGGGTGCCACTTCTTTTCATATCATGGCCTCTTTGGTTGTCATCCGTGGCACCCTTTTCGATGTCATTTGCAACGGACAACCATACTAATGGGGTGGTCATAGTACAACCCCTTCATACTGTTTATGACTGAAATGTTTTTGTCCAATCTCTGAGACTGATAGTAGTATCTGTGGTGCTGTGGTACGCTGATCGGATGGACTAAGGGTCTTTCATTCGTTGTTAACATACAGCACACAGAAATTGTGTTTGTGGTTACTTATTAACATGAGTGAATCACATAGGTAGCGTTGTTGAACTTCTGTACTACAAGAATGAACAGAAAGAAACGTGACTAGAAGCAATCCAGGTATTGAGATATATAACGAATTACAAATGCAAAATGCTTTTCGGAGACATTATACTCAGTTTTGTTATTTAGGCTAAAAGTCATACAACAGCTGGTGTTATTTGGCGTCCGGAAACTTACTTTCAGTGTGTGGCTGATGGTACTTCCGGCATCACAATCACTTTGCCCCCTTCCCTGTTCTGTTCGCGAAAGGTGAGTGGGAAGAACAACTGACAATAAGAATCCGTACGAATTCTTATTTCACTGACCTTCTCGTCTTGGTAATTTCGCTATACATATTCTTTTATGGGGGGAAACAATATGTTGTCCAACTCGTCTTTGAATTAACTTTCTTGAAATTTCAACAGTAAAACTCTCCACGAAACGCAGCGCCTCTCTTGTAGCGTCTGCCTCTGGAATTTATTGAACATCTCCATAGCGCTCTTGTTCTTACAAAAAGATCATCTTGAGAACCGCGTCGTTCTCCATGAGTTTTCTATATCTGTTCTATTAATCAAACCTGATATGTTTCTCAGGTGACAATCTTCAGAATCGATCTTTCATGTATTTTGGAAGCTACTTCTTCGTGGATGAATTAAGATAATTATAAATATTCTTGTAATGAAATCAGCCTAGCATCTGCTTTTCCTACGATTAGTTTTATGCGTTAACTGCAATTTAAGCAATTCTGGATTTTCAATCCTAGCTATTTTACAACTTTCAAGTGATTATCGCCAATAGAGAAACCGAATAGCAATCGATTTCTTCGCTTATGCACATACATTACAGTTATTTACGGTCAGGGTCAAAAGCCAGTACCTGCACAAATCTTCCATTCTCTGCAGGTATTCCTACAGTTCATTAGTTTTCTGGCCTGGAAATCTTGCTATAGACAACAACATCTACATGTACATCATACTCAGCAAGCCACCTCATGGTGTGTGGCGGAAGGTGCTTTCGGTACCACTATCTCATCCCTCCAACCCTGTTCCACTCGCGAATTGTGCGTGGGAAGAATGATTGTCGCTAAGTCTCTATATTGGCACTAATTTCTCGAATTTTCTGCTCGTTGTCAATATGCTAAATGTATGTGGGGGGGGGGGGGGGGGGCAGTAATATGTTGTCCGACTCCTCCTGAAAAGTGCTGTCCCGAAATTTCAATCATCTTCGTGATGCACAACGCCTCTCTTGTAACGTCTGCTAGTGGAGTTTGTTTAGCACCTCCGTAACGCTCTCTCGCCAGCTGAAAGATCCCGTGACAAAACGCGCCTCTCTTCGTTGGATCTCCTCTATCTCCTCCATCAGTCCTATCTGATAGGGATCCCTGAGAGATGAGCAATACTTAAGTATCAGGCCAACAAGCGCCTTATAAGCCACTTCTTTCATGGATGAGTTACATTTCTTTAAGATTGTACCGATGAATCTGAGTCTGGTGTCTGCTTTTCCCACTATCTATTTTATATGATCATTCCACTTAAGGTCGCTCTGCATAGTTACGCCTAGATATTTTACGGCAGACGCTGTCTCCAGCTGTTTGTCATCAATAACGTAGCTGTACAGTAGCGGATTTGAAACTTCCTGGCAGATTAAAACTGTGTGCCCGACCGAGACTCGAACTCGGGACCTTTGCCTTTCGCGGGCAAGTGCTCTACCAACTGAGCTACCGAAGCACGACTCACGCCCGGCACTCACAGCTTTACTTCTCCCAGTACCTCGTCTCCTACCTTCCAAACTTTACAGAAGCTCTCCTGCGAACCATGCAGAACTAGTACTCCTGAAAGAAAGGATATTGCGGAGACATGGCTTAGCCACAGCCTGGGGGATGTTTCCAGAATGAGACCTTCACTCTGCAGCGGAGTGTGCGCTGATATGAAACTTCCTGCTGATATGAAACTTCCTGCCAGGAAGTTTCATATCAGCGCACACTCCGCTGCAGAGTGAAGGTCTTATTCTGGAAACATCCCCCAGGCTGTGGCTAAGCCATGTCTCCGCAATATCCTTTCTTTCAGGAGTACTAGTTCTGCATGGTTCGCAGGAGAGCTTCTGTAAAGTTTGGAAGGTAAGAGACGAGGTACTGGGAGAAGTAAAGCTGTGAGTGCCGGGCGTGAGTCGTGCTTCGGTAGCTCAGTTGATAGAACACTTGCCCGCGAAAGGGAAAGGTCCCGAGTTCGAGTCTCGGTCGGGCACACAGTTTTAATCTGCCAGGAAGTTTCATATCAGCGCACACTCCGCTGCAGAGTGAAGGTCTCATTCTGGAGTAGTGGATTTCTTTCCCTGTGTCTGCGTAATATTTTACATTTATTTACATTCAGGATCAACTGCTAGAGTCTGCACCATTCATGAATTTTCTGCAGGGCGTTCTGTAAATTCCTGCTATCTTCTGGCGTTGCTACTTTGGCATAGACAACTGCATCGTTGCCATTAGCCTTAAAGAGCATCCGATGCTTTCTGCTAGACCATTTATATTCATTGTAAACAGCAACGGTCCTATCACACTTCCCTGTGGTACTCCGGATATTACCTTTACACCCGTAGATTTAGTTCCGTTAAGAGCGACGTGTTGAGTTTTATCTACAAGAAAGTCTTGAATCCAATCGCAGGTCTGCTCCGATAATGCGGAAGCTCGTATTTCTTTCGTTAAACGGCAATGACGGACTGTGTCAAATACCTTACTGAAATCAAGGAACACGGTATCAACCTGAGCGCCGTTGTCCACAGCGCTGTGGATCTCATGGAGGAACAGAGCCAGCTGATCATAGCGTGAAGGCTTTCACGGCCGGCGTCTTCAGTAATTAAAACTTCCGGGCTAAGAGGCCGTGGTCCAATAGTAGAAATACTTCTCCCTGACGGTTCGTTGCCAGCTGCGGGCAACATCATCTGAGGTGAGTCTACGACTGGCTGCTAGGCCGTGGAGGTCCTGTTTATATAGAGCGTGTAGAGGGCGCCACCACTCGTCACGTGTTGTCAACAGTAAAACTATCTCTGGCTGGCGTCATTACTCTCGATCGAAGGTAATCGATTGTCACATCTTTGGTACAAAGTAGATCGCCATATCTTATCTAACTTCAAGCCTTCTTCTTTCCTGTTAAAATTATTATGGTGTTTAAAAATCTCTACAGCCTCTCTATACATACGTGCATGATAATGCGATGTCTTAGCTAGCACGCTCGTCTCACTAAATTTTATTTCATAGTCACCCGATTCAAAAACATGTTCCGCTACAGCCGATTTGTCCGTGTGTCCCAGTCGACAGTTCCTTTTATGTTCAGTTAGGCGAGTATTGATACTTCTTTTTGTGGTTCCAGTGTAAACCTTCCCACAACTACACGGAATCTTATACACACCAAAAGTAGCTAAAGGGTGTCGTGCATATTTCGCCGATCTTAAGCATTCACTAATCTTCTTGGTGGGTCTGAAGATTGTTTCAACTCTGAACTTGGCCAGCACTTTCCCGATACGGTCCGTAATATTGTGAATGAATGGAACGAAAACTTTCCCCACCGATGGTTGTTGTTGTTGCACGTTCTCGGACATTTTTCTTCTGGGATGGAGTACTGGATCTATCTCCTTTCCAGCGTACCCATTTTTCTGGAAAGCGGTTCGCAAGTGATTTATTTCCTCTTGCAAATAAGCTGGCTCACAGATTTTATTAGCCCTGTCCACCAATGTCTTGATAATACCTCTCTTCTGCCTGGGATGATGTTTTGAATCCTTATGAAGATAACGATCGGTATGCGTATCTTTTCTGTAGACTTTGTGACCCAGAGACCCATCTGCTCGTTTAATTACTGAGACGTCCAAAAAATTTAATCTGTCCATTACTTTCTGTCTCCATAGTGAAATGTATTTTTAAATTGATGCTATTCAAATGCTTTAAAAAACGGTTCAGTTCTTCTTCACCGTGATTCCATATGACGAAAGTGTCGTCCACATACCGATACCACTTAAAAGGCCTTTTTCTGGCTGACTGCAGTGCTTGCTGTTCAAAAAATTCCATAAAAATATTAGCAACGGCTGGACTTAGAGGGCTACCCATTGCCACTCCATTAATTTGTTCATAGAACTCATCATCGAAAAATTGAAAGAGATTACCGTCAGCCCCAGTGATATTCTTGTCAGATTTGATGTGGTGTCCCTGTTCACCATGGTTCGTGTCAACGAAGCTCTTGCTTGCATATCTAACATGTTTGCTACTGATGTAGTAGCTGTGTTTAGACATTGCCTTTCCACGACTTATATTCAGTACAATAATGCGCGCAGTCTTCTCGTGACCGTACATTCTCGTTACCACCGCTGCCAACAATCATGTACAGTGGCTACATGCGTGCCAAATCTTTCGATAATATTGCACGAGTAATATCCAGCTTCTCGTAGCCTAGTTCGAACTCAGGGAGTTGTTGGCAACGGCTTCCTTGTCGCCTTACAGGCATTCATGACTAACAACTCATCAGTTTCGATCTCGAAGGTTACGGCAGTGTGTTTAAAGCAAACCTGATTTCCATTATCGTAGTGGCGCTACTAACGCCACTCTTACGTGACTGGCGTGAAATCTGAGTTGACAGCATCTGTCAGATGTAGAAACATGCCTACCAATTTTCGTCTATGTCGCACAACTCATTCTTGTTGTTGCGATTTTTTTTCGTCAGAGCAAATTCGTTTCGACCCGTTTACTGATTTTACTTGCGAATTAATCGAACCCTTCTCTATTTGCCTCGCTCACGCTCTTTTTAGCTTCCTTCAGGTATTGTTTGTCAACTAGACCTCGAATTAGGTTAAACTTAAAAAACTCTCTTTCCTTTTGTAGCAACTTTATAACATCGCCCTATACTGCCCTAATGGTGCAATTGTACATTTATTTGGAGTATCATCCATTTCTGCCGCACATCTGTGAACTCGTAGCTGAAAAGTTTGTTTCCTGGCCCTCTTACTGAAAAGAATGTTTTCCTACCGTTCTTAACATTCCTTGTTATATCTATGGGATACCATAGCAGAGTAAGCTACCTTCACTAATCCACATCTGCATCTGCGTCTGTACTCTGCAAACCACTGTGAAGTGCATAGAGTACGTCCCATTGTACCAGTCATTAAGGTTTCTTCCCGTTCCATTCACGTACAGACCACGGGAAGAGCAATTGTTTGAATGCCTCTGTGTATGCTGTAATTATTCTAATCTTATCCTTACGATCCCTATGTGAGCGATACGTAGGAGGTTGTTGTATATTCATAGAGTTATCATTTTAAAGCTGGTTATTGAAACTTTGTTGGTACATTTTCTCAGGATAGTTTACGTCTATCTTCAAGACTCTTCTAGTTCAGTTTCTCTAGTACCTCTGTGACACTCTCCCACGCATCAAACAAATCTTTTGCTATTTGTGCTGCCCTTCTCTGTATAAGTTCAATATCATCTGTTAGTCCTATTTGGTGTGGGACCCAAACACTTGAGCAGTATTGTAGAACTGGTCACACGAATGATTCGTAAGCAGTCTCCTTTGTAGACTGATTGCACTTCCTCAGTATTCTACCAATAAACCGAAGACTACCACTTGCTTTACACACGGCTGAGCCTGGGTTATCGTTCTATGTCATATCACCACACAGTGTGAAACCCAGATATTTGTATGAGTTGACCATTCCAACATAGACAGAGGCAACAGAGCATGCACAATGTCGGCACTAGTACAGTGTATATCCACCTTTCGCAGCAATGCAGGCTGCTATTCTCCCATGGAGACGATAGTAGAGATGCTGGATGTAGTCCTGTGGAACGGCTTGCCATGCCATTTCCACCTGGCGCCTCAGTTGGACCAGCGTTCGTGCTGGACGTGAAGACCGCGTGAGACGACGCTTCATCCAGTCCCAAACATGCTCAATGGGGGACAGATCCGGAGATCTTGCTGGCCAGGGTAGTTGACTTACACCTTCTAGAGCACGTTGGGTGCCACGGGATACATGCGGACGTGCATTGTCCTGTTGGAACAGCAAGTTCCCTTGCCGGTCTAGGAATGGTAGAACGATGGGTTCGATGACGGTTTGGCTGTACCGTGCACTATTCAGTGTCCCCTCGACGATCACCAGAGGTGTACGGCCAATGTAGGAGATCGCTTCCCACACCATGATGCCGGGTGTTGGCCCTGTGTGCCTCGGTCGTATGCAGTCCTGATTGTGGCGCTCACCTGCACGGCGCAAAACACGCATACGACCATCATTGGCACCAAGGCAGAAGCGACTCTCATGGCTGAAGACGACACGTCTCCAGTCGTCCCTCCATTCACGCCTGTCGCGACACCACTGGAGGCGGGCTGCACGATGTTGGGGCGTGAGCGGAAGACGGCCTAACGGTGTGCGGGACCGTAGCCCAGCTTCATGGAGACGGTTGCGAATGGTCCTCGCCGATACCCCAGGAGCAACAGTGTCCCTAATTTGCTGGGAAGTGGGGGTGCGGTCCCCTATGGCACTGCGCAGGATCCTACGGTCTTGGCGTGCATCCGTGCGTCGCTGCGGTCCGGTCCCAGGTCGACGGGCACGTGCACCTTCCGCCGACCACTGGCGACAACATCGATGTACTGTGGAGACCTCACGGCCCACGTGTTGAGCAATTCGGCGGTACGTCCACCCGGCCTCCCACATGCCCACTATACGCCCTCGCTCAAAGTCCGTCAACTGCACAAACGGTTCACGTCCACGCTGTCGCGGCATGCTACCAGTGTTAAAGACTGCGATGGAGCTCCGTATGTCACGGCAAACTGGCTGACAATGACGGCGGCGGTGCACAAATGCTGCGCAGCTAGCGCCATTCGACGGCCAACACCGCGGTTCCTGGTGTGTCCGCTGTGCCGTGCGTGTGATCATTGCTTGTACAGCCCTCTCGCAGTGTGCGGAGCAAGTATGGTGGGTCTGACACACTGGTGTCAATGTGTTCTTTTTTCCATTTCCAGGAGTGTACAACGTGAACAGCAAGTCTACCAGCACATTTCCCTGTGACACACAGGAAGAATCTAGGTCAATGTGCAACTGGTACGCTGTTTAATCCTTTATTGTGACCACCAAATGTTACCGAGTTCGACACGAGAATAAATGCGCTGCACCATTTACGTAGTATGTAGTTCTTAAATCTCTTTTTACCATCTATATTTCAACTTGTATTTAATACTTCTTTGCTTTCACTTCAGGTGTCAGCTAGCATTCTTTTCTAATAGTTTATGTTCATACATAACAACGTTAACACTCTTTCCTACTCATTTCAGTGCGATTACATTTGTCAAACAGTGAGTTTTTGTGATTGGAACTGAAGATTTGTTGTAAGCTCCATATTTATCCTTTATTTATAATAACAGCTTTCATCGGGTTAACTGGTGCTATGTCTGCCGTCACTCACGGTACACTGCAGTGTATACAGAGGGCACCATACACTAGGATGTCTCCAGCGTGGCGCCACATAGTTATCAGTCGCTACATAGATAGCACACGCAACGGAAACAACCCTATTCTCCCGCCTCACAAATAATTCGCGCGATGAGCCGATGCTTATGTCAGACGCCACAGAGGGCACTGATACCAAGGACTACCTCCTTCATCCGCCAAATAGTACGCAGATGAACATTCTTCTGCCGACTGCAGGATTCACTCGACCAGTCCCAGGCCCAGTTCCAGCGGTAGTTGCCAATAAATTACCGTCGCCAGTCATCGGACAGTCAACCCCGAGGGCCTGAATTTACTGTCATCGACAGCACTCCAGGTTGATCTTCCATTAGATTAGTTAGTCAGCGTTCATCAAACTAAATTTGGAAGTTTATTGTGTACATTATTTTCGTAAATGGTTGTTATCATTTCTCATCGTGTTGCTACGTCATTTTTGTTAAAATCGAACATAGGTCTGTAATCAGACAATTGCAGCGTGCAACCACGCCGTGTCAATACAGCAACTACTTTCTGTGGTAGTGGGCTTGCTTTCTTCTACATTTAGGCTGGGTGCCAAACATATATGGTGGATTCAAAACTTGTTGTTAAACAGAAGTCCGCAGTCAGTTACACACCTGGCAGTACTGTTAAGGATGGACATAAGATTATAATCTGATCCTTCTACCGAGCACCAGAGTCACTCCCTGATGTAACCGAAAACCTTAGAGAAAACATCAGTTCCGTTGTGTGTGTTTTCTAATCATGTTGTAATCATCAGCGGCAGCTTTAATCATCCAAAAATCAAGTGGGATAGTTATAGTTTTGTTAGTGATGGGCGTGACATGACATCCTGTGAAACAACATAGAGCACATAGTTCGGAACCTCACCAAAGAGACTTGACCTCTTCGAGGATGCCCATATCGAAACTGGTATTGGTGACCATGAGGCATTTACAGCAACGATGAATAACAAAGTACAAAGGGCAACTAAGGCAAGTGGAAAGATGTACTCTGAGGTGACAAAAGTCAGGTGACGCCTCCTGATATGGTGTTGGATCTCCTTTTTCCCGGCGTAGTGCAACAACTCGACGTGGCATGGACTCAACAAGTCGCTGGATGTCGACTGGAGAAATAATGAGCAATGCTGCCTCTATAGCTGTCCTTATTTGCGAAAGTTTTTCGGGCGCAGGATTCTGTGCACGAACTGACCTCTCGATTATATCCCATGAATGTTCGATGGGATTCATGCCCAGCGATCTGCGTGGCCAAACAATTAGGTCAAGCTGTCCAGAATGTTCTTCAACTCAATAGTGAACAATATTGTGTCCTGATGACATGACGCAATGGCGTCCATAAAAATTGCATCGTTGTTTGGTCTCCAAGTAGCAGAACATAACCGTTTTTAGTCACTGATAGGTTCAGTTGGATCAGATGACCCAGTACATTCCGTGTAACCACAATCAACACCGTTACGGAGCCATCACCGACTTGCACAGTGCCTTGTTGACAGCTGGGGTCCATGGCTTCGTAGGGTCTACGCCACACTTAAACCCTATCATCAGCTGTTACCATCTGAAATCGTGAGTCATCTGACCAGACCACGTTTTTCCAGTCATCCAGGGTACAACCGATATGATCACGAGGCCAGGAGAGGCGCTGCAGACAATGTCGTGCAGTTAGTAAAGGCACTCGCGTCAGTCGTCTGCTGCCATAGCCCATTAACGCCAAATTTCATCGCACTATGCTAACGGATATTCGTTGTACATCCCACACTGGTTTTTGCGGTTATTTCACGCAGTGTTGCTTGTCCGTTAGCGCACACAACTGTACGCAAAATCCGCTGCTCTCCGTCGTTGAGTGAAGGTCGGCGGCCACTGCGTTGTGCGTGGTGAGAGGTAATGCCTGACATTTGGTGTTCTCGGCACACTCTTGACACTGTGAATAGTCGAATATTGAATTCCCTAACGATTTGCGAAATGGAATGCACCACGCGTTTAGTTCCAGCTACTATTCAGCGTTGAATGTCTGATAATTCCGGTCGTGCGGTCATAGTCACGTCAGAAATCTTTTCACATGTATCACCTCAGAACAAATGACAGCACCGCCAATGCACTATCCTTTTATAGCTTGTGTTCGAGCTACTGCCTCACTCTGTATATGTGCGCATCGCTGTCCTATGACTATCACCCTAGCGTATATGTTCAGCAAACTAGACAAAGAAGCAGTAGTGTCATATCTCAGTGGGGAACTTGAAACTTTTAACTCGTGACAAGAGCATGTAGAGGATCTGTGGCTAAAGTTCAAAAGAATTATTGGCCTTGCTATGGGTAGACATGTGTCCAGTAGAACACTTCATAACGGGAAGGACTCTCTATAGTATTCTGTCACTGTAATGAAACAGAAACTACAGAGTAATAGGTACCAACAAAGCCTAAGGATTTAAATAGTGAAATGCTGAATGAAACGTGTCAAGAGAGCAATGTGTGAAGCTTTCAATGACTATCGTAGCAGAAAATTGTCCAAGATCTTTCACAAAATCCAAAGAAATTCTGATCATTTGTAAAGGTTGAGGAACTGAATTTGAGGTTAGCAAACTAAAACATTTGTTTTCAATATTTCTTTACAAAGCAAAATCCAAGAATATTGTCCCAATTTAATTCCCATACCAGAGAAAAGATGAATGAAGTAGATGTTAGTGTTAGTAGTGTTAAGAAAAAGCTAAAATGGTTAAAATTGAACAAAGCTCCAGGGCTCGATGGAACTCCTCTCAAATTCTGTACCCAGTTTGTGGTTGATCCTCATTTAACTACACCTTAGATCCCTGGAACAAAAAACCGCGCTCAATAATTGAAAAAAAAAAAACCACAGCTCACACCCATCCACAGGATGGGTAGCTGAAGTGATCCACAGAATTACAGTTCAATATCCTTGACACTCAGTTACAGTAGACTCTTAGAACACATTCGGAGCTCAAACATAATGAGAACCACCACTTCCATGCGAACCAGTAGAGATATCAAAAACATCGTTCATGTGAAACCCAGCTCGTACTTTCCTCATAAGGTATGCTGATAACTATGGGTCAAGGCAGCAGACAGAGAACATTATACTCAGTGCCACACTCGTACTTAATATCAAAGTACGTTAGTGTAGGGTATCATACGAAATTTGTGAGTGGACTCACAATTTTTTGTCATGGCGGACACAGTAAGTTATCTAGGAGATATCAATCTACAGACGTAGAAGGAACTTTGAGTACTCAGGAAAATGTGTTGGCTCTTTTGATGTTCATGATGTGCAGTAATGAAATTGCAGACAACATTAAGAGTAATAATTTCAAAAGCAAAACTTCAAAAATCCGAGATTGCTAAAGCATTTATTTCAATAACGGGTTTCGGTAAGACTACGTTACCATCTTTCGACCTGCAATGGATAGAACCGAGTTGACAGGGTAATAAGTTTAACAGTCTGGCTTAACAATGTACAAAATTAATTGCCTATAACATACCTTATGCTCTACACAATCTCCCCCATCTGTAAATGCGAAGTGAAAGCGAGATTTTAAAATCCCTTAATGGAAAACTGTGTGATAAGAGATCCATGGCAATAAAATCTGGCAAGAGTAATTCCATTGTAATTTTCTATGATCAGGCTTGCACAGGCAATAGTAAAAAAATTTCAACGATAACAACATTATGCAGGCAGATAAAGATCCAACCAGAAAATTTAATGTTGCTCTTAGGAACAAAACTGGCAAACGGTTTTAATCCTAATTGAAAAAGAGAAACGATACGTATAAATGATGAATATTAGTATACCAAAACTATGGTCTTAGGCCAATACACGTAAGTCTTTGAAAACAATAAGGCCGATTCTCGACAACTGGTATTCTCCAGATTATGAATTACATAAAATATACAACAAAATATTAAAAAAGAAGAATTTGTCTTTGAGAATCCAACTAAGATAAGAGACAGTCACTTGTGCTATTGTCACAGGACATAATTCCATATCAGCCTTCTTTAACATCACAAACCTCTTTACGAATATACCGATTATGGAATATCTTGAGGTTATAAAAAATAACTTGCTAATCTATTGTAAGTTATGTCAAGGAGAGATTATTGAGTTGATATAATTACTTGAATTGTCGTTATATTATAATTACATTCAATATAACAATAAATATTACTCTGGTACCGCGCACTGCGGAATTTGAAACCGCGCCAGACGTCATGGACGTCGAAGACCCATAGAGGTCTCTGCACCGTAAGCTGTGGCGGCGCGCGCCTCCTGGCCCGCTTTTAGTGTGAGGGCGCCACAGTGGAACGCGTGGTCCCAGCGGCCAATAGCGGCGCCCTCGATTGCGTACTTAAGCGCCGGCCTCTCGCTCAACCAGCCCCTTGCTCCTAGCTTCCAGTACTTGGGCCACACACAACCATCTGAACTTAGCATTCCCATCACTCCACAGGACATCAGCCACACACTCCACACAAAATCAACACTGATCCCGGCCACGACTGCGTTACCTACCGCCAACTCAAACACTGCCCTCCCTCCTTCCTTTCAGTCCTTGCCACCCTCTACAATATCATCCTTGCCACAGGCTGCTATCCCGACCTGTGGAAAACCTCCCGTATCCTGATGTTCTCCAAACTCAACAAGCCTCCATCTGATGCCTCTTCCTATCAGTCACACATCGGTGTTCAGCAAGCTTTTGGAATCCATCCTTACCCGGCGCATCCATCACCACCCCCGCCAAAACCACCTCCTCCCCGACACCAAATGTGGCTTTCGACCTTCCTTCTCTGCCGATGACCAACTCCTCCACCTCACTCATCTCCTCTCCCTCCAGCTTAATTCCTGTCGCTCCGCCATTTTTGTCTCCCTCGACCTCAAAAAGGCCTATGACCAAGTCTGGCAACCCCTGGTATCCTGTTTAAACTCCAAACCTACGACATTCCTGTCAACTACATCCGTCTGGTGGCTTCTTTCCTCTCCCGCAGCCCCTCCTATGTTACCATCCTAATGCCAATTCCCGCACCTTCTACCCCTCTGCAGGTGTACCACAGGGCTCTGTTCTCTCCCCTCTCCTCTACCTCCTATACACGGCACATATGCCCCCCTCCTTTTGCAATATGCCAATGACACCGCATTCCTCGCCCTCGCTCCTACCCTCCGACGGTCCCAACGCCTTCTCTAGAATCACCTTGACCTTTTTGCTGCATGGTGTAACCAGTGGCTCCTGAAAATCAATCCTTCCGAGACCCAGGCAATTATCATAAGTCGTACCACTCACTCCTTCCGGCTTCTGGATTTCTCCCTTACTGTCTGCGCCTGTCCTGTCCGCCTCATCCCCACCGTCACCTACCTTGGCCTCAGCACTGACTGTCACCTCACCTGGATCCCTCACCTCCGCTTCATCCAATCCAAAGTCCACAACTGTCTCCGACTCCTCAAACTCCTCTCTGGCCGGACATGGGAGTTGCACCCTTCTACCATCCTCCACACCTACAAATCCTTAATTTGTCCCATCCTCTGTTATGGCAGTCCCACCTGGATATGTGCCCCCTCCAAATTCTGTAAGTCCATATCCTTGAGCGTCATGCACCCCAACTCACCTTCTGTACACGCCTCCTTCGCCCATGCGAATCGTCTATGACCTCATTTCTTTCCCCCATCTGCTCCTATTCCTCTACAACTCCCGCTGCCTTGATCCCCCTCACCCCCTGGTGGGTCCACTCCTCTCCCATCCCTTCCCCTGCCACATCTTCACTGTTGTGTCTCCCATACTCTCCATTTCTACACCCTTCATCTCCTTTCCCAAGGTGGCTCCCAGATGATGCCCTCTCTCCCTCCATTTATCCCTCCTATCAACTCTGATCCTCTCTCCCCCTCCTTTCCTCTGTCCTTTTCCTGGGCTCCCTCTCCCCCTTCCGTCCTCTTTTTTCCGCACCAACCCTCTCTCTGCCCCCCTTCTCTCCCTCGAGTCCTTTTGCATTTCCCTCCTCTGCCTTTTCACATTCCCTCTCACGTCTGCCCTGCCCCTCCCCCACCCCTTATGTCCTCTCCCTCCCCCACCCCCCATCTGCCCTTGGCTATGATGTGTCATCTTTGTGCCGACATTTTAGTGCAGTGTTTACAGTGAGTGTTCAGTGTTGTGTGCTTTGTCCGAAGTGTTGCGAATGGACATCATACTGTCGCTGGGTGTGATTTTTATATCTATTGAGAACAGAAACCAGACTGTCGCCATCTTTTTTTTTTAATTGTCTGTCTACTATGTTACCTGTCTGCTTCCTGTGTATTTTATTAGCTTTGGCAACCCTTTGCTTTATGTATTAACTTTCCCCAATTTTTCGCCGTTTTGCAATTTAAGTCACCGTTTTATCACCTGCTGCCAGCCCCCCCCCCCCCCTCCCCAATCTCACTTACGTCGGTTTACGCCTCGCTTTGCGCTAGACAGCCTACTTCTTTGTTCGTGTACGAGTGGACGTGTTTGTTTCCTTGTGTCTCTGTTGTTCGGTCTTGTTGTATTCATTCTGTCCTTCGCTGGTCGTGTCCGTCCTCTTCCGTTGTGTTGTTCGCGGGCCTGTCTGCGGGTCCCGCCGCGCTTTCTGTCATTGCTACCCCGCAACTGTCCTGGTCGCAGTTACAGTTACCGTCAGCTTAACTGATATCATGGCCAATATCTTTATAAATAATTTGGAAAATATTTTTTACTTTTGAACACTGATTTAAAAGACAAAACTGTATATTTCAAACGGTACGGCGTCGACATTATTGCACTGATAAAAGATGATGAAACAGATGTTTAGTTATTATTTAGCAGCTTTAAATAGAGTGCATAAAAAGGTTCATTTAAAATTAAAAATATAAAAAGATGAGGCTATAAACTACTTGGAAAAAACTATAAGGAAAGAAAACGGTAGCCACATGTTTAGCATATTTGGAAAACCAACAAATACTAACATGATTATAGATGCTGCATCATGTCATCTAACACGTTACAATATAGTTTATTTCAATATGATGCTCTGTAGAACCGTAATATTGCCATTGAATGGGGAAAATATAGGGCAAGAATTGATAACACTTAAACACATTGCTGCTGCTAATGGCTACACTGATGGTTTGCTTGATGACCTTTATAGATCACAAAATAAGTAGCTTAATAAGAAAAAGAACATGGATAATGTCAGTGCAAAGCGAAATAGTATAAAATCAAACCTGAAAAACAATGTTGCCACGAAAGAGAGAGGGGAGATTGCAAATAAAACTCAGCGGCTGTGCCGGATATCGACTGTTGTCCTTGCCTTTAACACTGCTAATACATTGAAACAAAAACTTCGACACAATATTGAGAATAACGAAGGCAAATACAGTATATAGGGAGCGTATAAATTAAACTGTGGTGAATGTAACGCCTTTTACGTTGATCAGACAGGCACGTCCTTCTTCACGAAGTTAAAGAATGTACGAGTACTAATAATAGAATTACACTTTCGGGGATCAGTTTTGTGAGGAAAAACGTAAGATTACTGACATGTGTCATAACATGAAAATCTTGCCTAATTTCCCTAAGGGAAAACTAGGTATTTTATAAAACTTACAGGTATACCATAACAGGAAGACATGTCCGAATTATCTGTTAATTGATCGTTTGGAATTTTGTAAAAAACTTTTTTTGCAATGTTTAGCGAGTTTTTGTAATGTTAGATAGTTTTATTTTGTAGAGAGATTGAATTTGTTTCATGTATTTTACGTTTTTATGTACCTGTTGGCAGCTTTCCTCACTGTGAGTGTCAAATGATTACTTTTCAATCTCCTGAACAGCAATAATTCTTACAGTTTGACGGTGCATCTAGTAAATTACCGAGATATCGGATCTCATGCTATTGTCTGGTGGCACATCTGAGTTATGACTTTTTCGTTGATTGTATTATAGAAGCACATCGTTTTGTAATCATACTTTGGGTTTTGAATGTCAAATTCACAGTAAATATGATTATTATTCAGTCCTTATACAGAGATGTTATGATAATATGTGTTGCCATAAACAATCTTCGACTACAGTAAGTTATAATTAGAGACTGGATTACAAGGCTCATTTAAACCTTAAAATATGCATGAAAAGTACTTAAATTGCATGAAAAGTATCGAAATATGCAAGATCAAATAATTTAAAAAAACATGGTAGTTACTGGGTGCATTATTCTCAAAGTCGAACCTGTGCGTATCACTTACGAGTAAGACGCCGGTCACGCCAAAAATTGATACCTTTAGAACGCTAATATCATTTTCTGAATACTTTCTGGTAGAGGTTGAGAAGGGAGCCTTTTTATTTTCTGGAAATTTGAAAAATGTGGGCGCATATCGTGTTTCAAGAATCGTCCCTTCTTTGCTATTGTTGTCGGTCACAAGCATATGCGATGCGAGTGAGTCGCAGCGAATGTACAGGACCAACTTCGAGATACATCACACGCAGAGGGGCATACAACACACAATGACGAATTTTTTTGAACAGCATTAACTTTTAATTAACTCTATCGGACCAAACCATCATTTAGAATCTATTTTAAATTTTTCTACTATTGTAAACATAAACGACCACGTACTGTTCCAAATGTTCGGTAGTAAGATTGTGTCTTCCATAACTCAAACATTTTTATAAGCAGAAAAGGACCGTTCCACATCAAGTGAGGTAACTGGGCAGTATTTGAATTTGGGTGTTATGTTGGCACTTATTGTTTCTAGTAAAAGTTCACCTGTCTCATTAATAAAACTATCGATCTGCCACACAGATTCAAAGCCAGGGTTATTGTTTAAAATGTTTCAAACTTTTCTTTAAGTTTTCTTGGAAATACCCCCGGCAATGAGGAGTTCACTAGAACAATTTTATTCGTTAACTGAATAGATTCAAACCATGAGTTTCAAGCTTTTTAACACTTTCAGGTATATGGGAAAATGAGTGCTACTCACATCAATGTCTTTTTTAATACTCGAATCATTAAAAGCTTTCTTGCACTTGCAAACTGCCAAAGTCTCTCCACTATCGAAGTCGTTCACAACCCCTCTAATGGCCTCTAAATGTTTAAATGTTCACTGAGAACCAACACGGCTTCGACCACGTACCGCGTACGAGTTACCACTGGTGTGGGAGATAAAAGCACATTTGATAGTTTTTCTTTGTACGTCTTGTTACGAGCAGCAGCCTTTAGAAACACTTTCTTTGTGGATGAAATCAGTTTATTTACATTCACAAACGTGGAACGTACTTCTTCAGCAGAGCAATGTACTCTATGAGCAAAGCAGGTCACATGAATCAAATTGGGATAAAATACTCGGAGGGCTTTTCCTGCTTTGATCATATAGGGAGCAGCATCTGAAATAAACACAAACAGCCTTTCATTTGCAGAAGAGTCTGGAAATATTTTTCTAGTACCCTCATTTGCAAATATGGTGGTCGTAGAATGATTTACTTTTTCAATTTCTTAGCAGGCCGCTAAATATGAAGAAGAAGACTCTTCTTTTAAAGCATCAACAATTAAATTTGCAATGTAACGGCCACAAGTGTCTGTAGTTTCATCAACTGAAATCCAGATAACGTTGTCCTTGAATTCTTTGCGTATTTCTTCCAGAACATTTACGTAAATTGTCGGTATGTAATTTTTACGCAATGTTGATTCATTAGGTATACTTTGATTTAAGCAATATTTGCGCAGGAAGCCTTTGAGGATAGGGTTTGTAAGTCTGTGAAGATGAATATTACTTCCAATGAATGCTTCACATAGATCCACGTTAAACCAACGTTTTTGGTTACCTTTGGACAAATCGCTGCTACTGCAACTTGCTGTTGTCAGAAGTTATTGCCATGGTCCTTTCTTCTGCTTTCCTCCTGTATGAAGACTTGTCTTGACATGCTGGTCTATTTCAAACTTTTCTTTTGTACGAAACGTTTTTCTCGTAAATGTAAAACAATTCCAACATATGGAAATGTTCCAGGATGGTCAGCTATCCACGAAACGGCGTTTCTTTCTTCGGGTGGCATGACACACAACACGTTACACACTACAGGCCGTAAACACGTTCAACTTTGTACAAGTAAACAGAAACCTAAACTGAAACAATGGAAAAGAGACTAAAAGCTCGCGTAGTTTAATTTAATTGTTGCCGACGCGTACGGTATGACAGCAGAGGGGATTAACCCGGAGGTGCGGGCGCAGGAGCATTGACTCTGTGTGCCTGTTCCTGTTACTCTTCTGTAATGATTTTGTAGGCAGTAGCCTCTGGGTTAGAGGTTGCACGCAATTCTAGATCGGGGTCAATCTGTGAGACATCAAAAATAGATCGAGATAAAGATTGCCCATCTAAATTTTTAAAATATTGTTAACATCGAGCGAAAATATGCATTGTCACTAGTTTTTAGTTAAAACATGCCGTAACTAGTGAAAAGGAACCATATATGTAGAAGCATATCCAACATGCAAATGCATATAATCCGGTCTCTAGTTATGATACAATATACCGCTAAAAACTTATTTTCACAATTAAATTACATCCTCTTCACAGCTACTGGATTATAATTAATTAAGAAACAACGAGGAATAATTTATGAGTTAAATTCACAGTACCCATTGATGTATCTAGACCTTTAGCTGCACAGTTACAAGGAATACGACCTAATTGTATAGTGTAGATATCGTGTTAACATCTATTTACTTTACATGGAGGACCTCATGTATACAGGGCGTAATTTTTAAGTTGACAAACCATAAAACTCAAAAAATATACTTCACACGAAAAAATGTGCAGAATCCAAAGTTGATTATTTTCGAGAGGGACATCTGCTGGTGCTACAATTAGTCCACCAACATCAGCCCCCCCGGGGGGGGGGGGGGGGGGGGGGGTGTTCTCATTTTTGCGTGGAAAATGGTTAAGGATGAATAAAAAATACTTATTTACTTCATAGGATGTTTGGTTAGTTAGTTAGTTAGCTAGTCAGATGATTTTTTTTTCGTAATTAAAAGTTGTGTGGCCTCACGACTACGAAACAAACAAAACTTATCCGAAACTGCAGAAAAAATTAAAATTTGGGTCAAAATTTGTAAAACTCTAATTCCTCTCTCTCATTCTCCACCCTATCGGGAGAGAGGGAGAGTTTTAATTTTAGCGAATCAAAATTTACGAGGTAAATAATTATTTTTTATTTGTCCATAATACTTTCAGGTGGCTAATAATAACAATAACTCTTGATAACAGAACTTTCAACTTGAGACAGAGTTTTAAACACTTCCATATGTCTGTTGCTATAACAATAATTTTTGATAATAATATTTTCAGGTGGCTAATAATAACAGTAATTCTTGATAACAAAGCTTTCACCTTGTATCTTTTGCATGAACACGTAATGCTTCTTTTATGCAACTCTATGTATATCGTAAATGTTTACTCCGAAAACAATGATTGCTATGCATATTGTGACATAAGAAATGGTTCAGTTACTTACTGTAATGTTCCAAAGCATTGATAATTAAATTGCTATTGTTTTTTGAGCTATATACATGAACTCCACATATATTTATTACTAAAGTTTCTTCTGTAGCGATAGAAGTGCATTTATATTAGATTACCATATTGATCAGTATCTGCGTTCTGTTAAATGATATACCTAGACATTGAACAACAAATTTTACATATTATGACATTAATTGTGTAGTACAGGTTCTTTTTCTTAAGTGATCTATATGTATACTATCAATTTATAATACATGTAAATTAACGTAATTGATGCCTCCATTCGATAGCTAGCCATAACATTACACATTACAATGTATCTAGACATCATACACTATAATACAGACATATAATATGTAAGATATCATAATAGACGTTTATAATGAAATTTCTTTGTATGGGCTCTGAATACCTACTATGATTAGATATAGTTTCTGAGTTTGTTGTTCCAAACTCAAATTTGACAATTGGGACCCTTTTTTATAGATGTATGTTAAAGAGTATGAAGAATGTTTGGCTTGATTACTTACCGGACTACATTATAAACTGAATGTATGGACCAATTTTACATGTTAACAGAATGGAGTTTTTAAAGTATTCCTTAAATTTTTTTATAATAATTTGTTGTTTTAAGATCTCTATGGTTTCTGGTTTGGATTATGTGACAAAAATAAACGGTTTTTGAAAGTTATTATTTCAATTAGGGTATCAACAATTAATTTGTATTTTATATTCATGCCATTGCTTTACATAAAACGATTCCAAATTGTATTAGCATAGTACCACCTGTTGGGCTTACAGAATACTTGTGTTTACTTTGCATCTCGGTCTGTAATTAGCTGTTGTCTGAGCATGAGCAGTTGTATTCAGTGCACTACTCTCATGTTTGTGCTGTTGCGTATTGAACCGTATTCAGTCAAAAAGTACGCCAGAGCGGCAGTGAGATGCAACAGAGTCACCCACAGGCAGACAACAGTGTTATGCCGTTTGAAGGAAAACACAGCCTACAGGCATTGTAAAGCAGAGGCAGCTGGGACCGGTGTAGCAACAGCTGATGCTGCAATGTGCTTGCGGAAGAATGGAAGCCTTACCTCTCTTGCCACCGTGGAAGATTTTAGAGTATTGCCTTAAGCCCTAAATGAAAGTAATTTGGACTGTCTGAGTACTCAGTCATTCACGTTCTAAAATATTCTCATCTCAGTTTCACAGCTTATACCATGAGCATGTGACATCCAGAGCCACATCCCTGAATGTAGTACAGTGTACGCTGTTCGATCATGGGACAGGGCAGCCGCTGTGAGTCACAGGAGCAGCCGACTCCAGAGCAGAGAACCGCCTGCCCACTGGAAGCAGATCACGGTTGCCTCTGTGCTACTGTCAGCTGCGCTGGGTCAGCTAACAGTACATGTTGTTTATTTTACATCTCGATATCCAATGACTTACTTGATCTTCACACGCATATACACGATGTGACAGGATGCATAGCGCAGATGAAGGAGATTAAGTGAACTGGTGGAGCATAAGGCACGTTATTTTTCCAAGTATACAGACAATTAATTTTGTGTATTGTTATACTATACTTGTAAACCTACTACCCTGTCAATTTGGTTCTATTTATTGCAGATCCGAAGAAGGTAACGTAGTCTTGTCAAAACCAGTTATCGAAATAAATGCTTTACTAGTGATCTTAGCTCACTAAGTTTTTCTTCGGAGCTTATTATACTATAGATGGCCCAGACTCAGGCGCACAGTCGGGGACGTATAATATTAGTAGTACCAGTAATCTCAGACTTCGCAGAGGATGCAGTTATTTATAATGACGTACAGTCTGAATGAAACTGCACACATAGTCTGTCAGACCTTCACAATATTTCAAATCAGTGAAAATATTGGAAACTTGTTTTTAATGTTCAGAAATGTAAAACTGTGCACTTCTCAAAACGATAAAATGTAAAACTGTGCGTTTCACAACACTATAAAACTTAGTAGCCTATGACTATAATGTCGGTACTTCGTTACATTTTGAAGGGATATGAAACAGAACTGTCACAGAGGCTCAGCTGTGGGTAAAGACTTTAGTTTATTGGTAGAATACTAGGGAAATACAATCACTCTACAAAGGAAATTGCTTACAAATCACTCGTGTAAACCATCCTATAATACTGTTGAAGTGTGTGGGACCAATACCAAATAGAACTAACAGAGGACTTTGAACATATACGGGGACGCAAAGCACGAAGATTCAAAGGTTTGTTTGATTCACTGGAGAGTATCATAGGGTTGCTGAAAGAACTGAACTAACACTCTCTTGAAGATAGACCTAATCTATCTCGAGAAGCCTACTAACAAACTTTCAAAAACCTGCTTTAAATGGTGACTGTAGGAATATACAATAACCTACATATCGCTCATCAGCCGATCATGAGGATAAAATTAGAATAATAACAGCACGCGCAGAGGCAGTCAAACAACCATTCATCCCCTGCTCCATAGATTAGATTAGATTAGATTAGATTAGATTAATACTTGTTCCATAGATCATGAATACGACACTTCGTAATGATGTGGAACGTGTCAGGTTAATAAAAGATGTCTGTACAAGAAATTACATTACACAAAATATTGCATGCCACTAATGATTAAGTTTTTTTTTTTTTTTTTTTTTTACTTTATATCTAAAAATTCAGCCAATGAGTAGAAGGAGTTGTCATCTAGAAATTCTTTTAATTTATTTTTAAATGTTAGTTGGCTATCTGTCAGGCTTTTGATGCTGTTTGGTAGGTGCCCAAAGACTTTTGTGGCAGCATAATTTACCCCTTTCTGTGCCAAAGTCAGATTTAACCCTGCATAGTGAAGATCATCCTTTCTCCTGGTGTTATAGGTATGCACACTGCTATTACTTTTGAATTGGGTTGGATTATTATCAACAAATTTCATAAGGGAATATATATACTGTGAGGTTACTGTGAGGATCCCTAGATCCTTAAATAGATGTCTGCAGGATGACCGTGGGTGGGCTCCAGCAATTATTCTGATTACACGTTTTTGTGCAATGAATACTTTTCTACTCAACGATGAATTACCCCAGAATATGGTGCCATACGAAAGCAGTGAATGAAAGTAGGCATAGTAAGCTAATTTACTGAGATTCTTATCACCAAAATTTGCAATAACCCTAATAGCATACGTAGCTGAACTCAGACGTTTCAGCAGACCATCAATGTGTTGCTTCCAGTTTAACCTCTCATCAATGGACACACCTAAAAATTTTGAAAATTCTACCTTAGCTACAGACTTCTGTTCAAATTCTATATTTATTACTGGAGTTGTGCCATTTACTGTACGGAACTGTATATACTGTGTTTTATCAAAATTTAAAGAGAGTCCGTTTGCTGAGAACCACTTAATAATTTTGTGAAAAACATCATTTACAATTACATCACTTAGTTCTTGGTTTTTGGATGTTATTACTATACTTGTATCATCAGCAAAAAGAACTAACTTTGCATCTTCATCAATGTGGAATGGTAAGTCATTAATGTATATCAAGAACAGTAAAGGACCTAAGACCGAACCCTGTGGGACCCCGTGCTTGATAGCACCCCAGTTTGAGGAATCAGCTGTTTTAACATTACACGAACCACTTATTTCAACTTTCTGCATTCTTCCAGTTAAGTATGAATTAAACCATTTGTGCACTGCCCCACTCAAACCATAATGATTTAGCTTATCTAAAAGAATTCCATGATTTACACAATCAAAGGCCTTTGAGAGATCACAAAAAATACCAATGGGTGATGTCCGGTTATTCAGAGCATTTAATATTTGATCAGTGAAAGCATATATAGCATTTTCTGTTGAAAAGCCTTTCTGAAAACCAAACTGACATTTTGTTAGTACTTTATTTTTACAAATATGGGAGGCTACTCTTGAATACATTACTTTCTCAAAAATTTTTGATAGAGCTGTCAGAAGAGAGATTGGGCGGTAGTTGTTGACATCCGACATATCCCCCTTTTTATGCAATGGTTTTACAATGGCATATTTCAGTCTATCAGGGAAAACACCCTGCTCCAAAGAGCTATTACATACGTGGCTGAGAATTCTACTTATCTGTGGGGAACAAGCTTTAAGTACTTTGCTGGAAATGCCATCAATTCCGTAAGAGCTTTTACTTTTCAGTGAGTTTATTATTTTACTGATTTCAGAGGGAGAGGTTGGTGGAATTACAGCTGTTTCAAACTGTGCAGGTATGGCCTCTTCTATTAATAGCCTTGCCTCTTCTAGTGAAGATCTAGATCCTATTTTCTCCACAACATTTAAAAAATGATTATTCAAAATATTTTCAATTTCTGATTGTTTGTTAGTGCACTTGTCATTCAATTTTATTGCACTAAAGTCTTCCTGTGCTCTTGGTTGCCCTGTTTCCCTTTCAATAATATTCCAAATTGCTTTAATTTTATTATCAGAGTTACTGATCTCAGACATGATACACATGCTTCTGGACTTTTTAATAACTTTTCTTAGTACCGCACAATAGTTTTTATAATATTGAACAATTTCGGGGTCAGTACTCCATCTTGCTGTTAGATACAGTTCTCTTTTGCGGTTGCAAGATATTCTTATTCCTTTAGTTAGCCAAGGTTTTTTATATGTTTTCTTGGAATTATGTTTAACTATTTTCTTGGGAAAACAATTTTCAAATACCCTTAAAAATGTATTGTGAAATAAGTTATATTTCAAGTTTGCATCGGGTTCCTTATACACTTCATCCCAGTCTAGCTGCTGTAGGCTTTCCCTAAAGTTTGCAATATTTATATTGTTAATTGAACGCACTGCTTTGAAAGTCTGATTTATTATACTGCATGGAGCTATGTCATGTACTGTAACAAGCTGTGCACTATGATCTGAAAGACCATTCTCAACAGGATAAGCATTTATGTCCTTAAACTTATCTTGGTCTATAAAAAAGTTATCTATCAATGTACTGCTGTTCTTTGTTATCCGAGTAGGAAAATCAATGACGGAGCTCAAATTGAAAGAACTGAGTAATACTAAAAGGTCATTCTTCCTATTACACTCTTTCAGGGAATCAACATTGAAATCCCCACAAATGATAATTTGCTTCCCCCTGTCTGACAGATAGCACAACAAAGCATCCAAGTTTTCCAGAAATAGCTGGAAATTCCCTGAGGGGGACCTATACACTGTTACAATTATGAAAGTGCCATCCTTTAGTTTAAGTTCAGTGGCACATGCTTCCATATGTTGCTCTACACAAAATTTTTTAGTTTCTAAATTTTTTGCACTGTGGAAGCTTTTGACATATATGGCAACTCCTCCTCTCATCATATTATCTCTACTTACATGTGCAGCTAATTTGTACCCATTGATGCTAACCTTTTGCATATCAGTGACAATGTGATGCTCAGACAGGCATAGTACATCTATTACATTCTCAGTTTCTATATCTTCTAAACAAAGCAGAAGCTCATCAATTTTATTGTTCAATCCCCCAATATTTTGATGAAATATACTAACATTTTTCATTTTACTTTTGCAACTATCTTGAACTTTTTTGACATCTTTAGTACTTGCATGGCTGAGTTTTCCACTGGACACTGATCTTACACTAAAAAAGAGTTTCCACCACGAGATGTAGTTCCTCCCCCCTTTAAATTTCCTGCTATCAGCCCAGCCAGTTTACCCTTCCCTTTCCTGTTGAGGTGTAGGCCATGTCTAGTATAGTCCCACCTACAGAGTGAATCAACACGAACCACACCAATGTGTGACCCCGCACCAGATCCAAGTAGCCGTTCCAACTCCAAATTAACTCTCCTGACAGAAGAGGTCAAATGAGGTCGGTCGTGGCGCTCCAGAACCGACACAAACCCAACACTGGTATGATTCGATGCCGATGCAATCTTTGCCAGGTCACACTCTATGCTGTACCCCGGATCTCTGTCAATACTGTTGCCCGGCCCACCCACAATAACCACGGTGTCTTCCTTAGTAAAACCTTTACATAGTGAACCTAAATCCTCTGTAACCTGCCCAAGTTCAGCACTAGGTTTGAAAAAACTTGTGACCTGGTAATCCAACCCTAATTCATCCTGCAGAAGTTGGCCCACACCCCTAGCATGCGAACTACCTAGCAACAAGACTTTCTTTCTCTTTGCAGACTTCCCTACATTCTTAATCAATTTGCTGCTGAAAGCTTGTTGAGCCCTGTGTACATCTACTTCTGTGAGAGGCTCATCAGTTTCTGACTGAGGCAACAGGTCAAACCTATTTTGTACATTAATAACAAAGCGGTCAGAAGAATTTCTTGGCCTGTTCCTCATGCCTGTTGCCACTTCCCACCCCTGTTTACCCTTCTCCCCCCTTAACCTGCCCAGTTCTCGCCTAGCCTCATCTAACTCAGCCTGAAGGGCAGCAATTTTCCCCTCCTGTTCCACAATCTTCCTATCTCTACTGCATAGCCTACAGAACCACTGATGAGTCTCGCTCATTTTCCCAATTCCCACGCCACTACAGTCGCCCCAATGAAAAAAGTTACTACATCCATCACACCAGACCCCGGAGCTAACGATCCTACGGCACGTCAGGCACTTTACGCTCATGGTACAAATCTATTTTAGTGACAGAAAGACAATTAAGTTACCGGAAAACAATGAAAATACGTGTACGAAAAATTTGGCCTACTCGCGACTATGTAAACAGTGGTTCAGAAGTTTTTTACTGGAAATTACTTAAGAGATGACGATACTCTACAGATATAAAGGGGCAGCAAACGTATTTAGCACACTAAACTATCAATAAATGCACTTAAGATTGCGGTATGAAGTTTAATCTGAAAACTCAAAAGTTCGGCCTGGCCGCGATATGTAAACAAAATGAACTTTACGTGATTACTGTGAAAATACGCGAGTAAGACAACGGAAGAAAACAATAATAACTGATATATTGGAACGTACCGGATGCCACGATCTTCACATTGGTCTGCAGGTTGCAGAATGTGGATGTATATGTAGCTGTAAATGTCATTAACAGGACCTAACAGCGAGTAGAGAATAATGGCATTTAGCCACCACAGCGAGTTCCTTTGATTTATTTTTTCTACATTTCGTGTAAATTACTTAATTTATGACATATTTATTCTCTAGTCAAAGGCTTTGCGTATTTATCTGTATTTAAGAGCTCATCTTTATAATTACAGTTCTGGTTAAACCTTGCTTTAGGATGATTCTTTTGCCAACAACAGCTGATTATGAGACTACGAGTTCTTCGATAATTAATCATAATATATTCTTTTCTTAGCATTTATATTGTCCACCAACTGAATGCGAATATTAACAATAGTTATCGCCTCACGTTTCCCCAGGGAACACAGGAATTACCTTTAGCATCTACAGATTGTCTGTGATGCCGTGCTGGAATGAAGCTGCAGAAGAAACTCACTACAATCACAAATAGAAGTATTTATTTCATTGTCAACGAGTTTTATAAATGCAAGCATAAGTTCATCGCCATCGAAAGCCTTTGGAACGTCGATGAACACTATTTGCTCTGGCGTCTTTCAGGACGTCATATATAAGTAAAAAGGGATTGCCTGCTGCATCGTCCAAGATCCATTTTTATTACCTCCAAGAAGATCGATTTGCTCAGGACAAGTCATTACAGCCTAAAAGCAAATAAAGTGGCGTCCAAAATTAAAACAACAAACGGCAATTTTGCAAGGTTGCGTTTATTTTGTCACAAAACAGTATAAACGGGAGATAGCAAAGTAGAAACAATGTAAAGAATATAGAACGTAAAAAGTGCAAAATGCATCAAGGTTAGCAAAAATGTCCCTAGTTTTTTCCAACTTAACGGATTTTCACACACATTCCGACAACTGGTTAATGTGTTCAGTATGGCAGTCTTGGAGAGTGGTTGGTGGATGCTGACGTGATGCAAGCCGTCTCTTTCGTGAATCCCAGACATGCTCTATGGGACTGAAATCGTGAGAGCGAGCAGGTCACGCCATGTTCTACAAGGTCAAGCTTTATCGTCCATCATACGAAGTCTGGGCCCACAGTACCCAGCAAAAACCGCAAATGAGGTTCTAAGATCTTATCGCTATACCTGACAGCGGTTAAACCTTGCCGATTCACCTTCACAATTTCATGTAGAGGGGTTCGAGTGGTAAAAACAATCGCTGCTCTCTTTACTAGGGTTTCTTCTCTTTATCGGTGTCTTTCCGCAATGTTTAGTTCCTGAAATTGTGTTCCAATTTCCCTCCAGATGCGAATCCATCGAGAGTCATTCTCCAGATAAAATCGGAACTCATGTGTGGAAACAACACTGGCTCACTCTTCGACGTCCACGTGGCATGTTGATGCCTCACTCTAGGCGTTCCGTTCTGTGGAGACGCGTCCGAGGTAGACATGTAACAGGTCTCCGACAATAAAGGTCACTCTGCCGAAACCTTCTGCACGCCGTTTGCCTCAATTAAACACGTATAGTGGATGCTGCGAGCTTTCATGCCAGTTATCGTTCAGTATTAAGGCGATACTGTAGTACCCTCACGGTTGGTTGGTTGATTTGGGGGCAGGGGATCAAATAGCGAGGTAATCGGTCCCATCAGATTAGGGAAGGATGGGGAAGGAAGTCGGCCGTCTCCTTTCAAAGGAACCATCCCGGCATTTGCCTGAAGCGATTTAGGAAAATCTCGGAAAATCTAAATCAGGATGGCCGGACGCGGGTTTGAGCCGTCGTCCTTCCGAATGCAAGTCCAATGTGCTAACCACTGCGCCACCTCGCGCGGTCCAAATAACGGTCCTCTCTTTCGAAGTCACACTGCACTAGTCTTCAGAACACGGTTGCGGTCTCTATAAACTGTCGCCACAGAACGATTTACATTAAGCCATCGGGCCAAATCAGTTTGCGACTGCCCTACTTCCTTTCTTTTATGGCCCTCCACGACAGCCATACTGCACCGTCTATGACTGTGTACACAGCAACTGTGGATGTGGGGCTACCCGGAAAACACTACCCCGTTTCATAGGTGCCCTGTCGTCGTCATTGGCTTGTTTGTCCGTTGACTGGAATGCCAACTTTCATGCAGAACACGATCGTACGGACATCTGGTTGACAGTTTGTATGATTATATCGTGAATTAGACACAGGACGGGGAAACAGAGCTTTGTTGCTTTAATTTTGGACACCAGTGTATGGTTTTAACATTCTCTATCAGTTTAATAACTGTGATGGGGGAGCAGTAGTTTTGAGGGCGAGACGGATGTCGAATTCATCGAAAAGACCGAACTAACTATTTTTTATGCGAACGAATGGCTAACTGTCATTTTATATCTATTAGCATAATTATATTTCTGTAATAAATTCAATCTGACGCCACAGTTCAGAACGTTTTTTCTAAAATGTTTGTATGAAGATGGTCAAATCTCACTCTTCTGTATTAGTAAAGGTTTTAACTTGTGATGGCTAAAACGTATGTTTACTAGAAACCAATAATAAATAAAATCAATAAAGAATATATGAAGCTTGATATGTTGTCTTCCTCCGGCCTTAGGTTCTGCTGTAAATTAAGATTAAAAGAAATGCGAAATCTCATAAAATTCCACACGGAAACACAGGTAAGTTTTTCCTTGGATCCCTAGTGCGTGATGAATTACGGATTTCAGATGTTTCTTAACATCACTGGTACCGATGTCTACTGAGTGTTTCTCAAACGTTACCAACAATCTTCAGAGGAAAGATCTTATCATAATCATCAGGGATTTAACACCCACTGCTAGGTAAAGATCCACAAATTATAGCCCATCTATATTGTTGCTGCATGTTTTCAAAGTTCTAAGACTTGTCTCTTCAATTTTCACTGAGAAAACTTGTTTTAAAAAGGGTTTTGCATTAAATATCCATGTCTTATACCCATAAGTCTAAGGTGTAATACATACTGATTGTAAATTTTCATTTACGGCACAGTGAAATCTTAGTCTCTTGCACCTACGTAATTTAATTTACCAAACGGATTATAGGTTATTTGTACCCTTCTTAATACTACTTTTGCTGTCCATCCAGACGTCTTCGTAAGCCGAGCAAAAATATAAAAATTCATCACATGGTTCTTGAACTTCTGGTTTAATCTGCACCAATGTCTTTTGATGATTTGACTCTACAGTATTTTAGTTTTATTACAACTGGTTTTCAGTCCTACTTTCAATCAGGCTCTCTCATGTCTTCTATTTATAACTGAAATTTTAGGAGCATGAATCAGTCAGGGAAATCGTGTACAATTTAACATCCTTTCATTATTCTGTATTAACAATTGCACACTTGGTCCTTGGAATCAACTTTATAAACTGATTTAGGATAAAGGTGGACAACATTGGTTCCTTAACGGAAATTGGTCTCTTTTTCCAACTCCTTATTTTTCGGTAGATTGTCGGTAATCTTTTGAAGCAGTCTATATGGGTTTTGACTTTTCTGCGTCACGACATTAAATGATATAATGGCAGAATGCAAAAAATCCTTTATTTTCCATTATGAAGAAACATTCGAAAAGATGTTTTACAATTTCTGTTTTTGTCTTGGTGTTACAAATTTCGGTTCACGTCTCAAGTGGCTGCAGTGTAACATTTGTGCTGTAGGTATTATTAACTTGCAGCAGGGCACTGCGTATTTGCAGTATTTCAATTATTGAACATAGTTACTGTGTATTTGTGAGCTTTATAACAGTCCCCGTATACCATTCAGTGGCTCTCCCATCTGTAAGTGTTTCACTAGGCACAGTTTCGCCTGAAACATTGTTAATTCTCTGTACATATTAACTGCCAGTATGTGGTGAGTACCTGAACGGAATTTATTCTATGCTCCTCTAGTTTGCTCAAAATTCTGTCATTTCTCTTCAGTCTGTAAATTGTTATACTTGTATTGTTAATATTTGCCACTATTCTTTATCAGTTGGTGGTTCAGCGCTGTTCACTTTGTAGATAAAACGAAATAGTATTATTCTGCAACTGAATTTTGTTTCTTGACTGTTAAGCGTTCGCCTAGTGGTTTAAGAAATCTTCAAAGGTTTTTATGTTTCGCATGTTTCAGGTCTCCATTGTCACTTAAGACAAATTATGAAACTATGCTGAGATCAGTTTCTACTGTGCACAGTGATTAACTTCCCCGCTATATTGACTTTGATCTTTATTTTTGGTACTGTAGCTTCAACATCACGTACCCAAAAGACAGCCGCAGCAACCTCGAAGAATCCGAAAGTCTTTGTCACTAGTAGATATCGTATGTGGGTGGTACTGAGAAGTGTCTGTTTAAAGGATAATAATCCTGAAGCAAGATTTTATAACCGTTTCGCAGAGAACTGTGCATCGGTCACAAATATTAAAGCTATCGTTTCCCAGCTTATAGCTTTGATACATTACCTACGCGAACTACAGCTTGCACTTTTTGGCAACATTCGTACTGCGAACTGCGGTTTTTTCTGAAGCTTAATAAGATTGTAATAATTTCATTTGACTCACAGTAATTCCGATTTGAGCATTAATGTTGGTAGCGTTAACAGGAACACCCTCATCATGTGTTAAGTACGCACTTGCAGCTAATTCTACGTGTATGTTTTCGATGACATGCATATTCAGAAGTTTTTTTGTGAGTGCAATAGAAAGTTACAAGTCGTAGCAACTGCTCTCGGTTCCAATGTACTACATTTATTTTTTCATCTTGTGTTATAAGTGCGCCTGGGTCGAGTTTATAAAACCCAAAATCCCGCTTCGGCATCCAGCATAGGCATACTAGGGGACGACAATTCCTGTCGTTGTTAGTAGTTTCTGTATATAATGTACACAATCGTAACAACTTACTTGCAACCTTTCAAGTATCGTATATTCCGTAGTGACTTCATTCTTCGTAACACTTCGATTCATTAGTTTGTTAAGATGTATTCTGGTCCTAAATTGTTCGAAATGCTCTCCCGCTACGAAGTGTGGAAACGCTGTTAGATTCTGCAGTAAAGAATATTGCGTCACATCCGGCAGACACAACGGCTATTGTTCCAATGTAAATTTGTCGCGCTTGTCAGCTTTCTCTGCGACAGCCGTCACGTCGTGAATGAACGCAGTTCACAGTGAGGAAGGGCGAGGCGCCTGCCAGGAGCGCGATCCTGGTCCGGCTTTTCGGGGTCCTTCTATAGAGCGAGTATTCCGCAACGCCTGTGCTGTCGGTAGAGCGTCAGTTGGTGCAGTCTCAGTCGTAAACATAATTTGGCGCAAGGACTGCCGTCGCTGTGCGGCACTCAACAGTGTAGCTACCACATATTTCAGAGAAATGGTTTCTTCACTACTGGACTTCACTGCTGTTAATCACAGGAAATATGACGCCCTTTTAGAGATCGACAAGACTCCCTCCACTGGCAAAAGATTCAGAAATAGTCTTGCCTTCGGATCTCCGGGAGAAGACTGCCAAAGGGGAGGTGACCATGAGAAAATGATTATTCAAAACTGTACGACTGGAGACTACAACCAACTCTGGATTCCATTACTGTTTTCTGCTGGTATTACGGGATATTCAATGACCGTAGTGCCCTTTCGTCGCGTAAACTGCGAATGGAAGCGAAGGGAAGTCAGAGGTAAAAACGGCGTAAATGAAAGAAAGGTGACACGAAGGTAGATGAAAAAAAGAAGTTTCGATCGAGACCACGATATGAAAAGATACGAAATTAGTCGTACTAATAATTAAATACCGAACTTTAAATTGATGAAGAATAAAAATTAATAAGTGATAGTGAAGAGGAACAATGATCCTGTGGTTCGGAAGAATGTTCGTCAATACCTTGAATCCTGGAGCTATGAAAAGAGAAAATAAGTTAAACATTGCGAGACAATTATATGTTTGTAGGGATAGCGAATCGAACGCCTTGACTATTTGATGGAAATTCGAATTTGGTAGTAACTCTAAGTCTTCAAATGAAGCACTTGTGAAACGGTTTAAATTCACGAAATCCAGGGATGTATGGCACTTTATGGCATTATCAAAATGGTTCCGAACAAAATGGGACTTAACATCCCAGGTCATCAGTCCCCTAGAACTTAGAGGTCCTTAAATCTAACTAATCTAAGGACACCACACATATCCATGCTCGAGGCAGGATTCGAACCTACGACCGTAGCAGTCAGGCGGTTCCGGACTGAAGCCCCTAGAACCACTTGGCCACCGCGGCTGGACATGGCATTATCGTTTGTTTGGAGAGATGCATATGGGGCATAGTGGAATGCCGAAACTTAAAATAAAATAACATCTTAGTTACACGGCTGTTGGAGAATTTCATTTGATATTGACAATCACATAACTGAGGCGGGATGTTGGTACCAGCCCGCTATACACCAAGTGCGATGCGGGAAACCACATGAAAACCATTTGCAGGCTGCCTCGTACAGCGCCCTTCGTCGGCAGTGCGCCTGATGGATTCGATCCGGGGCCGGCGGGCCTGCCCTAATTCTGGAGCAGGCGTGGTGATGCGAGTGGGTTTTTGATCGAAAATATTTGTGTATTTGTACGGTAAATAAAAGAGCAACTGAGACGGAAAACTAAGCAGCGAATTTTAAACATGTTCATTACATTATTGGTGACGAATGTGGTCACTACCTGGAAGGTGGCCGCCGATGATTTTTGTTTCACGACCGGTATAGCGTTGTCGTCTGAGCTATCCCAAAGTGTAGGTTTTCTATCCTTTGCGCACAATGGACAATGGCACCATACCATTTCTTCGTGAGGCGTGAGAGTTGTGTTTTTAAGTGTATCTAGTAAGATAGGAAACTGTAATGGGTATACGTTTAGTGATGTGTTATGGTTGTGTTGGATGACGATGAGACTCGGTGCCAACACGAAGCCTGCTTCTCTAAAAGAGAACCAAGGGGGAGGCCGAGCTGAACGGCCTCATACGGCCGACGGAACACGATCAACAGTGCCGCATGCCCTCACTTGGAGAACACTGTGGAGGGGTTTGGAATTTAGTGCAGGACGCTGGCGCGAAGACTGGTGATCAGCAGCATCAGCCAACAGCACGTGACGTGTCCAGGCGATTATCCACCGAAGTACAGATTACGCCATACGTTGCTTAACTTCGGTGAGCTGACAAGAAACGGTGTATTCAGCGAGACGAGGCCTTTCACTGTTAGAAATTGGAGATACAATCAATATGTTTTATATGAATTTCAAACAAGTTCACCCAATGTTTTTGTTAAAATAAATCTCTAGCAGTGTTTAGGCAAGTCGCAGTATTGCGTCACATGCTCGTCGATAGCTGTTATGCGCTTGATGTATAGACACCACCAAAATACACGTACGACTTTTTAAGATCCCCTAAATATTGTGTAAATAAAGGTAAACTTTAATATAATGTACAGTCACAAGGAAAATTTTGGCTGCAGAAGAACAATAACTGTTAACAATTTTTGCACTGATTGAATGTTAAAGTTCTCGTTATGTTCACAGGTTCATCTTCTGTCCGTAATTTAATCTGTGAATTCGATAAATTTTGCTTAGGTGATGATCCATAGCTCTTAAGTATTTACAAAAAGATTGACATGACCACTGAGGAAGCTGAAATATATCTGCATTCAACAACTGTTTTCCTAACGTTTCCATCTAGTCGAACGCAAAAACAGGCTGACTACGGCAAACCATTGTCATCATATGCCATGAATCACTGAGTTATACTGGTTGACTACGGCAAGCTATTTTCATCATACGCAACAAATCATCAAATATTATCTGCAAATACTTCAAATGTTAATAATTCATGGCACATGATGATAATGGTTCGTCGTAGAACGAGTCATTGAATGAAGTAAAGACAAACTGCCCCTTACCGTCAGTCATGTCCCTTCTCGCATTTGTGAGGCATTTCAAGCTTATTTTTAGTGGTGTCTGATTTGTGTCGATATTAGTCGTGGCTGTTGTTTTATAGCCTGTTGTTTATATCTGATATGGACGTCCAGATTAGATGCCTTAAGTAGTCTACGAGAAATGTGCCGAAAGTAATTTAATGCATGATAAGGAAGGAGAATCTATCCAGTGCGCGAGTCCTATTTGGTACTTTTTTAAATTTTGGTGATTTTTCTTGGGCACCACCCCCCTCCCCACGCACCCCCACCCCCGAAATTTATTAATGTGTATCTAAAAAAAGAACTGTGTGAAATCTGGGATCATTAGATAAAAGGTAGAATGTAGGAAGGGGTGCCCACCCCCCTCCAAAATCGGAAAAAACAAGGAAAAAGAAAATTATCCACTTCAGAAAATATTACTTTTTCGTAACAAATTCATTGCCTAATACAGACAGGTTGTTTACTTTAGCCTCCTTCACTGAATGCGTCCTCGTTTCTCAGATCGTATTGCTCGAGTGACATGAGAGGTCAGCGACCCTAAGACATGCAGAGAGGAAGGGCAGTGCGAGCAGAATCTTTCTTTCTTACGGCGCTATCCAGACCACAGTTGTCGTCTTTCGTTTTCGAGGGAAGGTAGCAGTCGTAGCAGATACAATGCATTCGTCTCGAGCTCCTTTACGGGAGAAAATTTATTTCCTGGAGTGATATTCTCGCCAAACGTTAGCGGCTTTCGTTTACAATTCGCGGTTTCATGAGTTTGCGGTGCGCCAAAACGCTACACTAGCTGTGCACCTCTCCGTGAAGCATCTTTCCGTGCTCCAGGGGCTGTGTACCACTGAAAGTGGATGACGAAAACTCGTTATCGTTTCAAAATGTTTAAGCTCTGCGATGAGTTTGAATGATTCGAACAGGAAGGGAATGCAGTTTGCCTTATTTGGATTTTCTTTATCTGTAGCGAAAGCACCGTACAGAATTTCAGCATGCTTTCAAAATTTTGTAAATATACGGTTGTCTATCAGGATAACTCCTGCGAGGCTTTACAAGGTCTCAAAAAGACTTCAAGGAATTTGCCTGCTCAGTCTGTTACCGTGGCATTATTTGATCCTAAATTATTTTCTAAATAAAAAACTGGAAATGATGAATGTATTGAATAGTGAGGCAAAACATTCAGCCGATAGTATTAAATGTTTCCATGCAGCATTCGAACAATTCTCAGACATTTTCAACTATGGTATTGGAATCATTGTTTCTTATGAAATAAAGAGATCATTTACCTGGTTTGTGTTGAGTGACGAGCATCTTAAGAGAGAATATCCATAGTGATATGAAAATAATGTGCACTTGGTCAACATACGGAATGTTGCAAACGCATTTACTGAGGGGGTTCAATGTTATTAAAAAAAAAAAGCCTCCTGTTGTATCTGAGTGTCTTCACAAGATCCCCGAAAATGAAATAGAGAATTTATCAAAGAATAAGGGCTTTTTAAAAGACAATATGATTTTATCGTCACATTTGCCTCATATACGGCGCACATGGTACGAATTTAATAATAAAACATTGCGCCAGTTACATTTTTCATGTAGAGCAAGACACGTTTCAGGAATGTACTGCCATTTTGAAATGCCAGTTTTTGCATTTTAGTATTACAGATTGTATTATTAAAGTTAATACAACAATATTAATAATGATTCTATGCCATACCATTTGAACAAACTTTGACTTTTCTTTTTTTTTAATGTGGGGAGTAGCAGAGCTCTTTCTCCTTTACTTTACATTCATTTTTGTACAACGGAACCAAGCTGGGTGAAGGGGGGCGGCGACTGCGCTAAGAAAAATATCAAACTCGAAAAATGATATGCAGCTTACTGTCCACATTTTTTCCACTGTTCTGAGGTTATGTGCAGTATTGAATGTCGTTACGAATCGGATATACGTTTCTTACATGTATGGTACGTGCAAGTGGTGTTGCCTCATTAATCTATAGTTTTCTTTGCCAGGGCTAACTGTTTGCTCGATACCTACGGTGACTGTTAAGGTTGCGAATTTTCCGAACGAAATACCTCGGCTAGTTTGCTGCCAAAAGACAGTCTTACTGAGGGGGCGACGCTTGCTACTCTGCCACTACACACAGGCCGGCAGTGCTGGCTGAGGCACACCTGTTGCGCAACAGCCCCTCCCCGCCCCCCGCGCTATGTAACAGTAGCGGCCGAAAGTGTTTGGGGAAGCCCAGGCTGGCTTTCGCTTTCGTAGCGGCCGGCGGCAGCAGCGTCATCGTCAGCGGCGACCGGCGACTGCCGCGTCGGGAATCCCTAACGGCCCGCCGTCTTCTGCACAACCGGGTCAAGGAACCCGGCGGCCAGCTCAACGGCGCGGCGCCCAGTGCCCAAGTGCCTGGGATTTCCTCCACGCAATAGCCTTCTGTTGCCGCACTGTGGCTAACTCAGCGGCACTCGGCAGAATTAGGCCACACGGCAGAGACTCACTTCTGCTTGCGCACTACAGAGGTAGTTGCTTAAGGTCACACGCAACGAGATTGGAGGCAGAAAAGGAATCACTAACGTGAATCGTCACAGAATCTATATTCGAACGGTATCTTATTAACGGCAAGCTTGTTACGGCACCCCTTAGGCAGATAGCGTTCAGTGCCAGAAAGAAAGCCAATGTGCACTCGGTTCGTCTGCCGGATGGCCTTATCCGAGATGTGCGGCTATCGAGAGTGAAGGGTCCAGTCGTCCGCAAGTTGTGTCTCACGTCGGCACCAACGACGCAGGTCGGTTGGACTCTGAGACCATCCTCAGTTCATACAGGCGACTGACGGAGGTGGTAAAGGCTGATGGCCTCCCGCGTGGGGTGCAAGCAGAGCTCGCAAACTGCGCCATTGTTTCCAGAGTCAATAACGGTCTTTGGTTTCGAGCAATGTGGAGGGTCTCAGCCATAGGCTCCGTCGACTCTGTGACGGTCTTGGCTGCTGATTTCTGGAACTGCGTTATTGGATGGGGAATTGTAGGAATCCCCTTGATAGGTCACGGGCGCTCTATACAAAGGAAGCAGCTACTCGCAGAGCAAAGTACTTGTGGAGTGCACATGGGTTTTGTGGTAACGTGGGGTTCCGTGATGAACACTTGCCAGACGACTCGCACATAGCGAAATCAGTCCGCGTTAACCGTAAAGACACTTCGAGCGTCAAGATTTTGTCAGTAAATTGTCGAAGTATTCTTAACAAAGTTCCCGAATTTACTGTTCTCCAGGAAACTTCTTGTGCTCAAATTATTCTCGGGCCCGAAGTAGAAAGATCAGAGATATTTAGCGATTCATGAAACGTATATCTAAAAGATTAGACGCCACAGGAACGGGCGTGTTCATTGCAACTGACAAAAATATTGTCTCTATTGAGGTCGAATTTGAGTGTGACAGTGAAGTTACCTAGTCGCGTATAACAGAGTTAAGTGAAATCGTGTCAACTGTTGGATGTTTTCACATGCCACCCGATTCTGCTGTGATGAGTCCGGACGCTGAAGACCTTGCTGTCGCCCCCCCCCCCCCCCCAAAAAAAACCCTCTACTACTACCACTACTACTACTACTGTGATGAGTCATTGATTGGAAGTCTACGGTCAGCAGTACGGAAATACACAGATCATGCAGTATTAGTTGGAGGAGACTATAACCTACCGAGCCTAGTCTGGGACGTCTATGGATTCACTGCAGGGAGTACAGACAGACAATGTTCCGAAGTTCTTTTGAACACGTTTTTCCGAAAACTGTCTTGAGGAGCTAGTTCGACAGCACACACGCAATGGAAATAATTTGGACTTCGTAGCTACAAACAGGGCGTCAGTACAGAGACAGGGGATAGCGACCATGATGTCAACATAGCGACTTCGGTTGCTAAAGTTAAAAAATCAGTCTAGAAGCCTAGGAGAGTATTTCTGCTAGAAAGGGCAGACAAACAGTTGCTAGCATCCCACTTAGACAATGACTTGATATCATTTAGGTCCAGTTCGATGGGCGTAGAGAAATTATGGACACAGTGTAAACGGACTGTAAATCATAGTTTGCACAAGTATGTGGAGAATAAGTGGATTAAGGATGGAAAAGACTCACTGCGGTTTAATATTGAAATTTGAAAATGCTGAGGAAGGAAAAGCTGTTGTACTTACGGTTAAAAGAGAATGCGTAGATGACGAAAGGCTAAACTTGATAGAAATTCTTTTGTCTGTAAAAAGATAGGTGCACGAAGCTTACAACAACTAGCACCGTCATACTTTAGCAATAGATCTTGCCCAGAACGCGAGAAAATTCTGGTCCTACGTAAAATCGTTAAGTCGATCTATTTGTAAGGCTTCTATTCAGTCACTAGTTGATAGGTCTGTTATGACAGTAGGAGAAAGCAAATGTAAAGCGGAAGTTTTAAATTTAGCATTTGAGAAATTGTTCACGCAGGACAATCGTACAAACACACGGTCATCTGACTACCGCACAGACTCCCGCATGGAGGACATAGCAACAAGCATCCCTCGCGTGGAGAAACAACTGAAATAGTTGAAAGTAAAAAAAGTCGCCAGGTCCTGATGGAATCTCAATTCGGCTTTACAAAGGGTACAGCAAAGGTCCCTTACTTAGCTTGCATTTATCGCGAATCCCTCTTACAACCCAAAGTCCAATGTCACTGGAAGAAAGTGCAGGTGCTACTGTGTGCAAGAATGGTAGAAGAACAAACCCGCAAAATTACAGGTCAATATATTTAAGATCTGTTTTCCACAGAATCCTTAAACATATTACTAGTTAGAACGTAATAAATTTCCTTGAGAGGCAAAACCTTCTGTATAGAAATCAGTACGGTTTTAGAAAGCATCGTCGGCCGCGGTGGTCTAGCGGTTCTAGGCGAGCAGTCCGGAACCGCGCGACTGCTACGGTCGCAGGTTCGAATCCTGCCTCGGGCATGGATGTGTGTGATGTCCTTAGGTTAGTTAGGTTTAAGTAGTTCTAAGTTCTAGGGGACTGATGACCACAGTAGTTAAGTCCCATAGTGCTCAGACCATTTGAACCATTTTTAGAAAGCATCGCCAGTGAAACTGAGCTTGCTCTTTTCTCATAAGAGATTCTGCGAACCATGGATGAATGACAACAGGTGGATTCCATATTCCTAAATTTCCGTGAAGCATTTGACGCGGTGGCACACTGCCGACTGTTAACAAAGCTACACGCAGACGAAATAGATTCCCAGGTATATGAGTGTCAAGAAGACTTCTTTAGTAACGGAACCCAGTATGTTGTCCTCGACGGCGAGTGTTTGTCAGAGACAAGGGGATCGTCAGGAGTGGCCCAGGAAAGAGTCACAGGACGTCTGTTAATTTCTACATCTGGCGGACAGGGTGGGTAGCGGTTTGCCGTTGTTTGCTGATGACGACGTGGTGTACGTGAAGACGTCGTCGTTGAGTGACCGTTGGAGGATACAAGATGACTTAGACAAAATTTCTGATTGGCAAAATTTCTGGGTGACGAATGGCAGCTAGCTCTAAATGTAGAAAACAATAAGTTAATGCAGATGGGTAGGAAAAACAAATCCGTAATGATGAAGTACAGCATTAGCAGCGTGCCACTTGGAGCAGTAGCGTCGATTAAAAACAAAAACTTAGGCTTAAAGTTGGAAATCAATATGAAGTGGAATGAGCAAGTGATGATTGTAGTAGGGAAAGCGAATGGTCGACGTCGGTTTATTGAGAAAATGTTAGGGAGGTGTGGTCCATCTGTAAAGGAGATCGCATGGAGGACAATAGCGGGATAATTTATAGAACAGACATTTGAGGCTGACTGCAGAACGATTCTACTGTCGACAACATACATTTCTCGTAAGAACCTTCAGATAAGATTAGAAAGGTTAGGGCTCATTTTTCCCTCGTTCTGTTAGCGAGTGGAACAGGAAGGGAAATTACTGGTAGTGGTACAGAGTACCCTCTGCCACGCTTTACATGGGGGCTTGCAGAGTGAGTATGAAGATTCAGATGTAGGTGTACATGTATTTAGGATTTATCAACCCTAGTTGTACCTATGGTACAGGCCCAGCAAGGGCAAATTTTATAATCATTAACCAAAAAAATAGCGTTTAGAGCAATTTTTGAATTAAAAAATTATAGCTCACAATTTAAATTTTGCTGCTTAGCTGTATAAACTTTTTGTAGAATTTATGATTTGGTGACATTAAAAATAATTAACAAAATTGAAATTAATAGAATTTAACATGATTTATTAACGTCGCTATCAACAATGAGGTTGCTAGAGGTATAATAATAACAATAATAATGTATTTGGTATTATAATGCATTCACATTTTTTTTTTCAAAAAAACATTTTTATGCGCCCGCATCTCGTGGTCGTGCCTTAGCGTTCTCGCTTCCCGGGCTCGGGTTCCAGGGTTCGATTCCCGGCGGGGTCAGGGATTTTCTCTGCCTCGTGATGGCTGGGTGTTGTGTGTTGTCCTTAGGTTAGTTAGGTTTAAGTAGTTGTAAGTTCTAGGGGACTGATGACCATAGATGTTAAGTCCCATAGTACTCAGAGCAATTTGAACCATTTTTATGTAACTTTTGGGTTTTCTACAAAAATAAACCCCACGGTAGTCAAAGGGCCTTGTTACGATGAGCGAATAACTTGTTGTCACATTATGTATCATTAAACATCTCTCGCCTTCCCAACAGTATCTCTTTATCTATTAAACTGGAGCTCAAGAATCCTGGTTTAGTGATAGAAAGTCGAAAGGTGAGTGTATATAATTTTATAGATAATTTTTTTTTATTTTGGATGTCTTAGGACGCAAATGTAATATTTGTGTTGTTTAGTTGTGCGCACGCAGCCTCGTCAAAGACGCTGGACCTCCCAGAGATAGTTAGGTCATCTTTACTCAGCAAATGTACCCAGAAATTGTTGATCGTGGGCAGAGGGAGTTGTAGCAGGGTGTGGCAGTGATCTTGTACAGGAAGGACATGAACGTGGTACTGCAGGGAATTACTTTATTGATCTGGTGCAATATATAGTTACAAAACTAATATTATCATTACGCATTGAATGAGTTGGATTTGCTGAGCTTCGTACTATTTTAGAAGATTAGGATATAAGGTAACGAATGAACATATTTTACGTTACTACGCCATCATTTAGTTAGGCATTCTTGGTGCAGCACAGACATCCAAATCAGGAATTTCTATCTATTTTTATGAAGTTTTATCACAGTCAATGTTCATAGATTTGAAGGGACTAAAATAATTTAATTATTAGTATGAGGACTTTTGTGCTAGGATACCTGTCCATGTTGAGTTATATTTTTGTATTTCTCGAATGTTGATCTTACGTAATTGTAATTTATAATGAAATATTTTCTTATTGCTTGCTAAGCCTTCAATGATGAAATTTATGATAGTGTCAAGAACTGTTTTTTCTTGAGGTTAATTTTTTAAAAAGGTCTTGAGAAGAATTTTTGTCTAGAGAGTACCTCAGATTATCCTGCGTCATTACCCAGCTCCCTTTACCTGATGAAAATTTTTTTATGAGAGATAATAGTTATGAGAACCAAGTGTTCACTGCGTGTATCTTAAGAAATTGTGTTGCACTTTCACGATCCTCTGTAGTTAGTAGCAGCTGAGAAATTTGGATGTGCCTTTTCTTCCTTTTGTGCGAGAGAAGTTGCACAGCATTTAGGGTTATGCAAATGCTTACATTCAGAAAGAGACAGTCCAGAAATAAAGCAAACAGGTGTAAAGCCACATAATCTTTTTTATCTATTAAGGTAAGCAAACTCATTTCGAAATGTTAAAAGTCCGATAATCGTCCTTTCAAAAACTTTGAGCTATGTAGCCAATTGAAGAGCTACACTATTGAGCTGTCGCCGATCAAGGCAATTAGCCAGATAAGTTCATACAAAACGATTACGACTAGTTCTTTTAGGATTATAGAAAGGTCTGCAACTCAGTATTAAAACTAATAGTTCTTAATTTTAATTTGTTTGTGGTGTTGTGATCAAATCCAACGTTTCTCAACTGTTGTGTCGCGACACGTTGTTATGTCGCGAATACATGTCTAGTGTGTAGCGAAATTTTTAATGTCTTCTAACCTTCTGTGCAGATAAAATATCTAGAACATAAAAAATTATCATCAGATCGTTTCTTGGAGTAATAAATTAGTAAAAATTGTATCTAATATTCGTTTGTCCTATCTTTTTTTTTTTTTGAGTCATTAGTCTTCTGACTGGTTTGATGCAACCCAATTCCTCTTCTGTGCCGACTTCTTCATCTCAGAGTAGCACTTACAACCTACGTTCTCAGTTATTTCCTGGATGTATTCCAGTCTCTCTTCTTCTACAGTTTTTACCTTTTGCTGCTTTCTCTAGTACCATGAAGTTTTCCATGATGTCTTAGCATATTTCCTACCATCCTGTCTCTTCTTCTTTTCAGTGTTTCCCACATATTCCTTTCCTCGCCGGTACTCTGCAGAACCTCTATGCTTAGCTTATCAGTCACTTAATTTTCAACATTCCTCTGTGCACCACATCTCAAACGCTTCCATATTCTTGATTTCCCATTTCCCCACAGCTAGTGTTTCACTACCTTACAATGGTGTACACCAAACGTACATTCTCAGAAATTCCTCCCTCATATTAAGGCCTATATTTGATACTATTTGCTATTTGGGGTGCAAAATAACTTATAATGGTCGAAGTAGAGAGGATATAAAATGTGGACTGGCAATGGCAAGGAAAGCGTTTCTGAAAAAGAGCAAATTCTTAACATCGAGTGTAGATTTAAGTTTCAGGAAGTCCTTTTTGGAAGCATTTGTACTGAGTGTATCCCTGTACGGAAATTAAATATGGACGTCAAATAGTTTAGACAAAAAGAGAAGCTTTCGAAATGTGGTACTACAGAAGAATGTTGAAGATTAGATGACTAGATCACATAACTAATGAGAAGGTATTGAACAGCACTGGGGAGAAGAGAAATTTGTGGCGCAACTTGACTAGAAGAAGGGATCGTTTGGTAGGACATGTTCTGAGGCATCAAGGAATCACCAATTTAGTATTTAAGGGCAGTTTGGAGAAAAAAATCGTAGAGGGAGAGCAAGAGATGGATACAATAAGCAGATTCAGAAGGATGTAGGTTGCAGTAGGTGCTTGGAGATAAAGAAGCTTGCACAGGATAGAGCAGCATGGAGAGCTGCATCAAACCAGTCTCTGGACTGAAGACAACAACAACAACAACAACAACAACATTTGATACTAATAGACTTCTCTTGGGCATGGATGCCCTTTTTGCCATTGCTATTCCGCTTTTTGGTGTACTCCTTGCTTCGTCCGACATGAGTTAGTCTGCTGCCTAAGTAGGTCTGGTGTAGAGGTCGCCGGTACGGTAGTTCAGCGTGTTAGGTCACAGGATTATGTGCCTTCTGTAATAAAAAAGAAAAACTGAGTGAATGGATAAACGATGACCTTGAACGGATGTAATGGGAATTCCACCACGAGTAAATGTAACAACCAATAAGGAACAAAATGAGACTTTTAAGAAAAGTGGCGTCTTGGATTAGCAATAAAAAACGTCCCTGGTCCCTTGCTTAAATTTTGAATAAAAACTATCAGTGTTGACAGCCGAAGACTTCCAGCATAAGAAGTCACCCTCAACCTGCCAACGGCCTCGTCAGAGAGGATGGAGGAGCAGACAGAGATTCATTATAGATTGAACAGTAGAGGAGAAAGACTACAACCCTGTCTTACAACCTTTTACATCCGAGCGCTTAGTTCTTGGTCTTTGTGAAGAAAATGGTTCTTGGAAATTTACTGTTACCGTGAATTTGTAATCAGAAAATGTTTAAAGAAAACTGCATGAAGTAAATTAATATTGTATAAACTCCAAGAACCTGTTTTACTTCCGGAATGTTCAAAAGCAAACCTCTATAAGAGAAATTTGCCACTCCTGTTAAACTTCCAATAATGAAACCCTTTCATAGTGACAACAGTAAAACACTCTGAAGTTAATTTAGTAAATAACGACACAGTATCCTGTAATTTTGCTTAACACAAACAGTTAAACTCAGGTAAACTTGCATCTGAACATGAATGAATTGAAATATGACGTTAAGTGGCATGTAAACGAAGATAGCGCACTTTGACAGCTATTAGATTTCGAAATTCCCTCTAATACGCCAACTTGAACCAATGTCGAATAAGCCACTTCTTTGTGATTGGTCGGTGTAAATAATTTCAATGGCGGATGCCTCAACCTGCGCGTCTAGTTACATTTCACAGTACAACACATAGATTCCTGTGCCTAAACTACTGTATATACACATCGAAGCACACCCCTCAAAAAGACACATACAACCCATGCAACGACTAGTATAAAAACGCTTAACAGCAAAAAAAATAAATGATGGCAATAACAACTGTTAGTGGTGGGATCAACAATCAGTGAAGGTGAACAGTCTTTACTATACACTACTTTCTTTACGGAGGGAACATTAAGAGATAGTCTATTACAAAGCACAAAGAAATTATATTGTTTACAATTGTTTGTTTCTTAAAGAGAAGAATGGTTTCGAGTCTTCTCTGTTTTGGGTCGGCGTGATGTGGCGACGGCGGTAGAAACAGTTCGAAGTTGCTGATACGAATCCTGCAAGTTCATCCAGTCGTGTTCGTGGCATTAATATATCCTCTTTTCCTTATATCCTGCTTCGGCTGGCGGTGGTATTAAGTTGCGTAGTATCCATTTGTCGTACACCGGAACGAAGTAACTGTTTATGCAGCACTTGAAGATCGTATTAGTTCAACTGCAACTTTCACACATGATACTTTGGCCCAGTCCATACATCGTGTTTTAATTTACGTTCCATTTGCTACAATTTGCCAATTGCGAAGTTAGACAGTCCATCTACTTTTATATAATATTCATGGTTCACGATAATACTATTCCCGCGAAAACAGTCACTTGCGTAGCAACCCAGTTTCCACATTGGCGGTTAGTGTTTTAGCACACGTCAAGAAAATGAGCAATATTAAATTCATAGTTTAAGTAATGCAGCTCAACTCTAAACCGACGACAATACTGTCTGTTCACGGGTGCATTGTCACTGCCACAAGCATCGTTCTGCAAAAACCAACAGCGTTCGCGTAATACAACGTCCTTTTAGAATGTGCATCATGAAGTCTAATTTCAAACCGTGTGTTAGAATCCTCGGCGGGGGGGGGGGGGGGGGTTGTCTTAGACTGGGCGGCTACCCCGCACGGCCCTTGTACCGAATTAGCGAATCATGCGAACGAAGAGAGAGAACGCTGTATTAATTTCTTCCCCCCATCACTATACATTATTCAAAATACACATTTACCAGTTACATCAGGGTTATTGGATAGTAACCGGCGACAATTAATTAACTATATCAAATACAATCGTCATAACTTCTGAGTGGTTTGCGTTAAGACGTTCAGGCTGCACGGTTGGCCGCGGGTCATGACGGGAATTACCATGAGCTGTATGCTTTGATTTAGCGACGAAGGCCACTTTCATTTGGATAGGTTCGTCAGTAAGGAAAATTGGCACTTTTGGAGGACTGAGAATCCCATTTCGCGATCGAGATGTCTCTTCACCTTCAAAAACGGTTGAAATGGCTCTAAGCACTATGTGACTTAACATCTGAGGTCATCAGTGCCCTAGACTTAGAACTACTTCAACGTAACTAACCTAAGGACATCACACACATCCATGCCCTAGGCAGGATTTGAACCTGCAACCTTAGCAGGTGCGCGGTTCCGGACTGAAGCGCCTAGAACCGCTCGGTCATATCGGCCGGCTCTCCACCTTCAACAGGTGACTGTATGGTGTGCGATGTCCAGACACGGAATAATCGTGCCGATATTCCTTGACGGCACGGTGACTACTGAACGGTAAGTGAAGGTTTTGGAGGATGATTTCATCCCCATTATCCAAAGTGATCCTGATTTCGACAAGATGTGGTTCGAGCAAGACGGAGCTCGACCCCTCGAAGCAGGAGAGTGTTCGATGTCCTGGAGGGGCACTTTAGGGACAGCATGCTGCTCTGGGGTACTTAGAGGCCACTGGAGTGGGCCTCGATTGGTCGCCATATTCTCCGGATCGAAACACATGTGACACCTTTTTGTGGGGCATAGTAAAGAAAAGGTTAACAGCAATAACCACAAAACAATTGCTGAACTGAAAACAGCTATTAAGGAGGTCATCGGAGGCATCTGTGTGCCGATGCTTCAGCGGGTCATGCAGAATTTCGCTATTCGTCTGCGCCACATCAACCCCAATGATGGCGGGCATATCGAACATGTCATAACCTAAATCCGACTTTTCGTAGTGACGTTTACATGTTGAATAAAGTATGTGCACGTCGTAGTTTGTAACCAATTTACTTTTTTCCATATAGTTCAATAATTGTCCCCTTGTAAGGTGCCATCGCATTTCACATCCAGTTTCAGCATTTTTGAATTAGAAATGGTATCGTACAGAAAAGAGGTATCGTCCTTCCTCTAGTGATGAAGACAGTTTATCAAATTCTTCTTTTCCGTAGAGAAAAAGTTGTATGTGGCTTTCACAAAGACAGGTTTATAAAGCAAAGATTTTTGCATACGTTGATCAAAGAAAACGATTTCGCAGCAAAAGGTGTGATTTTCTCCGCCACGTTCTCGATAAAATTTGAGGGAAGAAAAGCTATAGTGGGTGATGAAGAGACATAAAAACTCATTCTGGCTCTAGAGCAATGTCGTAAAAATAAAACAGTTGCAATTTTCTGTGTGAGGAAACATACGTCCGCTGTAATTGATGAAATTACATCTGTTCCTCCTAGTATAAAACACGGCCTTAGCTACAAGTCATTAGATGACATTCCATCATTTCTTGTTTTCAGGCAGTAATATTGCTTAAAAATACAGTTAAGATGTGGTCATAGTCGAGCTTCATAAAATCTTTAATTTTTTGTGTTTTCAGATGCTTGAAACCGAGGGAATATAAAAACTTTTCCTTTTTCAGTTCAGTACTTTGATATTAACCACGGAAAAGTCAGAGACTGCAAGATTTTATGAAGATTCTAAGTGAACCGACAGAAACATTTTCCATGCAATAAAGGACATTACAGAATCTGATGGCTTTCATCTGATTCAAGTAGTGCATACAGTGCTGACAGTGCTCCAGCGAACTACGGCAGAAAGAATTCGGTTTTTGTCTTACTGAAAAACGAAACTCCATCCATTTTGAGAACTACTTGTCACTGCCAAGTCATACATAAATCTGAAAACAGTCTTAAAATATTTCGATATGATCTCGAAATCTACAGTGCATTTGGCTCTTCCGCATCAGATATTCTGTCACTGAGAGAATTTTCAGAGTTTGTGGAGATATAACTAAACTAAACTCCACCCGGACAGGCAGTGAAAGCCCAACGGTACCGCCCGACCGCCGTGTCATCCTCAACTCACAGGCGTCACTGGATGCGGATATGGAGGGGCATGTAGTTAGCTCACCGCTCTCCCAGCAGTTTTGTCAGTTTACGAGACCTTGTGAAGATAGAGTTTATGGAAATACTACAACACGTATGTACAAGATGGCTCCCGCTACTCCCTGCGATTGACAAAACTGTATAGTTCTGGCCGGCCATCAAGTCATATTTTATTTCAGAGGCCGAGGAAGATTGTTCGGAACTGATTTGGCAGTTTGTGACATCAAATGCCGAGAGTGATTCTGAAGAAACTAAACATTCACTTCCTGAATGCCATTTACGAGTTCTGCAGCATATTTTGTCCCTGTTTAATACGGTTGTTAGAAAACCGTGAAACAACTCAGATACTTCTGTTGAGTTGGATAGAATAATAAGGGACCTCAGCAGTAAGCTAGAGAGCAGGAAGCAAGATAAATACTTAGGAAAGAAAGTTCATAAAATTCTGGAATAAATTCCAAAATCACATACTTTTGAAATATTTCTTGTCGCAAAAAAGACTTTTCTCAGAACAAGGTGTTCAATCTGCTCACAAGTTTTTGACTTAAAGAACAAGAAGTTCTACATCTGCGATGGCAGTATGTTCCAAATGTTACCAGAAAATTAAATCTCAACATAGATGAAGATCAGTTACACAATGTATTATGCGATTTCTAGGGTGCATTCGCTGAACGTGATAAAAATAAAGCAGCAGACCAGATTGGGGCAACTGACATCTACCACACCCAACTGCTTAAGCTCATACCAAACATATTTTCAGCTCCTACCAGTAACACATTTGCTGAGAGAATCTTCAGTCTCATACGATTGAAGAAAAGCCCAGGTGACTCCCATGTATAAGAAGGGCAAAAGAACGGAGCTGCAAAATTACAGAGCAATATCCTTAACAACAGTTTGCTGCAGAATCCTTCAATATATTCTCAGTTCGAATATGATGAATTTCCTTGAGATCGAAAAGATTATGTCAACGAATCAGCATGGTTTTAGAATGCATAACTCGTGCGAAACTCAGCTTGCCCTTTTCTCACATGATGTATTGTGAACTGTGGGTGAGGGGCAACAAGCAGATTCCATATTTCTAGATTGCTGGAAAGTGTATGGCACAGTGCCCCATTCCAGGCTGTTAAAAAAGATACAAGCATATGGAATAGCTTCAAAGATATGTGAGGAGTCGAAGACTTCTTAAGTTATAGAACCCTGTATGTTGTCCCCTAAGGTGAGTGTTCATCAGAGGCAAGTGTATTGTCAGGAGTGCCTCAGGGAAGTGCAATAGGACCACTATTATTCTATGCATACATAAATGATTTGTCGGTCTGGGTGGACAGTAATCTGCGTTTGTTTGCTGATGATGCTGTTGTGTACAGTAAGGTGTCGAAGTTGAGTGACTGTAGGAGGATACAAGAAAACTTGACAAAATATCTGGTTGATGTGGTAAATGGTAGCTAGTTACTTTCATGTTCCATGTATCATTTTGCACGTTAAATCGTCATGACGTCGAACGAGTCATTTTACATTCATACTGCAAATTAATTTGTACATCTACTTGCACTCTAAACAACATCACTATATTTTTTCCCGAAATGTCAGTAGGATATACAGATTGAGTTAGCTACTCCTACCCACTACCTTTTACACATTACAGACATAGAAATTCTTCTAATGAATAGAAGGAGTTGTAAAGGAGAAACTTTTTCATTTTATTTTCAAATTTTACCTTGCTGTCTGTTAGAAATTTTATATCACTGGGTAAGTGGTCAAAAATTTTTGTTGCAGCGTTATGCACCCCTTTCTGAGCTAAAGACAACCTTAATGTTGAGTAATGAATGTCATTTTTTCTTATAGTATCGTAATTATGTGCGTCATTGTTCCTTTTTGCACTGTAGTGGATTATTTCCAATAAACTTCATGAGGGAATAAATATACTGTGAAGCAGTAGTCAGAATGCCCAACTTCTTAAACAGATGTCTACAAGATTATCGCGGGTCAGCACCACATATTATTCTTACAGCACGTTTTTGACAATTGAGAACTTCTTTCTTAATGATGAGTTACCCTAGAACATTATTCCATACGACATTACTGAATGAAAATAAGCAAAATGCGCCAACTTACTGTTCCTCTCTCCCCAAAATTTGCTATGAATTTGAGTGCAAATGTGGCTGGACTAAGTTGTTTTAGGAGTTCCAAAATGTGTTTTTTCCAATTTGGATTCTCATCAATATGGACAACTAAGAAGTTTGAAGTTTCCACCCTATATATTATTTCAACACCCTGTGTTACACTTATCACTGGTGCAGTATCCATTGAGGTGCAGAACTGAATATGATGTGCCTTTGTGAAATTCAGGGTGAGGCCATTCGCATAAAATCAGTCAATGACACTTTTGAGAACTTTGTTCACCATTTCTTCCATTTCTGTATGTATACTGGGGGTGATTACAATACTGCTGTCATCTGCAAAAAGAACTAATTCTGCTTGTTGTACATTAGATGGTACATCATTTACATATATGAGAAACAACAACTGGATTCTATTGGTTGAGTTACTACTAACTACAACTTTCTATATTCTTTTGGTTAGATATGACATGATCCATTAGTTGGCTATACCACCAATCCCATAAAACTTCAATTTATCTAGGAGTATACTATGATTTACACATTCAGATGCCTTGGATAAGTCACAGAAAATAGCTACCAGAGTTTTTTGTTACTTAATGCTTGTAATATATAATGTGTGAACGTGTAAATGGCATTCTCTGTAGAGCAACCATTCTGAAACCCAAACTGTGATTAGCTGAGTATATTATTGTTGCCAAAGTGAGATACTGTACTAAGAATACGTCACTTTCTCAAACATTTTGGAAAATGATGTCAGCAGTGAAATAGGACGGTAGTTACCGATGTCTCTCTTATCACCTTTCTTAAAGAGGGGTTTAACAACGGAATATTTTAGTCTGTCTGCAAAAATACCTTTAGTTAGTAATCCATTACATATTTCAGACAGTACCGTACTTATTATATAGGAACAAATCTTTGGTACTCTACTGAAAACACCGTCAAAACCAGAAGAGCTTTTATTCTTGAGAAAATGTATGACCCTCTTAATTTTAGAAGTAGAAGCTGGTGGTACATTCATATGATGTAATTTTATGAGAGTTACTTCTTCAGCTAGCTTTGAATGAAGAAAAATGTAAGTTAATGCGGATGACTAAGAAAAACAAACCTGTAATGTTCCGATACAGCGTTAGTAGTGTTCTGCTTCACACAGTCGCCTCGTTTAAAGATCAGGTCGTAACAGCTCAAAGTGGCATGAAATGGAAGCAGCATGTGAGGATTGTTGTAGGAAAGGCGAATGGTCGACTTCGGTTTATTGGGAGAATTCTAGGAAAATGTAGTTAATCTGTAAAGGAGACCGCATATAGAACGCTGGTGCGACCTATTCTTGAGTGCTGCTCGAGTGTTTGGGATCTGTACCAAATCGGATTAAAGCAAGACGTCGAAGCAAATCAGAACGGGCTGCTAGATTTGTTATAGTAGGTCAGAACACACATAACTTTTATGGAGATGCTTCGGGAACTATCCCTGGAGGATAGGCAACGTTATTTTAGAGGAACACAACTGATAAAATTTAGAGAACCTGAAGCTGACTGCAGAACGATTCCGTTGCCTTCAACATACATGTGCGTAAGGATCACGAAGATAACATACGAAAAAGGAAGGCTCATACAGAGGCATATTGACAGTCGTTTTTCCCTCTGTTTGCGAGTGGAACAGGAAAGGAAATGACTAGTAGCAAATGGTACGGGGTACCTCCCGCCACGTGCCTTGAGGTGGACTGCGGAGTGTCTGTATAGATGTGGATGTGTATATGATGGAGAACCAGCGGTCGGAAAAAAGAATTCGGACGTGCAAGGCCTTAATGAAAAGAGAACTCAAATGAAAGTGAACTTTTCTGAAAGTTGTGGCGAGTTCTTGAATTTTCTGAAGAAGAGGGGGGGGGGGGGGGTATGAAGGACTTCTGAAAGGAGCAAAGAGCAACACGAAATAGGCATTGAAAAGTACGAAACAGTGATCATGTTACTGCTGGCCATTTTCTCCTTATTTTTATCTTTCTTTTTTGTCTGAACTTTGAATTGAACTTATTATATTACCTGTAAATGTTCATTTAAAAACCATTTCGTGTTTAAATAGAAAATTTATAAATTAAAAATAGTAATAAAAATCAGAACACTTTCTTTTATATTTTTGTGTTAACACACTATTACAACTAAATTTTGATATGTTTAGAAATTATAGGTACAACAAATTTGTTATATTACTTATTGACATTTGCAGTGAAATATTAGCATTTTCTTCATTACATATGTCCGAGAAGTTGTCCAGCTAGGTTTTCTGGAAAGGTGACATTTCTATACTGGGAAGATCGTACGGTTTTCTTCGTACATGCAGATATATCGGCGAGAGTGCTATTGACACAGGTTCGATATAAAGCTATTCAAGATAATCTCCCAACCAAGAATTTTCCTGAAAATTCTCTTCAAAAAACTTATAAATTGAAGAAAAGGTGCCACTTTACACCATGAGTTTTTGATTTATTCTGTAAGATGGTTTTCGTGAAAGCCTGCGACTGCGAAAACCATGAGTTTGTTTACAAATAACTTTTCTGCTACCCGTCACGATTTTCGTTTATTTATATTTTACATGACGCGTTTCGGGAAATGATTCTCATGTTGAAGTGCGTTTTCTCAGTACACTGTGCCATTTTACGTAATGCTTTTTTTGTGTGAGGTTCTGCTTTGTTTTGTCGTCTTCATTGCAGCGTAAAAAAAACACTTTTTAGTTAATTATCCATTTTTAACAAAGTAGAACCACACACATCAAAAACGTTACGTAAAAATGGCATAGCACTTAAGATGCATAGTGTGAAATGTAATCAAAAGAAAATTATCACTGGCGGCAGAAAAGTTATTTATAAAAAAGCCGATGAGTGATAACATTCACCTCGAAGGGAACGATCTATTGACACGTAATCAGCATGGCTTCAGAAAACATCGCTCTTGTGCAACGCAGCTAGCTCTTTATTCGCACGAAGTAATGGCCGCTATCGACAGGGGATCTCAAGTTGATTCCGTATTTCTAGATTTCCGGAAAGCTTTTGGCACCGTTCCTCACAAGCGACTTCTAATCAAGCTGCGGAGCTATGGGGTATCGTCTCAGTTGTGCGACTGGATTCGTGATTTCCTGTCAGGAAGGTCGCAGTTCGTAGTAATAGACGGCAAATCGTCGAGTAAAACTGAAGTGATATCAGGTGTTCCCCAGGGAAGCGTCCTGGGACCTCTACTGTTCCTGATCTATATAAATGACCTGGGTGACAATCTGAGCAGTTCTCTTAGGTTGTTCGCAGATGATGCTGTAATTTACCGTCTAGTAAGGTCATCCGAAGACCAGTATCAGCTGCAAAGCGATTTAGAAAAGATTGCTGTATGGTGTGTCAGGTGGCAGTTGACGCTAAATAACGAAAAGTGTAAGATGATCCACATGAGTTCCAAAAGAAATCCGTTGGAATTCGATTACTCGATAAATAGTACAATTCTCAAGGCTGTCAATTCAACTAAGTACCTGGGTGTTAAAATTACGAACAACTTCAGTTGGAAGTACCACATAGATAATATTGTCGGGAAGGCGAGCCAAAGGTTGCGTTTCATTGGCAGGACACTTAGAAGATGCAACAAGTCCACTAAAGAGACAGCTTACACTACACTCGTTCGTCCTCTGTTAGAATATTGCTACGCGGTGTGGGATCCTTACCAGATGGGATTGACGGAGGATATCGAAAGGGTGCAAAAAAGGGCAGCTCGTTTTGTATTATCGCGTTGTAGGGGAGAGAGTGTGGCAGATATGATACACGAGTTGGGATGGAAGTCATTACAGCATAGACGTTTTTCGTCGCGGCGAGACCTTTTTACGAAATTTCAGTTACCAACTTTCTCTTCCGAATGCGAAAATATTTTGTTGAGCCCAACCTACATAGGTAGGAATGATCATCAAAATAAAATAAGAGAAATCAGAGCTCGAACAGAAAGGTTTAGGTGTTCGTTTTTCCCGCTCGCTGTTCGGGAGTGGAATAGTAGAGAGATAGTATGATTGTGGTTCGATGAACCCTCTGCCAAGCACTTAAATGTGAATTTCAGAGTAGTCATGTAGATGTAGATGTAACACATGTGTATAATGTTGGTACTACATCTACATCATGTAGATGTAGATGTAGTACCAACATTATACACATGTGTTACATAAGCACTGTTTTTGCACTTTATCTCTTTGACATGGTGGTCCCGTAATCAAAAGTTTTGATGATGTATCTGCAAAAACTGAAAAAAATTGCAAATTCTTAGGAGGACATACTAACAGTCCGTTATAGACTCACATAGTATTCGAGGAAGAGAATAACATTTACTACATCGTTGACAGTGTACAGAAAACTAACCAATTCGAGTAACGAGATTTATTATTAAATAAACGATGCAAAATAATTTCAGGACAAATAATTCACTTGTATCACTTCCAAAGTGCGAACCACACGTCTGTATCCCTGTACACGTAAACAGAATTGCAGAATAGCCATGTAAGGCGGAGTATGTACGACATGAGCAGAGGGAAAAGAAAAAGTTTTAAAATAATGCCGCTTTTCACGTTCATATTAACAGTTTCCTTACTTTCTCCTTTAATTATTGCATTCGTTTTAATGCTGTGCGGGGCCAGTGTAGCAACAGCGAGCCAGTACAGACGTGCTGTCAGGGCATTATTGAAAGGTATATGACATTGTCGGCGGGTCTTTGAGTGCTGGTGCTTCCGTTGCCACAAGAATTATATTGCTTTCTTCGGCAGACTTGATTTCTTAGCTGTAAATTTTCTGTAGGTACGGGGGATAAATACAACATTACAAGTTCACGAATCACTAACAAAAATTGCAGAATGAAAATTCCGAACTCTGAGTAATATTTTGATAACAAGAAGGTTATATTTTATTGGCAACATACTAAACAGCTGCGTGCGGAAAGCTCTAGTCATTACAGAAGCCAGCAGCGAAGATTAGTACAGGTTATATTTTATTGGCAACATACTAAACAGCTGCGTGCGGAAAGCTCTAGTCATTACAGAAGCCAGCAGCGAAGATTAGTACAGGTTGTGCGCTCTGGCGTTGGTACTTGGAACTTCGAACTGAGAGTTTCTACTCGAGTCCCAACAGACTCGCTCCAGGTAGCGCTAGTGTGCAACAGCGCTTCGCGAAGGAAAGCGAAATGGGTGATATGACATTACCTTACTCTTGCATCGTGCTATTTAGCTTCTTTTTATTTAAGCTGACCAGAAGTCCAGTTTTTTTGGAACAGTCACGGTTTTTGTATTTCTGTCCTGAATTTTTTCAAAGTTAGTCTCGGACACCTATTTGTCTCACAATTATGAAACGATTTATTCTGAATTAGGTATTTATTTCACATGTATTGGTATATTTCATTATTAGTTCAGATGTCGAAACTGTTTGACGAGAGATTTTACTCTTACCAAAGAATACCCACTGACATTGTTTCACTGAAGTCACAGAGCTGGTTGCTACCCGTAAGTTATGTATAAGAGGGAAATTATATAACATTGTATTGTGTGTTACGTATTGTTACGCTATATTGCGTCAGATAAGTTGAGGGGTGAATACAGATTTTTTTCTGGGGGTGAGGTGGGGGGGCACGGATTAGAAGGATAAACACTGCCATATACACACATCAATAAAAGTTTTGCATCACCCCAGTTTCTAGAACTCCTGAAGACAGACGTTGACTGTGATATTGTATCACAGACACAGTCCCTTTGACTGTTGAGAGATGTCACTAAACCCGCCTAAAGATGTAAACAACCATGCATGAGCCTCGCCTATTAGACGAAGGGGGTCCGACAGCCGATCAGTTCCAGTCATTTCACCAGGAAGGAGGTGCACGACTCGTGTTGTCTGTAGTTCAACGATGCCTGGACAGTCAATACCACGTCCGCACCGTTACTTTGTGCTAGGAAGGGCTCTCAACAAGGAAAGTGTTCAGGCGTCTCGGAGTGAACCAAAGCGATGTTGTTCGGGAATGGAGGAGATACAGAGAGACAGGCCTCGTTCAAGCCGCCCAAGGGCTACTACTGCAGCTGATAATCACTACCTACGGATTACGGCGCGGAGTAACCTTGACAGTAACGCCATCATGTTGAATAATGCTTTTTGTGCAACCACATGACATCGTGTTACGACTCGAACTGTGCACAATAGACTACATGATGTTCAACTTCTCGCCCGACGTTCATGGAAAGGTCCATCTTCGCAACCACGAAACCACGCAGTGCGGTACAGATGTGCCCAACAACATGCCGAATGGACCGCTCAGGATTGGCATCACATTCTCTTCATCGATGAGTGTCACATATGACTTCAACTAGACAAACGTCAAAGACGTGTTTGGAGGCAACCCGGTTAGGCTGTACGCCTTAGATACACTGTCCAGCGAGTGCAGCAAGGTGGATGTTCACTGCATTTTTGGGGTCGCATTAGGGGTCAACGTACGCCCCTGGTGGTCAAGGAAGGCGCCGTAACGGCTGTACGGTACGTGAATGCGATCCTCCAACCGATAGTGCAACCACATCGGCAGCATATTGGTAAGACATTCGTCTTCATGGACGACAATTCGCTCCCCCATCGTGCACATCTTGTGAATGACTGCCTTCAGACAAACGACATGCTCGACTAGAGTGGCTAGCATGTCCTCCAGACATGAACCCTATCGAACATGACTGGGATAGATTGAAAAGGGCTGTTTATGGACGTCGTGACCCACCAACCCCTCTGAGAGATCGACGCCGAATTGCCTATGAGGAGTGGGACAATCTGGACCAACAGTGCCTTGATGAACTTGTGGATGGTATGCCACGACGAATACAGGCATGCATCAATGCAAGAGGGCGTGCTACTGGGTATTAGAGGTACCAGTGTGTACAGCAATCAGGACCACCAATCTGAAGGTTTCGCTGTAAGGAGGTGCAACATGCAATGTGTGGTTTTCATGAGCAATAAAAAGGGCGGAAATGTTTATATTGATCTTTTTTCGCTTTGTGATAGATGGCGCTGTAATAGTCACAAACGTATAAGTGCGTGGTGCCACGTAACATTCCGCCAGTGCGGACAGAATTTGCTTCGTGATACATTACCCGTGTTAAAACGGACCGTTTACCAATTGCGGAAAAGGTCGATATCGTCTGGATGTATGGCTATTTTGATCAAAATGCCCAACGGGCGTGTGCTATGTATGCTGCTCGGTATCCTGGACGACATCATCCAAGTGTCCGGGCCGTTTGCCTGATAGTTACGTTATTTAAGGAAACAGGAAGAGTTCAGCCACAAGTGAAACGTCAACCACGACCTGAAACAAATGATGATGCCCAAGTAGGTGTTTTAGATGCTGTCGCGGCTAATCCGCACATCAGTAGCAGACAAATTGCGCGAGAATCGGGATTCTCAAAAAGTCGGTGTTGAGAATGCTACATCAACATCGATTGCACCCGTACCATATTTCTATGCACCAGGAATTGCATGGCGACGACTTTGAACGTCTTGTACAGTTCTGCCACTGGGTGCAAGAGAGATTACGGGACGATGACAGATGTTTTGCACGCGTTCTATTTAGCGACGAAACGTCATTCACTAACAGCAGTAACGTAAACCGGCATAATATGCACAATTGGACAACGGAAAATGTACGATGGCTGCGACAAGTGGAACATCAGCGACCTTGACGGGTTAATGTATGGTGCGACATTATGGGAGGAAGGATAATTGGCCCCTATTTTATCGATGGCAATCTAAATGGTGCAATGTATGCTGATTTCCTAGGTAATGTCCTACGGATGTTACTACAAGATGTTTCACTGCATGACAGATGGCGAAGTACATCTAACATGATTGATATCCGGCACTTTGCTCGCGTACGGTTGAAGCGGTATTGAACAGCATATTTTATGACAGGTGGATTGGTCGTCGAAGCAACATACCATGCCCCGCACGTTCACCCGATCTGACGTCCCCGGATTTCTTTCTGTGGGGAAAGTTGAAGGATATTTGCTATCGTGATCCACCGACAACGCCTGACAACATGCGTCAGCGCATTGTCAGTGTATGTGCGAACATTACGGAAGGCGAACTACTCGCTGTTGAGAGGAATGTCGTTACACGTATTTCCAAATGCATTTAGGTTGACGGAATCATTTTGAACATTTATTGCATTAATGAAGTATTTACAGGTAACCACGCTGTAACAGCATGCGTTCTCAGAAATGATAAGTTAACAAAGGTACATGTATCACATTGGAACAACCGAAATTTAATGTTCAAACGTACCTACGTTCTGTATTTTAATTTAAAAAAAACCTACCTGTTATCAACTGTTCGTCTAAAATTGTGAGCCATATGTTTGTGACTATTAGAGCGCCATCTATCGCAAAGCGTACTACACGAATATGTAATAAAAAATGGGCTTCCTATTTAAAAAACGCAGTTGATATCCGTTTGATCTCTGGCAGCGCCATCTAGCGGGCCAACCATAGGGCCATCTGGTTTCCCCTTCAAGCTAGACTAATTTCGTTCTTTGTAGTTTTTCCGTTTGATACTTATTTCGCGAGATATTTGGCCCGGTCACTATCAATGGACCACCCTATATACATATATATATTTTTTCGTATTCTTGTCTGCCAGGTCATTCATATACAGCATGGATTGCGAGGGTCTCCTGGGGGAACGAATGAAGTAATTTCTTTGTGTTGTTGACCTGTCTACCTCAGTTTGCTATTAATACTGTGTTATTCATTTTTGCTTTATGTTTATTTTTGTGCGGCAACGGTCTTGCCGCAGTGGTAAGCCCGGTTGCCGGCAGAAGTTAAGCTCTGTCGGGCTGGGCTAGCGCTTGGATGGGTGACCATCTGGTCTGCCGAGCACTGGTGTCAAGTGGGGCGCACTCAGCCCTTGTGAGGCAAGCTGAGGAGCTACTTGATCGAGAAGTAGCGGTTCCAGTCTCGTAAACTGACATATGGCCTGGTGAGCGCTGTGCTGACCACACGCCCCTCCGTATCCGTACCCAGTGACTCCTTTGGTCTGAGGATGACACTGCGGAAGCTCGATACCGTTACGCTTTTCAAGGCCTGTTCGGAGAGAGTTTATTTTTGTGCACCTGAATAAATACAAATTTTGTTTTGCCAGACGCCTTGCGCCGTAATTTATTCAGGCATATTCAGTGGCCTGAAAAGCAACAGATATCGTTGGTAATAAAACATACGTAATTTGCAAGAAGTGCCAAGTCCAGAACCGTTCGCAGCTTGTTAAGTACAGTGGAACAATTTGTAAATTAAATACACTCTTTTATTCACAGAAGTATTGATCACATCTGGTAGATTTATGACAGTTAACTTGTTTCGACTTCAATAAGCATCATCAGAACAACTCGAATGTTACGAAAGTAACATTGCAAAAGGCCATTCGTGAGCCTAGACTTGACTAATATGTTTAATGCCTGTTATTTCTGGAAATTAGAGCTCGCGCAATACGTTCTGATATGTAATGTAAAAATTTGCACAACGAATAACGCAGGAAGACCATCATGAATAAACCATGGATGCTAGCCTTTGACAGATTATTAAAAGAAATGGAGCAGCGGTATACAACTACAGAATAGACACAGAAAGATTATATACGCAGGCTGAAGCCACGATGAAAATTTGTACCAAGGCCAGGATTCGAACCTGGGTCTCCTGTGCATTAGGTAGATGCACTAACCACTACGTCATCCTGTTATTGCCAAATTGCACGTACTACCGTAGCACGCTCCCCTCCTCAGTCCTAATTTCTATTCACACTTCAGCCCATTTGGTATTCTCCCTAATCTCGGACAGCACTGCAGGGATTTTCCAATTATATTGGAATAGCACATCATCACTGAATGAAACAGAGGTTCTTGCCTCAAACGTACGCATAGGTGCTTTAATCAAGTGAGACTATATGATTCGCAGATACATTCAAGTGTCAAACATCTACCATGTATACAGTGTGAATCACCTAAATTTTACACCGCGAATATTGCGGGAATGGAAAGTGTTATCGACGCGCCATTTTCACAGAATGTGTTGGTAGTCAGGGGATCACATTATTAGCCAATAAACAAATCGCAATAATTCTTAAAAAGTGTATTTTTTGTGCGAACACACCATTTTAAAATGGAAAAATGCCTATTGACGATAACAAATTATAAGTGGACTAAGGTAAATTAGAAGGTTAGTGGTGTTTGTTGCATGATTCTCGTGCGAGTTTACTAGATATCGTATTCTGAAATGTTTCGACACCGACACTTGTTTGTGCCATTCAACCTGCGTAGTTGCTAGATGCGATGTTGTTAGGTTTGCTTACGGATTGCTTGTGCGTTCCTTGAGTGACAGTCCAAATAGTCGGTCGTGAGCGCACTATGGGATTTATCAGTGCAGAAAAAGTCGCCATGCTCATGGTGTGTGGAGAGTGTAGGAAGAATAGAGTTCGTTCTTGTAGAGCGTGTAACACAATACAAGTCAACCACCTCGTCAGTTATTTATCAATCTCTTCAACCAGTTATGTGAAAGTGGTAGTCTAACACACAGACAACGTAACAGAAGAAAACAATTGACGACTGCTGTTGCAGTTGATGCGCACGTTAGGTCGCGCGCAATCGCACGAGGAAGTGGCATGATTAAGTGGCATGCACTCTCCATAGACAGAGGTTCCATCCCTAACACATATCTCTCCATCAGGAGCTGCACAGAAACGTTTATGAGCATGGTGTTAATTTCTGTGTATGAGCGTTACGACAGGGTATTCCAGATGTATCATGTATCTTTGTCAGTGAAGCTACATTTGCCAATCGTGACCAGGTAGACCGCCGAAACATACACTATTGGTCTGTTGACAGTCCCCGTTGGCTTCGTCAGGTTGAACGAAGGCGTCCATAGACTGTAAACGTGTGTGGCAGTGAATCATCAGCTCGTAGGCCCGGTTTTCACAGTGGAACACCGAACTCGCAGAATACATTCCCAAACAAGAAGAGAGAAAGCTTGCTGTTCAATGGCTGGTATGGTGCTAGATTGTTACAACGTCCCTTTGTCCAGAAACTTGAAACCTGAACTGTCCAGACCCTTCGGGAAAACACGAGTGGGTGCTAGTGTATCCATGGGTTGAGGGATGGCTTCATAAAAAATGAGTGTTGCTTTTGTCACTCCAAACTATTCCAAGCATAACAAAGCAAGCGTCTCTATAAAGGGAAGGAGAAATATCTGAGTTAATGACCAACTTGACGCCACTTTGTTGCGACGTGCATATTCGAAAACAATTCTCAGATCTGTTTCCTGACAAGTTTCCTAGCACACAGGAAGGAGGCCTGCCTTGAAGGAGGTGAGCGACATCATGGTGTCAGCTGTGCCACCCAGGGCGTAAGAGGTGCCTGCCTTCTGAACCTCCACGCCCCCACAGCATCTGAAAGCTTAACCAGCCACATTTTGTGAAAGGATACAAAGGAGAGACTGCCCACTCACTCGTGGCCGTGTTACCTTGAGGTGGGTTTGCTTCTCCACTCGTAAGTCGCACTTGCCAGAAACATTTAACTGCAAAGAGGACACTTATTTATTTTATTCACGATTAAAAATTGCTCATTCATGCCTCTGAATCACAAGCGAAAGATTAAGTATGACAGGTGCTATTTACTTACCTCCTGCAGTTATTTCTGTTACTCTTGAACTTTTTCCAGTCCATGGCTGTGTGATACAGTAATCAGTGGTAACAATGTGCAAGAACAAACAGTCTTCGTTGCAAATTTATTTTATTTATCCTCCAGTTACGCGCTTCGCCTTATACAAGGCATATTCAGGTTGGCCCCTGAATTACCTGCGCTAGCAGAATAGGAATGCGGAAAACACAAGTCCGAAAACAATTTATTGGACTCACCAAAACGAAACAATAGTACAATATCCAAAAGAACAACCGACTCGATCCCAAATGCGGATCGACACAAATTAAAAAGAAAACAAATAATAATAATAAACGACCAGAGTCTTCATGAGGAGCGAACACAAACAGTTCTACAACGTCCAGAGGTTCGTCGACTATACCAAGAGATCGGCCAGCTAGAAGCGGCGTCCGGCCATAGCTGCCGGGGTGACAGCTGTATGTCCTTCCGAGTGGGACGTCGAACTGCCTTTTGCCGGCAGTGCTCCGTCTCATAAAGCCCGTTGGTGGCTGTATCTTCCAGAACTATATGCGATCACTTGCCTGGAGTAGCAAAGTAGTTCCTAGGCTAGCTGCGACCTCTGGTGAAGCTGTTCTGCAGGCTTCGTGAACGGGTAGCGGCGCCTGGCGGCCATTGGTGGAGACCTGGTGGTGTGTTGTGTAGTGTCCGCCAGTAAGTCTTCGTTTTGACAACACAGACGACATACTGTAGGTTTTATTGTTGAATATACACCCTGTGATGCAGGAATCCCGTGATGGGTGGACGTAAAGTGGGATGCCGATCAGTAGGCGCTACGATGTTCGAAGTGTGCGGCCACAGCAGCCCCGATTTTCCAAAATCGCACTAACAAGAAAAAAAAAAGATTTACTGGCAAAAAAATGGTGTCAAGGCACATAGGATGCCGTGCATAAAATGTCCCAGCCGGAAACTGCCGTGGTCAGAATTAAAAAAAAAAAAAATGTGGTGTACTATAAAAGAAAATATATAGAGTTCAGAAGCCAGTAAACAGTCTAACGCACTAAAGGCCCAGAACTGCTTGGCCCACTAGGATGTTGGTTCTCTTGATTCTCTAGTGCAGGTTCTACTGGTTTGCACTGCAGCAGCATATAATTTTATACTTTTTGATTTTTAAAATTTATTTACTTTTGTTTATTGTGACCCATTTGTATAAACATTTTACCCGCAATTTTAAGCAAGATCTTTTACACTGCTTTGTCGTTTATCATGTATGTCCGTGTGATTATGTGTGGAAACATAATAGTTATCGTGACCCATCGCCTACAAGTGCCATCTGCTATGGGCTTCTTATACTAGCTGTATACTTCTTGTACGTTTCTATGCCCAGTACTATGGTGCACAGATGGGAGCATGAGTAACTGCGCCTCCTACGTATTTACGGTGAGATGCATGTGTGTAGGCCTGACCCAGTTTTAGTGGATGTGGACAGCGCCGGATATCTGACTAGATAATCTGCCTATTTATGCAGCTATTCGGGCTTCTTGTGAGACTAATTTGCTGCTGAATAACTTTTGGCTATCCTCGAGGGGATATGTTTTATAGGACACCGCATGAGGCCATTTTAAGAAATTTGACTAGGGCAACTACCTGCTGAGACTACCGTGTGGTTTAGGCTCAGTTTCCCGTGTATTTACCGCCTTCTGCGTCAGTACATTCTTTCTTTTATATATTTTTAAATTTTTTGGAGTGGGTTTTGGGGTTTTAGTGTATTAGGCTCTTTACTGGTCGTTGAACATTTTATCGCCCATATTCCGATATATTTTATATTCTTATTTTATAGGACAATACACAATGTTTTTCCAAATTATGATCACTGTGGTTTCCTGCTGGGAGATTCGTATGCGCGGCATCCAATGCGCGTAACACCAAATTTCAATAGAATGTTTATTTTAACTTTTCTTGTTAGTCCAATTTTAGCAAGTTGGAGCCGTGCCATTTACATGATTGGTTCTATTTTTTTCTCGTATGCCAATCTGAAGATGCCTTGTATAAGGTAAACGCATAATTAGAGGACAAATAAAATTTAAAAAATCCTGTTTTGCAACCAAGACTGTTTATTCTTTCATATTGTTACTCTTGAGTTCCATATTAATTCTTTTTATCAGGGTGGCCGAATCTAGTATCCATAAAACATGTCAGCCAGGCGACAGGTGGACGTGTGTCAACATTTGAAGTTAGTGATGGTCTTCAGTGTCCATTATGAGCGCTAGATGACGACTTGAGGTGCTAATTTCGTGACAAAATACTGGTTATGAAGATGAACGACTGGAGTTGAAAATAATTAATTATCATAAATCCACAAAGTGAATTCCACACGTTTGTGGGTAAAAGACTGTGTTTCGGATAAATCACATATTCAGTTTGACAATGTCAAATTTTATGTAAATAAGTTAGAAGTGTTACATTTGTTTGGAAATGTATATTTACTTCACGTCAATTCAAAGACGTCTATTAACATACGAACTTTCTTGCAAGTCTGTTGCAAAGACATTTCGTACTTGAGTTATCGATTGCTTACACTACTACTACTTTCAGATTGGCCAGGTTAATTATGGAGACAATGGATAGGGACTAATGACAGGCCTTCGGAAGCCATGTTGCATGGTTGCAAGCCCATTCAGTGATGGAAAAAGCATCCATTGTTTCTCTCACTTCTCATCTGGATGGTTCCTCTTTCTGTATTTGGTGGTTACGAATGACTGATCTCGCAAATTGCTTGCTTGTGGTAGTTGAACTGAGGCGATATTCTGATGCTTGGCGTGATATTTTTTTGCAACGTTTATAGGTCTTTAAATGTACCCTAGTTAATACTCGTTGTTCAGAGACGTGTTTTGTGTCCCATGCTCGTGGCACAGTATAGATTTTTCACTCGTTCATCTGAGAGATTAGGATACTGGCTGTATCACACTCTCCCTCAGTTAGGGATATTTAGGATTTGGTCGTATGTGTAGAAACTTTCCTTTTGTTCATTTTTTCATTTATCACGGCCTTGTACACGGTGTTACCTGTTACGGTATACATGTAATCTTTGTAATTTTTGTTGTACTGTTTCTGAATTGAGTCTTAGTAATCGGAAATTTAACTGACGCGTCTGTGATTTTTCCCCCAACTATTTACGAAATCCATACTAAATTTAGAATGCATACGTTCTTTTATACTCATTTACGGGTCTGTACTTAATTTGAACACGACTTTAAATGAGAATTATGTCTTCAGCAGGAATTTAAATCACTGCGGTGCTTTTCCAAAACTGCTATCATTAGACGCTTTTTCAATGCTTTGCATGCTTTTACAGCTCAAAAGATCAGAAGCGCTGCTGAGACTCTGAGACCGCGTGCTGATATCCAAATTATGTTCGACGTGACTTACATCTCACGGTCTTGTGTGGACGAATATTAGGCATTCAGCATGAGGTTCACATCCTCATCGGACGTGGTCTACCTATAATGACGATCACCTGTATATTCACCGAGATAGGAAACATTCACTCGTGCCTCCGTTTCTTTGTATTGTCCTATTCTTGAGACAGTGTAGGAAACCGTGGTCACATAGGGTTAATAATTGTTCCTTGGGTGAAAATTGTGTGTAAATGGGCAAATTCTGAGGATATCTTACTGAAGTCTGAAATTTTCGTGTTTTCAGTTCTTTCAAAGATGTCTCAGTAAATTAAGACTAAATGCGTCTAACAAACTAGAAAATGATTTTATTTAGTTGTGCGTAGGCATGCATTAACTAAAACATGTTAGTGTCGATCTGCGCAGAGGAATTTTGAAGAGAAGGTTGTCGTTCTTCTAAGTTTCCTTGTAAATGTGGGGCAGACCCCGAACCTACCATGTTCCCACTAACATTCAAAAACGCTTATAGGTAAGACAGATGAGCGTGGAGACCACGACTGGAATTTATGAACGAGTGAAGTGGCCAGGTGGTTTAGGCGCTGAGCTTGCATTTAGGAGGAGCGGAATTAGAAAGCCGCACGGCACTCTAGGCTTATATCTTCCCTAAATCGATGAAGGTGAATACCTAGATGGTTTGAAACCACCTAATATAAATACAGAAACCTGCAATTAGTCACTTTTAAAAAATATTCCTTTACTCCCGTAACAAGTTTTTGAAATTTTTCAGGCTCATCTTCAGATAGGGCACAAGTACAGTGACAACCAGTATACCGTATATTTACGTTTATATGGAAAGTAGTGATCTGTGACCAATCGGCAATCACAATGGAAGCTGGCAGGTGGGTACAAAATATAAAGTAGTTCACACTGTAGCAAGCCAATAATCAAGATCAAGCTACGGAAATGAAAATACACTGTTTGATCAAAAGTATTAGGCCAAGAACTAGGGGACACTAATATGAGGTGTGTCCACCCTTCTGTTTTGTGACAGTTTCAACTGTGTTGGGGACACTTCTAATGAGGTTTGTGAATGTTTGTGTGGGAAGGGCAGCCTGTTCTTCCTCAAGAGCCGAAGCCAGAGAAGATAGTGATGTAAGACACTGGGACTGAGTAAAGTCGACGTCCTAACTCAGCTAAATGTTGTTCTGTAAGGTTCAGGTCGTAACTCTGGCCAGGCCAATTCATTTCAGGAATGTTGTTATCCATAAGCCATTGACTCATAGATGTTTCTTTATGACAGGAGGCATTTTCATACTGGTGCAAACAACAATCGTCTCCTAATTGTTACTCTACATTATACACTACTCATTGTTGTAAGATGCGTTCCTATCCTTCCACACATGACGTTCTCTGAAATGTAATAAGGGAGCCACACAATAATCACAAAAAGCCACCCCCAACACAAACTCCTCCCTACTTCACTGTTGGCACTTCACACGATAGGGGGAACGTTCTCCAGGTATTCGCTAACTCCAAACCTTTCTGTCGGATTGCCACAGGGTGTAGCGTGATTCACCACTACAAAACACTCGTTTCCAGTTGTCCACTGCCAAGTGAAGTCGCTCTTTATTACCTCAGGTGTCTCGTAGCATTGACTACTGAAATGTGCAGCTTATGAGGAGCTGCTCGACCATTGTATCGTATTCTTTTCAATTCCCTACGCATAGTCAATGCACAAGCTGAACTTCTGGCTGCACTTCGGAACTCACGAGTGATTCCTTCCACTGCCTGTATGAAACTTTTTGCAGTAAACCTTCACAATGCTCGACGGCCCTTTTCTATCAGTACATGAAGTCTGCGTGGTTCTGGTTTTGTTCTGGTTGTCCCTTCACGAATCCAATGCACAATCAAAACATCAATAGTCGACATGAACAGCTTCAGAAGTGTTGAACTGTCCCTGATGGACTTGTGATTCAAATGACATCGAATGAGTAGACCACGTTGTGAGTCACAGATCTCCTGGCTGACCTATTCTGCTGATACTCCTTCTCTACTGATAATACTCACCAGTTCTTTTACTCTGGCGAGTCGACCTCTGAAGACGTCTAGTAGCCAATTGCCCCCGGTTACCTTTGATCAGATGGTATATAACTTCTATGTCGCCCATCTGAAGACAAGCCTGAAACAGTTCAAAAATAATTTATCGAAGTAAACGAATATTCCAGTTGCAGTTTTCTGTATTTACGTAACACACACAGTCACAGGTTCTAGAACATCCGTATCAGATAAGCTTAACTGGAACTAGACGACAGTTTAAAACTGTATCCTGGACTTGGCAGCCCTATCTCGGAGCCCTCCTTTTAGTGGGCATTGCTCTAGTTATCCAGGCATAACCCACGATTTGTTCTCACAGGATGGGTATTCAGAGGGCCGATTCTAAATCGCTCCCGTATAGCGCAGCTGGTAAGCACATCGCCTGCTGAAAAAAGGTTCTGACATTGAGTTACAGAGCAGGATACAGTTTCTATTCCACCAGAACGTTTCAGAAGAGCTGAGACTCATCTGAAGAATTAAAACATTCATACGGAGATGGTTCGTTTGTAAAGGGTACACCCGATTTCTTGCCCCAAAGTCTAAGGACGCCATAATCTTCTAAAACTTAAATCCTAATCTCCCTTTAAAATTTCTGATAACTCATCCTGACATAACCGACCCATTTTACTGTGTGATGTTTTACACACTAGCTGAAAAAGTGAAGCACCCAGAAAGGGAGGACAAAACGAGATGAAATTTCATGGGATGAGAGAATACATGGTTGCAATAATGAAGTGAAATTTAGAATGAACTTGGTACTAGGGGACCAGTAATAAGTTTGACACTGCGCCACTTCTGACGCGGATACATGGACTGATTCGGCTGGGAAGGGTGTCGTAAAGCCAATGTACCCTTTCCTGAGAAGAGCTGACAACATCGGTTGTAACTGGTCCTTGTAACCCTGGAAACAGGCATTGGGATGAAGTTGGCGTCTGCACTGGCTCTATATGTGTTTTGCTGGGGATAGATAGGGATCTTGCTGGCCGCAGGAGTACGTCAATACCACGCAGACAGTTGATAGAGACACGTGCCATGTGTGGACGAACATTTTATTGTCGAAAAATAGCACCTCTGTACTGTCGCATGAGAGGAAGCAGAGGAGGACGCAAAAGACAGGCAGAGTCCCCTCAATCTCTACCAACTGTGACGTAGAGAAAATAGCTCCACACACCATGACGGCAGGAGTAACTTCGCTCAGCCTTCCCAAATCATTGGAAGAACGATAGTCTCTGCAGTTCGCCGCCATACACGCCGACATTTGTTATCTGTAGTAGTGCAGAACCGCGATTCATCTCTGAGCGCAATGCATTGCCATTCATCAACATGCTTCCCGGCGACGACACCACTCTAATCGATGTCGTTTGTGTTATTGTGTTAACAGCAGCCGCTTAATTGGACTGCATCCTAGTCCGTCTGCTGCCAGTCTGCGACCAATAATGGTGAGGGACGACACGCCATATCGCAGGTAATCCATAGTTGTTCTCGGGTAGGAGGCGCAGATTTGAAGGGGTTGCGATGTGCCTGGTGCGCAATGCGACGGTCCCCCCTTGTGGTGGTCAGGTGTGGCCGACCGGATCCTGTGCCTAACCTCATGTTGCCACGCAATTAAATATCGGGACACTATCACAGCTGAATGCCTGACAAATCTGGATATTGCACGATTCGACCAGCCCATCAATGCAGACTCAGAGTCGGACAGGTGCTGGTGACGCGGCAATGGCTCTGAGCACTATGGGACTTAACTGCTGAGGTCATCAGTCCCCTAGAACTTAGAACTACTTAAACCTAACTAACATAAGGACATCACACACATCCATACCCGAGGCAGGATTCGAACTTTTAACGGTAGCGGTCGCACGTTTCCTGACTGTAGCGCCTAGAACCGCTCGGTGACGCGGCACCTCAGTGTTTTTCACAGAGATCATTCAACATCTAACGCTGTACATACCTCCCTTTTATCCTACCAGGCCTCATAAACTACTAAACATGAACTACACTAATGCGCTACGGTGGCCGTTATACCTATCACAGAGAATTTTTGTTCCAATAATTTACTGTCTGCCGATGGAGTCTACCAGTGAAATTTTCTGTTGACATCCGATCTTGTCCTCTAAGTGCTTCACTTTCATTAGCAGGAAGTGGATTTCACGAATATTGAGATATAAAAGCAACAGAGCACCATCCTATTGGTAACTGAGAAGTGCCGAATGATCAAAAAGTCATTATAAATTTGAAAACCGAATAAATCACGGAATAATGTAGATAGAGAGGTACAACTTGACACACATGCTTGGAATGACATGGAGTTTTATTAGAACCAAAAAAGTACAAAAGTTCAAAAATGTCCGACAGATGGTGCTTCATTTGATCAGAATAGCAATAATTAGCATAACAAAGTAAGACAAAGCAAAGATGATGTCCTTTACAGGATATGCTCAATAAGTCGACTCAACAATAGCTGTAGTCGAGGAATAATGTTGTGAACAGCACTGTAAATCATGTCCGGAGTTATGGTGAGGCATTGGCGTCGTATTTTGTCTTTCAGCATCCCTAGAGATGTCGGTCGATCACGATACACTTGCGACTTCAGGTAACCCAAAAGCCAATAATAGCACGGACTGAGGTCTGGGGACCCGGGAGGCCAAACATGACGAAAGTGGCGGCTGAGCACATGATCATCACCAAACGACACGCGCAAGAGATCTTTCACGCGTCTAGCAGTATGGGGTGGAGCGCCATCCTGCATAAACATCGTACGTTCCAGCAGGTGTTTATCAGCCAGGCTGGGGATGATGCGTTTCTGTAACGTATCAGCGTACCTCTCACCCGTCACGGTAGCAGTTACTGACGTTTTCCTGTCCAGCGCCATCTGTCGGACATTTTGTGAACTCTGTTTTTTGCGTTATAATAAAACCCCATGTCATTCCAAGCTTGTGTGTAAATTTTTATCTCTCTATCTACATTATTCCGTGGTTTATTAAGTTTTCAAATTTATACCGACTTTTTGATCACCCGGTACATACTGTCACTTTCTAGCCAAGCCGTGAACAAATTCAACTCCAAATGCCGCGTAATAAAAGGTAGCTCGTTCATAGTTCCTTTTTGCATAGGGGCTATGTTTTTGTATGCGAGGTGTTTTCATATTGCTGGCCTTTATCATCATAGAGCTTCTTTCTTTTTAAATGTGTGTATGTGAGCACAGGCTGTACGTCTTGTGTGAAGGTCAGAAGTGCTGCAGTCATGCTCTGTTACCTCATTAGGGCGACCGAGGCTACGTGCCGCTGAAATGGGAATCATTATCATAGAATGTGTGGAGGATGTGTACGTCTCGACTTACAAGTCCGGTAAAACATGCTGCATCAGAAACTGTGTATGTATTTGGGTATACATCTTGACGAAAAAGAATAATTAAATATGTAAACACAGAAACATTTCTACTTTTTATTGTCTATAAATTTTAGCGTCTATACTTGCTTAAGCATATCGACAGAGACTGACGATGAAATATATATATTTTTTATGAGAAACTAAAAGAATTAGTGTTACACTATTTCTCTGCTCTAATTTATGAATGGAAAACGCTTTTCCGTTTACCTCAGTAGACCTATGGGGTACAAATGTTGAAATTACAGATCTTTTTATGAAATGTCGTTGACAGAAGGGAAATATTATTACTAATGAATTAAACGCTGTACAAACATACTAAAATCATTCAGGTACGTATTACACCCACATTCAATTGTGGTTGTATTCATTCAATACTTCTAAATAATTACCATATCTGGGAGTATAACCTAGGGCAGCGAGTAATGTTTTCATATATCCAAACATGTGTTGCCTGGAGGAAACACCGGCTTGGGGGCTAGAACCACTGAAGAGGAAGTAATATGATGCGAGACCCTTGCGTACACAGCATTTAATCCTTCGAAGCTTCCAAATTAGTGACAAAAGTGAATACTGTGGTTGGTACTCGAACACATGTACGGATATAACAAGACTGTAGAATACTTGCAAAATGTTAGAACTATGAAATAAAAAATCGTTACAAATGGAAATATCTTGCTTAGGCAGAGTACAAGTAACGTACAAAAAAGGCCATAATCGCCATCATTATCATCGATAATGAAGAAGGAAGAGCAATTTTGAATCTGTGTAATACTTAGAGAGCGAAAAAATTGCAAATTCAGAGAAAGCAGTTAAATTGTGCTGTGTCTAAGTTTTGTGCTCATAACCTCTCATACACAAATATAGCGAGAAGTGGGACTAAACTGGTCAGTTGAGAAAATGAAGTAGGGGAGTACATGTGGTGCGTTCATGGCGTTTCATAGGTTAGAAGAAGCCTTCCCTTTCAGATCACAGATCAATTGCCTGCCGAAATCGAAGATACCTCAGTGAAATTAGTCTCAGAGAATGCTCGTCCCTGCACATCAGAAATTGAAAAGTTAACTATGATATTAGCAAGCTGCAGGAGAATCCATGGTCAGATCTAAGAATTAGTATCACATACTGAAAGTTGTGCCATTCACACATGACATCTTTGGCGCTCTATTATCGATTGCTTCCGCCCTGTGTTGGTCTCGGGCCTGCTGCTGGGAGGCCGGGAGGACGTCTGGTCACAAGAGGGATGCCTAAACAGCAGCGGACGCAGATACACTGGTCAGAACATAATGATCACCTACCTAGTGACCTCTATGTTCACCTTTGGCACAGATAACAGCGGCTACACGTCGTGGCATAGAAACAGTGAGGTCTTGGTAGTAGGGAGTTGGCACCACATCTGCATACACAAGTCACCTGCTTCCCGTAAATTCCAGAGGGGGAGGGGGGGGGGGTGTGCAATGACCTCTGACGTCACATTCAATCACATCCCACATCTGGCGAGTTGGGGGGTCAACACATCAGTTGAAACTCTCCACTGTGAAACTCTCCACTGTGTTCCTCGAACCACTCCATCACGCTCCTGGCCTTGTGGCATGGCAAATAATCTTGTTGAAAAATATCTGTTCCGGTGGGAAACATGACCGACATGAAGGGGTGTACATGGTCTGCAACCAGTGTAAAATAGTCCTCGGTGTTCATGGTGCCTTCCACGAGCTCCACTGGACCCACGTATGCCGACGTGAATGTTCCCCTGAGCATAATGGAGCCTCTGCCAGCTTGCCTCCGTCCTGCATTTCAGCTGTCAATGTGCTGCTCCCCTGGAAGACGACGGATTCGCGTCCTGCCGTCGGCACCATAAAGGAGGTATCGGGGCCCAACAGACCATGCTACGCTCTGCCACTGCGCCAATGTCCAGTGCCGACGGGCACGTGGCCAATACAGTCCTGATTGTCGATGTCGTGGTGTTAACATTGGACCACACATGGGTCGTCGGCTGAGGGGAAACATCGTTGTTGGTGTTCGGTGCATTTTGTGTCGAGACATATTTGTACTCTGCGCAGCATTAAAGTTCCGCCACAGTTCGCCGCCTGCCCTATTTTACCAGTCTGTCAAGCCTACGACGTCCCAGATCCACAGTGAGGGATGGCCTCCCAACCCCACGACGTCTGGCTATGGTTTCACCTTGATTTCGTTACGTGTTGAAGACACTCACCACAGTACTCGCTGAACATCCCACAAGTCCAGCAGTTTCCGAAATGATCGTGCCAAGCCTCTGGGCTAACACAATCTGCCCTCGTTCAGACTCAGGTAGATCGGGGGCTTTTCACATTCTACAAATGAATAGCACGCTCACTGACACTACAGGCACCCTATGTGTGTGTGCCTAGCAGTCTTCCTACCTAGGTAATGCTGCTACCCCCTGGATGGGTTTTCGTCGGTAGTAGGTCGGTAGTCATAATTTTATGGCTGATCAGTGTATGAAGCTGTGCGCGTCTACATGTGAGGGAGCGACTTGCTAGCAGCTGTGGGTAGTTGGTGCGAACTTAGCTAGAAGACGGCGGCCTGGTTTGTGGATGGTTAGTGACGCCATCACGCCAGTTGGAGTGTCAACTATTCGACCGTTTAAGGATGCGAGCCTTTTTGGGGAACTGTTGTGTGTCCGTATTGTGGACTATATGGCGAGGCCTTTTTTCTAATGGGCAGTAACTTTGTTTTCAATCTATATGTGAACAACAGCAAACTTGTTCGTTTTCAGCCTGCCTGCTATCTGTGTCGTTCCTCTAGTCCGCTGTCGTGATCTAAAATCGCTCGTTTGTGTTTTGATATATGCCTGTATCTGGTAGATTTTCTGGCCACCTATTCGCGATTTGCATGTGTATTAAAAATCCAAAATTTGTTGTCTACGCGTGACTGTCTTGTTGGGTGTGCAAGACGCACTGTACATTACCTGCTCTAATTCTTTCATGTGATGCTTGCCATCATTCTTTAAAGTGCCTTGTATTTTATTAAAATAGTTTTCAAGGTACTTCCTCTTAAGGTTAACAGTAAACTACCTGCCGCTCATATTATTTAGTATCTTGCGCTTTTTAATAATAATGTTTAGCTCGCCGGTCTAACTCACTGATGGTTTTGGCATTTCGTTTGAACTGAGTTTAGCGCTTGGTGCTTACCCAATTGCCTTTATTCATTGACCTCCTGTATTTTATTAGAACGCTGTTTAACGCTTTCAGTGCTTAGCAAACTTATTTCATGCATTAGTTTTATATTTAACTCGATTAGTGTTTATAATTCTGCCTGTATGTGTGTATTATAGGAGACATTAGTCACTAATCGTCAGGGACCTCACTGTATTCTTTGGTCGATCTAATGACTTTCACCACTCGATTTTGTAATACATCTGTGGAAACGGTATCTACAGTATTTTGGTAAGGCAACTGCCCACCTGCTTGCATCAAGACCGTATTACTTTTCACTTGCGATTTTTCGAACTAGCCACCTGTGTGATAATTAACTTTGCACTTGTTTGTTTACCGCTGCGGCCGAACGGGATTAACTGATTACGTCTATATATTTGGTCGGATTTTACTGCCGTTTATTTGTCTGTAACATCTGAAATGAAGCGCTTGGTCTGTTTTGGTTTTTTATGTGCCAAATGTAGATGATTTGATGCAACTGATTCCTTCTCAATCCTGTTTGAGTAAATCTAAGAGACATCGCTTAGACCCGGGCTTTAGTGAAAGTTTAAAGTGATGTTTTGCTCTGCCATTACGCTTGGAAGCTCTCCGTGTTTAAATTTAAGATCATCCAAAATTGTTACTAATTTATGTAAATCCAGAAGTATTTCCACCAATTGTAACGTTGTTACATAGCCGCTGGCCGTTAATTCTGTTACTGCCATATTTGCCATAAAGTTCTTTGAAGTGTAATTCTGTCCTCTTAAGTTTAGTAGGTGTTACAGATAAACTTGTGCCATTTGTGAAGCTGTTAAGAAAAAATTTTGACAGGGCTTGACCTGTAACTCTTTGTTAAACACTTGAACTGCAGCTGCTTAAAACTTTTATTTTTGACCTCGCCGCCAAAGCCACTTATCATTGGGCGTTAAGCAGTTTTTGCAATTGCTTTTACTGATGTTCTTGAATAAGACGTTAATGAGAAACGTTTTGCTTTAATTATGATCTTCTTCAGATTCATCTCAAGAATTATATTTAAAGGTGCATTACCTCATTGTAAAAGGATTCATATTATCACATCAAGTAACTAATGAGGAAGTATTGAATAGAATTGTGGAGAAGAGGAATTTGTGGTACAACTTGACTAGAAGAAGGGATCGGTTCATAGGACATATTCTGAATCATCGAGAGATCACCAATTTAGTATTGGAGGGCAGCGCGGAGGGTAAAATCGTAGAGAGAGACCAAGAGACGAATACACTAAACAGATTCAGAAGGATGTAGATTGCAGTAGTTACTGGGAGATGAAGAAGTTTGCACAGAATAGAGTAGCATGGAGAGCTGCATCAAACCTGTCTCTGGACTCAAGACCACAACAACAACAACAACAATTTTCGTGTTAATAAATCACTGTTCTAATACACTTTATTTTGTGGTTCCCGTTATTTTCCGCTGCCCAACCAGCTTCCTACCGCTTCAAAGGTTGTGGTGTTCAGTTAGTATTAGTAACAGAAAGTTGGTTGAAACCGGAAATAAATAGCAACGAAATCCTGGTTGGAAGATTTATCATAAGGATAGGTTAGTCGTCAATGGTGGCGTCGAATTTGTTGCAGTAAAGAATTCGATAATATCTAGCGAGGTGAATTAATCTACATGAAGTTAAGGTCAATTAATTTAGTGAAGTTAAGGTTTTATAGATCACTTGTGTCAGGAGCTGTAGTGGTAGACTTGTAAAATTTCGTGAATAGTTTTCCTGATGATGCTGTTGTATAGGTGGTGACTAACTTGACAGATATAGATCGGGAGAGTCATACTATCAAAAGTGGTACCAGAAGCTGTGATTCGTGTCACATTATTCAGAATATCTCGTTCGAAAATTACTTCGAGTAGGCAGAGAACTAACTTGTCAAGGTAATGTCTTATACCTCCTAGCAGCAAACAGACCTCAACTTGTTGGCTCAGTTAACGTAGAGGAGGAGGTCTGTGATCATAAGGCTGTAATAGCATCAACGACTACGGCTATTACAAGGAATGTTAAGAGAGGTAGGAAAATATCTTTGCTTAGCAAATGTGACAGGATTCAAATGGACGAGTATCTGAATAGTCACCATCAAATACTCAGTGCTGAAGACTGTGGAGCACAAATGAAAAAAATTCAAAAGATCGTTCAATGTGCCTTAGAGAAAAATGTTCCGAGAAACGTCTTAAGAAATGAGAAAGACCCAACGTCTTTTAATAGCCGTGTGAGAAAACTGGCTACTTAAACAAAGAGAGCTGCATCATAGAGTCAAGTGACAAAAGTTGAACGAAGAGATAATGAACGTAAGGAGAGTAATGACAGAAATGTTTAATGACTCTGAATGAAAAACTTTGTCAACTAATCTGACTTAAGACCAAAAGACATTTTGGTCTTACGTAAAATCTGTGACCCTGATGGTACAGAAAAGAAGAATCACAGAAAGAAGACTAAGATATCGAAGTCGGCCTTCCGAAACTGTTTCACTGCGGAATATTGGAATATGACCTCTCCTTTCAGTCATCGCACGAACTTAGAAATGGCAAGTATTGAGATAACTGATCGCGGAATAGAAAAACAGCTACCTGATCGCAGAATAGAAAAACAACTACTATCGCTTTGGAGCAGAAAGGCGTCAGCACCAGATGAGATACGAGTGCGATTCTACAGAAATAATGCGAAAGAGCTTGCTTCTCTTCTAGGAGTGGTTCATCATAGGTCGCTTTAGCAACGAAGCGTATCTAGCGAATGAAAAAAGTGCATGTCATCCCCGATTTCAAGAAGGCTCACAGGACATATGCAAGTAATTACAGGCCTATATCGTTGACGTAAATCTGCTGTAGAATTATGGAACACACCTTATGCTCATACATTACAACGTTTTTGGAGAACGGAAATCTCCTCTGTATAAATCAACATGGATTCCGCAACTCGCTCTATTCTGTCATAAGATCCACAGCGCTGTAGATATTGGCGCTCAGGAAGATGCCGTTTTCCATGACTGCCATTTAGTGAAAAAAATACGTGCGTATCGAGAATCGGACCAGAGTGGTCACTGGATTCTAGATTTTCTTGCAGATAAAACTCGTCGCTCTTAACGGAACAAAATCGACAGATCGGAAGGTAATTTCTGGAGTACCTCAAGGAAGTGTGATAGGACTGCTACTGTTTTCAATGTATATAAACGATCTAGTAGAATGCGTCGGAATCTCTTTAGGGCTGCTCGCAACTGATGCGCTTGTCTGTAAGGCGGTAGCAATCGCACAAGACGAGAACAATTAGTAGAAGGACCTCCAGAGGATTGCTGAATGGTGCAATGTTTAGCAGTTGACCATGGAAGTCAATAACTGTAATATATTGCGCATATGTAGGATAAAAGATCCATTACCATACAACTACACTGTTGATGACAAATTGCTGGAAATAGTAACTACTGTAAAATGCCTAGGGGTATCTGTCCGGAGCGACCTTAAGTGGAATGACCACATAAAATTTTTAAAATGAAAAGCAGATGCCTGACTGAGATTTGTAGGAAAACTCTTAAGGAAATATAATCCATCCACTAAAGATGTGGCTGATGTGGTTTATTGCCGACCGACTCTTGATCACTGTTCAAAAATCTCAGATCCTTAGCAGGTAGGACTGATAGAACAGGTACAGTAGATCCAATGAAAAGCGACCCGTTTCGTCACGGGATCGTTTAGTCGCCGCGAGAGCGTTGCAGAGATACTCAACGAACTCCAGTGGCAGACGCTACAATTGAGGCATCGTGCACCACGAAGAGATTAACTATTGAAATTTCCAGAGAGCACTGTCCGGGAAGAGTCGGACAACACATTACTTGCTCACCCTATAACGCACCTGTCGGGACTTGCTATTTAACTATCCCGATTTACTAAAATTCTCACCATGAATGCAGCGGACAACCCAACGCAGTGTTACAACAAAATTTCATGTATACACGGTAATAAATTTCACTTTTTACATGCAGGAAGTGATAATTTTGAAGTTAGAAAACATAAAACTGAACAGTGACAGGGCGCGGAGTTAGGGAAGTTGAACGTACTGGAGGTTTCCTGAATGTCAAAAGGGAAATTAAAAAAAAAACATTTATTTGACATTAGTAGTCTAAACAAGAACCAGACATTACTGCACAGTTGTACCGTGTTCTGTCGTATTAATTGTTAGCGAAAAGATTAGTTCCCCAAAGAATTGTCTATACGAGTACAAGGAAATTCTCTTTTCTCGATCACCACAAACGCACACAGCTGTCCTCAGAGCACACACCACAACAACGATAGACTCCCACATACTACTTTCGATGCCGTTGCAATAAATGAAGTCTTCGTCTAACGAGTGCAGTTCTGTCACAGGCATGATAAGACGTTTTATGCATTGTTTATTGTCATTACACATTCTACGGTTTCTGTGTTGTTTATGTTATGGAAAATTGTTCACTAAAATAATATCTACAGAGTGATCACAAAGTCCCATTACCCCCATGTGTCACATAGATGTTAATCAATTGTTTTTCTTATTCTTGCAGGTGCTGATATACGTGGAAATAATGCCTGATGAGTCCACTCACACCATGGAGGAGCGGATCGTAATGAGCATGTAGTCTCACGGACAACCCGGCACAAGAAAGTTAATGACAGTTATTCAGCATAATTTTACCACAAGGTTTCAGAAATCTTTTCCGCCAAAACGAACAATTTTAGAGCTGGAGAGAAAGCTATTTGCGGATAGTGGCATAAAAGATAAGTCGCTATTAGGATGACCACCAGTTCGACTAAAACGTTTGTGGAGGCAACAGCGTCTATCGGACGTTCTCTAAAAAAGTCCACTCGCAAACGGTCCCAGAATTCGGAGTTTCATATTCGATATTAGAAAAACATATTAAGAATGTTCTGAAGTTAAAGGCACTTAAACCTTTGTCTGTAAACTAATTATGTGGTAATGACACGCAAAAAATGTCATTAGACTTGTGGGCGAATTCTCGATGTCTTTACAACTCTTCCGTGAAGGAGGAAAATGTTTTTCTCGGACGAGTGTGCAATATATTGCTGTGAAAAGGCGAGAAACATTTATTTCTTGAGTAAAAATATGCAAATTTTAAAGAAAACTGTAGGTTTTTATGAACACCTTTAACGCATCTCACCATATATTATTATCCTAGCTGTAGTGTCTGCAACCCACTTAGTAGATCCACATTTCTTCGACGGTACTTTGAATCACATTATGCATCTAACCATGTTACGTGATTGGTTTATTCCATATCTGCGAGATTGAGACTGCCCTATCTTATATGTTTCCGGCAGGTTGGGGCACCATCCCAATATACTACTGCTTTTAGAGAATGTCTCAGGATGTATTTGTATATAAATGGATTTGATGTGGTTCTGATCATCTGCCTGCACCTTTGGAATGGCCTCCCCGAGGTCTGGATCTGTCATCTTGCGACAATGCATTATGGGGGTTCATCAAAAAGAAGGTCGCTGCTGTCACATGTTACGAGACAACTGACGAACTTAAGGATGCTGTTCGAAGTGCTTTTACAGTCATCACGCCAGCAATGTTCAGCAGAATTTCGTATCGTACATGGAGGAGAATCATATTCTGTTAGGAAAAAGACTGTGTACACCCAGGTACTGGAATACATAATCAAGATTGGGCGCACTACCTCAAAGTTTTTCTGTGACAAGATACCACGTTAACACCTGGTGGTTACAATTAAAGTGCAGCTACTCACAGAGTAATTATCGTAAGGAACCAATACTTGGTAGATTTTCTAACATGTTAATGCAGAAATTATTTACGCTGAAAAACATAGTTCCAATTCTGGCCACCAGGTGAAAATCTGGCGCTGTGAATGGTTCAAAACGGCTCTGAGCACTATGGGACTTAACTTCTGTGGTCATCAGTCCCCTAGAACTTAGAACTACTTAAACCTAACTAACCTAAGGACTTCACACACATCCATGCCCGAGGCAAGATTCGAACCTGCGACCGTAGCAGTCCCGCAAATCCAGACTGCGCGCCTAGACCACCGCGGCCGGCCGCTGTGAATGCACGTAACACGTATAATGTTTCCACATGTAACGGATTAGGAACGGGACGTGGGCAACAAAAGTCAAACAAGTGAGAAAAGCATAATTTTGATTTTATTATTAAGCACCTCTTACACAACTTGTTCAAAATGAGCAACGGATATGTTGACGAGCTGCTGCACAGAGCCAAATTAGCAGCTGGTGGCCAAAATTGGAACTAATATGTTTCCAGTATAAATACAAATGTTCCGCATTAACGTATTAGCATATCTACCAACTTTGGCTGCCATGCGATAATTAAAGGCCACACTGGACATCAGTGAGTAGCTGCACTTTAATTATAACCGGTATAATGCGCCCATTATGAATGTGTGAACACGCGATAGAGGGAAGTGGGACTTCGGTGATAATTCTGTACAATTACTGTTTCGCTCATGGAGAAATATGACAACATTTATGCAAATAATTACATACACTATTAACAGGTGGCGTTACTTATTACATTTACAGAACACTGGCGCATACTTCAAAACGCCTCACCTTGGATTATCAACTGAAATTAACAAATACTCGAATGAAAATTATGCAGTGCCTTTATGTTTCGAAATTGAGTGTCTTTAACTGTATGTTACTGTCTCGACGTAACATTGTCGTTACATCACATACGTCTCGCCACAATGAGAAAATTCGAGAAATTAGAGCTGATAGGTAGGTTAACCCACAATCATTGTTTCCACGCGGCTTTCGTGAATGGAATAGGGAAGGGGGGGGGGGGGAAATCAGTCAGCGGTACCAGACGTACTTTCCGCCACGCATCGTCAGCTGGCTTGCGGAGTATTGATATAGATGATGTACAACTACAAGAGTCACCACAAATCGGTAGTCTTGACTAATGTGTCATTTAACAATTTTTTGCATGAACGATAGCTTAGATACGCTCAAAAAATGTTCACATTACCGGTTTCTGCAAATTGTTGCCATCTTCAGATGTGATTTATTAACAAAGAGATTCGTACACACAAAAAAATATAGCTAGGCTCTTTGACTATCTTAAAAGCATTTGACATTTAACTGATGGTAGCCATACAGCCACATGATAAAAGATAGTAATTACAATAACGTCCTGCGTTGTAATGTTAAATAAGAATATGGGAGAAGAGCGCGTAGTGTGTATTCTACTTTCATTTGTGCCTTAAATAGAAGAGGAGGGGTAGAGATTTGTGGCAGCACTTGCGTCCAACTTCTACTAATGTCCAGAAGCACTGACGTATACCTGTACCATATATCCTATGTGACGGCGTAATAGTTACAACGCGTACAGCTATTTTTATGATAGAAATAAATGCAAGATTTGGTATATATGCCAGTGCAGAGATTTGCTCAAACTCCCTCTTTAGTAGAAACAAGCGCAAGACGCAATTCCGCAGTGAATTGTCATCGTTATTTCAGTAGCACCACAGTCATTATTGACAAACCCGATGGGTTATGTACAGTAAGCGGTAGTTGGCATAACACAGAATAATTAACTGAATCGAATAGCTGCTATTGTTTTAGCAGCAAATATTAGTTATCAGTGACTCGTTCAAACCAAACTCTGTGTCGAAAGCTGGAGCTCGCAAATAATAGCGCTGAAGGACGACGGACCAGTTATGCAAAACAACTCAGCAGCTCGGTTAGGGTAATCTACACGTTAATGGTGCTCCACAAATTGCAGGTGTTAAGGAAGTTAACGTGTCGCGATTTACGACGGAGCTTCTACACGCTCATATTAGGAATAACTTACGCGGTAGCAAATATATTGTTGACTTACTAAGAATGCTGATCGACTCACTTCGTGAGCGGTTACACTGGAGATATGCTATTTAAATTTAAAGCGTATCAGCATATAGCCTCATAAGTCGACTGTGCAAATTAAAATATATTCAGACTTATGTAAGTAACTATAATGTACACAGAAGTCAAACCAATAGACGTTCTTTAGACGTGCGCCATGTAAATCTTCGTGTTAGACTACGTAATTGAACACAGAGATCAGACTGATCTTCTGTCTTCGGAATAGAGGCGTGTTGTCGTTATTATTAACTTGTGTGATCTAATATTTGCTGAAGATACCTGTCTATTACAGAAGCTCAGTTTGTAAACTGGGTAAAGTAATATTGAACTGTATTTGTATGTAATGCGTTTGCAAACAGTCAAAATTTTTGGTCAGCCCTACTTTAGTTGCGTGTTAAAAAACTACTCTCTGTGTAACATACGTGAGGAACACTGTCTGTCACAATTAACGCTACCCATGAATGACAGAGCGGCTGTGCTGTTTCATCTATGGGAGTCCGTCAAAATGTAATAAGTAATACGTTTTTGACCAAAATAGGAATTTTGCAATGAGTTTAAAGTTCCTGTCACGTTAGACCGCGTCTGGAAACATGCAAACATGGTGTGTCCAATCGTCAAATAATTTTTGATGGGTTTGCGCCTTAAAAGCAGAAGCGTGACACAATTGTATTTTAAGATAGTAGTATACAAAAGCTCCATTGCGGTCATAGAACGTTGGAAATCCAACCGTAGATGTTTAGCGCCGGTTGTCTAATATTGTGTTTTGTAGTCAGTATTAGAAAGCCTTAGGACCTGTCGCGGAATTTCTTAGAAATGGTCGTTTATCATTGGCTATCGGTACGGTCTGGTTCATGAAGTACAGTTGTTACATATGAGAGTGGATACCATTATCTTTGGTACAATATTTCTTTTTGCAACATTTTAAATGAGGTTCTTGTATATCCATCCTTGTGACTGGAGGTCTGGGTGACTACGGCCGTTCACCTGTATAAGAAAATGAAACACCTACAGCCGTCTATATGAAGTCATTTATTGTTACTGGAGAGACATTACTGTTACACGTAGTCTGCGTAAACCAGTTATGTTAGCCATTGGTGCATCGTGTATATGGATGGTGTTAACCCTTTCAGCATTAGCTAAGGCCTGAAGATGGTGCACTGAAGCGCCGAAACTGGTAGCTTTACAATGAATGACATCATAAGGACGGCTGCACATGTTTCATTTTAAAATGAGGCTCCATTCTCTGGAATGTTACTTTTCGAATTAAATCCTTATATGGTGAGAATAATAAAACTGCATCAAATAAAATGATTCGCGCAAAGAGAACATAATTCAAAATTAGTTTACTGAGAAGTATGAGTATATACTTCACCAAACTGTTCATATCATTTCGAGGGAAATCGCTTTCTTCGTTGAAACAAAGAAGTGCAAGCAAATGATATTTCAAAAAGAAAAAAAAGTGGTTCAAATGACTCTGAGCACTATGGGACTTAACTTCTGAGATCATCAGTCCCCTAGAACTTAGAACTACTTAAACCTAACTAACCTAATGACATCACACACATCCATGCCCGAGGCAGGATTCGAACCTGGGATCGTAGCGATCGCGCGGTTCCAGACTGTAGCGTCTAGAACTGCTTGGCCACTCTGGTCGGCTTCAAAAAGCAATTTCTACTTTCGCTGAAATATGGTGACGTGCTCAATAAGAACATAATTCAGTTGCTGGATCCCGTCAAAAGAGACTATCGTTGTTGTAACAGTGTCGTGTAGTAATACTGTTATAAAATGCATATTTGCGGGAACATATCCGCAAGTGGTAGAAAGCATTCAATTTGCAGGGATAAACTCTTTCAGTTTAATCAAAATTCATTCTTAAATCTCGGTGCTTTGTGGGCCTGAAATTCTGTAACTTCTACAATTTGTTAGTGTAGGTTGCTAGTTCAAGCATCGGATTAATATTATCAGGCACAGAAATATAAACGGAACTATCGAAGGTGTCGGCAGAAGCGAGATAATCATCTATAATTTGATGCATAGAGTGGTCAGCCACGTCATTAAGGCACATCCTTTAGTGCTCGAGTTTGCAAGAACGGCGTACGACACCTTGGCAACCATAGGAGGATGACGTGGGATCGTCAAGACTCGGTAGAATCTCACATCTTGCCATAAGTGTTCTGTGCTGACAGGGAAAACATTAGACAGCATTTTCGGCAGTTTTATTCATTTTCTACCAAATGATGCTATGAGTAAAAATGAACTAGTTGAGGTCGTGCTGCAGTTGATCCAGAAACATGCCGATTCCATGAAGTATGTGCATGACAAAGTTGCGAATGCATCACACAAACTGGCAATTGTTTATTGAGTGATACACAAATACATACCGAGCAAGGTGGCGCAGTGCTTAAGGCACTGGACTCGCATTCGGGAGGACGACGGTTCAATTCTGCGTCCGGACATCCTGATTTAGGTTTTCCGTGATTTCCCTAAATCACTCCAGGCAAATGCCGGGATGGTTCCTTTGAAAGGGCACGGCCGACTTCCTTCCCCTTCTTTGCCTAATCCAATGAGACCGATGACTTCGCTGTCTGGTCTCCTTCCCCAAACCACCCTACCCAACCCACAAATACATAGAAATGGACTGAAGAAATTATATTAGTGCTACATTGATCCATTTAATATCAAAAGGACTGTGTCGAAAAAAGTCAGTGGAGTTGGCTTGCATTAATACAGATAAACCCTACAGTCTACAACATATTGAAAAGACGCAATTATATCATTGCGGTTATTGTTGCTATCACAGTTAAGGTGGCGTAACAGCTAGTAGACAGAACAACTTCCGTGGTTAACTGCAAGAGGCGGACGTTGCATGTTTGCGCAGTCTGTAAAGGCGAATGTGACATCGTGTGTGGCGGTGGTGGAAGAGGCGTATTTCCATAGGGAAGGTAGAACTGTTTTCGGAGCCCGCTGTACCACCCACCTTGCTGGAAAAGGGAGCCATCTGATGTCGCTTTCTCGTGAGAGCACAAAGGAGTGCCCAGGATCATTGGAGGCTCGCAGGCAATATAAAAAGAATGTAAATTATACTCATCATCAGATCAAGACTCTGCTATGGTCGCGGAATGCTCTTTGTGTTGGTGTTTGAGAGGAACCATAAAACTGTAGACTACGTCCAGATAAGAACTGACCTCTCGCATATATTAAATGTGGTGTTTTTCCCTTACAACCTTGTAGGGATGAAGTCTTTGACATCCTCGTAATATATAGGAACTTGTGGTACTTAATTTCATAGTCCGAGGATCTTGTTTGTAACTTTCGTTAATGTAGAACATGTCCAATGGTTTCTAAAAAATAATATATTCAGTGAATCGTTGTAATATATAGGAACTGGTGGTACTTATATATTTACATATTCTGTGGATCTTGTTTATAACTTTCCGTTAATGTAGAACATGTCAAATATTTCTAAAAATAATATATTTCGTGAAAATGTAGCTCCCTGTTTATCATGTTCGTGAATGTTTTTAGTATAATCAGTGTTTAAACACTGACACACACACACACACACACACAGACACACACACACACACACACACACACACACACACACACACACACACAGAGAGAGAGAGAGAGAGAGAGAGAGAGAGAGAGAGAGACAACTAGTTTTTATTGTGAAACATGTTTATGCTATGGAAAGAATTGTCAAGAACTTGGGTTTTCAGTTATTCATTATCAAGACCTCTACCTCACTAGGAATTTGACCAACTACTTCTGTGGCTAATTTCCTCTTTTCTATGCAAGTCAGGTAGTGAATAGCGGACATCGTTTTTACTCCTAGTGCTATATGAGAACTACTGTGTGTTGTTCTCAGACTGGATCACTTGTTTACGGAAAAAATAGGTATAATGTTAGGCTTTTAATAGAACGGGTAGTTGGTTGATGAGACAGTGGGATGTACGTCACATGACATCCTTGTTCAAATTTTTGGTCATAAAATGCTTTAAATTTAAATAAATTCCATACGACATCCATGACTGGAAATGCGGGAAGTAAACTAAATTTCCAAAATTTCTAAAACAAAAATTCCACAATCACAGACATGGCGATAGTGACATATTTATACATGTAACAAGACCTTAAAGATGCGAAAGACTCCCATTTCCGGAGTTTAACAATGAGAACACGCAGAAAGTTTCAACATTCTGTTTTACATGTTGCTCTTTTGCAATGTTCTGTTTCAATTTTTGAAGTTTCACTACCTTTCGCACACATGTGTGGAATGTTTACCTAATTGTTAGTTGATAAAAATTGTGCACATAACCGTTCCGTAATTTTACCGAGATTGTCATTAACCTCTTTTTCTGCTGATGCAGTTCTGTCTTGAGATTCCTCGGCGTGAATCATCATATGGAAAACAACTCGGCTAAAGAGTGGATGACACACCATTCATCTCTTGATTACGACACTTGTATTATTTCTGCATTATTGATAAAGTAGAAGGTCAGGTGCGTTAAACAGAGTCGTAGAGGCTCTAGCATTGATCCCCCTGAGCCCCACCAGTGAGACGTGGCTGATTTGGATGATGAAGTTAAGCTACAACATACTGTGTAGATGGCAACAGTTTTGTGGTTGATTCACATGTGGTGAACTGTTGTAATACAAAGCCATTATAACTTTCCCCCTGCAGTAATCAAGTGCACCAAGTGAGTGCACCTTACAGTGATTGGGAAAGACTAACGTGCTTTCGTAATGTTTGTATTGTTCTTGCAGACTGCACAGTTTGGAACATAAGCATTTTCTGCAGCGTGTAACACAGTGGAGCATTTGGAGAAATGAAAAACTGGAACACTTTTTATTGCATAAAATAGTTTTATTTACTTAGAAGAAAGAAGTGGGAGGTGTGTGCAGGAGGAGGTGGGGAATGGACGGAGGGGCAGGCGGGGGCGCCGCCCTGCCGGCCTAGTAGACGATCCTGTAGCCGTGCTGCTCCACCGGCTCCACGCTGTAGGCCACGTGCACGCCGGACGCGTAGGCGTAGGGCGCGGGGGCGACGACGGCGGCGGGGGCGGCGGGGGCGGCCACCGAGTAGCCCAGCGGCGACACGACGCCGCCCAGCAGGCCGGGCGCGGCCGCGGCCACAGCCACCAGCGCGAACAGGAACAGCTGTCCAGGGAAAAAAGTTAGCTGTGTCAGTGAAACAAAAAAAAGTACAATTTTATTTTATTGTGCGTTTTTTTCCTCATTTCATTTCGAATACGCCAAAACGATGGGCTCAATTAAATTTGAATTTAATCTTGAGAAGAACCACAGTATGTAAAAAGGTTGCTTTTTTAAATTGATGATGATGAGGTCCCATACTCCGAGGAGCGCAGGAAACGATGCGGGAGACCTGCACCACCGACTGGGCAAGGTCGTAGCGGAGGTGGTTTCCCATTGCCTTCCTCCGACCGTAATGGGGATGAATGATGATGATGAAGACAACACAACAACACCCGAGGCAGGTAAAATCCTTGACCTCGTCGGGAATCGAACCCAGGACCCCATGCCCGAGAACGCTACTGCAACACCACGAGTTGCGGACTTTTTTAAAATTACATTATTAAATATTACACTTGACGTCTCAATTCGTGACCATTTGTCAAGAATGCATCGTTTGCTGCAGATACGTTCCTAGAGATACGTGCAGGGAATCAGCATTTAGTGACGAATATACTGTGTTGAAGCAGTTTTGTCTGTTGCAGCCAGCCTGGGATAACGAACTTGAAGACACGTGTCACAGTGCAATAGTGCACAGCCGTAGCATTAACTTTTGTGATGGCTTGATATACTGTGAACTGCAGGAAATCCGTTACAGCAGAAAAAAAATGTTCAAATGTGTGTGTAATCTTATGGGACTTCACTGCTAAGGTCATCAGTCCCTAGGCTTACACACTACTTAACCTAAATTATCCTAAGGACAAACACACACACCCACGCCCGAGGGAGGATTCGAACCTCCGCCGGAACCAGCCGCACAGTCCGTTCTACATCGACATCTACATCCATACTCCGCAAGCCACCTGACGGTGTGTGGCGGAGGGTACTTTGAGTACCTCTATCGGTTCTCCTTTCTATTCCAGTCCCTTAGTGCTCGTGGAAAGAATGATTGTCGGTATGCCTCTGTGTGGGCTCTAATCTCTCTGATTTTATCCTCATGGTCTCTTCGCGAGATATACGTAGGAGGGAGCAATATATTGCTTGACTCCTCGGTGAAGGTATGTTCTCGAAACTTCAACAAAAGCCCGTACCGAGCTACTGAGCGTCTCTCCTGCAGAGTCTTCCACTGGAGTTTATCCATCATATACCCCGACCGGCACGGTATTTTTTTTCTTGTTTATGTAGCTAATTTGCTTTGTATGTTGGACCGGAAGCCTCACACTGGCATCAGATTAGTTGAGGAGAGCAAGGGACTCAACGTCGTCACTCACGAAGATTTGGGTGAGCAGAGGATATTTACCACACAATTTGACTTATGAGCTGACAGCAACACCAATGGAAGTTAGAGTAGAGTCACTGACACCTGTGACCGTGAGTCACATGTTTTGCAAAACTATTTCCACAGGACATAAGACGAAGTGTTCTCAGTTGTGTTCAGAGAAAGATACATGATCGTCACAGTCTCACATCACAACTATCATCGCTACATTGCAACGGACACGCAGATATGACTGACATCGATGCTTACATCGATTCAAAACCAATCCTCCGCTGTCAGTTCAGAGCGGCTTTGAATTTGCGAAATGTGTATCGTGCCCAGTCGAGATTACTTTGAAGGTGAATAAAAGTTTCAATCACTTATTTCCTTTGCAAGTGATAACTATTTACCGAGCTCCTAGACGCATCTTGTACATTGACGGGGCAATATCAAGCAATTCAGTGGTGCAGATAAGACTGTATATTTCTACATCTACATACATAATCTCCGAGCCACCGTATCGTGCGTGACGGGGAGTACCCTGTACCACTAATGGTCATTTCCTTTCCTGTAACACTCGCCAACAGAGCAAGGGAAAAACGACCCTCTGTACGCTTTCGTATGAGCTCCACTCTGTCCAATCTCATCTTCGTGGTCGTTACGAGAAATGTACGTTGACGACAGCAGAACCGTTCTGCAGTCTGTCTCAAATGCCGGTTCTCTAAATTTACTCAGTAGTGCTGTCTTCATTTAATCCGACCTGGGGTGCATCCCAAACATTCGAACGGCAGTGAACATGGGTCTCACTTGTATCCTATTTATGCGGCCTCCTTTACAGATGTACCACAATTTCCTAAAATTCGCCAAGTAAACCGAAGTCGACCATTAGCGAGTGATTTATCTAATAAATAATCTCAAACGATAACAAAACGGGAAATATTTTATTGGTGCCTTTTAATTTGAAACCGACATTATTAGAACCACATTGCGCATTCACGCTGGGACGGTTCCTGTCGTAACGATGTTAGAACACATTATTCTGCGTATCCCAGGAGTGGCCACATGTCTGTAATTAAGTTATTATAGTTACCACGCAGTAACGCACGTTTCAGGAACAATTGCCCGAGAATGACACGCATACACTTGGGATGTGGAAGAACCATAATGTCTGTAGAATGTACAAAGTCATTTCACAGTGAGTTTGCTATGTTATTTGTCTCACAGTCCGCGCCCATTCCATTCCCAGTAATAATTTTTCGAAGATTTTTGTAGGCACTCATTTACTTTTCTTACGGAAAACAAAGGTATTCGCAAAAATATTAAGAAATTTGTTCCATATATTTCCGAAATATTGGGCAATTTAATTTATTACCTGGCATCAAAAGCTGAGAAAAGATTTTTTCCTTAGACACGTTCCGTGCGAACATTTTTTAGAAGTGTTTCTCCATTGACAAGTGAAACAATTCATTTATTTCAGAGTGGTACGCTTTACTCAACAAGGTTATTGCACTTCTTTGCAGAAGTTCCTTACGTATGTTAAGAATGACGCTATAAATTAGCGGAGAGCGGTTCAGAGTTGATGTTCCAACATACTAAGAATAATGCTATAATGGCGTTTGTTACGTTAACTGTACGGAACTAAGTCCTGTTCGAAGCGGTAGGAAACTAAATCGTAAAACTACTGGACAGAGTAACCGGTGGACAAATATTTGTTGCAGAACAGTCACAGAAAATGTGTACTGGCTTAAGTGGCAATGTAAGAATGGCGAATGACGTGTAGTTATTTTAACTTCTTAACGGTTCATAGTACGAAAGCGTGACCATAATTACTGTTACGGAACTATAGCCATTCCAATTTACGAAACAGATTACTCCATCTGAGAACACATGTGGATCAAAACAAAGTGCGATAAGTTTATTTAAAAATGCGTTCTCACACTTAGATGGTCAGTGCCATTGATGTACAGTTTATTAGACGTATGATTTTTTTAACCACAGAAAAAACACCGTATTTACTTTGACAATTATTGCACAGTTTAATGAGACGTTATTGACACAAACGATTCCATATTTGTACTGTGGCCTGCATCGGATGCTGTTTTACGACTATGAAAGTAGGCAACACGCGTTTCTATACAGATATGCGGGCAGCCGATCCCAACACCTGCCTCGGCTTCGCTGAGGCCACTTCGGCGTCGTATTTGTATTTGATTCGATTAGTACGGATGTTCAGAGGCAATCGTGCCCGTGTGACGGCTAAAATGCGTCCACTAAAAAGGTTGCTGACATGGCTGAACCATAAGGTGGCCATCTCCCAAAGCGCAAAACATCCGAAATCTGCTGGACTCTATTGTTATAAGGCAGTGATCAATAATGTTCTTTATGCCATACATATTTAGAAATTTCTACAGCGAATCAGGCATCTATATGAGGTATCTGTAACGCCTGGATGACAAGTTAAATGAGAAAATACTCGGCGCCGCTTCTTGTAATGCACGAAATGGAGCCGGACACGTGGTGAGGCAGAGAATGCTTGTGGCAGGACTTACGAGCTTGTACATGGCGGCGGAGCGGGCGTCGACTGGCTGGCAGCTGCTGGAGGAGCGAGTGATGCTGCGGCAGTGCCGACGGGCCTTTATATAGCGGCGCCCCGCCCCGCCCTGGGCGGCCTTCGCGAGTCTCCGCCGCCCAGGGGCGACGGACACGCCGAACCGCCGCTACCACCAGCACAGCTGCAGGGCCGGGTACACGACCGTCTCACATGTTCAAGTTCTGAAATCTGGGGAACAGCCGGGGTCTGGCAATTCGCCATTTTATTGGCTTTAGAAGGGACTCATGCAGTGACTGGACGAAATACACCGAAGAGCCAAAGAAACTGGTACACCTGTCAAAATCGTGTAGAGCCCCCTCGAGCACGCAGAAACGGCGCAACACGGCGTGGCATGGACTCGACTAGTCTTAAATAGTGCTGGAGGGACTGGACACCATGTGTCCTGCAGAGAAGTCCATAAGTCCGTAAGAGTACGAGGATGTGGAGGTCTCTTCAGAACAACATCTTGCAAGGCATCCCAGATATGGTTAATGGTGTTCATGTCTGAAAAGTGTGGGGTGTCGCATTGTCCTGCTGGAGTTGCCCAAGTCCGTCGGAATGCACAATGGACATTAATGGAAGCAGGTGATAGGACAGGATGTTTACGTACTTGTCACCTGTCACAGTTGTATCTAGACGCATCATGGGTCCCACATCACTCCATCTGCACTGCTTCACACCATTACAAATGGTTCAAATGGCTCTGAGCACTATGGGACTTAACATCTGTGGTCATCAGTCCCCTAGAGCTTAGAACTACTTAAACCTAACTAACCTAAGGACATCACACACATCCAAGCCCGAGGCGGGATTCGAACCTGCGACCGTCACACCATTACAGAGTCTCCATCTCCACCAGGCAGAACAGTCCCCTGGTGACATTCAGGATCAATGGACTCATGAGGTTGTCTCCATACCCGTACACGTCCATCCACTCGATACAATCAGGAACGAGACTCTTCCAATGAGGCAATTTGTTTTCAATCATCAGCAGTCCAATGTCGACGTTGTCGCGCCGAGGCAAGGCGTAAAGATTTGTATCGTGCAGTCGTCAAGAGTACACGAATGGGCCTTTAGCTCCGAAAGCCCATATCGATGATGTTCCGTTGAACGGTTAGCAGGCTGAAACTTGTTAATAGCTCAGCGTTGAAATCTGCAGCAATTTGCAGAAGACTTGCACTTCTGTCACACTGAACGATTCTCTTCAGTCGTCGTTGGTTCCATTCTTGCAGGATCTTTTTCTGGCCGCAGCAATGTCGATGATTTGATGTTTTACGGGATTCCTGATATTCGTGATACACTCGTGAAATGGTCGTACGGGAAAATCCCTTCTTCTCTACCTCGAGATGCTGTGTCCCATCGCTCGTGCGCCGACTACAACACCACGTTCATCTCTTCATAATCTGACATTGTAGCAGCAGTAACCGTTCTAACAGCTGCGCTAGACACTTGTTGTCTTATATAGGCGTTTCCGACCGCAGCGCCGTATTCTGCCTGTTTACATATCTCTGTATTTGAATACGCATACCTATATCAACTTCTTTGGCGCTACAGTGAACTACTGCAAAAAGGGAAATGAAACACAAGCCGTTCACTATATATGTGATCAGTTCCGAAGCCATCGAAATCACAGTCAGCAACCGTCCAGACACCTATCAGGTTGGTAGCGTTTTTCCATTAGTTTAATAAACACAACAGATATACGTAATACATACTTTAATCATCAATAAAGTGGCCTCCTTCACTATTTACAACAGTCTGCCAACGCTGGAGCATCTTTTCGATTCCCTACTGTAAAAATCACGTGGTTTTGAGGCGAAGAACTCGTCGAGCCATGTTCGGATCGCACTTCCATCCGGAAAAGGAAGTTCCTCGAAGGTAGTTCGACAGAGAGCGGAAAAGGTGAAAAATCTGATGGCGCGGGATCAGGTGAACCAGATGGTGCGCAATGATTTCCCAACCTAACTCGTGTACAGTGTTTTTCGTCAGTCTAGCAGAATGCGGGCGGGCGTCTTCGTGGAGTGTCACCATCTAATGCAGTCTTCCTGGTCGTTGTTCTTGTATTGCATCTGTAACAAGTCTCAGGTGTTGACATCAAATGTCAGCGGTGGTGGCTACACCTCGGGGAAGCAGTTCGTCGCTAACCGTACCGTCGCTGTTCCACCAGATCCACAGTTCATCACACTTTTTGGTTCTCGAGTACACTGGCGTGGGTCATTGTCGATTAAATCTTTTAAACGATCTTCATCAAACCACGAAGGTCTTCCTGAATGCGCAGAGCCACTAACATCAGATCGATCCTCCTTAAAACAGGAAAACCATTTTCTTACCGTGCTTAGTTCAATGGCATTATCCCCTTATACGGCGCAAATGTTCCTGACTGCCTCAGCTGCTGTCACCCATGTACAGAAATCAAGCACAACAACATGCCGGAAATGTTACGATTTCTTCACTTGGAACTTTGTTTTCTCGAAACGATATAATATCTAACTTCAAACAGCAATAGTAAAGTGCAAATAGCAAAATGACATTCGATAAATAAATCCACTGAAACCGAAATAACATACCAAACAAAAACGCTATGAACTCGTGCACCAAACTAATATAACACCAAAGTACCCTGGACTCTCGATCAAAAGCTGACTTACAAGTTCCATCTACTAAGCATCCAACAGAAAACCCAAAATGCACTAAAACTACTTAACACGGGATCTAAATCTTTCGACAGTCATAACCTCATTCATGCAAATGTTGTATGGATTTACGCCCTTTCTAAGCTTCATCACTCTGTCCAAACTCTCGCTTTCCGTATCTTTTTACCCTCTCTGCGGCCCTCGTCCACATGCTATACCATCTAATAAAAGTTCCAACACCTACTCCACAAGCACTATGTTTTCCAAAAAGAATTCCAACCCTTGAGAAATGTGCACTCTTACCGAGTCTGTCAACATGTTCCAAATGGTTCAAATAGCTCTGAGCGCTATGGGACTTAACATCTGAGGTCATCAGTCCCCTAGACTTAGAACTGCTTAAACCTAACTAACCTAAGGACATCAGACACATCCAAGCTCGAGGTAGGATTCGAACCTGCGACCATAGCAGTCGCGCGGTTCCAGCCTGAAGTGCGTAGAACCGCTCGGCCACACCGGCTGGCCAACATGTTCCACCTTCCTTATATCTCCACAGACTACATTTCCATTCGCAGGGTAAGATCAGCACCCTTCCCTTTCCAGACCAACGAATAATTCCCGAAGTCTTCCCATTCTACCAAGTAATGCCTACTCTGTGTCTTCCATTTTAAATGAATGCTCCACACCACCAATTCCTGCATAACGGCAATCCTACCCGCCCCTTAACATCTACATTCCGTCTCTTGGCCTCTCACAATCCCCATCCCAAGAAATTTCTCGGGTCACTTCCTCACCACTCCCATCTGCATCCAGATCTCTCACCCAGTAAATTTACCAATAACCCACATTGCGCCTGCTTTACTTCAGACGGCGTTTCCATTTATTGCCTGTTGTCTGATGCCACAAACTTCTATCCTGCCAATCTTCAGCCGATAGCGCTCTCCTTTCCATGTCTTTGGCTATAGTTCTCCTGTACTTTGGCCTTGGCCTCCCTCAGCTCCTTCTCCATCGCGGAGACTAGTTGAAAGAACACTGCGGCAATAGCTGTTCCTACTTGCGCAGGACATGTCCATAACATCTCAGAGCTCGAGTATCAGTCCTATCCGTGACTGGTTCCTCAGCATCCATCTCAATTCTTGCACATTCATTCCTCAGCCGATCCAAGTGGGTCACTCTTACGTTCCGCCGTAAACCGTCCATTTCGACAGCGTCAATTTTTTTCCTCTCTGTAAGTGTCCAACACTTTTGAGCCATATGTTAGGATACTTTCAACCACAGCATTTAGCACTACTTTCTTGGTTCCTCTGGATGTTTGCTGACTCCAAAAGATACAATTTAATGATCTAACAGCCACCCTCACTCGACTTAAAAAAATGGTTCAAATGGCTCTGAGCACTATGGGACTTAACTTCTAAGGTCATCAGTCCCCTAGAACTTAGAACTACTTAAACCTAACTAACCTGAGGACATCACACACATCCATGCCCGAGGCAGGGTTCGAACCTACGACCATAGCGGTCGCGCGGTTCCAGACTGAAGCGCGTAGAACCGCTCTGCCACTCCGGCCGTCTCACTCGACTTAACTTGTGGGAAATGTCCACATCACACTTCCCAGGCTTATCGATTTGTGAACCCAGATAAGATACCTGAACACTTCGGACATTGGCTCCGTGTTGAAACTTCATCTGGTAAGACCCATCCACAACCCCCAGAAGCCTGCAGAAGGAATTGTCAAACACCCTGTACACAGTACAGGCCGTTGTAAATGTAGCCTCGCGACTTAACATTAATTACTGCTAACCTAATCGGTACGTTAACAATTATGATTTCGGTGTTGCGACACTGTTGGCTTTCACTTGTTAGACAACTGTACATATAAGCTGATGACATTTGTTTAAACAGTTGCCTGTCCCGTGCTGGAGTGCGTAACATACGGGAAGTGATCCACTACTTGAAAAATACCGTTTCATAAGGAAAAATTACTGAAAATTTGCGAAACTATGGGAAAATTGATGTAACTCAGCTAAATTATTTACCGTTTTCAAAAAGTTTGGTTTAAAAGTAGTACAGAACAGTGAAATTGATTAAGTACTTTAGAGGACCTGAAAATGTAAGCGAATAAGACTGGATGACACAGAGTAAAATCAATGGAAAATCCAGGATGTAATAATGACAGCAGAGATGCTGAGTCGCAGACAGGCACAACAAAAACACTGTCAAACAAAGCTTTCGGCCAAACAGGCCTTCATCAGAATAGACAACATACACACATACACTCTCACACAAACGCAACTCACACACTCATGATGACACTCTCTGGCTGGGAAGACCTATTTGCCCGAAAGCTTTGACAGTCTTTTCGTTGAGCATATCTCCGCTATATAGGGAGTAGCAACTATCCTTTTCATAACATTGTCAGAATAAAGTTACAGCTATTCTTCCCAGCATATAGACTCTATCCAAGATCAAAATGATATTTTAATAGGAAACAAGTAAAGTGAGAAACTGCAGTTCGTTATCTAGAACTTGTGTACTGATTCAAGTGGTTAACATGGCTCTGGGCACTATGGGTCATCAGTCGCCTAGAACTTAGAACTACTTAAGCTTAACTGACGTAAGGACATCACACACATCCATGCTCGAGGCAGGATTCGAACCTGTGACCGTAGGTGTAGCGCGGTTCCATACTGAAGCGCGTAGGAACGCTCGACCGCAACGACTGGCTGTCTACTGGGAGGAGGCACTAGACAGGAGGAAAAAATATATTCGATGACGTCAGTGTGTTTTGGCTCGCATATCGGTTCGACACGCCGTTCAAACCAGCACGAGAAAACGCTACAGTACAGCCGAAGATCGGTTCTGTTCTTTTTACAGACTGTTATGTCTATGTTGACTGGCTTGATGACATAGTTGGTCAACGGGCAACATGTTAATTGGAAGAACAGTTCCTAGCTACTCCTACCATAGTTTTCTATCTTTAACAGGGTTTTTATATCCACGTAAAAATGTAAATCGCTCCGCGACTCTTGTCCTGTGTTCAGAAGTAAATCTCCTACAATTCTCTGCTAATTCCCAACGCCAGTCAAAACTAAAAAAATATTACACCATCTTTGTGGTCTGTTTTAAAGCTAATGATTTTTCAAAGCAATAAATTCTTTTTACAGATTCCTTGCTTAGTAGAAAATTCGACTTTGAAATCGAGTCCGTGATGTAAATCTGGGATTTTTGGCAGTTTATTACTGCAATGAATATGTTCCATGTGCCTAGAACTGTTAAAACAGAAAGAGGTAAATGCTTGTTGAGGCAGCCAGCGGTTACCAGAACGACCCAAATACGTGGTGTATGAAGCTTACTGCGAGTAAGCAAGATATTAAAAAACGTTCTGTTGAAGCAATGTATTTGTCAGAATTTACAATTTCGTATTAACGCTTCAGCAGTCTCTCATATTTAAATTGTAAACCGAGTCTTTCTCGTGAGTGATACAAGAGCAGCTTGTGGAGTCGGTTGCAAGGGTGCTCTGAAACGGCCGCGCTTTGGCGCTCTGCTCTTCCGCCACTCCCCACGGGAAGGTCACAGACCTCGTCGTAAGGCGAGCACTCGGCCTCGGCGAGCAGCTACGCGATACTCCTCCAGGGCCGGAAGACTCTGCTGTCAGAGCTCTCGTCAGAGTCTCAGACACAGCAACAGCTACCACTTGTAATTTAGTCATCGTTGATAACGAATGTACACTACTGGCCATTAAAATTGCTACACCAAGAAGAAATGCACATGATAAACGGGTATTCATTGGACAAATATATTATGCTAGAACTGACATGTGATTACATTTTTACACAATTTGAGTGCATAGATCCTGAGAAATCAGTACCCAGAACAAACACCTCTGGCCGTAATAACGGGCCTTGATACGCCTGGGCATTGAGTCAAACAGAGCCTGGATGACGTGTACATGTACAGGTGCCCATGCAGCTTCAACACGATACCACAGTTCATCAAGAGTAGTGACTGGCGTATTGTGACGAGCCAGTTGCTCAGCCACCATTGACCAGACGTTTTCAGTTGGTGAGAGATCTGGAGAATGTGCTCGCGAGGGCAACAGTCGAACATTTTCTGTATCCAGAAAGGCCGTACAGGACCTGCAACATGTGGTCGTGCATTATCCTGCTGAAATGTAGGGTTTCGCAGGAATCGAATGAAGGGTAGAGCCACAGGTCGTAACACATCTGAAATGTAACGTCCACTGTTCAAAATGCCGTCAATGCGAACAAGAGGTGACCGAGACGTGTAACCAATGGCACTCCATACCATCCCGCCGGGTGATACGCCAGTATGGCGATGACGAATACACGCTTCCAATGTGCGTTCACCGCGATGTCGCCAAACACGGATGCGACTATCATGATGCTGTAAACAGAACCTGGATTCATCCGAAAAAAATGTCTTTTTGCCATTCGTGCACCCAAGTTCGTCGTTAGTACACCATCGCAGGCACAGAGTCAAGGATAACTGCAGCCATGGTCTCCGAGCTGATAATCAATGCTGCTGTAAACGTCGTCGGTTTGTTGTCTTGCAAACGTCCCCATCTGTTGACTCAGTGATCGACAGGTAGCTGCACGACCCGTTACAGCCATGTGAATAAGATGTCTGTCATATCGACTGCTAGTGATACGAGGCCGTTGGGATCGAGCACGGCGTTTCGCATTACCCTCCTGAACCCACCGATTCCAACAGTCGTTGGATCTCGACCAACGCTAGCAGTAATGTCGCGATGCGATAAACCGCAATCGCGATAGGCTATAATCCGATCTTTAGCAAAATCGGAAATGTGATGATACGCATTTATCCTCCTTACACGAGGCATCACAACAACGTTTCACTAGGCAACTCCAGTCAATTGCTGTTTGTGTATTAGAAATCGGTTATAAACTTTGCTCATGTCAGCACATTGTAGGTGTCGCCACCGGGGTCAACCTTGTGTGAATGCTCTGAAAAGCTGATCATTTGCATATCACAGCAACTTCTTCCTGTCGGTTAAATGTCGCGTTTGTAGCATCTCATCTTCGTGGTGTAGCAATTTTAATGGCCAGTAGTGTATACCAACTGCTTACTGCAGAAAGGCAACATAACCATATTTCCTACTTTCATAGTAGAGACAAAAAACTGAATAAAACTAGTTTAATGCAATTTATCTCCTGACATTTATTTCTGTTTTTTTTATTTTTATTTATGTAGTTTGACTTGCTTGTTATATTCATGTAAAAGTCAGGAATGACGTAAGGGGAACAGGGCGACGACATTGTTAGTGTTGTACACTGCCCTCCATAAATTTGGAAACACCATGCTACATATTACAACGGAGCAAGATGGAAGTGGTCTATGTAAGTTATTGGTTAGAATACGGAATAGCAAGCTCTAATAACGGTTAATAATGACACGTACAGTATTCTACACGTAATTATAGTACGTATACATACATATTGGAACATACTAGTATTGCTCCGTTTTATGTAAACCGACGTTACCTGTCCAGGCTGTTCTACTGAACACGCCACGTACAGCGAGTAGACCGCATGGCTATGTAGAGGTACGCTGTTTACATTTCTGTTCACTTGTAGTTGCATTTGCATAAAGGTATAACGCTCCGCGAAAGTAATTGAAAATGGTCCCAAAATTGCCAGATTCCTTATGAATCACGGGTAATGATTATCACTTTGCACCAAGAAGGCAATAGTGTCCGAAAAATAGCAAAGAAACAGATGATTTCCATCAGTGGATTTGTCAAAACGATACACCGGCATCGAGAAATAGGCTCCTATGGAGATCGTCCTCTCTCAGGAGCACCCTGGAAAATATCAGAACGCCAGGAAAAGTATTTTGAAGTGACCAGTAAAAGAAACAGATCAGAAACTGTTAGTGAATTGACTGGTGAACTAAACGCAACGAGGGATACACCGGTGAGTGAGTCAACAGTGAGACGACACCTGGCAGACAACAACACCCGAGGTTATGTAGTAACAAGGAAACCACTGTTGCGCTCTGTTAACAAGAAGAAAAGGCTTCAGTGGGCTAAGACACACCAACATTGGACAGCGGGGGATTGGCAAAGAGTCTTATTCACTGATGAATCCAAGTTCGAAATATTTGGAAGTAAACGCCGTCAGTTTGTACGCCATTTACCCCACGGACGCTCGAATCCTCAGTGCGTAATTCCAACTGTATCATGGAGGTTATTCTGTGGTTGTATGGGTATCCTTTGGAGGGAATAAATTCGGAGATTTCGTGAAAATAGATGGAAAAATGAACTAAAAGGATTATCATGCCATTCTCCAGCGACATGCTGAGACATCTGGTTTGCGTCTGATTGGAAAAGGGTTTATCTTGCAGCAAGACAACGACCCAAAACATACGTCTCGCTTGTGTCAGAACTATGTGAAGTCTCTAGAGGTTCGTAAAATATTGAGAAACGTGGAATGGCTACCCCAATTCCCTGATTGTAACCCAATCGAGCTGATATGGGATGAATTGGATAGGAGGATTCGAAAACGGGAAATCATGAGTGGGTCACAATTGTGGAAGGTTCTGCTGCAGGAACAGAGATTAATTCCAACTGAAACCTTGGCAAAACTGACGCAGCACATGCTGAGAGTGTGCAAGGCAGTGATGAAAGCAAATGGTGGCTATTTTGAGGAATCGAAAAATTAATTGTTGCGTCCTCCTGTGTATTATTTGAGCTTAATAAACATTTGGAAAACAACACAATGCATTTTTATACTGTATTTCCTGTCCATTGTCTATAATTACTAGGTGTTCCCAAACTTATCGAGGGTAGTGTACATGTTCCCTTTCTGTAGTACTCTGGATTTTCCAATTAGTTTTGCTCTTAAGTTACTCATATTAAAATAGAATTCTACAAATAAACTCTTTTATTGTAATACATATATTTTTTCGTTTTTCTGAGTAACGTAAGACATTTTATTTGGCAGCATTACTCAGCTGCCTTGTTCTACATCACAAGATGCTATTGTTGTCGGCCATAATGTGACTGAAAACTGCATCTGATCTTGAGGGTTATAGACCAAAGATTTCTTGATGCCATCCATTTTCTTGTTATTTGTAGGCAGTCCAGATGTGTAGCCTTCTGTGAAGGAAGTTGCAAAATTTTTCTCAGCCGAAAACTGCCCATCCTCAAATGACAAATATTCATGTTGCACTATGCGGATTTTCAGCTAAAAAGATTATCTAATGGTATTTTGAAATAATGAGAGACATTTTCAGGTATAAAGGAACGACTTCACCATACGAAACATCGCTCAGGCTGATATGCCAGCGGGAACTTAGGTCGATAAAAGAACCACCCTTCATTTGAACAATGGAAAACTTAACGTGTTTTGATGAACGTTTTATGGGTTTCATGACATCACTCACGGGATAGTATTTTTCCTCCTTCTACCAACAAGTCATACTTCCGTATCTGCTGTAAACAGAAAGTTCACAGCGTTGTCTGGCCCACGTTATCCTTCAAACAGGTTTTCTTTTTGTGGAAAACAACGCATTGATCAACTCAGAATCGTAATCGTCAAAAATGAAAATTTATTAATTTTGCACTATTTGCTCTTCTGCAGTAAGCGTTTCATATGTTGCAGAGAGACAAAAGATGTTCAGCCAATCAGAGTAGAGCTATTTTTCGGAATACCTGACACTTGTTGTTTAAATTCTTAAAACAGGATTTGTAACCTGATACGAGTATCTAAAAACCAAATATGGAGATACATACAAGTAATATGAATTAGATGCCATTCGATAGAAGATTTTTGGGAATGGAAGTGAAATTTAACACATATAAAAATCTGTAGTGATAATTATTGAGCATTGCTAAACAAACGAAAATTTTTGTATCTTGCATAAATGGTGTAGGTGAACAGCAAGTGGGTTGACAACAAATGTCTTTCTGAAAACACAATATAAACTCCAAAACCATTGTAGAACTTCTAGAAACTTTTGGCGCTCTCCTCCATACGACAAAGACACTTCCTGCCTTATGCAACTGTGTAAAAGTACTTTCGCCGAACTACAGTGCGTGGTTATGTTGTTAAGTTTTCAAAGTTCAGCGCTCCTTGCAACAATTAAACTAGTACTACGCATTTACCGTGGTTAACAATATTATATAAGAAAGTATCAGCCTCGATTGCGTTAATGAAACCAACCTTTACCTAGGCTTCAGCCCAAATAATTGAGTCTTCTTCAGACGATATGCCTGAATCTATAATTTGTCTAAGACGGTATGGTCTAGAAATAAAACTAAAACAGCTTGAATAGGCGTAGTCCCTCTTAGACAAATTACACGTTCAGACATATCTTCTGAAGAAGGCTCAATTATTTGGGCTGAAACCTAGGTAAAGGTTGGTTTCATTACCGCAATCGAGCCTGATAGTTTCTTATATATTAGACTATCACGATCGCTGACTGGGCTGCAATGACGAAAGTTAACAAGATGTGTTTGCTGAAGTAACTCTACAATACATTTGTTCTTTATGCAGTTGCCTTTGCATCTCTAGACAGCATTTAACTCGATAGACATTTTAGGAGCAGTGGTTTTCTAATCGATGGGTATATATCATGAAAGAGGTGTCGTGCCTGTATGAGCAGGATAACCTTTTTCTGCCACTACTGAGGTCAGTAAAGGAAGCTTTGCCGACAACTGTCTATTGTGATATTACGATAAACGCAGAAGATTTATAAAACGCTTTCAAACTGGCGTCAGCTTACCGTTTCAACGTTTTGCGACTGTGGGTTGAGCACTGTCACTCTGAAAAATCACCCTTTCATGTCTAGCGCTGTATGTGGCCGTTTGTCTTTCAGTGCTCGGTTCGAACGCATCAGTTGCTTCCGATAACGATCTCCTGTGAGTGTTTCCGTTGGTTTCACTAGCTTCGAATCTCTCCCTTACACCGACATGCCGGTCAACGCCAAAATCAGCGTTCTTGAGTCGTCGAAACCAATCTCTGCGCTTTCTTTCTCTAGTGGTGCCTCACCTTATGTCTTACCCAGCGTTTTATGAGCCTCAGTCGGAGATTTATTCGTGTTATAGCAGAAAAGTCAAACTTTCCGCTTGACGAGAATTGGGCTCGTAACTTGACGCTTTCAATCGAGCATACTTTTATGACGCGATCATAGATCGACTAATATTTTAATGGAATTATACTTACAAATGCCAAAGCGCGTTGTATGACACTCATGACCTGCCGCTTTCACCACCACTTGCCACTGCTGCCATGTACAGTAAAACCTCGTTACAGTATAACATTGGAACGCAAAGAAGGTCGGGTTATCTGAGGAACACTTTTATTGACCCATAACATTTTCAACTAGAAATACTGTTAGAAATTTTGTTCCATGTTAAAACAGTAACAAAACGAACCTTGAGACACTAAAAAAGTCTTCCGCAGAAGTGTAAAGTACGATAGTGCCCGTACTGTGAAATACGTCTGTATCGTACGGTAAGGTGCTCTGAGTGAAAGTTAAACATTCGTATGTGCGTTGTTACAGTACCGCATTGACACACAACTGATTTGCATTCAGTTGTTTAAAATATGATAAATTACACTGTAAAAAATGTTCTGTTCTTAAGTAGGACGAAAAAGTGTGTAAAGTTCCTTTGCTTTTCGGACGACAACCTTGATTTTGTTGCGATGTTCTGACATTTCCTGGCCCACAGAATGTCTGTGGGGTGGACGTAGAGCGTCTTTCAGAGTACTGAAGATGTATACCAAATGCATTTTTAGCGTTTGTATGTGATACTCGGGCCGTAGTACAATGTCTTCGTTGTCGCCATCACCTTTCTCGCTGTCACCGTTGTTCGAGTTGCAGCGTCAGTGATTCGGACGTCAGGTAATTCTGCTTCCGTTGCGCATACAACGTGAGCTGCTCTGTCCACTCACTTGCCACAGGCCTCAGTATCCATTTGTAAAATCAGCGTTACATGTGTAACTTTAGTTGGTTCCATAACTTAGTTTTACATAGTTTAATATGTAAGGCGAATACTGTCACTAATTTATAAAACAAGTGTGTGCACAGTGACACTTATTGATCGAATTAGAAATATTTACGTTACTGGCCATTAAATTTGCTACACCAAGAAGAAATGCTGATGATAAACGGGTATTCATTGGACCAATATATTATACTAGAACTGACATGTGATTGCATTTTCACGCAATATGGGTGCATAGATCCTTAGAAATCAGTACCCAGAACAACCACCTCCGGCGGTAATAACGGCCTTGATACACCTGGGCATTGAGTCAAACAGAGCTTGGATGGAGTGTACAGGTAGAGCTGCCCATGCAACTTCAACACGATACCAAAGTTCATCAAGAATAGTGACTGGCGTATTGTGACAAGCAGTTGCCCGGCCACCATTGACCAGACGTTTTCAATTGGTGAGGGATCTGGAGAATGTGCTGGCCAGGGCAGCAGTCGAACATTTTCTGTATCCAGAAAGGCCGTACAGGACCTGCAACATGTGGTCGTGCATTATCCTGCTTTAATGTAGGGTTTCGTAGGAATAGAATGAAGGATGGAGCCACGGGTCGTAACAAATCTGAAATGTAACGTCCACTGTTCAAAGTACCATCAATGCGAACAAGAGGTGACCGAGACGTGTAAGTAATGGCACCATATACCATCACGCCGAGTGATACGCTAGTATGGCGATGACGAATACACGCTTCCAATGTGCGTTCACCGCGATGTCGCCAAACACGGATGCGACCATCATGATGCTGTAAAAAGAACCTGGATTCATCCGAAAAAAGGACGTTTTGCCATTCGTGAACCCACGTTCTTCGTTGAGTACACCATCGCAGGCGCTCCTGTCTGTGATGTATCGTCAAGGGTAACCGCAGCCAGGGTCTCCGAGCTGATAGTCCATGCTGCTGCAAAACGTCGTCGAACTGTTCGTGCAGATGGTTGTTGCCTTGCAAACGTCCCCATCTGTTGACTCAGGGATCGAGACGTGGCTGCACGATCAGTTACAGCCAGGCGGATAAGATGCCTGTCATCTCGACTGCTAGTGATACGAGGCCGTTGGAATCAAGCATGGCGTTCCGTATTACGCTTCTGAACCCACCGATTCCATATTCTGCTAACAGTCATTGGATCTCAACCAACGCGAGCAGCAATGTCGCTATGGGCTACAATCCGACCTCTATCAAAGTCTGAAGCGTGATGATACGCATTTCTCCTCCATACACGAGGCGTCACAACAACGTTTCACCAGGCAACGCCGCTCAACTGCTGTTTGTATATGAGAAATTGGTTGGAAACTTTCCTATGTCAGCACGTTGTGGGTGTCGCCACCAGCGCCAACCTTGTGTGAATGCTCTGAAAAGCTAATCTTTTGCATATCACAGCATCTTCTTCCTGTCGGTTAAATTTCACGTCTGTAGCACGTTGTCTTCGTTATGTAGCGATTTTAATGGCCAGTAGCGTATTTCACACTAAAAGAAATCGAACTATCGTACCCAGCAATTGTCAACTGCCTACTGACCCATATCGTAGACGGTGTGTCATCGACAAGTCCAGACTTGACGTTAGGAGCGGCCTGTGTACATAAACAAATTGGATGGTCGGAATAAGTGAGTAGAAGGAGCATCCGAGATCGGATTAGCGAGGTTCTGCTGTATTTGCAGAACGGTGGGAGTTAAGTTGTAGACCTAGTTTGTAGTATATGACACATCAAATTATGCGTTCTCTTCTACTCTATGTCATTCTGAAAGCGTCGCACTGCGCTCTGGTGCGAGTAGGAGAGGAAGATCAGCCCCCCACCCCTTCCCCGTAGATCGCGGCTGCGCCTGCGCAGTGGGCGTCGCGGGACGAACTGCACCGGTGTGGCGTGGGGGGCGGGGCGACGCCCTGCGTCTTGTGGGCTGCCGCTCTGCCCGGCTCTGCCGCCGCAAACGGCGTGGACAGGGCGCGCCCACCTCCGCATCCACATCCACGCCCTTGTCCGGCGGTCACTGCTCGGCATCCGGTTCGTGGAACCCGGACCGAGGCACCCACCACGCCAAACAGCCTTTTCAGATTGCCGGCACAGACTCCGCGTCCGGACCAAATTAGCTTTCGGGGAATCCGGAGGTCACAGTCCTTTGGAGTTCCGGGGATTTGCCATCGGAGAATGAGAGCCAGCGAGTGGAACGGACTGAAAGAATGGAGGAACAAACTTCCTGCTGTCGTTCCCGTTGTTTCATGAACACAGATGATTCTTCCTCTCGATGTATCGCAAAGACAAGGATGTACAGAATATTAAAGCGTGCAGCGACAAATTTCCTTTCGGGGTGATCAATTTTACGCTCTCAGAATCGAATGTAACACTGAAACGAAGCTGTGGGCTCGTTTACCCTTCTTTTCGTTTTTTCCACGTTTGTTTGTTCACTTCCCAACCGACGCTCCTTTGACCTTTTTTTTTTTTAAGCCGGAATAAATTTTCTTATCTCTCTCTCTCTAGTCTTTCCATCTTCTCTTACATCCAACGTTCTCAGTAATTTGTCTCGAGTAACGTTATCCAGAGTACCTGGCGTTCGCACGTGATTCGACAGAACAGCTCCACGAGTTAAAAGTGCCTCAGTTTCTGGGAAGTTTGCACGGGTATCTGGAGCCTTGCTGTTTGTAGGGGTTCCCAGTGATGTTGAAAGTTGTGTGGTGGAGAGGTTACACAGCGATCTCTGTTCTGACATGCGTTCATTTCAGTTAAAAACTACCTCATTTCCAAATCAGGCAAGTGTATGGAAGACTGTGCCGTACTTATTAATTTTTAATAGTGTGCCTTGGAACATAGGGAAGTTTCCATACTTCCCAAGAAAGACAATTTACACACATGGATGGACTCAATCACATAGTTACCTACCCATTCTGTTTTTCCTGCAGCAGTCAGAGAGTTTGCTCTAAAATAAGTCCAGTCGAAGAAGCTTACTTGTAGACAACCCACAGTTACCCGCTTTCAGTTTCTGTTTCTGCGCCGTTGTTGGAATAGCTACAAACGTGCGTCTGCTTCAGAGTCGCACAAGCTGAATCGTTGTGGAAAGCCGTAGTCATCATCAGTAGCACACGGAACTCTGGAGTTCACATGACAATTATGCTCAATGATGCCTGTCGCTAGTCCATTCACTATACAATGCTATCATGCATGCACCCAAACGTTTCACTCCTTCAGGATTTGAGTGATACTTACCGGCTTGTCCTAAAAAATAAAGGACACCCGTTTCGGCGACACGGAGATGTTGTTTGTTTAACAGCACTGAGTGAAAAACAGATATGCAGCTATTCAGCTACATAGTCAAGTGATATATGTCATGAGTTGTGTTATTCATACGTCACAATTTCTGCAAATCCATATTTTCCCTTGCACTATTCACCTTGTAGTGCTGCGTGCCATTTGTTAGTGATAATTGTATCTGTGATGCATTTATCTTCCTTGACCAGTTTTTATTTATAATGTCAGTCCACGGAACCAAAGACCACTTTGTCACTGCCGTCAAAGTTTTCACCAGAGCTCCATTAGTTGATGATTCAGGGATCTTGTAGGGTTTACATATTGTCAGTTCGGCCTCGTAGCATGATTATTTTTATCTCTTTCTCATTCTCAATTCGTCGGAAACTTGTCAAGAGATTAGTGAAAAACTTTATGGCCACTGTTTGCCTTTTGCTTGTTGTCTGTCCACCTTAGATCATTCAATGCCGCATTGTGTTTCTGATATTCGTTATCTGATATTCTTTATCTGCAACAGCACAAACTGTAACTAAAATGATACAAATGTAGGATCGTGGCAGAACTGACTTTAGGCAATACATGGCGAATTTGAGTTTAGCAAGGTAATTTATTTCCACAAAGAACAGTGTAAAACACTGACTTGATAATTATAGCCATAGCGTGTAATGATTGTAAATTCCATCGTGTGAAAGTGCCGTAATGTAATCAAGCCCATTTTATTTGTAATTCTCAAGTTCCAACTCAATTTCAGCCTGATTAAATTTTCAACTATACTGAATGAAAAGATTGCAAAACCAAAAAAATAATTAATACAGAGTGCTGAAATTTGGGGAATACTTTCGTCTAGGTAATATATTTAAGTGATTAAAATTCCAAAATCACAGGTTTACGGAAGCCCGAAATAAGCCTCTGCTGGTACATTAATAATCGGTGTAATTGCCATTAGTTGAATGGAAGCATCCAAACGTGGAAACGTGCATGCCCCATTGTGTTGTACATACGTTGGATGTCAGTTTGTGGGATAAAGTTCCACATCTGTCGCACTTGGTAAGCCAGTGCAGGAACGATTAATACTATTCGTGGATGACGCTGGAGTTGTTGTCCGATGATATCCCACATATGCTCGATTGGAGACAAATTTTGTGATCGAGCAGGCCACATACTCGTTGGGTTACAACACCTGTACTTGGGCAAGCGTTATCTTACTGGAAATCGCCCCTCGGAATGCTGTTCATGAATGGCAGCACAAAGGTCCAATCAGCAGATTGAAATTAAAATTTGCAATAACCACGAAAGCGCTCCCCAGATCATAATCTCAAGTATTGGTCCAGTGCGTCTAGCACGTAGACAGGTTGGCTGTAGGCCTTCAACTGACCTCCTTCTAACAAACACAAGGCCGTCACTGGCACCGATGCAGAAACAGCTGTCATCAGACAACACAACAGACCTCCGTCCGACCCTCGAATGACCTCTCGCTTAACACCACCTAAGTCGCAAATGGCTGTGGTTCGGGGTCAATGAAATGCACGCTATGGGCCTTGTGTCTAGGAGCTGTCCTTGAAGTAACAGATTTGTAACGGTTCGTTCTGTCACTGTGGGGTCAACAGCTGCTCTGATTGCTGCTGAAGATGCAGTATTATCCAGCAGAACCATACACCGACCACGATGGTCTTCCCCCTCGATAGTATCACGTGGCCATCCGGAGGCCAGTCTTCTTGCGACCGTGCATTCTCGTGACTACCACTGGCAGCAGTCATGTGCAGTTGCTGGATTCCTGCCAAGTCTTATCGACTATATCGACGTATTACATGACCCCATTCGAACACAGTGAGGTGCCGATAAAGACGTCTTTGCCGCCATAAAGGCATTCTTGATTAGTATCAACTCACCACTGAAACAAGTCTATTGGGAGCTGGTTATTTGCACTTCTGAAATTTGTCCATTGTTTGGACGTCTCAAACGCTAAGCGACGACTTTGAATCTCTTATATTCCCGCACAGTCTTTGGTCAAAGTAGTTGTGTTGCTGGAAGTTGTATTTACTTTGGTCATCGCTGCTTGGCAGCTAGGAGCGTACGAGTTCTGTCGTTATAGTAGTAGTGAGACAGACGCAGAGCAGGGGACTCGTGGCAATGTAGACGTAAAGTTAAGCGCATCTGTGTTTAAGTGAAATGATGTATATTTGAACATTGTGAAACAGGCGAGAAGGATTTGGTTAGTGACTTAGAATGAAAAGAGTGTGAAGAGGAATAAAGGTATTATTTGTACTTATTGGCACTGCAATCACGCAACTAGGATTCACTGTTGAATGAGACGTCCATATCGGAGAACTTTAGATTTTTCATTAATGACTGAGTGATATTCACGGTAAGGTATTTTTCATATTCATCAGTTATTTATCTGACTTTTGTGTAAGTAAGAGTTTTATATCAATTTTGGGTTTTGTCAGTTTAATGAGTGTTGTAACATGAACTGCACACAAGTAATAATATATCAGATAATTTAAAAACAGTTGTTAAAGGAATATTTCTCCTAAGAGCATTGTCCATGTCCTCGATCCAAGTCATTTTTGTTTAAAGGAGTGTCTCACTCAATGATGTGTGTAAAACAGTTTACTTATTGTCTGGAACATCGCATTCAGCTGTCAGCAACTGTTGTTAGAAATTTGCAGTTGTAGCACAAAGAACATCAAGCACCGCGTGTCCAAGCATTTTAAGTTACGAGTTGAGATATTTTCATTCCAGGATAAGTTTGCTACAAAAATTATCATCGCGCAGGGAACATTTCATAAACAGCATAATCAGGCAGATCATTAGCGCACAGAGATTACTAGTAAAGTTCAAGATTTAATCAGTTTGCACATTTTTTACAAAGCCAAATTCGTGTTGTATCCTCGCAGGCAGCTACACTCCTGGAAATTGAAATAAGAACACCGTGAATTCGTTGTCCCAGCAAGGGCAAACTTTATTGACACATTCCTGGGGTCAGATACATCACATGATCACACTGACAGAACCACAGGCAAATAGACACAGTCAACAGAGCAAGCACAATGTCGGCACTAGTACAGTGTATATCCACCTTTCGCAGCAATGCAGGCTGCTATTCTCCCATGGAGACGATCGTAGAGATGCTGGATGTAGTCCTGTGGAACGGCTTGCCATGCCATTTCCACCTGGCGCCTCAGTTGGACCAGCGTTCGTGCTGGACGTGCAGACCGCGTGAGACGACGCTTCATCCAGTCCCAAACATGCTCAATGGGGGACAGATCCGGAGATCTTGCTGGCCAGGGTAGTTGACTTACACCTTCTAGAGCACGTTGGGTGGCACGGGATACATGCGGAAGTGCATTGTCCTGTTGGAACAGCAAGTTCCCTTGCCGGTCTAGGAATGGTAGAACGATGGGCTCGATGACGGTTTGGATGTACCGTGCACTATTCAGTGTCCCCTCGACGATCACCAGAGGTGTACGGCCAGTGTAGGAGATCGCTCCCCACACCATGATGCCGGGTGTTGGCCCTGTGTGCCTCGGTCGTATGCAGTCCTGATTGTGGCGCTCACCTGCACGGCGCCAAACACGCATACGACCATCATTGGCACCAAGGCAGAAGCGACTCTCATCGCTGAAGACGACACGTCTCCATTCGTCCCTCCATTCACGCCTGTCTCGACACCACTGGAGGCGGGCTGCACGATGTTGGGGCGTGAGTGGAAGACGGCCTAACGGTGTGCGGGACCGTTGCCCAGCTTCATGGAGACGGTTGCGATTGGTCCTCGCCGATACCCCAGGAGCAACAGTGTCCCTAATTTGCTGGGAAGTGGCGGTGCGGTCCCCTACGGCACTGCGTAGGATCCTACGGTCTTGGCGTGCATCCGTGCGTCGCTGCGGTCCGGTCCCAGGTCGACGGGCACGTGCACCTTCCGCGGAACACTGGCGACAACATCGATATACTGTGGAGACCTCACGCCCCACGTGTTGAGCAATTCGGCGGTACGTCCACCCGGACTCCCGCATGCCCACTATACGCCCTCGCTCAAAGTCCGTCAACTGCACACACGGTTCTCGTCCACGCTGTCGCGGCATGCTACCAGTGTTAAAGACTGCGATGTAGCTCCGTATGCCACGGCAAACTGGCTGACACTGACGGCGGCGGTGCACAAATGCTGCGCAGCTAGCGCCATTCGACGGCCAACACCGCGGTTCCTGGTGTGTCCGCTGTGCCGTGCGTGTGATCATTGCTTGTACAGCCCTCTCGCAGTGTCCGGAGCAGGTATGGTGCGTCTGACACACCGGTGTCAATGTGTTCTTTTTTCCATTTCCAGGAGTGTATATATGGATTCTCTCGCAGTTGGCAATGCACAAAGCTGCCGAAAGCTAAACAACAGCATAGTTACAATCAACCAACCAAGCGAGTTCAAAATCAAATTCTATCGGTCCTGAGCCTGCACTGGGAAATTTAGTAATATTAATGTTGCATTTCAACGAAAATGTCTAAAGGCTTATAATCCACAAGAAGGATAAGGCAACCCATCTAACAGCCTGGCGTTATCACCACCCAAACAGGCACTAGTTCCTCTTCCTTACACTCGTCAGCTGAACTATCTTGCCTGTCTTCAAAGAAACTCAAGCTACCCGTGCCACTGTATATCGACACACTACTCTATCACAGTACTAGTAAGGAATTTATGATGCTTTGAAACTATACAAACTACCTTAATGACTGCATCGCTATAATGGTTATTGTAAATAAAAGATTATTCTGGTAGACTAACGAGATGGGCACTCAGACTGAGTGAATTTGAATAAGATGTTGTTCGTAAACCAGTTAGAAACCATATAAGTGTGGATAAATTAAGCAGGAGAATTGGCAAACGTGTGGCTGAATGGCAGAAGGTAAAAGCATCTGGTGTGGACTATGAGAATTTCAGGTCATAGTCGCAGTTCATGATGCATGATGTCTTACTTTGCAGATCGAGAAATTGCCGACCATGGGCGGTGGTTCCAGCAGTGTTCAGGTACAAGGTTTCGCAACAGGTGCAGGACAACATGTTCCCAGATCATGGCAGTTGCAGAATAACAGATAGAAACGTGCCTGAGAAATTCTGCTGGAAAATTAGGAGACGTGATATGGGACAATATGTGAGAGACTGTGTATCTTGAAAACAGAGGGCTGACATTAGATATCAGAAAACACCGTTGCAAAGATTTTCATAGGCGTCTTAACTTTTGGAAATCGGTGTACTAGGTAGTTTAGGACGTTTTAATAGAACACCGGCAAGGGTAAGTGTATACTAACGATAATAGGCCATTTTTACGAAAGGGAATGACAGCAGTGACAGACTATCATGCTAACAAATTAGCACAAGCGATGATAAACAGCTGAATATTCAAGTTCGGTTAACCAGGTATCATAATTCCTGATTGGGGTACAAATTTCGTTTCAGGGTTAATGAAGCAGATGTGATGTTTGCTTCACATTCGAAAACGAATTCTTTTCATTCGTAAGAATATGGGCGAACAGAGAGAGTGCATAAAAACATTTCCAAAATATTAAGCCACTACGTCAGTAGCCATTGCAACTGTTGAGACAAGTACCTTCAGTTCATGCTCTCACAAGGAACCCCTTGAGTACAAAGTCGCAAGTTCAGTCTTCAGTAAGGCTTATTTTAAAGTGCTGTGTTAACAACTGTGATAGGAAAACTATTAGCCGCTAATGACTCGCCATGTGCACTGGAAGGACGACACAAAAAAATGAGTGTCCGGGAGATATATGTGTTACACTTCACAAAATGGACATAGTGGACAGTCAAGAAATGTTAAGAACAAACCATTACCTTGCGCCATGAACACCGGATCAAAATTGGTGCGCCACAGCGATCACAAAGGTTCGCACCATCAAGATCGAAGGCGAGCTCCTTGGGAGTTACCAGCCGTGCAGGACATTCAGGTAAGTATCTACTGTTAAAGAATTCATATGGAATCATATTGGTGTAATGAGATGATGAGAACTGATTGGATGTGATGGTATAGAAACGAACGCTAAACGCTCTGCCTTGGAGCTCATCGTGAAACTGGCCATTCTTTAAGGCGTAGCTGCAAGTTGTGCAGTAGTATGTTTTATAGGAACGGAAAAAACAAACATCCAGAAGCTGAACTTGTCCAGTTGTTTCAGGTGGTCTGGACTGTAACGTCACACACTTTTCAGGAAGGATAGTTTGCTCTAAAGGAGCACGATTTTTATACGCAGTCCAGGAATCGAGCAAAATAAGTTATCAAGTTACCTACATCTACATGATAATGCGCAAGCCGCCTAATGGTGTGTGCCGAAGGGTACCTTTTGTACCACTAATGAGCCCTCCAAACCTGTTCCACTGGCGAATAGCGCGTGGGAAGAATGATTGTCGGTAAGCCTCTGTACTGGCTCTAAGCTCTAATTTCCCGAATTTTCTCCTCGTGGTCAATACGCGAGACGTATGTGGGGGGATGGGGGGGGGGGGGTGAAGTAATATGTTCTCCAACTCTTTCGTCCCATGACGCAATGCGCCGCTCTTCGCTGGATCTTCTCTGTCTCTTCTACGAATACTCACTGGTAGGAATTCCAGACAGATGAACAGCACTCAAGAATCGGTCGAACAAGCGCCTTATAAGCCTTTTTTCGTGGATGAGTTACATTTCCTTAAGATTCTTCCTTATGAATCTGAGTCTGGCAATATTATTTTGACCAGCTATTGACCAAAACCAGTGCTTATAAGGTAATTGTAGTTCTCTTATGCCCATTTTCCCACTCTTGCTTTCTGTGACGTAAATATACGCTACAGCCCTTGAAAGATCATGCACACGAGAAAAAAATCGTAGGGGGCGGGGCATCTCCAACTTCTCGCAGCACAACAAATAACTTTCCAGCCAATTTCCCATCCAGATCAACAGTAGGCATAGTTATATACGAATGCGTTAAGGCATTGATGTTAATCGATTTTGACACAACTCTCTTGCTACCTCTAATTTCCAGGGTTCCTTTCATATGCATTTCCTCTTCAAATCCCGACTGGTCAGAGCTGAAAAATATTCCTTACTGAACGACAGGATAAGTTTATTTATCTCACCTACAATTTTAGCACCGATTCCGTAGTTTACTGAGCATCGTTAGGTTTGTTCTCAGTTCGAAATTTCGTTACCTTACGTCTTCAAATTCTGTGTCACTGTTTGAAGTTCAGCAAGCATCCACTGATTGTCTTGAAATCAGTGTAATATAGGCAATACACGGCCAAACTGCGGCGGACTTATTCAAAATCTGTTCACAATTGCTTTTTTACTTTGTTGCGAATGATCTTTCATTATGTTTAGTACGTGCTCCTTGGACAATGATTGTCCTTTATGTTTAGTACCCGCTCCCACAACGCTTGTCCGTTACTACCCCGACTTATTACACTCATTGGATGACAATATAGCATCGCAGAGAGAAAGAATTTCTGTGGAACAGACGTTCCAGCACATGCACAATACCGAGAAAAAACAACGGTATAACGTCAGGTCTATAAGTATTGCAACTACCAGTGTTGTTTCTGTTCCACTAGCACTTTGTGTACCCTACTGTTGCTTTAAACGTAAAACTTCCTATCCCTCTGAGTTACCAGTACATTCGATAGCTGTCGAGTGTCTTACTAGTACAAATACGCAAGTACTCGTAAGGAACAGAAAACGTAATACAATAAAAACGTGAATTTATATTTCGATATAAAGAGTCAACAGAAACAACATATAATTAAGAATCATCTTGCACAAACATATAAATAATAAAATATGTGCATTGTGCAGATGCCAATGTAAAATATGCCATAATACTGTTTCATAAACTACCTGAAAAAAATTCTGGGCGAATTTTCTGAAGATAAGGAGAGTTTTGCATCGCAGAAAGAAATTATGGGGTGAACGTAAGATTCTTCAAGATTTTTTCCGAGTAAGAGCAAAGTCACGCCAAGATATGGCGGAGTACAGCGCTACAATCAGAATGCAACCTTAAAGAAACGCAGTGTTGCAAATAGCGAGACATGCAATAGGAACATTGCCACATCACACTAAAGCACAGAGTGCAAGCACAGCAGAATGATCACATCGTAGTGTCTTTCTCACAGCACTGAAAGGTGCCATAACAACACATAAATCATATGCATGAATGGCTTTCGGCTAGCTGACATGGCAGAAAGCACCAAGCTGAAGAACTGAAAGCCCGAGATGATACAGCCCGAGATGATACAGCACAGTACAGATAGCTCCATGCAGTATAATAAATCAGACTTTCAAAGCAGTGCGTTCAATTAACAATATAAATATTGCAAACTTTAGGGAAAGCCTACAGCAGCTAGACTGGGATGAAGTGTATAAGGAACCCGATGCAAACTTGAAATATAACTTATTTCACAATACATTTTTAAGGGTATTTGAAAATTGTTTTCCCAAGAAAATAGTTAAACATAATTCCAAGAAAACATATAGAAAACCTTGGCTAACTAAAGGAATAAGAATATCTTGCAACCGCAAAAGAGAACTGTATCTAACAGCAAGATGGAGTACTGACCCCGAAATTGTTCAATATTATAAAAACTATTGTGCGGTACTAAGAAAAGTTATTAAAAAGTCCAGAAGCATGTGTATCATGTCTGAGATCAGTAACTCTGATAATAAAATTAAAGCAATTTGGAATATTATTGAAAGGGAAACAGGGCAACCAAGAGCACAGGAAGACTTTAGTGCAATAAAATTGAATGACAAGTGCACTAACAAACAATCAGAAATTGAAAATATTTTAAATAATCATTTTTTAAATGTTGTGGAGAAAATAGGATCTAGATCTTCACTAGAAGAGGCAAGGCTATTAATAGAAGAGGCCATACCTGCACAGTTTGAAACAGCTGTAATTCCACCAACCTCTCCCTCTGAAATCAGTAAAATAATAAACTCACTGAAAAGTAAAAGCTCTTACGGAATTGATGGCATTTCCAGCAAAGTACTTAAAGCTTGTTCCCCACAGATAAGTAGAATTCTCAGCCACGTATGTAATAGCTCTTTGGAGCAGGGTGTTTTCCCTGATAGACTGAAATATGCCATTGTAAAACCATTGCATAAAAAGGGGGATATGTCGGATGTCAACAACTACCGCCCAATCTCTCTTCTGACAGCTCTATCAAAAATTTTTGAGAAAGTAATGTATTCAAGAGTAGCCTCCCATATTTGTAAAAATAAAGTACTAACAAAATGTCAGTTTGGTTTTCAGAAAGGCTTTTCAACAGAAAATGCTATATATGCTTTCACTGATCAAATATTAAATGCTCTGAATAACCGGACATCACCCATTGGTATTTTTTGTGATCTCTCAAAGGCCTTTGATTGTGTAAATCATGGAATTCTTTTAGATAAGCTAAATCATTATGGTTTGAGTGGGGCAGTGCACAAATGGTTTAATTCATACTTAACTGGAAGAATGCAGAAAGTTGAAATAAGTGGTTCGTGTAATGTTAAAACAACTGATTCCTCAAACTGGGGTGCTATCAAGCACGGGGTCCCACAGGGTTCGGTCATAGGTCCTTTACTGTTCTTGATATACATTAATGACTTACCATTCCACATTGATGAAGATGCAAAGTTAGTTCTTTTTGCTGATGATACAAGTATAGTAATAACATCCAAAAACCAAGAACTAAGTGATGTAATTGTAAATGATGTTTTTCACAAAATTATTAAGTGGTTCTCAGCAAACGGACTCTCTTTAAATTTTGATAAAACACAGTATATACAGTTCCGTACAGTAAATGGCGCAACTCCAGTAATAAATATAGAATTTGAACAGAAGTCTGTAGCTAAGGTAGAATTTTCAAAATTTTTAGGTGTGTCCATTGATGAGAGGTTAAACTGGAAGCAACACATTGATGGTCTGCTGAAACGTCTGAGTTCAGCTACGTATGCTATTAGGGTTATTGCAAATTTTGGTGATAAGAATCTCAGTAAATTAGCTTACTATGCCTACTTTCATTCACTGCTTTCGTATGGCATCATATTCTGGGGTAATTCATCGTTGAGTAGAAAAGTATTCATTGCACAAAAACGTGTAATCAGAATAATTGCTGGAGCCCACCCACGGTCATCCTGCAGACATCTATTTAAGGATCTAGGGATCCTCACAGTAACCTCACAGTATATATATTCCCTTATGAAATTTGTTGATAATAATCCAACCCAATTCAAAAGTAATAGCAGTGTGCATACCTATAACACCAGGAGAAAGGATGATCTTCACTATGCAGGGTTAAATCTGACTTTGGCACAGAAAGGGGTAAATTATGCTGCCACAAAAGTCTTTGGGCACCTACCAAACAGCATCAAAAGCCTGACAGATAGCCAACTAACATTTAAAAATAAATTAAAAGAATTTCTAGATGGCTGAATTTTTAGATATAAAGTAAGTATTAAAAAAAAAAAAAAAAAAAAAAAAAAAAAAAAAAAAAAAAAAACTTAATCATTAGTGTCATGCAATATTTTGTGTAATGTAATTTCTTGTACAGACATCTTTCATTAACCTGACACGTTCCACATCATTACGAAGTGTCGTATTCATGATCTATGGAACAAGTATTAATCTAATCTAATCTAATCTAATCTAAAAACCGACGACCTTAGAAGATGGAACCAAATTCACTCATCACTGCAGATCGATAATGTCACAGCATGAGCCAACCAATATAAATAATGGGATTTATGAAGTACACATTCTACTCAGTTGCCAGCAGTCAGTCTTCTGTTGATGTGACAGCAAATCCATGTCGCGGTAATATTACCTTCTTTTGGAGTTTGTTCCATGATGTGATGCCCAATGTTCGTCTGGTGATATAAACCATGACACCAGCCATCATGATACACTGCACTGCCATGGAATGCTCCTGCTGTCTATTTTGCTGTTACAGATATGAAGACCTGATCTCCTTCGACCTGCTGGCCAATTGAGGGTTATCTGCCATCTGCGAGCCATCCATACTGTCGAGAAGCATATTGTCGTTGCTACCCTGACTATATGCAAACACTGAAGTTTCAGCTGTCGCTTGTTTGGAGGTCAGGGCATACTTCCATGTGGAACTGCTGGCTGCTGCGATGGGGGACGCATGAACTCCAGTATCTTTGAGAGCACCTCAGTAAAGCATCATGCCATGTTGCTGACAATCTGGCATCCTGGACACCACCTCCAGATCTGTGGGTCTACATCTGGTACTACACCATCCTTGCTGAAAGTGTGGTTCCTGACCACTGACTTACCAGTAGATACCACTGCGCTTGACAAGTCAGCAACTTCTGCCTGCCTTCAGTCACTACCATGAACCTATTTGCATTGTATGAATATTGAAAACAAATGTATTTGCAGGCAACACTGTCGTCCTGCCCATTTAGAGATTACAAGCTTCCTGTGTTCCCACAATGGATTCGCATGCTCTGGATGTATCTTAAATTTCTTTTGGACGTCAGAAGTGACCACACAAAGCAAAATTTTTCATTACTTTGGACTTAAATAACGCCTTTTTTTATTACCAGCCAGTCCTGTGATGACACCAATGCTGTGAACTGGCTAATTTCCAAACCATCAGATACAATAGCCAATGACTCTATCAAATAGTCATCTTCCAGCAATCCTAAGAAATACATAAATTTAAATACCTAAGCACACACATATACTAATATTTAAAAAAGATTCTTATGTTTATAGTTTTCATAATTAATTTCCAGTAGCTTGGCTAACTTCCTAAGCGCCATCAGGTACAGTAGCCAATGTCCCCATCAAACAGTCACCTCTCAGCAATCCTAGGAAAAAACAACAGTCTGTAAATATAAATACATAACACACATATACACATATATTCACTGAAGAGCCAAGGAAACTGGAACACCTACATTCTGACTAATAGCATGTAGGGCACCCGTGAGCAAGCAGAAGAGCTGCAGTACAATGTGGCATGGACTCAACTAATGTCTGAAGTACCGCTGGAGGGAACTTACTCCATGAATCCTGAAGGGGGAGTGGAGATATTTTCTGAACAGCACGTTGCAAGGCATCACAGATATGCTCAATAATGTTCATGTTTGGGGAGTTTGGCGGCCAGCGGAAGTGTTTAAACTCAGAAGAGTGTTCCTGGAGCCAATCCGTACCAATTCTGGACACGTGATGCGTCCCATTATCCTGCTGGAATTACCAGAGTCCTTTGGAATGCACAATGGACATGAATGGATACAGGTGTACAGACAGGATGCTTACGTACGTGTCACCTGACAGAGTCGTATCTAGACGTATCAGGGGTCTCATATCACTCCAACTGCACACGCCCCACACCATTACAGAAGCTCCACCTGTTTGAACAGTCCCCTGCTGATGTACAGGGCCCATGGATTCATGAGGTTATCTCCACACCCATACACGTCGATCCACTCTATACAATATGAAACGAAACTTGTCCGACCAGGCAACATGTTTCCAATCAACAGTCCAATGTCGGCGTTGATGGGCACAGGCAAGGCGTTAAGTTTTGTGTCATGCAGTCATGAAGGGTACGTGAGTGGGCCTTCGGCTCCGCAAGCCGATATCGATGATGTTTCATTGAACGGTCCACACGCTGACACTTGTTGACGGCCCAGCATCGAAATCTGCTGCAATCTGCGGAGGACGTGCACTTTTGCCATGGTGAACGATTCTCTCCAGTCGTCGTTGGACCAGTTTTTGCAGGATCTTTTTCCGTCCTCACCGACGTCTGTGATATGATGTTTTACCGGATTCCTGATATTCATAGTACATTCGTAAAATGGTTATAAGATAAAATCGCCATTTCATCGCTACGTCAGAGATTCTTCGTGCCATCGCTCATGTGCTGACTGTAACACGACGTTCAAACTCACTTAAATCTTTATAACCTTCTATTGTAGCTGCAGTAATTGATCTAACAACTGCGCCAGACACTTGCTGTCTTATAGAGGCGTTGCTGACCACAGCATCGTATTCTGCCTGTTTACATATCTCTTTATTTGAACACAACGTATGGAAAGAAATTAAACACCTTTGGCAAGGTAAGAATAACGTTACCATTAGAAACCATTACACGGTACGCAATAACATTCAGTTCCGCCGCTCTCACCCTGACTGCAACAACTGGTTATTATGCATTCCTAACGAACTTGTTAACAAATTAATTTGGTATACTCATTTAAGTTACGCACATTATGGAGCCAGAAAATGTTTTCTTATACTGAGACCGAACTCTTATTTTGCCAACGTGGAGAAACGTATTCGACGAGTTTTAGCGTCATGTAAAATCTGCCAGAAAGCTAAATCAGACACGACTTCACATATTCCTCCGTTACATCCCATTGTACCTGTTAAACTGAGACACATGGCCGCTGTAGACATTTTTGGTCCCATTCCCAGAACTAATAGAGGTTTTTGCTACATCTTTGTCGCTGTTGAACTCACTTAGATATTTGTTATCTTCACTCCGTTGCGCAAAGCTACTGCTAAATCTATTTCGAATGCATTTGTAAAACATTTTTTATTTCATGTAGGGCATGTATTGAAAGTAATTTCCGACAATGGACCACAATTTCCATCTGCGATATGGACACGTATGTTACGAGCTAGAAACATTTCTCCGATCTATATATCCAAGTATCACGCTTCTTCGAACCCTTGTGAACGACTGATGAAAGAAATTAGTAAACTGTGTAGAATGTACTGCCATAAAAGACATATTGATTGGGATACACACATACACTCATTCCAGGATGTAATTAACTCCATACCAAATGAATCCACTATGCTATCTCCGACTGTTATATTGAAAAATGTTGAACCACCTAACAAAATTAAAGAATTAGTATCTTTTCCTACATCTCGTCGACTACGTCACCATGAAATAATTGACATTGTACTCAACAACATCAAACGTGCCGCAGAGCGCCGGAGAAGACAGCAAAAACAGATTTGTACACGCCGTGACTTTCTCATTGGACAGAAGATATTAGTACGCACACACTATTTATCCACCAGAGGAAAGAGTAGATGCAGTAAATTTGAACTTCTATACGCAGGTCCATACAGAATTCGCAGCATTCCTCAGCCCAATGTGGTAGATGCTAAAACTTTGAGAACCAGAAAAAGCAAAGACAATCACCATGTCTCCAATATTAAACCCTTTATTGAATGAACATACTTTATGATTTATCACATTGTAATGCCTTTTCCGGTTATTGATATGAACACTTACTGATGATTATCATATTTTTTCCTGGCAAGTGCCTGGCAAGGTAAGGTTAGCAGGTCGCTTTTCTTGTCGTTTATATCAGACCGTGCACATTTTCGATTTTTTGTGTATGTATGACTGTTTTCCTATCGAAAGTAGAATTTTTGTCTGTATGCACTATGAAATCTTTAAGATGTAACAAACAACAGTTGACTTTGACATTTTTCCTTATGATATCTCAACATCTTGACTATTTTCCTTTTTTTGCTACTACATTATGATACTGTGTGTACATTTTTTTCACTTGAAAACCGCCTATGTTTTTGACCTAATACGTTTTCTGTCATGATATTTTGCCTATTCTAGATTTTATTTGTCACTACATTACGATACTGTGTATATATTTTTTGCACTTGAAAATTGTCTATGTTTTTGACCTAATATGTTTTCTGTCATGCTATGCTGTATGCTTAATTATATTACTAGAAACAACTTTTTATTTAATGGGTATATGAATTCAATGCAAGATATTAATCCATATTCATCATTTTTCAGAAAGCAAAACCGTGTAAAAGAACAAACTGCTTATTTGCTTCTGTCTCGGGTTCTTCGGCCGACGTTCGTGTGATGATTTTGCTGACGTTTCGCCAGCACGAGTGGCTGGCATTGTCAAAGCTTCACCCTCCATTGCCGGAGGTGAACTGGAGCCGGGCTCGCGGCCGCAGACTATATGTACCTTGCGCGCCAACGTCCGAGGGCTTCTCCGCGGTCATTTCCGGTGCGTTTCTCCTCTTGCTACCTGCTACGGTCGTTCTCTGCAGTACGGGAAGCCAGGAGCCGTTTACCTTAAGGCTTTCTTCTTTCTTGTTGAAGCTGTTCCCGTGTTTGTGTATTTCTACAGCTTCTCTGTACAAGCGGGTGTGATAGTGCTTCTCTACAGCCAGAACTTCCGTGTCAGTGAATTTTATTAAATGTACCTGGTCGGTCTCACTCAGTGCGTGTTCTGCCACGGCCGATTTTTCCACCTGTCCCAACCTGCAATGTCGCTTATGTTCTTTGATCCTGGTGTTGATTGATCTTCCAGTCATTCCGACATAAACTTTCCCGCATGTGCATGGTAAGCGGTATATTCCTGACATTGCAAGTGGGTCCCTTTTATCCTTTGCCGATCTAAGACATTCTTTGATCTTCCTTGTCGGTTTGAAAATTGTCTTTACGCCGTGCTTGTGTAATATACGGCCGATTCTGTCCGTCACTCTGGGAATGTATGGCAGAAAGGCCGTACCCGACATTTCTTTTTCTGGTTTCTTACTTCGCCGGTGGTTTGGTTCTGTTACACTTCTAATATCATTTGTGGAGTACCCATTGCTCCTCAGAACACTTTCCAGGTGTTGCATTTCGCGTTTAAGGTGCTGCGGCTCACATATTCGTGCTGCTCGCGTTACGAGCGTCTGAATCATGCCTCTTTTCTGGCTCGGGTGGTGGTTTGACAGTTTGTGCAGATATCGGTCCGTGTGCGTCGGTTTTCGGTACACGCTATGTCCCAGGTTTTGGCCATCCCTTGTGACCAGCACATCTAGAAATGGTAGTTTTTTGTCCTTTTCCACTTCCATGGTAAATTTTATGTTGGCCTGGAGGTTGTTCAAGTGTCTTAGGAAGTCACCGAGCTGTTCTTCACCATGGCTCCACACGACGAAAGTATCATCGACGTACCTGTACCACACCTTAGGTTTACAAGTCGCCGAGTCCAGTGCCTGTGCTTCGAAATGTTCCATGAAGAAGTTGGCCACCACTGGACTAAGAGGACTACCCATGGCAACGCCTTCCAGCTGTTCGTAGAAATTGCCATTCCACGTGAAATAGCTCGTGGTGAGACAGGCATGGAAGAGCTTCATGATGTCTTGCGGGAAAACCCGAGACAGAAGCAAATAAGCAGTTTGTCAACAAGTGGCCACGAAAGTCTTAACAATTTTGTATCGTGTAAAAGAAATTAATTAAACAACCACAGTGATTTACTATGAAATGGAAATTTTACGATCAAAATGAAGGAAAGAAAATGCAATATCTTGTCATGAAGAGTAAATGGATCAGAATTAACAAGCATTAACCAGAATATACTATACACATCGTATGATAGCAGTCTTGACTAATTATTTTTCTTTCAGAATAAGAGGCAATTATTGAAGGCTGTCAGACAGAACTACACATGTTAATTTTAGTGATGAACTATGCTAGAAGTAAGAAACTCTACACTATAGGAAGTAATGAATGATAATGAATAGTTGTATGAAGTAAATGGTAATATGAATATGAATAATGAAGTGTCTATTTTTTGCAGACGATAATAAATGATGATGAATAGTTATATGAAGAATATGCTAATACGAATAATGAAGTTTTTCTTTGCAGGTGATTATAGTGATGAAGTTATGGTGATATGAATAATGAAGTTTTTCTTTACAGATGATGATAATATTTACTGTTAGTTAAGAAATGCTATGTAGTTATTTAAGTATTTGTTGCAGTTCCTTTTGACAGTATGTCTTATGTCGCATAGTATAATGACTGAATGTTTTGGGAAAGACAGCTAGAGTACATACATATTAAGTACACGTTCCATTACCTGTTAATTCGAAGTTCACTACTTTTCAGCATAACATGCATTTCTTCTTTCAGCTCAATAATCCACTTTGTATTTTTTCCAGGAGAAGCTTTTCATGACACTTACTAAACCTGTTACTTATTAAACCTGTTCTAGTACTTGCATTGTTTTACCCAGCTGTATCTATCATTTATGAATGTGATCACATATACTGTACTTGTTTCATAACCTTGCTACAGCTGACTCATGACGAATGACGTTAATAATCCTTATTTCCAGCAATAAGTCAAAAGCAAATATTTTCAAGCCCCAGCAATTAATTATGTTTTGTAACACTATATGAATACTTTGTAACTGGCCAATGAATGCCACTGATTGACTTGTGAATAACACTGAATAATGTTTTGTAGCACTATATGAATACTTTGTAACTGGCCAATGAATGCCACTGATTGACTTGTGAATAACACTGAATAATGTTTTGTAACACTATATGAATACTTTGTAACTGGCCAATGAATGCCACTGATTTAGTCAGATGAGTTATGAATAGTGTTTCGTAATACTCAATATTGTTGATATCGGTTGATACACTAGTGTAATTCTATGATGACTAGCATAAGACTTAATGTGTCCTTCACCTTCTGACCTAATTACTGCAATATCCGTTTATCCTGTCCATCCTCATGATCATGGAGCACTATATTGGTTTTTGCATTGATTCTACGTTGCTGTAAGAGTATGGATTCTACAAGAATATGGTGTTGACATATCAAGCTGTCCACAACCTTGAACGATGGAGATGTTATTATGGTCCTACTGTTTGGTGTACCTAATGTACTACCAAATGATAACATACAAGATTAATACAACATTTCAGTGTCTTGGCTACACTGATAAATACTTCAGGGAAGAGTACTTCAGATTGTCTCACTTGGTGTTGTGCTTCTGTAGAAAGATATGGACTTTCAGTGCAGCTACGTGCAACCTACTGTGCTACAACCATGATGAAATCCTTCCCATACCTTTCCTAGTTCCTGTAAAATAGTAAAGGCTTATACATTGCATTTAAATTCTTGTAAAATGATATGTTTTGTACTCAGTGCGTGTGCATTCTATTTTGTTAATATATTTTGTTCTCATTGCGTATATACTTTGTCATTTCTGAATATGTTTTGTACTCAGTGCATGTGCACTCTATTTAATTTCTTAATATGTTCTGCACTTATCAATGATGTATATACTCTGTGATTGTAGCCTTAGTAAACTAAATAGATTATAGAAAAATTTGTTGCTCATGGCAAGTCCAATTGACTCACCATCGCTGCCAAATTTTTGCCCCCCCAGTGGAGGATTATGTAAGAGGTCCATAATTAGAGAAGTTGTTGCTAGCGCACTCGAGCTGATGTAATTTCGATGTATTGCTCACGCGCTGCCTGCGATATGTAAGCTAGAAGAGAATCTGAGACCAAAGAGCAGTATTGACTGCAGTAGGAACTTTGTTAGTAGCAGTTAGTTGTTGGTAGCGAGCAGTCTGGTCTGGTGTATTGTGTTGGCTGGGCCGGTCGTGTGCAGCGATGGCGGAGCCTGAGCGTTGTAGGATAAGGTAAAAGCAGCCTCGCGCATATATAGTATTGTTACATCAAGTCCCATGTACATGTTTTTTTTAAAAAAAACTGTTAATAATAATCTTTCTCATAAAAAGTAATTTTTGACATTTATCTCAATTTAAAGAATTCACTAATTTCTCCAATCCTTGGCAATCCCGATTTTTGAAAAGAAAAGTCAGTTCTTTCCTTTTTTATAAGACAAATCTATCGGCCAGCATTGCACTTAGCTGCGCCAGGTAAATTTCTTATAGGAGCAGATATATACGCGTTATCCGGCGACCTAATTAAGGTAAGATTTTTCAGCTTATTCAGAATGATGTATCAGTGCCATGACGCAGCATTGCTGACGTCCAAAATTTACCAGGTTAGCTTGACTGTCAATTATTGAAAGGTTATAGGTTTGTTTCATCGTATTATATTTTCACTGTTGGGTAGTTACGCTAAATGAGAGTATTATTTTATTTTGTGGGGAGGTTACAACTGGTCAAATAAAAGTCCTCTTCATACTCATAGCATGCAGGACAAAACCTTGGATACATATCAAAAAATAGTCTGCAGGCATTATTAGTCCAATATTTCTGTAAATTTTCATGTCGGTAGAACCGTGAATTAAGGTAAACTTAATAATTTGTTAAATTACAGTTGTGGCATTCACTCGAATCACATTTCAGATTTTCTTTCCAAGTTGTCTGAAATTCAGGTATGGTAAATCGAGCCATATATGATTCAACTGACGTTTCAATAGCCCATGATTATCAGGATATGATCTGAAATAGAGGTTATTGAAGCAGCTCCCGTGATCGGAAATTTAAAGGCTATAAAACACCATCACCTTGTATTTTTAAATACTATAAACTTTCCTCATCAGTTACAGAGATATGGGGTATTTTCCAAGTTAATCTGTCATGCACAGTCTTATTGTCTTCAGCGTTGGCAGCTCCCTGCACACGTCTATTACTGTGTATTCCACTTTGTACCAAAATGAGTTCATGCTTTACTTTAACTACAAGACTTTCCGTGTCCTTTAAATTTCCTATCAATATCTTGAGAGATATGCATGCACTATATAGTTGTATTTGTCTGCTAATATCAGTTTCTCCATTAACGATTCGGAATTTCTCTAAACTGATGAAGTTCAACTTTTGAGTGTTTAAGTTTGATGTGATACCTACATTCCGTGTGTGACCAATCTCAACCCCCTTCATCTCGTATCTACTTATTTGAAAGAAGAATGTGATTGCGTTATGTGTAAAATGGGATGTTGCTTTAGTGTTTCCATTCGCTTTTTTTCACAAAATTTTCCCTCAAAGTTGCTGGAATGGTTCAAGCATTTTGGTGTTGAATCCCATTACTGATTTCACTGTTCTTATCAAACTTGACTGAAGTTAAAGGTATATGTGAGAATTATTCCTTTGACACACAATTCATTCATCATATTCAACTGTGGTGGTTACATTGAGCGACAACATTGTTCTTGCGTGATTTCAATCCCAGCGATTTCAAGAATTGATAGCACTTCAACATTAGTGTGTTGTTTTCCACTGCAAACTTGTAAGCTGCTGACTGTGTGTACTGATTTTATAACATTCAAACGTACAAACGTCCTGCTGCAAGTGAAAATGTATTACAGTTTCTTCACCGTGAATGTGGATGAGTTATCTGCCTCGGACCAAGATATTCACCTCGAGATGGTGTAGTGTGTGAACAGTCACTGGCACGTAAATGGCACTGGTTGATATCTCTGAGGTTTTGCGCCCTGGGCCAACAAAACGGAAGAACCCATAGATTATATAAATCAATTTGTCGTTGCAGTATTGCACTTCATGTGAATTTGTACTAACCAGTAGAACGAGTGTGTGCCGAGGAGGATGTGCTGAAAAGCAGTACATCCGAATATGTTATATTAAAACTCTTAAAGCTTTATAAATAAAATGAACGTTATTAACAAAAATGGTCAAATGGCTCTGAGCACTATGGGACTTAACTTCTGTGGTCATCAGTCCCCTAGAACGTAGAACTACTTAAACCTAACTAACCTAAGGACATCACACACATCCATGCCCGAGGCAGGATTCCAACCTGTGACCTTAGCGATCACGCGATTCCAGACTATAGCGCCTAGAACCACTCGGCCACCCCGGCCGTCGTTATTAACATTCTACATCTTTATTATTCATGTCTACACATATATTTCTCAACTTAGTCAACCTGGCGACGAACACATTTCTGCAACAAGAAACCAATTTGTTGATTATGTCACTGTAGAATATTTGACTTTGCTGATGAAACCACAACGTAACCTCTGTTTGCACCACTTACTGACTATCAAAGTGAAGTCTTCGAAGGTATTCTCTAAGTTTCGGAAACAGATGAAAATCGAATGGGGCGAAGTCGGGACTGTGAGTAGGAGGATCGATGACAGTGAACCCAAGGCACTGAACTGTTGCAGATGTCACAATCCTCGTGTCTGGTTTGGCATTCTCATGCTGAGGGAGAGGGTGCACCACGTGTCGACGAAGTCTTTGATTTCGAAACTCGATTACAGCAAGCTGTTTCTCAATCAGCGACATAGTTACGTGACACACTGGTATGTTACACACTACAGTTTGGCGTCGACTAGTGGTAGAGGGCCGAAAATATGTAGACTTGAAGCATAAAGATTTAGAATGTTAATGATGTTTGTTTTATTCAAAAAGCTTTAAGAGTTTTGACATTACAGATTCGGAGGCCTTACTTTTGAACATCCCCTCGTATATTTATAGATTGAGCTGATTCATAAAATCTTTTCAGATACTGCTGCAAAATTTGCTCCTTTGAGATACCTAGTAGCGAAGATATTCAGGTCACTTGTCCAGTGTCTGTTACGTCGGTGGTTGTTCTTACTTCTGTCTTAAGGGTATTGAAATTCATGTGTAACCCTAAACCTGGTGCAGACTGTTCTAAAATTATGTTTGAATTATGTGTTATCAGTGTCATATGCTCTGCGGGGTGCCTTGCACAACTTTCTAACTTCTTAGATGTAGTTTTATGTCAGCGTGGAGGGTAAAAATCATAGAGGGAGACCAAGAGATGAATACACTTAAGTAAATTCAGAACGGTGTACGTTGCAGTAAGTACTGGGAGATTTCCACGCAGGTATGTATTGCAGGTGTCATAGCACTGGAAATTGCAGAACACACGGATATTGTTGCTGGGAAAGAAGTGGCCTAATTCTTCAGGTGGCTGTAAGTCCTTAAATGAATCAAAGTAATAGACTGTACTTCAGTACGTCTTAAGAGATGCTACCAGTAAGTTCCAGGTCATACAATATCTAAACTTCCTATTCCGCATTCATTAGATTTCGACATAGACTTACGGAGAGTATGTAATATAAGCACTCACCAAAATATTGGAACTGACGACTTTTTACAAATTTAAACATATTTATATTTTTAAGTGGTCTATAGGGCAGTATTCAGACTCAAAAACGTGCAGCTATTTCACGGCCTGTACCATCTTTCAAAATATATGTCCTTGGAATTGTTCGTTGCACCTTAGAAACCGGTAAATATCCCGTTGACCTGTTGGGTCAGTACGAGTCATCAACTGCTGTCTTATATTTAGAAATGTGTACTAAATCACCTATCTTAAATTGCTGTTTGCATTTAGATACCTTTTTGATATTGTTTATTTAGAAGTTCATTATATTGCACATCGATTGGTTCTATATACATTGTTAGATATAATTTTCACTTATACTGGTCAATTGCTTGTGGCAGAATAGCAGCCCTGAGTCTGTGAAAATTAAAGCTCAGCACCATTCGTTCTGTTATTTATCTGTTGAAATGTTCCACAAACTTGGTTTCAAGAGAGAGAATATCAAGTGGTGAATGCTGTGTTCCATATTCCTCCATTACCATCCTGAAGTGACTGTTATGAAACTCATTGCCATGGTCGGTTAGGAAGTTGTCTGGAGTTGACTGGTTCTCATCTACGACACTTATCCAGTATTCTGTGCAACAGCACTTGTGTTTTCAAACGTAAGGTCAAGCAAATATGGAGTGCATATTGAAGACCAGTAAAATATATTTGAAAGCCTCAAATCTTGTATCATAATATACCTGTCTGCGAATATCTTACGTGCTGGTTTGTGAAGTTCTTCAGTTACTGTTTCCATCTTTCAATAATCCATATTTTTTGAAGTTGTGAAATAACTGAAACTATTTCATTCGAACGAACTGTACGCTCAGCTTTTGTCAATGCTATGAACATTCATAATCATTTACCTATTCCGTTGGAATAGTCATGGTACACATATTGTTGTGATCGAATTTTAAGTTTTTTATTCTGCATATCGATATTTCAGTTGAAGGTACATTCCCTAACGTTGATTTAATACTGATTCTGTATTAGGAAACTGTTTGGGCTTCTTGTTTTTCTTCAGTTCGCTTGCTTATATACATCAGTCAAATGTAATATTTCATCAGTCAAATGTAATATTTGACCATACATTGCTGTACCTTTCTGTGAATACATGACAATTTTAAAATGTTTGAGAATGTTAGATTCAGTAGATCTAGTGTTCTTTCAAATACTCTGTCCCAGCCTGCATTGGATGCTTTGTTAAACTCACAGGCTGCTTACCCATCATATAGAGTTTTTCCCTGCTCACCCTATTTTTCTGTACATCAATCGCCGAAATGATTAATAAAATCGCCAATAGCATCTTCTTCGTCGTTGCCTTAGAGAGTCATTCAGGAACTTTTGTGAGAGACCTAAATGCTTCTTTGAGAGATTGGACGCTTTACAAATGCCTAATCTTAGCAATCGCAATTTCTTCCAGACAGACTTGCGTACGTAAACAGCTTTGTGTTCTGTCGACGTGTTGTTACACACTACGTTGGCTTTAAGATAGTATACTACTTACATACACTCTCATTTTCTTTCTTTTCAGTTTCATCAGCTCTTGCAGATAACTGTTTGGTTAAACTCCTAATGGCCTCAGAATGAGTATTTACAACCCTGAGACCTTTTTTTGAGAGTTTCATTCCTCATAGCATGAGATATGTTTCTACTATTGAGCATCTGAATTTTTTTAATATGGGCCTTAATTTTCATGACAACATATAGAAAATGTGCTGCATTCCCCTCTAAGCCTGATGAAAGACACACTCGCAAATTATTCCATAGTGTAATTCATAATGGTGCAGTCACTTCATTGTTTCCCTATATATACATACCACCATGCGTTTAAAACGTCTTGAAAGTTTCAGCTGTGTCAACCATAATGCAGTTGACTTATTTTATCAATAACCAAGAACCTGTACTGTGAATGATTCCAACAATCACCTCATGTATGTCAGTTCCTACGTTTGATAAATGTGTTTCATATTCACATCGTTTTTGTAAGAATGCATGGTTTCGTGGCGATATGCTATCGGGCTTCTAGACACGTCAGGTGGTTAAAATCTGAGGCGCTTTCGACCGAGCCCTACTCGGCCATTTTCATGGCCTTGCCGTTGTGTAGCTGCGCTGCTGACTATGTAGCTGCTGGTGCGCTTTTCTTCACCAAATGTGGCAGTGTTTTCGTCTAGTGTCTGTCGCGCCCGCTTCAACCTCGCGACGGCCGGGTCTCAGGCTATACTGAGCTGCAAACAGTCGTCTTTGTTGAGTGTGTATTCACATATTTTTATTTCCATTCTTGACGCTATCCCAAAATCCCTTCGTTCTCATAATGACAGGTGTTTCACCGAATAGAATTCTGTGTCGATTTTCTAATACGTGTTCTGCTACAGCTGATTTTTCAGGCCAGTGTTGCTCTACAGTGCTCACTGTTTGGCCGACGTAGCAGCAGCCAGACTGACGTGGTATTTTATACACTACAGGCGTTATAAGTCATAGATCTTTCGCAGGTCTCATTAGCTGTCGTATTTCTTCTGAGGGCCTGAATACTGATGAGATGTTGTGTCTCTTCAGGGGCTGGCTAATATTTTCCGGCACTGTGCCACATAAAGGCAAAAAAGCCAAATTTCTTGATCTATTTCCTCTTTGGTGTTTTTCCTGCGTTTATTAGATAGTAAATTAGTAGTATTGTTTAGCCACATAGTGACCACATCGTGTTTTACAAGTGGCGGCCAGTATTTCCACACGCAGATTTTGTTTGTTGATGCTTTCTCTAAATAGTTACATGTGATTGCTGGGATGATTCCTGATATAAGTGATACGGTTCACTAAAATGTTAATTATTATAAACTGTTATACTGAACAGATAAAGTGAAACAATTTATTTATTTTTCGTAGACATAATAACAATTACTACATAATTTAGTAACAATATTAATAATAAGAAGGAAAAGAAGCTCAAATGGCACAGACCTGATGTTCATCCTTCTTCTACTGGCATTTTGTGCAACTAGTGATTACACACGGGTATACCAGGAGATTTTCGGTGTTCATCTGCCATCTCCCTCGATGTAGCTCTCTGTAACTAGATTAGCTTTGTTACCTTAGATATGTGTCCTCAGTCGGCTTGATTTCAAATACATGTAGGGTAACTCAGTCATCTGGCATATTCTCTGATAGTTGCCAGAGAGAAATGCTGCTGGCTGTCGCCATAGTTGTAGTAAGGGGTTCTGTAGCATCAAGGAAGCTTTGGACGGAGATTCCAAGGCCACTCTTCTTGACCATTTGTTCCCCATGATCTATCAACTACTTTGATCTTTCCGCTGCTTTCACTGCCTCTTATCTCAGTTGCGATGGAACTATAACAATGAGGGAACGTATTTCATTTTAGAAGTTGTCTAGAGGCGCGGTGACACAAAGTGCTACACTTCGGCGATGGTGACGTTGATTTATTTATCCAAAGTAACCTTCAATTGAGAAAAGTGTAAATAGCTGACAGAAATGTTTGATACAGCACTGAATGCAGTATACCTTCAAATCTTATTCCCGCCTAGCACTAACAGTTCCCGACGTTCCTACTAGGTGACATGCGCGAATGAGTTATTCCAACAGTCATCATCCACAGTCACATGGTGGAACAGTATTCTGGCCACCACGATCACCTGATTAACCTCAATGGACTTTTTGTCTACGGGGTTACATTAAAGACAGATGACTAACTGCACCAACTCCGATTAAAAAGCAAGATAACCGAGGTCCCGTGATCACGGTTAAAGCTTAACCGTGATTAAGTTCTCTCTGTGCTGCACCAGCGTTAAAAGCCGATTACCAAAACGCGGTTAGCTAATCGAGAGTTTGACCACGGTTAACTCCGCTTGTTACAAAGGAAAGCGCCCATATACATGCAAAGATAATGATATCCGCTGTCTGCCTCCGGCAAGGGTGTTGTAACTGCCTTGGTCTGTGGTACTTACGGACGCTTTTCATATTGTTGGCGTAATGTGACCGTTTTTACAACGCTATGGAGAACAAGAGTGAATTTTTCCGAATTCAAAGTAGACATACTTTTGGAGCTGGTTGCCTCCAATTCCAATATATTAGCGTGTAAAAAATCGGATGGTTGCACAGTTAGGGAAAAACTGTATGCATGGGGAAATATAGAAATACAATTTAATTCAACTCCAGGTAAGATTAAATTTTATTTGAATCATAAATCAATAAATATCTGTTACTAATGTAAATTAAAACAGTATTTTTCATGGTGCTTAGATTAATATTGGATAACAATTCAAGATACACACAACAGAAATCAGCTACTACAAAATATATCCATTTCAGGTGTAACAAAAAGAAGGCCTGAAAGGCTTAAAACATGTTACGAGAATTTGAAGAGGAGGCTGTGGAAGGATTTGGCTGAAGAGAAGGTTCAAGTCTATAAAACAGGATAAGGGAAGGCAGCACCAGTACCTAAAAAGAGTCCACATGAGGCAAAACTACTGGGAATAGCACAGTGTAATAAGGGATCTAAATGTAGATGTAGCTGATGATGCACCAGCTAGCGATGCCAGCAGTACCACAAACAGTAATGCAACTGTAATTGCTGCTGAAGCTAGCGAAAGCCTGATCCCAGCACAGGTTATTATGGAGAATGTTCAACAACCCTTCTCCAAACCTTCAAGTGCAGAAACACAAGAAACATTTAATCGGAGAAGGATGTCACCGAGACCTAAACCAACTTCCTCCTTTGCACTGGAGAGTGTGATGCAGAAGAGGGTGGAAGTACTCCAGCAGCAGCTGGAATCGATTAGAGAACACATGAAAGAAAACAGAATAAAAAATCTCAAAATTTTGACATTAAAAGAAAAATTAAAATATTGGAAGCGGAAGACTTCTACCGAAAGTAATGTAAATGTTTAAAAAACATTTTGTTATTTGTGCGCTATAATAATTTCAAATAAAAATAATTACATATTTTACATGTATTGAGTAACAGTTTACCTCAGTGAAAATGTTCATCAATTATAGTCCGACGAACTGCTCGTCCTGGTGATATGTCACCACGATACGTTTGTTGACTGGGAGGCATTGGCTCATTATCGTCTCTAGCTACGTAATAGCTTCTGCAGCCGCATAATTTCTGTATCTTCTGGTGCTCTTCCTTGCTTGTGCTCCTTGCAATATTATGCAAGACATCCGTACTCACTATAATTGCCATTGTCTTTTGTGGATTACACCTCATTCCCAAAGATAAAAGGGGGATCTCCTCTTCCACAAACCATATTGCCTCTCCACAGTGTTCCTTGTTTTAATGTGAGACCTATTCTATCGGTGCTCTGCCACTGTCTGTGGATTTGAAAGTGGTGTCTAGTAGTAAGGTCTGCGTGTATAGCCACTATCTCCTAGTAAGTGACCGACTGGTATTTCACCATTTTCAAACTGTGCCCTTCGAGCGCAATTACGAAATATTGTACTATCGTACACTGAGCCAGGCCACCGAGCCACAATGACCCGTATTTTTAAATTGTGGTCGCTGATTGTTTGACAATTAAAGGAGAAATATGATTTCCTATTGCGGAAAAGTTCGGCATTCTGCCCTCAGGTGACTAAATCCTTATGTGAGTACAATCCACTGTACGAATGACACCAGGAAATCCAGCCAGTGTGTTGAAACCATCCATCAGAGAGCGTACTTCCGTTAGAGAAGGAAACTTTATGTATTGACGAGATATTGTTGCTATGATTCCCTACACTTTACTTATAATTCTTTGTGCTGTTGTAGAATGTACATTAGCATTGTCACCAGTTAAATGCTCATGTTGCGTATGCCCTTAATGTCATCAGATGTCTGTTCATGGGAGACCGGATAAATTCGGTAAGTAGGAAATTCTAACCTGTCGTGGATTTGATCCAATAACCACCACACTGTTTCTTTTGAAAGACTAAACCTCTCTTCAAATTTCCAGTCACTGTAATCTTCGTAAGGATTTCCCCAAAAAAATGGTTCAAATGGCTCTGAGCACTATGGCACTTAACTTCTGAGGTCATCAGTCCCTAGAACTTAGAACTACTTAAACCTAACTAACCTAAGGACATCACCCACATCCATGCCCGAGACAGGATTCGAACCTGCGACCGTAGCGGTCGCGCGGTTCCAGACAGTAGCGCCTAGAACAGCTCGGCCACCCCGGCCGGCGAAGGATTTTCCCTTTCCACAAGTACACCAACACGGTGGCGACGATTTATATGTTGAAGATATAGAATTTCTTCGTTTTCTATGCCATCTAAAACGTCAAAACGCGCTGCCATGTTACGTATTTACAATAAGTTAACCGCGATCAATTCAAGATAATCGACCCTTCGAGCACTGTTAACTTTAACCGCGATGAAATCCCTCGATTAACTTTGATCGAGGTTGGTGCAACCGAATATCGACTTAATCAGGGTTAAATGCTGACATGACTGCGGTTAACTTTTAATCGGCGTTGGTGCAGTCGGCCCAGAGTGTTTGTTCCTCAGCATCCAGTAAACGTCGACGAGCTGCGACAAAGGATAACACAAGCTGCTGCCACCGTACATCAAGACTTGCTTCATATGACCTGGCAGGGTTTGATTCCTGAATATGCAACGATGTCTCACGCTTTGAATAGCGAATTATATCTTAGACACAAAGAAATTACATCTATAATTCTGAAAACTCTATGGACAAAATATTCGCCAAAGCACACTTGCAAGCACATTCTCACCATAATTTCCTGTATGTTGCAGCACAGAAATGGCAGTTGAAATAAAACTCGAATTAGAGCCATGAAATGTACGGGAAGGATCCACAGGATACGTCTAACAGGACACATCAAGTGTCTTTTTCTTTCGGTCCACGTAGGCACGCTGACTCAGAAGTCTACAGCGCTGAAAAAAGATTGCTCAGATAGGTAGCATCCCCAATATATAGCACACAGTTGTACGTTCTCTCTGCAGCCAAGGGCTCCGTATTTGCTGTCAGACGAAACCTGTGCATAGAGTACGTTTTCACTTCTCTAGAAAGATAAATGAAACGGGAGACTTTTCTGAAGAATGGCTTTCATTATGTACGAGGGCAGGTCACTAAGTAAAGAACTTTTTTTTCTGCTCAAAAATGATGTGCATTAACTACACTGCTGTTCCCGTGGATTAGCTGGTTTGATAGAAGATTCAAAATGGTTCAAATGGCTCTGAGCACTATGGGACTCAACATCTGAGGTCATCAGTCACCTAGAACTTAGAACTACTTAAACCTAACTAACCTAAGGACATCACACACATCCATGCCCGAGGCAGGATTCGAACCTGCGACCATAGCAGTCACGCGGTTCCGGACTGAAGCGCCTAGAACCGCTTGGCCACTGCGGCCGGCTTTGATAGAAGGAAATAGCTCTATTCTAGAGACTTCACACCATTTTATTGTGAGTGCCCCATTGTCTATAAGCACTGTAGTGTGTCGTAGCAATCCTAGATGTACTTCTGCAGGAGGAAAAGCGGGTACTGCAACACACACAACACACACAAAATATTGGATATCATTTTATTAAAATTTGAACACTAAAATACTTGGAAGCAATATATGTCCACAGAAATGTGACTATGTATTTGTTATTGTCGCTGAACGCTATCTACATCTACGTCTGCATATACCCCACAAGCCACCTAACGGTATTCGGTGGAGAGAATTTCTGGTGCCACTAACTAGGCCCCTCTTTCCTGTACCACTCGCGAATAGTGCCAGGAAGGAATGATTGTCGGTAAGCCTCTGCATTAGCTCTAATTTCTCGCATTTCCTGGTCGTGGTCATTTCGTGAGATATATGTGGGAGGAAGTAACTGATGCCGATCGTGCCACAACTGATGATATGGCGCATGAGTTCAACCTTAGCTGTGTTTCAACATTTTCGCTTGAGGCGTGGGCCAGAGAGATCGTTATACTAAATCCATGCCGCCTCGGATATAGTTTACCTGTTAACATTAATTGTCCCTTAATTAGTCTTGATTCTGTTGAGAGGTGTTGGAAAATGTTGAGTTACTTCCACCGAGCAATCTGTGATCGAAATTGAGATCGCTATTATATACTTATCTACGAATTAGCTGATTCTCTCGAAACTGACTGTACCTACTTATGAGAAGAGGTCCAAGACCGCAACAGTACTAAAAGGAAAAAGGGAATTAACGGAGAAGAAATGAGTAGTCCAAGTATTATGGAGAAATGATTGCAGAAATTATTACCCGAAAAAAAAGCATTAGCAAAAGAAAATTAAATTTTAGATAAATTTAGTTTTTCATGAAAATCGATCCAAGACGTCAAATATGGCCAAAAAAAATCCGTCAAGTTGCAAAACAAGTGTTTTTCTAAAATAAGTAAAAACGTTAGCTTCGACCAAAAAATGTTAAATAAGAAGCCTACAATGCATAAAAAGATGTATCAATTGCTAGTTAACATTGACGTTCCCATACTTGGCATTTAACGCAAGTGTTGCCCGCACTAAGTCAAAAAGTCCTTGTTTGAAAAATTTAAAACGTTAATTATTTGTCGAATTAATCGATTTTTTGAAAAAGGCGCTCGCGATATTTGGCTTTATCTTCTCAGTGAACGGCCCTACAGTAACACTTTTAGGCCTACTTTCTTCACAGAGAGTTATGCTTCCATGCTATTAAATAATTTTTACGATTTTATTAATTACAAGGTTCAAACAACGTCTTCGAAAAACTTTCACTTTTGTTGAGCTGTTTTGTAACTATCTTAACTTTTATTTTATGAAAATAACTTTAGAAAAAAGAATTTTTTAAATTTTTTTTCAAGAATTAAAAAAAATTCTATGACATCCTAGACGAGGGATAACTTTTATTTAAAAAAATCTAGTCGAAGCAATTAATATTTTACAGTGATGCGCTTTATGGAGATTAATACTGAATACGTATAATCTCTTGATTCTCTCAAAATACTTCCGTCACGAAAATATGGACGAGCAGAACAAGAAAGTGAATCAGGATACTATCCAGCAGCTATTGGCACTATAGTTTTTACGTATTTAAGAAAAGGCGTTCTTTGCTACTCTGAGCATGGTTTTTGCCTTTTTCGCCGTCTAAGGTCGAGTTCCATCAGCAAGAAACTTTGTTTTAATTTGAATTTCCGATACGCTCATATTTTTGCAAATTTATCATTAGGTTGTCACGGAACGCTTAGACTATTCGCCGCTTTAGGAGAAGACGACTCCGCCACTATGACTCTCGTCGCGAAAGTGAACGCTGTTTTTCGACGTGCAGTAGCGGATGGGCAGCTGAGTTCGCCGCTACGGGAGCAGACCAGACGCCGACGCCTAGCAGAGGCAACGTGCTTAAAAAGGTGAGCAAAGCAGACAGAACTGTCGGTGTCTGTGTTTGTGAAACTCTATTAGCGAAAGAATTTCGAGAAGGGACAAAAAATTGGTTATTTCTTTGCTAAATGGTTTAACAGCTTAAGTGATATAAAACATGACCGATAATGATTTTGAAGAAAAAAAAGTATGATATTCAAACAATTTAAACAAGGAATTACACTGCAGATATCGAACCAATGTAAGGAGTTTTATGTTGGAAAGGAGAATTTAAATAAACAATTAAATATTTAAGATTAAAAAATTAGAGGAATAGTCAACTGCTTTTGAATCTCCTAGTCAACAAAATGTAAATAGATTTGCTGAATTAATTGGTACTGTGACAAAACATGACAAACGACTGGAAGACCATGTTGAAGAGTCCAGAGCAGAAAAGACAGTTACAATTTGATACCAATGTAAATTAAAATTTAAACAATTTAAAATATGCGTTAGGAGAACATCTGGTCAGAAATAACACTTGTGTGAAGCAAGAGCTCAACAATAATTTATAAGTACTCAGAAATTAAGCGATGGGGATTGTGCAGGAAGTGTCAACTGATGTCCCCATGTGGAGACTTCCGGCCATCAGTGTCATACGATCATTTCATTTCATTTTATTGCTGACTGTTTGTTAATTACTTTGACTGAAATATTTGTGTAAAATACGATTGTCAGGTAAATGCAGCTCTGTGGTTAGTGTGACAGAGCAATCTAGTGCATTAATCGAAGTAGAAATGCTCTGAATCAAAAGGCATGGATTCGATTCCACTTTTAGCGTTGGACAGAGATACTGTCACTGCGTTTCGATTCCACAGCTGTAAAATGAGTGAGGGTATCAACATATAACCTTTTGTTTTAATCTAACATGTAAATGAGTTAATGAACTCAGAAATCCTGTTAAAACCGCATATATTATTGATGGATTTCAAATCACGAACTATTATGATAGAAACGCACAGAAATTCGACGAGCGTGGGATAAGTCAGAACAATAACGTCGGTGTTTCTGTAACCACGGAGAGTTTACGTTCATATTGTGACGTGGTTTTCTGCGTTGGAAACAGGGGATCTTTCTTCATGGATGCGCCCACACGACACATCCCCTCTCTAACACATCTATGAGTAGGCTCTTGTGCCGACACAAAAACCATTGGCCTTTCCTCGGTGGGTGACTTCAGACAATATTCTGCACTGGTGCCTCTTAGGCTGTCGTAGACGAGACAAGCTTCTCCCACCTCCAACAGGAGCAACAGAATAATGTCTGTGTTTAATTTCTTGGAAAGGTTAAGTTTGCACTAGGATTCAGACTGACTATTTCGGTCTTCTTCGTCAAGTTTGAACTTAGCCCAATCACATAAAAATGATGAACTATAGTCCCATGAAGCCTCCATGGCGTTTAAATCTTATGACGAGTTCAGCTCACCACTGTAGGATTTCGGTTTCTAGTTGATAGACGCCTCTTAAATGTATTCTAATTTCTAAAACGAAGGCAGCTGGTTTTAGTAAACAACCCACATGGCAAACAGAGTAGTTCGGTGTGACGGTGATGAGGGTTTACAGAAACTTCTAGAGAGTGCACAGCTATGTGAGTACTCTGTTCGCTGGTAAACATCAATAAGTACCACCACTAAGAGACTTCACGCAAAACCATGTTCTAATTCCTCAATGCACATACCCCCAACTAAGAAGGAAAATGATGTCACAAAAAAGGATGTTTGTTCCTGCCTATGTGGTGTTTCTCTACATTTAGAAGACTGTTTTAAGATCTACCACACCAAACAATCATACCAGCTTATATGTAAAGCAATCAGACTAGCTGATAGGTATTAACTCTGTTTTCACAGCAACCAGTAGTATATTTAAATACCATGTCACTGGGTTAACAATCTCGTCCTCACTTCCTGTCCGAAGAGGCGACCGTTGTGCAGCGCTCTTCCCAACTTTGAAGCATGTGTCACCAACTGCGTACCATGCTACTTCTGTCATTTCCGTCGCTCACATCTTTGGTAGTTTAAAAGTATATCTACAAAACTTAAACATGGCTGTTAATTCAGCAACTGTACGTAGGTAAACATGGAACATGGAGGGGTCGAAAAAAAATAAATAGCTAACCAGTTGCAAATAAAGATTTATTGGAACTCTTGCTCTAGGTTTCGACAATTTTAAAATTGTCGTTTTCAGAAGTTATAATTGGCCTTTTTGCATCACATGCTGACACAGTACAACGAATATAGCCAAACAGCTCTTCTCATATACAACGTTCATCTTAAGAATACAAATGATCACAAACCATGACTTAAGACTGCAGCAACGTAACATTTCAAGTGTGAAGATTAAATGCCATTTAGTATGAGGCCACTAAACTTGGCCAATAACGCATAAATACTTTTGAAATCGGGAAGATAACATTTATAGATAAATGCCTATAGAGAATGTACTAGTAACATTCGAGCAATTTTCTGCGGCTATTAGTTACTTAAATCTCGCTTCCCACCGAATTTTTCCCCTCATAATCTAAATGGTACCTCCATAAGCCTCTTAAGGGGAGTAACTGTGCCCCATCCTCATTAATTTAACATATTTTGTCAAGAATTATACAAGATAATAAAACAAAACTTTTCGGGATATAGAGTCATATCTTTTACCTTCACCGAAAATGGCTCTGAGCACTATGGGAGTTAATATCTACGGTCATCAGTCGCCTAGAACTTAGAACTACTTAAACCTAACTAACCTAAGGACATCACACAACACCCAGTCATCACGTTACCTTCACCTATCTTCTGTCAAGTATCTAACTTTGTTAGGAATCACGATATGAACTTTTTAATGAAGGTCTTAAATATATATACGATATTTAAAAAGTATGTTTTATGATCAAACTATTAGTGCTACCTGTACCATTTGTAGATCTACACAAACAAAATACCGCTGTCAACAAAAGACAAAAATTTCAGATTGTGACAAAATAAAACACATTCAGCCGTTCTTATGATTTTATTTTGTTGCAATTAGTTTCAACGCTTCAATGCGTCATCTTTAAGCTGTTGTTGATGCGGTACAGGTTGATATGGTCCCTGTATAAATCACATCAGCCACCAGCATTACTGGAGTGGGCAAGAAGACCACATTTCAGGTATTACGTCTCACCAAGGACAGCTATCATGAGCAGCAGTGTTAGCTTAGAGTCGTCGGTACTATTAGACAAACAACATTCCGCTTAATAACCGCAGGACGTACGACGAAGGTATCCGTTAGAGCTGTGCTGCGAAATTTGCAATTAATGGGCTACGGCAGCAGACGACCGACGCGAGTGCCTTTCCTAACAGCACTACATCGCCTGCAGCGCTTCCCCTGGGCTCATGATCATATCGGTTGTGCCCTAGAGACTGGAAAAACGTGGTCTGGACAGATGAGTTTCGATTTCAGTTGGTGTGAGCTGACGGCAGGGGTCGAGTTTGGCGCAGACCTCACGAAGTCATGGACCCAAGTTATCAACAAGGCACTGTGAAAGCTGGTGGGGGCTCGAACAATGGTGTGGCCTGTGTTTACATGGATTGGACTGGGTCCTCTGGGCCAACTGAACTGATTACTGAATGGAAATGGCTATGTTCGGCTACTTGGAGACCATCTGTGCCCAAACGACGATGGATAATGATCCATGTCATCGGGCATAACTGTTCGCAATTCTTATGAAAAACGTTCTGGACAATTCGTGCGAATGATTTGGCTATCCAGATCGCCCGACACGAAGCTCAAAATGGTTCAAATGGCTCTAAGCACTATAGGACTTAACATCTAAGGTCATCAATCCCCTAGACTCAGAACTACGTAAACCTAACTAAACTAAGGACATCACACTCATCCATGCCCGAGACAGGATTCGAACCTGCGACCGTAGCAGTCGCCTGGATCCGGACTGAAGCATCTAGAACCGCTCGGGCACAACGGCCGGTGACATGAAGCCTGTCGAATATTTACGGAACATAATCGAGAGATCAGTTCGCACACAAAATCCTGCACTGCCAACACTTTCGAAGGTATGGGCGGCTCAGTGTTAATGCAGAGGCTTCCAATGACTTGTGAGTCCACGTTAAGTCCAGCCGCTAAACTACGACAAGCAAAAGGAGGTCCGAAACGATATTAGTGGGTACCCAATGAGTTTTGGTTCAAATGGCTCTGAGCATTACGGGACTTAACGTCTGAGGTCATCAGTCTCCTAGAACTTAGAACTACTTAAACCTAACTAAACTAAGGACATGACACACATCCATGCCCGAGGCAGAATTCGAACCTGCGACCGTAGCGGTCGCGAGGTTCCAGCCTGTAGCGCCTAGAACCACTCGGCCACCCCGGCCGGGCCATGAGTTTTGTTAACTCAGTGTCCTCACACAGTAAAATATTTTAAAATAATTTAAAAATGACAGTAACTAAAGTCAATGGAACATACATAAAATCAATAAGATAACCCCAAACAACATTTTTCCATAAAAAAATAAAAACCGACATTTTAAACATACACAAACTTTGTTTTGCCCTCACGGCACACCATATCTACAAATACTGCAGAAAGAACCAGTCGATTTGTTCCATTGTCAAAACTGGTGGAAGCGTGGAGTATTCTAATTTTGACTCTGTGGTGCAGCACACGTACAGTAAGACGATCCTTCTGTTGGGTATAGAAGTAGTGCTAGCCCGATAGCTATCCAGCACACTTGGTCCTACCTCTCTATCAGCAATAGAACCGGAGGTATGAGCCCCAGAAAAGACCCTTTTTTCCGGCGTTTCGGAACATAACAGATAACGCATGCTGTCTCATGCGTGGCGATATCCTGGAAGAACGGAGTGGGAGCAGGGCAGGACGGCTACCACGGGGAAGTCCCGTTGCGGGTTTGCGGAGAGGGCTGCGACGCTGGCAGCACGCGAGACGTCACCGCGCCACCGCTAGGCCGGCAGGCAGCGGCGGCGGCGGCGGTGTCTGGTTTCGCGGCGGCGGCCGGGTCGCCGTTACGCGCAGCGCCCGGCCCCGCCCTGTCCGCCGCCAAGGCCAGAGCGCGGCCTTGGCTGCCGCCTCTCTGCTCTGCTCTGCGCTGCTCCTTCCCGTTGGTTCAAGGTCCCGGACCACGCCACGCCACGCCCTGGCCCACCAAACACAGGACAAACTGGATCTCTCGCGACGATGCCGCCCAACTGGTGGGCCCCTCTAGCTGTCACTACACAGTCACTGCGTCTGTGGCTGTCGACCAATCGATAGCGAAGGGTACTCGGAGGTGCACTGGTTATGTGTAAAGTACAGACTCACGGCTTCACGACATTGTCTCTCGACAAAAAAAAAAAAAAAAAAAAAAAAAAAAAAAAAAAAAAAAAAAAAAAAAAACTTTGTCCCAAAAATAATTTGTCGATGTTGAAATCCCTCAGTCCGACGAAGATTTGTTGATGTCCCAATCCATCACTCCGACGAAGATTTGTCGATGTCCAAATCCCCTAGTCCTGCTAAGATATTTGTGGGGTTCCTCTTGGTTGTAAGAATTTTTCGAAACTGGAAACAAAAAAAAAAAAAAAATGTTCAAATGTTTGTGAAATATTATGGGACTTAACTGCTAAGGTCATCAGTCCCTAAGCTTACACACTACTTAACCTAAATTATCCTAAGAACAAACACACACACCCATGCCCGAGGGAGGATTCGAACCTCCGCCGGGACCAGCCGGGACCAGCGCCCTTGACCGGTCGGCTAATCCCACGCGGCTGAAACTGGAAACCTTCTCCTAATATTCTTTATGAGGGCTCCCTTTGCTCCACTATCAGCTCGCGTGGTATTTGGCTTCTAAAGCTTAGGCTGTTAAATGTCCTGTGCGACTGGTCCCGGCGGAGGTTCGAGTCCTCCCTCGGGCATGGTTGTGTGTGTTTGTCCTTAAGATAATTTAGGTTAAGTAGTGTGTAAGCTTAGGGACTGATGACCTTAGCAGCTAAGTCCCATAAGATTTCACACACTTTTTTTGTTGAATGCCCGTCCTAAAGAATGAAATGTATTAATAAGTGTGGTATTGTACAGAGATCGCTTTGGCACAGTAAAACTGCCAACGCGAATCGATAATAGAAACATTAGTGAGGGCTGCAGTCCACAATGACATACTGGAGTAGCTCCAGAAGACCACGCCTTCCCTCTCAGCACAGCAGCGCCCTCACGCTGACGTCAATATACTGTCGACCTACCAAGAGCTCTGCCCCAGTTCGTGACCTCATCTGAAGGAGTCACTATCTCAGTATGAGACCAACGTTAAAGTTCCTGATGGACTTGTTCATTTAAATATGGAGCATAATACTGCAAGAGAACAGTTTTTTAGTGAGGGCATTAAGCGATGCTTTGCCAGTCCATGATAGTTGTAAATAATTCAGTTGACATCCGTGTGTAAAGTACAGACTCACTGTTTGACGACATTGTCTCTGTAATCGATAAAAAAAACTTTTTCCCAAAAATAATTTGTCGATGTTGCAATCCCTCAGTCCGACGAAGATTTGTCGATGTTCCAATCCCCTAGTCCCAATCCATCACTCCGACGAAGATTTGTCGATGTCCAAATCCCCTAGTCCAACTAAGATATTTGTGGGGCTCCTCTTAGTTGTAAGAATTTGTCGAAACTGCAAACCTCCTCCTAATATTATTTATTATTCCTCCCTCTGCTCCACTATGAGCTTGCATGGTATCTGGCTTCTAAAGCTTAGGCTGTTGAATCCCCGCTCTAGAGAATAAAATCCATCCATAAGGGTGGTATCGTACAGAGATCGCTTTGCCACAGCAAAACTGCCAACACGAATCCATAACAGAGACATTAGCGAGGGCTGCAGCCCACAACGACGTACTGGAGGAGACCACGCCTCCCCTCTCAGCACAGCAGCGCCCTCACGCTGACGTTAATATACTGTCGACCTAGCAAGAGCTCTGCCCAGTTCGTGACCTCATCTGAAGGAGTCACCATCACAGTATAGGACCAGCGTTATAGTTAAAGTTTTGATGGACTTTATCGTTTAAATATAGAGCATCATACTGCAAGAGAACAGTTTTTTAGTGAGTGCATTAAGCACTGCTTTGCTAGTCCACGATAGTTGTAAACTATCCAGTACTTCTGTGGCAAATAACTGTGTCAAAGTAAAGTATATTTATTATTCATTTGTGTAATAAAGTGAACTACTATCTAATGTGTTCTGGCGTGATGAGCCTTCCCCAGAGCAATCAAGGAATCCATAGTTGTGGCCTGACGAAAGTGGTTTCGCCTGATCACAACGATAAGTAATACTAAGAATTATTAATAACAAAAAAAATACAGCTCATTCACAGCGAAAGGGTGAAGCCCAAGGCTACTGCCGAACGGACAGCTTCACAAATAGAAAAATCGGGCAGTTTCTCATAAACCACTGCCACAAAACCAGATACACTGAATTTACACAATTCTATTGAAAATCACAATTATAATATCTCAAAATTATTCCCGTTTGGGTATCACTCTGATAGAAAGCTTCAATAATCTTATCGAGCAGCTACACTATGTGATCATAAATATCAGGAAACCCACAAAAACATACGTTTGTCCTATTAGATGCATTGTGCTGCCACCTACTGCCAGGTACTCCATATCAGCGACCTCAGTAGGCATCGTGAGAGAGCAGAATGGGGCCCTCCACGGTACTCACGGACTTCGAACGTGGTCAGGTGATTGTGTATCACTTGTGTCATACGTCATACGCGAGATTTCCATTCTCCTAAACATCCTTAGATTCACTGTATCCGATGTGATAGCGAAGTGGAAATGTGAAGGGACACGTACAGCACAAAAGCGTACAGGCCGACCTCTTCTGTCCACTGACAGACACCGCCAACAGCTGAAGAGGGTCGTAATGTGTAATGGGCAGACATATATCCAGACGATCACACAGGAATTCCAAACTGCATCAGGATCAACTGCAAGTACTGCGACAGTTAGCCGGAAAGTGAGAAAATTTGGATTTTATGGTCGCGCAGCTGCTCATAAACCACACATCACGAGGGTAAATTACAAGCGACGCCGCGCTTGGTGTAAAGAGCGTAAACATTGGACGATTGAACAGTGGAAAAAAATGTGTGAAGAATCACGGTACTTAATGTGGCCATCCGATGGCAGGGTGTGGGTATGGCGAATGCCCGGTGAACATCATCTCCCAGCGTGCGTAGTGTCAACAGTAAAATTCGGAGGCGGTGGTGTTACGATGTGGTCGTTTTTCATGTGGGAGGCTTGCGTCCCTTCTTGTTTTGCTTGGCACTATCACAACTGAGGCCTACATTGATGTTTTAAGCTCGTTCTTGCTTCCCAATGTTGAAGAGCAATTCGGGGATGGCGATTGGATCTTTCAACATGATCCCTGTCGACTGGCGTGAATCGTATAGAACACCTCTGGGATGTTTTTGTACGCATACTTCGTGCTAGGCCTCACCGGCCGACATCGATACCTCTTCTCCGTGAAGAATGGACTGCAATTCTCAAGAAACCTTCCAGCACCTGACTGATCATATGCCTGCGAGGAAGCTGTCATCAAGGCTAAGGGTGGGCCAACACAATATTGAATTCCAGTATTACCGATCGAGGGAGCCACGAACTTGTAAGTCATTTTCAGCCAGGTGTCCAGATGCTTCTGATCACATAGTGTAGATCGTTTTGCTAATCACATCATGTCTGATGGAAACACTGAATGGTACAAATTAAGGAACTTTCAATATAAATAACGATAAGTTATTAAGTTAACCGTCGAACGTAGTGAAAGTGAGTAAACTACCGTGATGTTCAACTTAACACACGAAAATCATGAAAGACAAACAATTTATATAGGTCTGACATTGAGTCAATCATCGAGGGCGATTTGAACGTTATATTGTTATTGAAGAGTCAGGTCAGTCAAAAACCAGGAATAGTAATACACTGAAGTGCCAAAGAAACTGGTATAGGCATGCGTATTCAAATACAGAGATATGTAAAAACGCATAATACGGTCCTGCGGTATACAATAAAGGTCTGCCGCAGTAGTTAGATCGGTTGCTGCTGCTATAATGGCAGGTTATACAGATTTAATGGTTTGAACCTGGTGTTATAGTCGGCGCACGAGCAATGGGGTACAGCATCTCCGAGGTAGCAATAAAGTGGGGATTTTCCCGTACGACAATTTCACGAGTGCACCATGAATGTAAGGAAACTAGTAAAACATCAAATCTCCGACATCGATTCGGCCAGAAAAAGATCCTTCAAGAACGTGACCAACGACAACTGAAGAGAATCGTTCAGCGTGACAGAACTGCAACCCTACCGCAAATTGCTGCAAATAGTCAACGAAACGTCACCGATATGGGTTTTCGGAGCCAAAGACCCAATCGCGTACCCTTGATGACCGCACGACACAAAGCTTTACGCCTCGTCTGGGTTCTTAAACACCGACATGGACTATTGATGACTGGAAACATGTTGCCTGGACGGACGAGTCTCGTTTCAAATTGTATCGAGTGGACAGACGTGTACGGGTATGGAGACAACCTCATGAATCCATGAACCCTGCATGTCAGCAGGGGACTGTTGAAGTTGGTGGAGGCTCTGTAATGGTGTGGGTCGTGTGCTGTTGGAGCGATATGGGACCCCTGATAAACCTAGATACCTTTCTGACAGGTGACACGTACGTTAATATACTGTCTGATCACCTGCATCCATTCATGTCCATTGTTCATTCCGACGCACTTGTGCAATTCCCACTCTTTCAGAATCGCTACAGAGTGGCTCCAGGAACACTCTTCTGAATTTAAACACTTCCGTTGGCAACCAAACTCCCCAGACGTGAACATTATAGAGCATATCTGGCATGCCTTGCAACGTTCTGTTCGGAAGAGATATCTCCTCGTACTCTTACGGATTTATGGACAACCCTGCAGGATCCATAGTGTCAATTATGTCCAGCACTACTTCGAGTCCATGCCACGTCGTGTTGCGGCACTTCTGCTAGCTCTAGGGGGCTCTACACGATGTTAGGCAGGTGTACCAGTTTTTTTGGCTCTTCAGTGTAAAAAGAATTAGTAGCGATTTTGGCAAACTCGATTCTTCAAGAATAATATAATAAACAATTTATTTGACGTACAGTGTCGTGACCAGGAACTGATTTACAAACAGTGAAAGAGTCTGTAATATGCAATCATTCTAACAGGAATGGATCCGTTTTCTCATTGGAAAATATGCACAGGCGCACAAGTGCTGTGATCTGGCAGCCGTTGTTGCGGGAACGACTTAACATAGGATCGTTGTGTCGTTCTTCCACTGCATTCAAAGAACAAGCACAATAGGTTAATATCGCTCAGTTCTTTATAATAAACCTATCCGTACTGGCGCGTATCACTGTAAACGTACAACTAACGCTACAGGAAAAACAAATCCAACACAGATCCTAGAACTGCTGAAAACAAGCTTAAGAGCGAAGAGTAAATTGGGCCTTGTTGTTCTCAACAGGAAGTATCACGAATGAATTGAATAAATTCTTTTTTTTTTAACGAGACACCATTAGCCGTATGGTGCACCTATTTTCTATGTGACATTGATACAAAGATGAATGGGCGTAAGAAAAAAACGAAATGCACTTGTTCTATAACGAGACTTCGGAGACTTCGGGTCTCTTTTGTCAAAATACTCAGAAAATATTCCTAAATAACCTACGAAAATTCGTCGATGAAGTTCGGACGCATCTAAATACAAACTATCGACCAACCGAAGTTGCTCGACCTTTTCCGATGGCAAATTAGTGTCGCAGTTTAAATATTGTTCAACTTACCTTCGGGATTCAGTGTGGTCGGTCATTGGATTGCAACAACGTAAATATCAAAATTACAGAAACCAAGTTGGGCGTCGTACCACGGCAAAAAAATGGCAACTGTCTTTTATTTATTGCCCAATATTACTCCAAATTCCTAACTTTTTATGTTTGTAGGTATCATTTTCGATATCTACTGCAGGTGACTTGTATGTTCGTGTCTTCGCCGCGAAGCTGTCCCGAAATGTGGAGATCGCCAGTGTTGGTTTTTCCTCGTGGGGCTGCCCTGACATACGTCACATGGTCACAGTACAGGAACCGCTATCAAGGTGAATAAAAAGAAGCGCGGAATTATTGGAGAACTTATTCCGTGAGAAAGACACAAGAGAACAGCAGATATAAAAGATAATTAGAGATCTAACGTTCAGGGATTACTTAACAATACGTAATTCAGTACTATCCCCAGTTCGTGCACATTGTCTTCGTAGGAAGTAGTGATTGTAGCATTGGATTGGTGACTACGGCTCCACTGAGATGATGGATGTTGTTGAAAGTATATACGATTCAAAACAACTCTTCTGTTGCATAGGAGGCCGGCAGGAGTGGCAGAGCGGTTCTAGGCGCTTCAGTCTGGAACCACGCGACCGCTGTGGTCACAGGTTCGAATCCTGCCTCGGGCATGGATGTGTGTGATGTCCTTAGTTTAGTTAGGTTTAAGTAGTTCTAAGTTCTAGGAAACTGATGACCTCAGATGTTAAGTCTCATAGTACTCAGGGCCATTTGAACCATTTTTTTGTTGCATAGGACAACTGAAAACGCTGGGCTAAATTCATGGAAGTCTATCCACAGATCACGCAGTGATATAAAATAATCTCTTGAGGACAATGTAATACGCCTTAGGATTTTAAGGTAAACTTATTTCCTGATCAGATTTTCCCGTGGAGTGGACAAGTAAGTAAATTCGGAAGGAGCGAAAGTTGAGAGTAAAAAAAAAAGAGGTAAAAATGTTGCTATGTGACAGGTTATGCGGAGAATAGGAAACAGAAAATGACAGATTTGTAGACTGAATGGAGGAAAAATTCTTTGTGTGGGTACTGGACACCTATCAGTAATGGTGTGGCAAGTGTTCAAAGAATTATATTTAGTGAATATATGTAGGTTCTGTGTGCAACATAGCGACATAGTTATTCTCAACGTGTTAACCACTACGCCACCTCGCTCGGTGTTATAAACTTGCGGAGTTCGGGGTTGCAAGAGCGCCTCCTAAGATAACCGATATTTAGTTTACTGTAATATTAATTATACAATTTAGTTATACATACACAGAATTCTCAAGAAGTTTACAGAAGATTTCACTTGTTAAACGTGCAAACCACTGTTCCATAACACGTTGCCTGCAGGCAGTTGTAGTTGCTAGAAGAAAACTGTTGCAAGCCAACAAGCTGTGTAGCTTGAACTGTGTTCCTGCATTGCTTGTTGTGTTCAGTAAAAATTTCTAGAAGAATGTTGTACTGATAGGAAATGTGAACTGGGTAGAAAGCACAAAGACTAAAACTATATCGTAACCATTAGGGAAAATAGTTCACTGATACACAGTACTGAATTAATAGCACATTAATGAAAACAGGACAAGGACAGGAAACACTGTGTAGAAGGATAAATGATGTATATCTGACAGTTACCACAATCACACCACAACAGAAAGGGTAAGTAAGCTTTCAAAGTAAAATAGATCACAAGGTTCGCAATGAAACTAAAGTGATTAAATACGTGATATCTGAAAGATTTGAAGAAAACTGCCTGTTGCCGGAAACAAAAGTCAAGCAGCGACATTGAGATTCTTGTATAACGGTGAAATGAGTTCCGACTTCATGCTATTATGAAACGGATTATTAACAACTACTGTGGTTCTGCCAATTACCATCGCTTACCACAATTTCTTAATTATGCAAGTTATACAGTAATTTTTGAAGGTAATTAATTCAGGTGTGTTGCCGTCACCTCACCGACTGAGTAGACCCTGAATTAGTGGCTAATAATGCTGTTTTCACAGTTAAAGAGAAACTGGATGGTTTCAACTCCAGAACGTAAAATAAGTTATCATATATTCCACAGACTGCATTCATCTGTTTGTTCTTAGCCGTAAGAAATCCTTACATGTTGTAACGTTACGTGTATGTAGGCGAGTTCTTCAGCCACCTAGAATTAGTATGAGGTCTGTCTGATTTGTTTGTTCAGGTGAACGCTAGTGGTCCGCTCCAGGGTCCGGGGCCTGTCGTGTCCGGCCTGGCCGAGTGTCCGATACCGGTCAGCCCGGTGCAAAGGCGAGCAGCTCCTGGCCGCAAGTGGGCAAAACCCAGAGCAGGAAATTTGGATGGCAGTTGCTCGCATGGCGTGTGCGTTATATGCACCAGAAATGGCGGAGTTTAAGGTAGCCTGAAATACGGCTACTTACAACTATTATAAATTCAATACTAAATCGCAGTTAGGTCTATATAATAAAGCAACTCTGAAAACAGCTGCGGTCTAGGAAAAATGAGGTCTATCCAATGGAACGATCATATTGTAACTATCTTAGAAACTACGGAAATGAATATTTTAGAGAAACTCACTATTTTCACAATTATCTCTATGACAAACAATGTCTCAAATGATGGCATTGCACTATACCCATCATCTCAGGAAGCTACATATTTGTATCTGATTTATTTATTGACTTATTACGCATGTGTATCCTTTTCATTATATCCTTTTCACACAACAACACAGCAACCCAATTGAGTATCAGTGTGTCACACCTTCTCATACTTGTGTAGTCATATAAGGAATATAATTACTATCTTAGCCAGTAACTTTATCTAAATGTTGATTACAACTGATATTAAAAACTGCGGTAATTTAAAAGTGGTCAGTTACACGTGTTAGCTGACACCAGCGATAAAGTCTAGCAAAAAACACTTCTAACAAACAGAAATAAATAATTGTTTCCACAACAGTTAACAATATTTGGTTGTCATTTTATGTGAGCGAAGATGAACAGGAATGCTGGATTATGTATTTATGAACAAACTCTTATCTGTATTTATCTTAAATCGTTTGAACATGACAGAATGTTTATAACATTTCCTTATTAAGCCATGTCTCTAGCACATAAGAACAATGTATTGCTGATGAGTATTCCCTTCAGCCAATGAGAGACATTGGCACTACACCACTAAAATAAAGTGGAAGCAGACACTTTTTGAGAGTAGGAGTGATTTAGGTTACTGGTTCATTAGATCCGAAGACAGCAAACCTACCTGAAGTAATGTGTGCTATTCGGTCATGTAGGTGACTGATTCTGGGCGGTAAACGACCACTATGGGTAAACGGCCACTAGAAAGCTTTAACATTTGGAGGGACTTCAACTTTCACAAGGTCTGAATGTACTCCAATTCTAAATTTTAACTTTTCCACTTGCATTACAGAATCGAGCCTAGACAGAATACGAGTGTCTACTTTTTATCTCTCATGGTCTGATGGTTAAATTGTCAAGCTAAACTCATAATTATTTTGAGTTGGTGAATATTTTGTATACTGTAATAACAAAATCGACTTAGTGTCTTACACGTCTTGGGTGATTATTTACGTTGGGGATTCTGCTCCCATTCTTGCTACGTACTTAACGCAGTTTAATTGTATTTTAATAAGGTTGTCTTTCTGTATGTATTATAACAAATAACTGTAGGATCACTTTCCGTTTATTTGAGGTTGTTATCTTGAATAAACATTAGTTAACATAATTCTCTAGTGGTAACTGTACCTATTTCGGGTGTTATAATAGAACACTTTTTATTAATTATTCATGTATCTTTTATTTTAAATGTCCATTTATTTTATCAATTCGCAATTCTAGACAATGCATAGAATATGTAGCTGCAGGATCACAGATACAGCTTATTTACAGCGACTCTGATCCTGGGCATGAAAGCATATGTGTACAGCTTGACCCTATGTCTTCATTGAGCTATTTTTCTAACCCTATATTACTAAACCCTCATAAAATATATGATTCCTGACAAACTAGCTCTATCAGTACAGGTTGTAAATCAGGACACATTTTCTTATTTTGTGTGCGACAGACCACTGGAAATCTAATAACTGTAATTAACTTATGCATTAACTATAAATTATGACTTTCTTTGAATAAAATATGGAGTGGTGAAATTTACATTTGTTTAGGAACATGTATAGCCCAGTTATCTAAGATTGAAGTGGCTGCAGGTAAACTTGGAATTGCGGTTTTCCGGTCTGACATTTGAATCTAATCCCTTTAGAATTACAGTTTCAGCACTTCACAACATTGTGTGATCCTATTGGATTATAGACCGTTTGTGTGGGGAGTCTGAGTGTAAGATTTTTGAACCAATTGAGTGCTTGAGAATCGTAGCAGATGTTAGTTGCGGGGATGTTGGAACTTCAAAAAAGAAGATGAAGCTATGAAGAGGCGAGCTGAGTTACATTCTGCAGGAGCCACTGGCCGTGACTTCTACTGTGGTGTGAGCAGCAGTGGTGACCACAGCAACAAGGGCCACCGGTGGCCACCTCAAGTTCATCTGCGTAAGCAATGGCAGCATCTACAATTGTCGCCAGTAGCAGTTAGCATGACTGATAAGTTAAGTGAATGCGCCAATAGAGTGAAAATGCATGAATCCGCATGGTCCCGCGAGTGACGAAGCTTACGATGCTTAAGCAGTCTCCCAGTCTGTGAGGTTCAGATCATGCTATGGACCAGTTAGTCCTAAATCTGAAAGTGAGTGTTGATAGGAACAGTATTTATGGGGAAAAATAGTCCAAAATTGAGAGGAGACATAAGTTTACAAACGATTCAAACGATGCAGATTTTTCTAGAACCACAGTCTAGTATAGACGCATTGGGTACAGAGCTAGGTTCAGTAAAACACAAACAGGTTTAAAAATTGAGAATTTGGAGACAAAAATTGAGAAGGCAGGGACAAAAATTGAAAATGTAGAGGCGAAAATTGAAAATGTAGAGACAAAAATTTAAAATGTAGAGAAAGTGTAAAAGTTGAGATGGAAAAAATTAAATCAGATATGAAGGGATGATTGACGCAAAATTAGAGGCTGTAAGGGCAGATGTGGGAACCATTTCTGAGGATGTTGGCCTTGTTAACACCAGAGTCGATACAGTAGAAACGATTTTGAGAACAAACTGGTAAGGATACAGAACGAGCTGGGCGGCGATATAAAGAATTGTATGCAGAAGCAAAATGCGATTGAAGAAGTGACCACTCAAGTTGTTGACAATTTGTCAGGTGAACTGGTAGAGTGTGAAAAAGTGATGGTGAAAAATAGACCTCTATTGGAAGTGGGGATTAATAACGAAATTTTGCAACAAAAGCAGCAGATTAAAGACGTATAGTCAGAAATAAATTCTTTAGCAGCTAATCAGGCTACTACCATTATGGGGTTCCATGAGTTAAATCAGGAACGACAGAGTGTTTCCCAAATGATGGATAATACGATCCAGTTGATTTTATTGCTGCATGTAGATATGGTTTTGTGCAAGGAATGTCGGAAGAAGCTAAAATTAAGACTGTGAAAAGGCAACCTGAGGGGAGCATACAATCATGGGGACAGACTAGAGTGGTAGATGTTACTATGAGTACAATGCAAATGAAATAGAAGTTGACCAGACATGTGGATAGGCGAGTAGATGGAAGGAAGTTCTCTACTAGATTCAAAGACATTCAGAACGACCACCAAATAGTTCGTGGGCAGCTGATATTAGAGGAAACTCTGGAACCACCTGGATACTTAGAAATGAAAGCCGTAAAGCTTGCAGGTGTGGGGAGGAGGACAGTAATAACTAGTAGCATCCAGTCAATTTAACTGTACTTAAAACAATTTTCGTGTGAAAATGCTGTTACCATCAGACTGTAAATACTCAGCACATGTGGTCAAAACATTAAAGTCTTTAACAATGCATTTATCGCATTTATAGTGAAATAAAAACATCTTGAACTATGGGTCCTTGCCTCGCCTCAAGATCGCTGAGGGTGAACTTAATCAACAGTGAAGGAACGTGCAGATGAAATATACTTTGAGATATTATGCAGTGTTGTTGTTGTGGTCTTCAGTCCTGAGACTGGTTTGATGCAGCTCTCCATGCTACTCTATCCTGTGCAAGCTTCTTCATCTCCCAGTAGTTATCTGATAATGGAGGTGGTTGTGGGAGAGAAAATTTGCAGCTTGCGCAAAAGATTGCCGTTTTAGTAGAGTCTGAAGAAACTTGTTAACATAACTGCATGCTGGACAGGGACTCGAACCCAGACAATAGCCTTCGCCGGCAATACCCTTTCCGGTTGACTATTTCATGAATGACCACGACACAAGAATAATGTGGTGTGGAACATTCATTCCCGTACACGTAGCTGGCAACGTTAGATACGGAATTAAATTAAATGCTATTATCGTATGGCATTATAGGCAGGGTGACTCGGTGTGGCTTTGTTCGACTGACTGATGCAAGATTGTCTATTTGACGCCACTTCGGCCAAACTTAGCCACGCTAAAATGAGGAGATTAGATAAGCAGAAATGAAGTCGTGTCTTTGAAGTAAAAAGCGTCTTAATGAGAAAATTCAGCGGATTTCCCATAGAGGTTGTGGCCACGCAAATGCATCAAACATTGATTGAGCAACATTTCATCAGTTGAGTACTGAAAACTGTTTCTTCTGCCACTGATAAGTTACATTAACCTTAACGATAAATTGTAGAAACAAAAGCTTTAAGTTACTACCAAAGTTTTAATCGCTATCCCGAAAGGCGAGCTAAATAAGCAAATAGCAATAAAAAAGATAAGCGTGAAATATAGCCTAACATCTTTTATTATGTTTTCAGAAACTAACAAACTAACAAAAAGAATAGAACGAAAGACTGATGTTCTGTGAAGTTTACTTTTTACAGCACTGAATTTAGCTACTTTCGGAAGGCTTTCGGGGTGTGACTTTTGAATAACTTTTATCGTATGGCTTCCAGGTCATAAATGATATACAGAAGTTAGTAAACTTTAATGTGCCGCTTTCCGAAATGAAGATAGTCTGGCACTGAAGGCCGTGGATTCCCTGCCTAAGGAAGGTCGGCAGCCGAGGTATACGCTTTTTCAATTGACGTCACATTGGGCGAATTATATCTCAATGAAGATGAGGACAATAGAAAACCCAGTCCGCGAGTGGAGAAAATCTGCAACCCAGCCGGGAATCGAACCCAGGCCTGCTCCATAGAAATCAGAAGCGCTGACCTCTGACATAATGCATAATCTGCTACAGCGAAAACTGATTTAGCAACACTAGACTTGATGCCAAATGAAGTCACTGGTTTTACTACAGAGGGGAAGCACTTTAAGGTAAGAGACTGCACGAACGGTGGAAGCATTTAGAGAATTCCTCCAAAGCAAGGGTAAAGTTTTAAGGGAAACTTACGAAGTTGTAAACATGTTGTAATTTACCTGTAAAGGAAGTTTAAAGCACTACGAAAAGACTGTGGATAACTCACGCCAATGTGTTCCAAATATGGAGAGCTATGGGGGCAGGGACATACAGGGTGGTCAGAAAGAGTCTGAAAAGCATGTAAGGTTGTAGCAAGGTAGGTTCTGCCCAGAAAAAAATTGATAACGGAAAAATTTAGTACGTTGCATCGCTTCCGAGTAAATTGCATTGAAGTTAGACAATCAGGCTCTTGCGTTCGTAAGCCCACCAGAGATGGGGTCCCTAAACTTGTTCTTCGTTTGGTTTTATAAAACCGGACAAGAGAACGACACAAAAATTGGAATCGGGGAGGCTGTAAGGATTGCACCTGGGCTAAAGGCTGAGCAGTCTTGTGCGCTATCATCTACACTATGAGAAAAAATGACGTTAATTGTATCTCTCTAAGTCACTTGAATTTACGCGCACGACGACCCCATTGGCTAGCTTCAATATCGATTAACTCGGAAACTGCCCAATGTATCGAATTTTTTCCTTAACAATTGTTTCTCAGCACAATCTACCTTGAAACACCCTACAAGCTTTCCAAACTGATTCTGACCACCCTGTGTAGTGGGTGCAGTTTCGAATCCGTGCTTCGGTTCTGGTAGCTCACAGTCTGTTACAGTTTCTGCCACTACCCCGGTCTAACTTGACGCCATCCCCACTTCAGCGCCTCACAGATTCCTGCTGCGGTAATGATGATAACATTAATGATAACAGTAATGTACATAACATGTTTAAATATAATAATAATTATTGTTCGTTCACGTCATTGCTGAGAACACCTCTGTAGCATAACTTAGAAGAAAAAAACGGGAATTCAAAGAATTACAGCATTTGGAAAAACATACTTGTGAAAATTTGGGATTTATATGTTTTGTGTAATTGATTTAGAAAACATAACAGCGACAAACTCAGGCAACTTTAAAGTCATGAAAATTTACGAAATATGAAGTCTACGTGAGCGCTCACCATGATCAGTATTTTACTTAGCCCTACAATTACCAACACAGGTCTGCAGACTGTGGTTAAGCGAGCTACCGTTTAAGTGACTGAAGTGGTCTTTCTTTCAGACATTGCTCCTACGTTCGGCAAGTTAGTCTTGCTGTTGTGTGGCACTGTTTTCCTATTTCCGTCTTGGCTTAGCCAACTCCCTGCGGTTTGCAGTTCAGTATGTGTGTTCTAGAAACGTGTCGGATATGTTGTTGGACCATATGTGATCTGCATGTGAATGGGCACCTTTAACTAGTTGGGCTGCTCTGCAGCAGGTCATGTCGGAAGCTCATCCACGAGGACAAGGTGTCAGGCAAGAAAATGGAAAGCATCCTGTGTTAAATACACATTTTCTGATCAGAAGTATCAGAACACCATTACGTGATGTGGAACTGACCACTATGTGTCACGAGAGGCGGAACCGCCAGTGTGAAAGGAGGCGGGGAGCATTGTGTTGTCAGCAGAGGAGCAGTAAACAGTACAATGGATTCGTCAATAGAGCTCAGTGACTTCGAACATGGACTAGTCACTGGGTTTCACCGGAATAACAAATCCATCAGGAACATTTCAATCCTTCTACATCAGTCAGACTGTTGGTGATGCGACTGAAGTAAAAAAGTGAAGGAACAACCACACCTAAACGGAGACCAAGCAGATCTCATGTACTGATGGACGTGAACAATCGAGGATAGCGGACGGTGGTTGCAGAAACCACTCGTTTATTACAAAGTGCTACTGACAGTGAAAGCTAGCACAGTGAGTGTGCTTAGGAGTTAAAAAGAATGGGGTACGTACAGTAATCGAGCTCATACTCATAGCCACGAATTTTTGGAGTCAGTGCTCAGCGACGCATGAGTTGGTGTAAGGAGGGACACCGCTGGGCAGTGCATTACTGAAGGCGAGTGATTTGGACTGATGATTCGTCCTATACGCGGTTGCAATCCGCTGGAAGGGTTTGGGTTTGGCGGATACCCTGAAAACGTTACCTGCATTCATATGCAGTGCCAACAGAGAAGTACAGAGGAGGTAACGTCACGGTACAGTGCGAGGACGTTTTTCGGGTTAGGGTATGGTCACCATATTGCTCTCAAGATAGTGCTAAATGCGGAAGGATGCGAACACATTTTACAGTGTTGTATAAGTTTACAGTAGAGGGACAGTTCGGAGACGATGACTGTATCAGGATGGCAATATACCCTGTGATAAGGCAGCGTCTCAGAGACAATGGTTTATGGTCAATCAAAATCCTGAAATGGATTGGCCTGCCGCGAGTCCCAACCTGAACCCGATGGAAACCTCTGGGAAGGGAACGCCGACTTCGTCCCAAACCTCAGCGCCCAACATAACTACTTTCTGTGGGCTGCCATTCCTCCACAGACATTTACACACCTCACTGAAAGTATATTTAATGGTGCAAATCAGGAATTTGTACCCAGGGATACGTACACTGGCAAAATTGTTAAAATCTAGAACTCAATTTTTTATTAGACTCCTGTCTTATGTCAATCCAGGACAAAATTTTGAATTAATAAGTAAGTTACAATCTTTTTGTAATTCGTATCCCCAAACAATCTTGAAATAAAGTATAATTTCTATTAATATGTCAAAAATAGTAATAAGAGTGTAACCTACATAACAAAAGGGCTGGTATAAAATTTAAGTATTCACATTACATGCTTTGGTGATATGTAGTAAACATAACAAAATCCCAACTATGCAGGAATGACTTCAAAGTTAAAGGTAAGGAATAAAACGAGAGAATTAATAAATAAAATGAGTGAACAGATGCACACTGTATGAACATAAACTAGGGAACGAAATACAGGGTGTTTCAAAAATGACCGGTATATTTGAAACGGCAATAAAAAATAAACGAGCAGCGATAGAAATACACTGTTTGTTAAAATATGCTGGGGACAACAGTACATTTTCAGGCAGACAAACTTTCGAAATTACAGTAGTTGCAATTGTCAACAACAGATGGCGCTGCGGTCTGGGAAACTCTATAGTATGATATTTTCCACATATCCACCATGCGTAGCAATAATATGGCGTAGTCTCTGAATGAAATTACCCGAAACCTTTGACAACGTGTCTGGCGGAATGGCTTCACATGCAGATGAGATGTACTGCTTCAGCTGTTCAATTGTTTCTGGATTCTGGCGGTACACCTGGTCTTTCAACTGTCCCCACAGAAAGAAGTCACAGGGGTTCATGTCTGGCGAATAGGGAGGCCAATCCACGCCGCCTCCTGTATGTTTCGGATAGTCCAAAGCAATCACACGATCATCGAAATATTCATTCAGGAAATTAAAGACGTCGGCCATGTCATGTGGCCGGGCACCATCTTGCGTAAACTACGAGGTGTTCGCAGTTTCGTCTAAGGCAGTTTGTACCGCCACAAATTCACGAAGAATGTCCAGATAGCGTGATGCAGTAATCGTTTCGGATCTGAAAAATGGGCCAATGATTCCTTTGGAAGAAATGACGGCCCAGACCAGTACTTTTTGAGGATGCAGGGACGATGGGACTGCTACATGGGGCTTTCGGTTCCCCATATGCGCCAGTTCTGTTTATTGACGAAGCCGTCCAGGTAAAAATAAGCTTCGTCAGTAAACCAAATGCTGCCCACATGCATATCGCCGTCATCAATCCTGTGCACTATATCGTTAGTGAATGTCTCTCGTGCAGCTATGGTAGCGGCGCTGAGGGGCTGCCGCGTTTGAATTTTGTATGGATAGAGGTGTAAACTCTGCCGCATGAGACGATACGTGGACGTTGGCGTCATTTGGACCGCAGCTGCAACACGGCGAACGGAAACAGAGGCCGCTTTTGGATCACCTGCTGCACTAGCTGCGCGTTGCCCTCTGTGGTTGCTGTACGCGGTCGCCCTACCTTTCCAGGACGTTTTTCCGTCACGTTCCCAGTCCGTTGAAATTTTTCAAACAGATCCTTTATTGTATCGCTTTTCGGTCCTTTGGTTACATTAAACCTCCGATGAAAACTTCGTCTTGTTGCAACAACACTGTGTTCTAGGCGGTGGAATTCCAACACCAGAAAAATCCTCTGTTCTAAGGAATAAACCATGTTGTCCACAGCACACTTGCACGTTGTGAACAGCACACGCTTACAGCAGAAAGACGACGTACATAATGGCGCATCCACAGACTGCGTTGTCTTCTATATCTTTCACATCAAGTGCAGCGCCATCTGTTGTTGAAAATTGTAACTACTGTAATTTCGAAAGTTTGTCCGCCTGAAAATGTACTGTTGTCCCAAGCATATTGCAACAAACGGTGTATTTCTATCACTGCTCGTTTAGTTTTTATTGCCGTTTCAAATATACCGGTCATTTTTGAAACACCCTGTATGTACGCCATATAATACTAAAGAGCCCCTTTTGTTATGTAGTTTACGCTATTACCATTATTGTCTTCACACAGGGACCTGGAGATGATGTAGCGTATCGCCAAAACTGGTAGAAAAGAAAATAAAATTCTTAATTTAGACGGCTGAAGGTGCTTTTGACTTAACATTTTGTACTGAACAGTCGAGTTCCCGCAATCATCCTTACAGAGATTACAATTTCTCTAAACGTTAGTTCTTAAACTCATGCCCACGTAAATCTGATTACGTTGAATGACGTAAGACGCAATCGTAATATCTGTGAAAAGCTATAAAGTCACTGTTGTAACAACTAGAGTCTGCTCACGTAATTTCTTTAAGACAGGAAGTAAATATTTTATTTAATATAAGTTCAAGTTTCCTGTTCTGCGAATCTAGTGCTTAAATCGCATTGGTACATCACGTGACTGTCTTTCACTATTCAACAATTCTGACAACACCAGAGATAACTATTTCGCAAAATCTGTTTCAGAGCTATTAGAAAAGTTCACGTATCTGTCACCACACACTGCAGTGACATAAATATGTAATACTGTCTTTTAGAATTCGAGATATTGAGCAAAATACGGACTATCAGTATTCTGTAAGACACTCAGAGATTAATCATTGGGCTTCAATAACCATTAAGCAGGGTTTCCTCCTTTTTTTTCTTATGCAAAATATAGGTTATGAACGAATACCACGACGGTGTGCTGAAAAGTAATACCCCTGAATTTTTTATGCGAAAACTTTGAAATAAAATGAACTTTATTAACATTTTAATCTTTATTCTCCATGTCTACGTATTTATTTCTCAACAAAGTCATCCTGGCGACGAACACAATTCTACCAGAGAGAGACCAGGTTGTTGCTATCGTCACTGTAGAATGTATGTCTTTTCTGGCGGAGCCGCGGTCTCACCTCCACTCACCGCTTCATCATTAAAAAAATGTAGTTCTTGGAGGTGTGTTTGATGTTTTGGAAACCGATGAAAATTGGGTGGGACCAAGTCGGGACTGTGTGGAGGATGATGGATGACAGTAAATACTGAAGGAGACAGTGCTCTCTGTGTGGTCGGGCTCTTGAATTTCGCATTTTAAGTTTTCTGAGGGTCTCGCAGCACCCTGAAGAGATTATGTGGTGCCTTCAGGCAGGAGTCCCACATGCACCCGTACCAGAACACTGAACATTACTTTTCCCGTTGATGGCACAGTCTTGAACTATTTTGGCATTGATGGTCCTTTGTGGCAGAACTTCATTAATGACCTCTGGTTTTTGGGGTCAAAATAATGATTCCAGCTTTCAACACGTCAAAATGTTGTTAAAAGAACCCATCACCTTCACGCTCAAAAGGCAAAAGAAATAAATGACAGATATCGAATCTCCTCTGAAACTCGATTACAGCACGCTGCTTCATAATCGCCGACATAATTACGTTACACACCGCCATGTGACAGGCAAAAAGTTTTAACCTTCTAGCTGCAGAAGGCGACAACTTGCGTCAGCGAAGCGGGAATGTCGACGAGTAGTATACACGAATGTAATACCTCAAACAATAGCGAGTACAGAATAAAAAATTCCGTCGCAGTATCTTTACAGCACCACATCGTATAGGTCGACATTCAATTCTCGCTTCTTCTCAAACCAGTACCAATATTTTTGACATCGCTTGGTTATGTATCAGTTCGCTGACTCTTTAATAACTGAGTACAGGAACATACTGCATCTTTCTTGAAATATTGCTGTAAGTACTACAGTTAGAATAATGAAAACTTTCTGTGAAGTCTTTGATTAGGTACCTTCTCACCGCACAGTCGGTAGGAAATATCTTTTAACATAGAAATAAATAAAAAATTAGAACTCATATATGTTTTGGTTTCCACTTTTGTCTTCCTTTTTAAGCACTTTCACTGATTTATTTTTTCTTTAGTCGCAGCTTATAGAAACAGTAGCTTTATTTGTGTGTCAAAAGTGTTATTACGCCAACCTCGTCATAGACCTCACATACTCAAGAGTTACAATCTGGCGCCACCACAACTTTTACCCCAAAGTTAATTACAACAGCAAAAATTATTTTTCATATTCCAGCTAGGCTAGTAGCCTATTTAAAATCCCACTGTTACTGCTGAAGAAAGGACACTCCTCATAAAATTGAATAATTGTGTGACGGAAGTTGTCTTAACTTGTATTAGCAGTTGGCTCAGTTCATAGAGATAATATGAAGAACTAAAATATATGTTGGTCTAATGTTTATTATACGTGTTTGTTTTTGATAAAATGTTGTAGTGTGAGTGCTGTGAGATTTACCATCAGTACTAACAGAGCAAGCGACCAAAGATGGTGTGGGTTACGCTTATTGCCAGTGATAGAGCCTGCGGCAAAGATTACATTTAACAGGAAATGGCCCCAGAAGCAAGAGCTGACACCTGCAGAATATAATGAACTAGTTGTTCAAAGTAACGGTAGTGCCGTAAGTTTGTTGTCTGAGTGGTTCTTAGATAATTTTAACATTGGACTTATATAATCGACAATCTTTTATTGTATGTACGAAAGATTTCGGAATACTTCTGAAACTCCACTCCTTTTCTCTTTCGTCAGACATCAGCCATAAAACCCTGTGAGTGCGTTAGCGTCTGTAGAATAAATGACTGGAGTAAGGAGTGGACCCTTATTCTATGACAGAGCACAATGGTGTTTAAGCTTTACACAAATTGTTTGTAATTCAGAATTATTATCAAAGAAATACACGAATTTACATAGGTTGTAACATGACGACTTTAGGACTATTGTCAAGATAACACATTTCATCCTCATCAATCGAAATAACTCTAAACACAACAATATCAAATTTTAACTAGAAGGTTCTTTACAAAATTATTCTTACTACTACATCGTGAAGTTGGCCAATATTTTAACAAATCATCCTACTCCATTTCTAAGTTCGGTACTATTTAGGATGACAATCGAGTCTACGGAGGATGGTTAGTTTTTGTCACAAGCTGAGCAAAAGATTACTCAAGGTTGCTCTAGTTCACAGTGGACGCAAGGTGGTGAACTAAGAAGTTCACGCTTCTGCATGTGGTATTTACCTTAGCTACATTGAGCAGTTGACTGCATGGCTGCTCTCGTCCTCTGAAAGTCCTAAAAAAGCTAATCAAAATATTTGCTGATTTTACCAGCAGAAACTGTCCTATGTTTCTTTATTAGGTGAGCAAACATGCACTCATCCCTAGACTTGAAATATGGATATATGCACGTGCATGGATGGAACAGCGTACATATTACAATGCCCTCTCAGTTGCCGCAAGAACAATTAACTATGTAGCTGTTTCGTTTCTCTGCTGTTGGAGCTCAATGACACTACAGCTAATGTCTAGCTGAATGTCAGCTGAAGTGAACGTAGTGTTTACTCAAAATGCCTCCTTTGCGTTCTACAGAGCGTGATGCGCCCTGTTCTGCACTTCACGCTGGTTCAGAGGAGAGTTCCCAAAATTTTTGGTCTTTTGTCTCTCGTAGCAAAACTGTTCCCCACCTAGGTCCTTTTGTGCTCCCCGTCAAGGATTTTCCGACCAATAGGAGTGTTCCTTTTATCTTGTGGAAACTATCTCTGCCAGTTGCAAAGGGCCTACCATGAAACTACATCAAAATTCCGGCACTTTAGTCCTTCCTAGTTCCTGTCAGCGAATCTGACATTTTGTCACCACTCCAGATGCATACATCATGAGTGTACCACGCGCAGTTCACATGATTGCGTCACCGATTTGTTCGTATCCATCTGGAAATTCCCCATTGGAGTTTACTAAACATTCCTTCCATACCACTCCAGTGACTCGCTCCTTGCCCTCCTGGATGAATCACCTGGCCTGTTAGTTCTCTTTCGCCAAGGGTTGCTTTGAGAGCTTTCCATTATACTTGGCCCGTGGCGTCGCCCGTCGCATCTGCTCCCAAATGAAACGTTTCCTCCAGCAGCTTGTTTCACCTGCTGCTCATTTCATGCAGTATTTAGGTTCGGTGTGTTAATGCCGTCGATTGAGTGTCATCCCTTTGCATTGCATACTGTACATTTTAATGGGCAAATCTGTTCATTTTCGCCAAAGTATGCCAGGTGACATATTCACCTTCCTGTTACAATATACACTCCTGGAAATTGAAATAAGAACACCGTGAATTCATTGCCCCAGGAAGGGCAAACTTTATTGACACATTCCTGGGGGCAGATACATCACATGATCACACTGACAGAACCACAGGCACATAGACACAGGCAACAGAGCATGCACAATGTCGGCATTAGTACAGTGTATATCCACCTTTCGCAGCAATGCAGGCTGCTATTCTCCCATGCAGACGATCGTAGAGATGCTGGATGTAGTCCTGTGGAACGGCTTACCATGCCATTTCCACCTGGCGCCTCAGTTGGACCAGCTTTCGTGCTGGACGTGAAGACCGCGTGAGACGACGCTTCATCTAGTCCCAAACATGCTCAATGGGGGACAGATCCGGAGATCTTGCTGGCCAGGGTAGTTGACTTACACCTTCTAGAGCACGTTGGGTGGCACAAGATACATGCGGACGTGCATTGTCCTGTTGGAACAGAAAGTTCCCTTGCCGGTCTAGGAATGGTTGAACGATGGGTTCGATGACGGTTTGGATGTACCGTGCACTATTCAGTGTCCCCTCGACGATCACCAGAGGTGTACAGCCAGTGTAGGGGATCGCTCCCCACACCATGATGCCGGGTGTTGGCCCTGTGTGGCTCGGTCGTATGCAGTCCTGATTGTGGCGCTCACCTGCACGGCGCCAAACACGCATACGACCATCATTGGCACCAGGGCAGAAGCGACTGTCATCGCTGAAGACGACACGTCTCCATTCGTCCCTCCATTCACGCCTGTCGCGACACCACTGGAGGCGGGCTGCACGATGTTGGGGCGTGAGCGGAAGACGGCCTAACGGTGTGCGGGACCGTAGCCCAGCTTCATGGAGACGGTTGCGAATGGTCCTCGTCGATACCCCAGGAGCAACAGTGTCCCTAATTTGCTGGGAAGTGGCGGTGCGGTCCCCTACGGCACTGTGTAGGACCCTACGGTCTTGGCGTGCATCCGTGCGTCGCTGCGGTCCGGTCCCAGGTCGACGGGCACGTGCACCTTCCGCCGACCACTGGCGACAACATCGATGTACTATGGAGACCTCACGCCCCACGTGTTGAGCAATTCGGCGGTACATCCACCCGGCCTCCCGCATGCCCACTATACGTCCTCGCTCAAAGTCCGTCAACTGCACATACGGTTCACGTCCACGCTGTCGCGGCATGCTACCAGTGTTAAAGAATGCGATGGAGCTCCGTATGCCACGGCAAACTGGCTGACACTGACGGCGGTGGTGCACAAATGCTGCGCAGCTAGCGCCATTCGACGGCCAACACCGCGGTTCCTGGTGTGTCCGCTGTGCCGTGCGTGTGATCATTGCTTGTACAGCCCTCTCGCAGTGTCCGGAGCAAGTATGGTGGGTCTGAAACACCGGTGTCAATGTGTTCTTTTTTCCATTTCCAGCAGTGTATAAAAACTCTCTTGTCAGGTGCGAAATCGACATTCATTTAATCTGCCACCTTACAAACTTACAGTTCCGTCATCTAGTGTGAAAAATAAACTCACTTAACCATCTGAGGTTATCCTCACACCAATACTGTCATGGAACGCAGAACGTCTGTTCCAAAACAATGGGTTGATGATGACCTCAGATGGTTAAGAGGTTTTAGTTTTCACATCAGATGATGGAACTTTAATTCTTCTGAAACCGTTTGAGTATACAATAAAAGATGGCTGATTCAGGTATGGTTGTGTGATTTCTTCATTTTATAAATTGGATGTATACTGTAGATTTACCCCATAAGAAGAGCTCTTTGTGTGTGGGGATAGTGGTCATTGGAGAACTGGACATTGAGCAATTCACTTGAGCATCAGGTCTTGTCGGGGTAGTGGAGTTATGGCAGAAAAGGATAACTGGTCATACCGATAGTTGAAGGTTAACTACTCGATTGGGCTATTCAGAGAAATAGTTTCTGAAGAAGATTAAGGTGTGTGGAGGATTGGTGTGTCAAAGGGAAAAACTGACTATTGATATCGACTACCAGTGGTTGTGATACGGTTCACTGAATTCTGATCATAGTTATTAAATTACGATCACTGAAAAGTGCTTGTAGGTTCCACAGGCTTTAAGAACTGATTGGTTCAAATGGCTCTGAGCACTATGGGACTCAACTGCTGTGGTCATTAGTCCCCTAGAACTTAGAACTACTTAAACCTAACTAACCTAAGGACATCACACACATCCATGCCCGAGGCAGGATTCGAACCTGCGACCGCAGCAGTCGCACGGTTCCGGACTGCGCGCCTAGAACCGCGAGACCACCGCGGCCGGCTAAGAACTGATTGAGGCGGTAACTGCACCAGACATTGATAGTTGGTGCGTAGGTTGCTATACAATCAGTCGTCGTACTCACTGGTTCTGTGCATATCAACTGGTAATCCTGTCCGTGCATTACAGGGAATTTGGGTGTGCGTGATACATGGATAGGACTGTTGTACAATTTTGGGATATGCTATGTTCGAACATTATGAGCTACCTTGAAGAAAATGATTTAGTGAATACAGACTCAGAAAATATCGTTCTTATGAAACACAAATAGCTCTTTATTCTTATGAAGTAATGAGTGTTATTAACAGGAGATGTCAAATTGATTTCATATGTTTATCCCAGAATTTTTTTGACACTGTGTCTCACAAGTGACTTCTAACCAAATTGCTTGCCGATGTCATAATTGTGAGACTGAATTCATGAGTTCTTGTCAGAAAGGTCACAGTATGTAATAATACACAGAAAATCATCTAGTAAAACAAAATTAGTCTGTGAATGCTTGTTTCACATGGAACTGGAAGCGTTATATCTTGTGCAGCAATCGTCTTGGATATCTGATGTTGGGTGAACTCCGAAACGTCAGAGATGAGCAAGAAAGTCATCCTTAGTCTGATGTTTGACTTTTACCATTCTGACCCGGTCAGCCTGAATTCAGATCTACTGATTGTTGTAAATAAATACTCGGAAGTTTGTTATTTACTGATTCGCAGCTTATCTACGCTTTAGGAATGGAAAACCAAAGAGAGATAATTTCAGGCTATTAACAGAACTGTTTCGCCAGGTCAGCGATGTTTTTAATGTGTTTTGCTGCTTCAGAATGTGTTAGTAAAGCGAACTTATGATTTAATGGTTCAAGGAATTTTCTTTAGTGTTGAACATTAAGATTTTATTTACGTAAGCAGTTTAAATTAACAGATATCACAGTGGAGCTTGAAGTATACAGCTTATGGTATAGAGACGTAAAGAGAGAAATGAACGTGTTACTTTCTGGTTTACATAGCCAGAAGGTTCAGTAATTTAACAGAATGTCAGTGAATTAGAGTTATGTTAACTGAAAGTCAAACATTGTTATCTGAGAGTGTTTTGATACTCTGGTGCGTTGGAGCGTATGGTTGTTAGTACGTTATTTGACTGAAAAAGTCTATTGGAACGGCACAATCTCATGTTATATATAAGGGGCACACTTTCAGTAAATTACGTACGTATTCGTTGTATAAGCAAGATAACATTGCCAGATGTTTGATTTCAGAGCACAGTAGTAACATTAAAATAATCGTATATTATTCCGGGGTAGTGCAAATGCATCCCGTAAAAGGGCACGAAGAAAATAGCTTGGCATTCATCTGAATCACCAATGAAAATTTTATAAAATGACGAAAGATTACTGCATAAATTATCACAAATGCTGCTGAGTTCTCAGCTCGTACTCAGTGCACCTATTCACAGCATCAGTCATTTAATTATAAACCGGAAGTCATTCAATTACCTCCCTCTAAAATATCGGAATTCTGTATCGGTCTGTGCTCCAAAATCACAAATTTCACGGCTGGTTCAGTACGGCCTCCTCCACTCACTGTCATCTGCGTACCACATTAAAACGTCAGATCCCGAATAGAATTAATCAAAGCAAACCTAACTGGCAAGGAGCAACTTCACTTGATGGCCGTCCAGATTACTCACTATACACCAACAACAATGGTTTGCAAACAAACATGACACCTTAATCATATAGCACAATATAAACGCACTCTGTAAAAACATTAACCTAAATTATGCTGAGGTGACAAAACTCATGGGATACCTCCCAGTATCGTGTCGACCTTCTTTTGCCCGGCGTAGTGCAGCAGTTGAAGGTGGCATGAACTCAACAAGTCGTTGGAAGTCTCCTGCAGAAATGTTGGGCCATGCCGCCTCTGTAGCCGTCCACAAATGCGAAAGTGTTGCCGGCGCAGTATTTTGTGCACGAACTGACCTCTCGATTATCCATACATATTCGATGGGATTCATGTGGGGCGATGACCGTGGTGAAATCATTGGCTCGAACTGTCCAGAACGTTCTTCAGACCCATCACAAACAATTGTGGCCGGGTAACATGGCGCATTGTCATCCATAAAAATTCCATCGTTGTTTGGGAATATAAAGTCCATGAATGGCTGCAAATGGTCTCCAAGTAGATGAATATGAACATTTACGATAAATGACCACTTTAGTTAGATCAGAGGATCCACTTCATTTCATGGAAAGACAGCCAACACCATTATGAGCCACTACCAGCCTGCAGGCTGCCTCGTTGACAAATGGGTTCCATTGCTTTGTGGTGCCTACACCACACCCGAACCTTACGGTCAGCTCTTATCAATTGAAATCAGGACTCATTTCGAGTCATTTCGAGTCACTTGAGAGTCCAACCGATATGGTCACCAGTCCAGGAGAGGCGCTGCAGGCAATATCGTCAGCAAAGGCACTCGCATCGGGCGTCTACTGCCGTAGCACATTAACGCCACATTTTGCCGCAGTGTCCTAACGGATAAGTTCATCATACGTCACACACTGATCTCTGTCGTCATTTCACGTAGTTTGTAAGTAGGCTGTTTAGGTTTTTTTATTGGTAACGCCTCCGCCACGTAGCGCCCTGTATAAAAATCACTGGCTGTGCCGTGTGCAGTCTGTGGCTGGTTTGCATTGTTGTCTGCCATTGTAGTGTTGGGCAGCGGCAGCTGGATGCTAACAGCGCGTAGCGTTGCGCAGTTGGAGGTGAGCCGCCAGCAGTGGTGGACGTGGGGAGAGAGATGGCGGAGTTTTGAAATTTGTAAGAATTGGTGTCATGAACTGCTATATATATTATGACTAGTGAGGTAAATACATTGTTTGTTCTCTATTAAAATCTTTCATTTGCTAACTATACCTATCAGTAGTTAGTGCCTTCAGTAGTTTGAATCTTTTATTTAGCTGGCAGTAGTGGCGCTCGCTGTATTGCAGTAGCTTGAGTAACGAAGATTTTTGTGAGGTAAGTGATTTGTGAAAGGTATAGGTTAATGCTAGTCAGGGCCATTCTTTCGTAGGGATTTTTGGAAGTCAGATTGCGTTGCGCTAAAGATATTGTGTGTCAGTTTAAGCACAGTCTTGTATAATTTTTTTTAAGGGGACGTTTCATATGTCGACCCTTAGCCGAGGATACCTCACTGGAATCTTCTGATTTTTTCTTGTAGTTTGTGTAATTAATGTAGATTTTTTTTATTGCTAGCGCGTAATCATAGAGAGAATTACCTTTGTAGTTGCAGTCTTTCATTGTTGTACAGTAAAATAGTTGTGGCATGCTTATAGTTTTGCACGAAGTATTTCGCAGCTGCGCTTGCAATTAACTAGATATTATTTTCAGTGCTATGTTAATGTGTTCTCTTATTTTTGTTCTTCAAATTGTGTTTTTCTGTGTTGTCTTGTGAAAAATTGTGACAATAATGGCGTGTGAAAAACGTAACACTACGCTCCAAAGTAAACTGAGAAATGACAGTGAAGACGAAATCAGTGTGTTAACGTCAGCAGGTAATGAATTCACTAATGTTCAAAGTAGTAATTTGGTAATAGCGCATAGGGAAATGGAGCGGGTTGCAAATAATGGTGTAGGCAGTGAAACAATTAGTGAACAGGGAAGCATTATCGATCGATCGGTCGGCAACAGCTCGCCTCAGGATTCCGAAATGACAGGACACAATCTTGCAAATACTGTAGATTCAGATTTTGCGTCCTCACCGTTTTCTCAAATAAATCAAGACACATTTTCTGCTTTTCAAAATGCGAATATTGTCGGTTCAAATGCACTGCCGAAAAGCACTGAGGAACATGTTTCAGACACCAGTGCACTGTTATTACAGTTAATGCAACAAATGGGACAAAGGCTACAAAAGTTAGACACAACGCTTGAACAAAATCAGAAACAAATGGGACAAAATCTTCAAAAGTTAGACACAATGGAACAAAATCAGAGACAAACACAACAAAAGCTTCAAAAGTTAGACACAATGGAACATAATCTTCAAAAGTTAGACACAATGGAACAAAATCAGAGACAAACACAGCAACAGTTGGACACAGTGGAACATAATCTTCGGAAGTTAGACACCACACTGGAACAAACACGTGAAGATTTAACTACTGAGTTACATAACATTGAATCGAAATGTCAAAAAATCTGTAATAACGTAAAAACACAAATTTGTGAGCATTTTCAACCTATTTTTCGCGGCATGAAAACTCATTACAGAATCACGAAGCAGCCATAAAAGAATTGCAAACTGTTTTTCGTGAAAATCACGACACCTTGCAAGCTAAAATGGACTCAGTTGCATCCACCGATTCGGTTATGCAACTTGCAAGAACTCAGGAAAACTTAAAGGACACAGTAGATTCGATTTCAACACAAATGGACACTCTGAAACTTGGTTCAGAAAAACACACTGAGGAAATGTGTTCACTATCGGAGAAAGTAGCCGAACTTTCGGATCAGTTCACTAATTTATCTACGAAGGTAGATGATAATCTGAATGACACAAAACCGGTAGTCTTTAATGAGACAGAAGAGTTCGAACAAATTAGGAAATTCAAACAAAATCAGAATCAAATTAATACGCAACACCAAAGAGAAATCCGGGAAGTACAAGATCAGTTGACACAGGTAATACAAGAATTACGTATTTCAGAGGACACTCGCACTTCAATACGGGAAGAGGGACATAAAAATACGGAACTGCCACAAAATAACAACACACTTTGGAGATTATGAAAGAAATTGGCAAAGTACACCGAATTTTGAGATGGAACCGCCGAAACGAAGTAACAATGACCGATATGCGACCCGCCGACACGATGATTTTGACTATAAGCTGTTCATTACTACACATAAATTCAAAACATTTAAGAATTCTGGCAACGACATTCATCCACAAGCGTGGCTCCATCAATTCTCTCATTGTTTTCCTCCCAACTGGTCACTAGAGCACAGATTAGAATTTATGTGTGGCTACTTAGAGAATGAACCAGCTGTAAGAATGCGATCGTTCATTCACGATTGCCACAGTGAAGGGGAATTTTACCATGCCTTCCTCTCAGCATATTGGTCCCAAGCCACACAAGACCGAGTAAAACATGGCATCATAATGATGAAAAATTTCGAACAATCTGAATTTTCAAGTCTTGTGAAATATTTTGAAGACATGTTACATAAGAATCAATATCTTTCAAACCCATACAGCCCGTCAGAACTCATCCGCATTTGCTTAATCAAATTGCCTGAACATTTACGGCATATTATTTTGGCAGGGCGTTGCAAAGACTACATTGAAGCTTTTCAGGGACTCTTACAAGAATTAGAAATTGACACAGACAGTCGCGAAATGCGAAAACAGAATAACAATCACTACAGTTCACATCCGTCACAATTCCGTGACGACAGAAACAATAACTGGACACGACAGGTCTATTCTTACAACGCAAATCGTGAGCAAAACAGACACCACCCATATGACAACCACTGGCGGCGTAATAATAGTTACAGAGAAAGATCGCATTTCCGTAGTAATGACTATCACAGAGACAATCAGAGAATCAGACAATATGGAATCCAAAATAATTATTATCAAGGGAGAGAGAATAACTTAAGACGCAACGGTCCAGCGCGCAGTTACGATTCAGGGAGAAATTCTCCACCACGTGACCGACAAGAAAGAAACTATGGAATCTACCGACATGACGACACACGATATGATCGTAACGACAGACCTGAATTGCAGCAGAACTGGCGGGATTCAAACAGAGCAGGGCCCTCTCGGCAAGGTGAATTTGTAGAAGTTAGGTCTCCTAATCCCAATAACGACACGCGCCAACAAAGAAACAGACAATGACTCGGACCGCAGGCAGCCGCGTGCGCTGGCTGGCTCAGAGAAAAATAACATAAGCTAACCTTGAGCAAAATTCCAGTGTTCCTTACCGACGTAATCATATGACAACTGCTTTTCAGTTGACATTCTGCGTACTAGGAAGAGTAAAGGTTTACACCACATTTCACATGTAAAACCGTTTATTGAAATATAATCAGCTTTTTAACTTTGTCTTTGCCATAAAACATTTCACTTCACATTTCTAGTATGCTTTGTCACACTGAGAAACTTAACATGCAACAGTTTTTTGAAGTTAACTATCCAGTCTAGAACCTAGGGAACATTTTTAAACAGAAATTACAAATGCATTGTTATAGCGAACAGACGACACATTCTTGTTATTTGTACATTCTTGCTTGTTAGTTGCACGATTATGTAACGACCATAAGGCCTACATACTTAGAACGTATACTGTTAATGAGATTTTAATGCAACATTTTGGTTTAGTTGAAAAGACATTCTGGATTTAAAGTACTTTCTGTGAGATACCAGATGACACAGTGGTTAGTTTATGTGACAACTACACGATTTTATCATGACGCTACTAATGAGTGACAATTTACAATGTTGCTTTTGCACTGTACCTGTTTTATATCTGCACAGTTTTTCTGAATTCTTCTGGAAAGAAAAACATGTTTTAGTAGTAACTTAGTGGATTAGCTACAATGAGACAGTCTTTATCGTAGCACAACAATATGTTACATTATAGCACTTTCTTGATCACGGTAAGGTACGTAATAACTACGATATTTATACGGAAAGCATTTCACTTTCGTTTATGATGAGGTAAGTACATTGACTTCAACAGAATTTTGCTTACAGAGGACGATAGCTACGACAGTTCCACAGAATTATCTTACAGCAAAACGCACATTTAGCACTACAGGGCACGCATTTGAGTGATTAATTTGGTACTTAAACCATTTATTTTTCAAGATTGTTGAATTACAAAGAAAGTTTTTCGTGATACATTTCATTCTATTGCTGTAATCTGTAACACCTGAGGATATAATTAGATTAATCCTCAGGGGGGTACACGCTTACTTTGTGTACCATGTGTTTGGCAAGCACAAGGAGCCCTAGCTAATATGGTATTTGCTTATACAACTTTACACATCGGTACCATATTTCTCTAACACAGAATTACACAGCTATCTGATCATTTAACTGAGAGAGACAAATATTTATTTTACTACTTCAGTGACAGATGTTTACGTAATTACACGGTTGAATAACTTCACACTTATGAAATTGTATTTTGTCTGTACTTTGAGAACTGTTCATATTTTTTCAGAACCATTGTGATACTATAGGAGCTTTGAATGACATATTTGGTATGAGATCATGATTTTTAAAGTACGTTTGAGGTAGATGACACTTTTGACATGAGCAGAGAATTTTTTTAGGTTTTGAAATTAGTGGAGGAAGCTACAACGTTTTTGAGAATTGACTGAGATGTTATGATATTATTACGACGACGATGTGTATTATGCTGTTGCGCTATGTTTATGATAAATAAACTGATGCTATTTGATTATGCTACGTATCTGTTATGATGAAAAATTGCAGAAGTGTCTACGAATATGTGTATATGTAATAAAAGTAAGGAATAACAAGTAGTGGTCAGGGACTCTGGTTTGTGAAAAAGGTTGTTGGAAACCAAGAATCGTACTTTAAGAGTTATGAAATGTATGTAAATGCGATGAATGCCGATGAAAATTTTTTGGACACTATTATATTTAAATGATTTTATTTCTACAGATTTGTAACGCAAATTCTTGACCTGTGAAATTTTTTATATGAGGCTGCCACTGTAGCGGAAACTGGTGTCGTAAATATTTCGGTAAGACCACCTGCACGTAATGTGTCGTGGGCACCCAGCTGCGCGACAGCCACCTGACAAAAGAAAGCCATTAGGTGAAAAAATAAGGGGAGGCCATTATCCTCACTATTGACATTCCTTTGTAGAAAGCATCGCAAAAACGACACGCTCATTACTTGGAAAAGATACTTATTTACTTCTGCACACCTGATAATGACAATCGTCTTTCTACGAGAGTTGAGAGAATTTGTACTAACTTATGAAATGTCACATGACTATTGAATAATATTTTTATGCTTTGCCTTTCATAGTTGCTTATTTAATTTGATATCTGGTTTCCAGCTGTGTTGCAGCATTGGTTTTATAAAATAAAATAAAATGCATTTGCTAATGTGAACACTTTCTGTCAACAGATCTATTAAATAATTATTTCATGATCCACATTCTTCGAAAAAGGAGCTCTTGGAATGGAAAGAGCAATAAGAAGCGACTAATAACAGTAACTGTATATATAATTTTCTTTTCAAGTACTTGGTAATTTGTTGTGGCATTAGTTTTTGTGGTGCACCACTTTAATTGCATAGACACTAAGATGTGAATAGACATTGTCCTTATCTGCATTCTTGTCCTTAGCGTAATATTTTTTCTGCTTGAGCTATGTCATGTTTAGATATAAGTTATTGCATTTTCTGCTGCTGTTTGCTAGGCATAGTCCTACTAAATTTCACTTTGCACTACTCTGTTAAGCCAGTTTTACTACTGATTTACTTTTTCTTGTTTGCTGCGCATTGCCTTATATTAGTTGTAATATTGCTGATTTTTTTGCCAATTTCCATTTTTTTCATTGTTGTTTGTATTAATTGTTTTGTGCTGCTACATTGCCTCGTCCCTTAGTTAAGCATCTGAGCTCAGTAGATTTAAGTTAGCTTAAGAGGGGGTAGCCTATATAAGAGAATGAGTTGCGATGAATTTGAAGAAATGCACTGAGAGGTTATATGAGAAAAGTACAGAAAGCAGGTATAGATAGGACTTTTTGGAAATAATGAAGAACGAAGGGAGATCTCCGAGAAGTAAAGAAAGTTTTGTTTGCAAAGTACTGCAGTAAAACAAAGCCTGCCCTTTCCTTGTGTTATCCCACTATGTGTTTGTGTACCCATGTGTATTTATGTTCTTCCTGTCTTTATATGTTCATCTGATAAGACTTACGTTGTAGAATTTTCTAATATTCAACTACATTCACTATGATGAGGAATACTGTTATCCTCAAATATAATTTGCATAATAACATGTTATTTACATTGTAAAGATGTTTACACATTATTTATTCTGTTTTGTTCTAATGCTCATGTGTGAAGTTGATGTTTCAAAAGTTATTCTGATCTTTTATGTATGTACTTATGTCATAATTTTTGTAACACTGATGTATTTGTTATTTCGATTCTTTTGTAAAGCCTGTATTACTGTAAAAGTTATCTGTACTGTTATGTTCTTTAATGATATATTTTGTACCTTTGTTATAGTATTCTTATGTTATAAAATTGTAATTGACACCAGTTCATCAAATTAAGTAACTTGTAAATTACATTTCACTGGACACGTTTCTGTTGGTCATAGTATATGGACAATATGTGAGAAGTAGGGACTGGTAGTGTTTGCACGTATGTTAATAATTCAGTAAGGGACTGGATAACAGCATTGCTGGTTGTAAGGACATTTCAAAAACAATTTTTGTGAGTGCACAAGTGGTGGGTTATGGACTTGCTATGTTATCCGCAAGACTCTTCAATGGTGATTGTGCGCCTGCACAGTCAAACAGATGGCTGCTGGCCATCTCTACAAGGACTACAGTGGGTCTACACCTTTGATGACTCACCAATACCATTATTTCTACAAGGACTGCAGTGGGTCTGCACCTCTGGTGGCCCACCAATACTGTAATCTCTACCAGGACTACAATGGGTCTACTCTGTGACGACCTACCTACCAATATTCTTTAAAACTTCGACTGACTCTGCTGTGGGTTTGCTCTGTTGTGGCCCATTACCTGTCTGCATGTCAAGAGTCAGCACTGTCTTTCTGTTGGAAGGACAACACTTCCTCAAGACTGCATGGAAATCCACTACTTCCGTGTGCATTTTCTTTTACTGCTCAGACTTTGATGAATGATCAGGACTGTCTTTACGGACTGTGAGAAAATTTTAGCTTTTGACCAACATTGTATCGATAAGTGTGTGCATTTCAATTCTTTGTCATTGTAATTATGAAAAAATTTTCAAATCTGTATTGGCCACTGCCCAAAACAATTTGTAAACTTTTTTGTAAAGAGCATGAGGGCTATGTAAGTAGGCTGTTTAGGTTTTTTTATTGGTAACGCCGCCGCCACGTAGCGCTCTGTATAAAAATCACTGGCTGTGCCGTGTGCAGTCTGTGGCTGGTTTGCATTGTTGTCTGCCATTGTAGTGTTGGGCAGCGGCAGCTGGATGCTAACAGCGCGTAGTGTTGCGCAGTTGGAGGTGAGCCGCCAGCAGTGGTGGATGTGGGGAGAGAGATGGCGGAGTTTTGAAATTTGTAAGAATTGGTGTCATGAACTGCTATATATATTATGACTAGTGAGGTAAATACATTGTTTGTTCTCTATTAAAATCTTTCATTTGCTAACTATACCTATCAGTAGTTAGTGCCTTCAGTAGTTTGAATCTTTTATTTAGCTGGCAGTAGTGGCGCTCGCTGTATTGCAGTAGCTTGAGTAACGAAGATTTTTGTGAGGTAAGTGATTTGTGAAAGGTATAGGTTAATGCTAGTCAGGGCCATTCTTTCGTAGGGATTTTTGGAAGTCAGATTGCGTTGCGCTAAAGATATTGTGTGTCAGTTTAAGCACAGTCTTGTATAATTTTTTTAAGGGGACGTTTAAAGTTTTGCTTATCTGTTAGCACTGACAACTCCACGCAAACCAAACGCCGCTGCTCTCAGTCGTTAAGTGGAGACTGTCGGCCACTGCGTTGTGCATGGTGAGAGGTAATGCCTGAAATTTGGTATTCTCGGCGCATTCTGCGAATCTCAGAATATTGAATTCCCTAATAGAATGTCACATGTGTCTAGCTCCAACTACACTCGTGCTCATAAATTAAGGATAATGCTGATACGTGGCGAAATAACGCTCTGGTGGGCGGTTTGCGGGTTTAAATCACCTCGGGGTATGACCATGCGGCGCATTTGACCTGCGGTCGTCGTACAGTGGCGCTGGCAGCAGTCCACATACGCCGAGGTGTGTTGGTGCATGTCAGAGAACGGTGCAGCTAGTAAGTGTGCAAACGTTTTCACATGTGCTAATGGTGACTGTGTGTTGAAAATGGCTCAAAGAACACATATTGATGACGATATGAAGTGTAGAGTACTAGGGCGACTGGAGGCTGGTCAAACACACCAGGTCGTAGCACAGGCCCTCCGTGTGCCACAAAGTGTGATCTCAAGATTATGGCAACAATCCAGCAGACAGGAAACGTGTCCAGGCGCTACAGTACGGGACGTCCACAGTGTGCAAGGCCACTAGAAGACCGATATCTCACCATCGGTGCCCACAGACAGCCACAGAGTACTGCAGGTAGCCTTGCTCGGGACCTTACCGCAGCCACTGGAACAGTTGTCTCCAGACACATAATCTACAGACGACAAAACAAACATGGTTTATTCGCCCAGAGACCTGCAAGGTGCATTCCACTGGCCCCTGGTCACAGAAGAGCCCGTAAAGGCTAGTGTCAAGAACACAGTACATGGTCATTGGAACAATGGTCCCAGGTTATGTTTACGGACGAGTCCAGGTATAGTATGAACAGTGATTTTCGTCGGGTTTTCATTTGACGTGAACCAGAAACCAACCCCTTAATGCCCTTGAAAGGGACCTGTATGGAGATCGTGGTTTGATAGTGCGGGGTGGGATTATGATTGGTGCACGTACACCCCTGCATGTCTTTGACAGAGGAACTGTAACAAGTCAGGTGTATCGGGACGTCATTTTACACCAGTATGTCCGCATGTTCAGGGGTGCAGTGAGTCCCACAACGCTCCTGATGGATGATAACGCACGGCCCCACCATGCTGCCATCGTGGAGGAGTACCTTGAAACAGAAATATCAGGCGAATGGAGTGGCCTGCCTGTTCTCCTGACCTAAACTCCATCGAGCACGTCTGAGATGCTCTCGGTCGACGTATCGCTGCACGTCTTCATACTCCTAGGACACTTCAGGAGCTCCGACAGGCACTGGTACAAGAATGGGAGGCTGTACCCCAGCAGCTGCTCGACTACCTGATCCATAGTATGCCAACCCGTTGTGCGGCCTGTGTACGTGTGCATGGTGATGATACCAAATATTGATGTCGCAGAAAACAGTGGCGTTTTGTAGCACATGTGTTTCGGGACTGTTTTCTCAACTTATCATCAATACCGTGGACTTACAGATCTGTGTCGTGTGTGTTCCCTAAGTGCCTATGCTATTAGCGCCAGTTTTGTCTAGTGCCACGTTGTGTGGCACCACATTCTGCAAGTATCCTTAATTTATGAGCAAGCGTGTATCATTCCGCGTTCAGAATACATTAATTCTGGTCGTGCGACTCCAGTCACGTCGGAAACCATTTCATATGAATCACCTGAGTACAAATGATGGTAATGCATTGGCCTTTTATACCCTGAGTACGCGATACTACTGCCATCTGTATGTTTGCATGTCGCAGTCCCATGACTTTTGTCATCAGAGTGTGTAGTACACAGTAAGGAAAGCCGAACATAGAAACCGTGACGTACCAGTAAGAAATATTTTGGTGAACCACATGCCCACAGCAGAGTATGCTGGGCACACACAATATTCACGTCCACTAATCGGTGTCCGGATACTTTTGATCAGATGCTGTATCTCGTGAGTCTCTAAAATTTCTTTGCATTTTCAGAAGAGTCAGATTTCATACTACTTTATCCTCCGAAAGGAATCTGCGAAATTTGCATATGCAAAAAAAAAAAAATAACAGTTTTACAGTAATACTTCTTTGTAGGGAGTGTTACCCCTCACGACATACAACGACCCCCTCCATCCTTGCTCTGAATTCGTACCTGAGTAGGTGGTCACATGCAGTCGTTGAAACGTTATTGCGTTGTGAATGTTCCTCGATGCACTAAAGCTTAGTTAAGGACGTGCAGGCAATTGCAGAGTGCGGTGCAGGAATCGCATGAAGCATCGCCTGCTCGTGGTGCTGCGACCTACAGGCAGCACAGCTAGTTGCATTTTCTTTCGTGGCAGTCAGTGACCGTCCGTCTGTGCCGCGCTGCCTTTCGCTGCAGTCCGAGTTGAGTACGGCTTGCCGGAGGTGAAGGGCAAGGCAGTTTGTCGGCATGCGCGGCCGAGACCTCGGCGAAAGCACAGCTGTTCAGTCCATTCACAGACTGCAACGCCGTGGCTGCTGGCTGGTTACGACTACTTTCGCTGCGTAGGTAAGGCTGCCAGCAGCGGCAGGTAAGGGGACGTTCACTAGCACCGAGGCTCACGAGACAGACAGGTCGCGGCGCTTACGTCAGAGCACGTGATATTACAGGTCTGACGAGTGCCAGCGGCCCCTTCAGCGGGGAGCAAGTTACTGTCTCACATCAGTTTAATAATTCTTATCCGGCCACTGTGGCCGAGCGGTTCTAGCCGCTTCAGTCCGGAACCACGCAGCTGCTGCGGTCGCAGGTTCGAATCCTGCCTCGGGCATGGATGTGTGTGATGTCCTTATGTGAGTTAGGTTTAAGTAGTTCTAAGTTTAGGTGACTGATGACCTCAGATGTTAAGTCCCATAGTGCTCAGAGCCATTTGAACCATTTGAATAATTCTTAACTGCACATTTAAATATACGCCATCTCTCGATAACACACGACAAAGTTAAGGTCTTAACGGGTGCCTTTCCATTGACGTATTGATTTTCCAAAGGCACTTGACGGAGCCGAGCATCGCGATGTGTGGCGGGAAAGGCGGTTAGTGTTCTGCGGTCTTTTCTCGTGGGCCTCGACTAGCACGACCTCCAGCGTGTCCATGGGTTTAAACTGGTGTGTCCTGGACGTTTAGGGTCAATGCGAAACTTCTTTAACAACACTGTTCCATAAACTGGGAATGCACGCCAGAATCTGTGTGTTGTTGTTTTACTTCGGATGATATGTACTGAGGTATCGTTCTGCAGTAGCATCTAAGAGCACCGACAGCTTAAGCTGTCAAGTGGAGCGATCTTTCGTTTCATTTGTACCTGGAGATAAGAAACCAATGGTCGGAAATGAATATTTAGATTTTTTACTATAATAAACAACTAATACCTTGCAGTAACATTTTAAGCCTGTAGCAACTGTTCAAAGCTTCGACTCACCGTATATTATTTCAGCATAATCCATTGGCAGAACTGAAATATGCGTTAAAATCGTTTGGTCCTGTAGACTGTACACATTGTTTATGACAGGGATTTAATAGCTGCCACGTCAATCATCTCCACAGTTTGTTCTTCGAAGCGCGCATTTCACGGGAAAATTCACGGGTGTCTATCGATGAATCTTCTCTTAAACCACTCGGTGCTGTTCCATCGAATTCCCCTCTGCGAAAATTTCTTTCCCGAGAGCCATAGTCAGCGCCCTGCGGTTTGAACGACCAAGTATCTTCTAAGTCTCGATGTAAGACGATGTTTTTCCTGTTATGATAACGTCTGCTGAGTAATTTTCTTTGTATATTCGTTGTTGCTCGTGATAACAAATTTATCTTTCAAGTATTTCTGTCCAAAAGTTCTACTCTGTTTAATGCATTGTAAAGGCCACATTGATGACTCATGTTTTGGGAACACACGAAGCGGCCGTTTAACAATGGGATTTGGACCTGTGTGTAATTATTTAGAGCCAGGCTCTTTTTTTTTATTATTTCTCATCGTGTTGCACGATCGTAATTGTTACTTCACTTTTCGAGTTCTGTGTCCTGTGGCGACTATTAGTTACAGAAATTTGCTGCTTGGTTCCCAGCTCTCATTACTGTTTTTCTTAACTAACTGATTGGTGTCTTTAGTACAATAAATCGGCTCCTATAAGTGGATACCATTTTGAAAAGGCTCTGCCCCTGTTATTAATGTTACTTCGTACATTCCTGGAAATTGAAATAAGAACATTGTGAATTCATTGTCCCAGAAAGGGGAAACTTTATTGACACATTCCTGGGGTCAGATACATCACATGATCACACTGACAGAACCACAGGCACATAGACACAGGCAACAGAGCATGCACAATGTCGGCACTAGTACAGTGTATATCCACCTTTCGCAGCAATGCAGGCTGCTATTCACCCATGGAGACGATCGTAGAGATGCTGGATGTAGTCCTGTGGAACGGCTTGCCATGCCATTTCCACCTGGCGCTTCGTGCTGGACGTGCAGACCGCGTGAGACGACGCTTCATCCAGTCCCAAACATGCTCAATGGGGGACAGATCCGGAGATCTTGCTGGCCAGGGTAATTGACTTACACCTTCTAGAGCACGTTGGGTGGCACGGGATACATGCGGACGTGCATTGTCCTGTTGGAACAGCAAGTTCCCTTGCCGGTCTAGGAATGGTAGAACGATAGGTTCGATGACGGTTTGGATGTACCGTGCACTATTCAGTGTCCCCTCGACGATCACCAGAGGTGTACGGCCAGTGTAGGAGATCGCTCCCCACACCATGATGCCGGGTGTTGGCCCTGTGTGCCTCGGTCGTATGCAGTCCTGATTGTGGCGCTCACCTGCACGGCGCCAAACACGCATACGACCATCATTGGCACCAGGGCAGAAGCGACTCTCATCGCTGAAGACGACACGTCTCCCCATTCGTCCCTCCATTCACGCCTGTCGCGACACCACTGGAGTCGGGCTGCACGATGTTGGGGCGTGAGCGGAAGACGGCCTAACGGTGTGCGGGACCGTAGCCCAGCTTCATGGAGACGGTTGCGAATGGTCCTCGCCGATACCCCAGGAGCAACAGTGTTCCTAATTTGCTGGGAAGTGGCGGTGCGGTCCCCTACGGGACTGCGTAGGATCCTACGGTCTTGGCGTGCATCCGTGCGTCGCTGCGGTCCGGTCCCAGGTCGACGGGCACGTGCACCTTCCGCCGACCACTGGCGACAACATCGATGTACTGTGGAGACCTCACGCCCCACGTGTTGAGCAATTCGGCGGTACGTCCACCCGGCCTCCCGCATGCCCACTATACGCCCTCGCTCAAAGTCCGTCAACTGCACATAAGGTTCACGTCCACGCTGTCGCGGCATGCTACCAGTGTTAAAGACTGCGATGGAGCTCCGTAGGCCACGGCAAACTGGCTGACACTGACGGCGGCGGTGCACAAATGCTGCGCAGCTAGCGCCATTCGACGGCCAACACAGCGGTTCGTGGTGTGTCCGCTGTGCCGTGCGTGTGATCATTGCTTGTACAGCCCTCTCGCAGTGTCCGGAGCAAGTATGGTGGGTCTGACACATCGGTGTCAATGTGTTCTTTTTTCCATTTCTAGGAGTGTATTTGTCTACTCAGGTTTTAAATTTTAAGAGTTGTTCACTAATTAAAGTTACGTAATTAGTGTGTTTTTTTTAATGTGTTCACTGCACTGAACTTTGGAGAGCGCTGTGTTGAACACAAGCCCCTCTGTATCCGCGTGCGATGCCGCCTAAGAGCTTTGGATGACACGGTAGCCTATCAGTACCGTTCGGCCTTCAATGCCTGTCTCGATGACTTTTTTTTTAAAATTATAATTGCAAGTTCATATCAGATTTAACAGGAGCGAATATTGTAATCAGATTACGTCAAAATGTGGTAAGCACAGTTACGCTGCTCAACTCACGGTTTGCCGGCCGCTGTGACCGAAATGCTCTGGTGCTTCAGTCTGTAACCGCGGCACCGCTACGGTCTCGGGTTCGAATAGTGCCTCGGGCATGGATGTGTGTGACGTCCTTAGGTTAGTTAGGTTTAAGTAGTTCTAAGTTCTAGGGGACTGATGACCTCAGATGTTAAGTTCCATAGTTCTCAGAGCCATTTCAGACATTTTCGAAACTCAGTGTTTAACTTGTATATCAAGTGGATCTGCCATTCTATAGTTGTTATCTAAAGTCTTTGAAACTCCTATGAGTTTTCACACCTTTTCTTTCCCTGAGCTGCGGCCAGTGTATAAAATTTGTGGTTGCAGCTTGGTTTCATGTGAATCACCATCAGACGTTTAAATTGTTATTTCTTGTAGCATGACGTCATCACAAATTGTCATATGAAGTACAGAGCACGGCTTATTCGTTCTGTTAAAATTTGAATTTCTGTATAATAAATTATTTTAACCAAAATGTGTAATGTAATTTCGGCACAGCACCTTATCACTTCCTTCCCGTTCCTACCACTCCAAAGATATAGAAGAATATTTGGCCAAAACAAATGCCGCGGCAGTACTTTGGAGAAGTGTTGATGTCTTATTGACAACTGATGTAAATAAAGTCTACTGTATGGCGTAGTCGCGAATGTGACAACCATGATCACAAATTACTTGAAATAATTGACCAACTTGACCTGATTGTAAAAAAAAAATAAGTGTGGACACCCGCCAGATTTTGAGAATAGAGCAAGTGTATCGACAATATCGATTTTACTATAGGTAACAGATGGGCAGCGAGGAAAATAACTAATTGGTCTGTTAACCAGTATTATTCTATCAGTGATCAGAATGCAATCCTTATAGGTATGACACCTGGGAGTATAGCTACTCTACCGTGTGATCCGGGTTCGGCGCGAGGACTGAATTTGGAACAAGCAGATTTGCGAAAGATTCTCAAAATACTGAAGACATTCGAGCTAGAGACTTTCAGTGGCTGTATACATTTGATGGCACACCACTGAACAGCGACATTACAATGGACACAGATGGAAGCAATGGTAGTACAAGAACTGAGAACTGACAAGATATTCAGGGCACCGGAACGTCAGAACTTTAGAAGGTCTATGAGGTGAACGAGACGGCATTATCAGAGATATATTGGAGGAGAAGATTGAGAAGGCAAACTGACCCTTTATAGACATTCGAAAAGTACATACATGGATAGATTACTTGAGAGTAAGCAGCGTAACTGGAAAACTATTTATGTATACATGCAGTCCTCCTTGAATGCATCCTGTAGTCTTGCACATGTCTGCGCCCTACAAAACGCCTTTTTTAACATAGCTGTTAAACGATGCTCTTCTTAAGAGCAGAATACTACAACAATGGGAAACGGCCAGTGCTGCAACTATTAAGAAAGGGGAAGTTAAGAACCATATAGAACCCAAGAGCTTTAGACCTATCTGTTTTATCAACATACTGGCTAAAGTGCAGGTGCATCATATATGTCATGGGCTTCTGTCTCACAGGAAGTTCACTGGCGTGGCTTCCATAAATCGAAATCAGTGTAAGATGCCATAAGTGAGGCTCTCAAGACAGTGAACTTAAACAGATACAAGTACTGTGCGGCCACACTAATTGATATTGCTGGCGCTTTTGGCCTTGCACGGTGGCCCCCGATGTTCGAAGTTTAGCACAACTACAGACACATATATGCCTTTATTACAGCCTCAGAGAATACTATAAACATCTTCTGAAAAGAAGAAGCTGTAGAAAATAGCTAAAGGTTGTCCTCGAGGACCGGTCTGTGAACCTGTATTTCGGAATCTCAATATAGAGCCATTTTCATAGTTATTGGAGGAAAAATGAGGAAGTAGATGGTGTTCTGGCTTAGGCCGCCCAAGTGATGCTTACGGTTTCTGAGGACTCCGGGTCTAAGTTGCAGCAGAGGGTATGTATTCTCTCCCGGATGCGGAGAGGTGCAACGGGAATAAATTAACTACAATTGCTCATAAGACCGCTTACATTTTGTTAAAAGGGCGCCTACTATCTACAAGAAATCCTACGATAACCTTGGATGCGTCTCCAACACGAAGCAGCAACACAAAAAGTTACTTTCGTGTAATGCTGGATGAAAGGAGTACTGTCACGGACAACAGAGTTCAAGCTACGCAAAAAGTTCAGAACATAATACAGAAAATAGCACCTGCCCGTACAGTGAACTATGAACTTCCTCTGAACGCCGTGAGACTGTACCGCAGTGACATCTTCTCCTCCATAGTTGACTTTGCGTCAAGTACGTTGCGTCACCAGCGATACAGGAAAATCATGCGGCGAACACGGGAAGGTGTGCTCCTGCTGCTGACCGGAGCCTTCGTTACCACTCCCATAACGGCAATATTTGTCATATGGAGCATCCTTCCTCTGGATACCACGGCTAGGTATAAAACTGCATGATAATAGCTGCAGGTTGGAAATCAAGATAAGATTAAGTAAATATTAGGCACTAAAATGCAATTACAGTAGTGGACATTAAAAGAATGGCAACGTGACAGGGGCGCATTAGACACGAGTCCTAGAATGCGTGAAATTTTACCGGCCATCAGAAAAAGAATGAAGATGGATTATATGAATCCCAGTCACGGAAAGATTCGGTTTCTTACGAGACATGGTCTCTACCCAGTATGCCTGCACAGGATTAAGAGTGGCAACACAATCGTATTTGACTGTGGTGCACAGGGCACCCGGGAACGTGTAATCTTTCTGTGTTCCTTTAAGATATCGACAGGCCAGGGATCAATAAGCATACAAACAGTGTAGTCTCCGGTAAAAAAATGTGGCATAAAGCTGGTCGGTTAGCAGACCAAATTTCAGTTACAGAGTTGAGAAAGTACCATGAAAATCGGACTGTACGAGGCAAGACATTTTCAAGTGAAAGATGGCGCTTCCTGGGCATCATCAAACGTACTGGATAGTGTGGAATGTGTAGGCGAAACTTCAGATGGTTCCATCCTTCGCGCTAAGTGCAGATTCCGCTAGGGGTCGACATACACATGACCACCAGAACCGGTCGATGACAATTGCCAACGCTTCCTTTGGATATCAATCAGGAGGAGGTCTCGATTTACAGCTTAATTTGTAGTTTAGCTTTAGGAGCGGTGAGGCTCGACTTAGTCCGAGATCTCCATTAGTTTGTAGCAGTAATATATTGGTAGCAGATAGAAATTAGGTTTTATTTTTTCTTTAATTTTTAGGTGTAAATTTTTTGAGTGTGTTAAATGCTAATTAAGTTGTATTGTATTTGATGGGGGACCATATGTCATATTGTGAATTCATCTCCAAGGCCTGCTATTGTAAACGAGACAGCAGGTGATTGTAATGTAGGAAATAAATAAATACGTGTACAGTTGTACACATTCTGCTGGACCGTTCATTAAATATAGGTCTACAAGTTTCTGTGGCGAGCCGTGAACAGTAAAGCATGGTAAACAAACACGATAAACAACTGTGTATGGTCTTTATAGATCACATCGCAGACGTCGAGTTCCGAGGCAGCTATTTGCTATGAAACATTGGAAGTTTGCAAACAAGCTTTAATCCACGTTTATTCATATTTAAAATTTTTCCTAACAAATGACAAGGTGGTACAGCAACCAGTACTATACAATGAATAAACAGTCAGTCTTGGTTGCAGGAATGTATTAAATACACTCCTGGAAATGGAAAAAACAACACATTGACACCGGTGTGTCAGACCCACCATACTTGCTCTGGACACTGCGAGAGGGCTGTACAAGCAATGATCACCCGCACGGCACAGCGGACACACCACGAACCGCGGTGTTGGCCGTCGAATGGCGCTAGCTGCCCAACATTTGTACACCGCCGCCGTCAGTGTCAGCCAGTTTGCCGTGGCATACGGAGCTCCATCCCAGTCTTTGACACTGGTAGCGTGCCGCGACAGCGTGGACGTGAACCGTATGTGCAGTTGACGGACTTTGAGCGAGGGCGTATAGTGGGCATGCGGGAGGCCGGGTGGATGTGCCGCCGAATTGCTCAACACGTGGGTCCTGAGGTCTCCACAGTACATCGATGTTGTCGCCAGTGGTCGGCGGAAGGTGCACGTGCCCGTCGACCTGAGACCGGACTGCAGCGACGCACGGATGCACGCCAAGACCGTAGGATCCTACGCAGTCCCGTAGGGGACCGCACCGCCACTTCCCAGCAAATTAGGGACATTGTTGCTCCTGGGGTATCGGCGAGGACCATTCGCAACCGTCTCCATGAAGCTGGACTACGGTCCCGCACACCGTTAGGCCGTCTTCCGCTCACGCCCCAACATCGTGCAGCCCGCCTCCAGTGGTTTCGCGACAGGCGTGAATGGAGGGAGGAATGGAGACGTGTCGTCTTCAGCGATGAGAGTCGCTTCTGCCTTGGTGCCAATGATGGTCGTATGCGAGTTTGGCGCCGTGCAGGTGAGCGCCACAATCAGGACTGCATACGACCGAGGCACACAGGGCCAACACCCGGCATCATGGTGTGGGGAGCGATCTCCTACACTGGCCGTACACCTCTGGTGATCGTCGAGAGGACACTGAATAGTGCACACAAATGTATAATAGGAATAAATGAAAAAAAACAAACTGTCAGTATTGGTTGCAGGGACGCGTTATTATTTATTTACCAGTATTGCGTTTCACCAATTCAGGATGTTGAGATTGGCTGAACATTAGATGGTGTTAAGTAAATGGGACTTGGATCATAAAGAATTTTCAGAAAATAATTGCCCTCGTCAAATATTTGGAGACGAGGGAAATTATTTGCTGGGACGTTCTGTATGCTCGGCATCCCATGCACCTAACACCATCTAATATTCTTCCAATCTGAATACGACTGAATCAGGCGAAAAGCGTCATAGGTAAATAAATATTTAATACATTCCTGCAACCAAGACTGACTGTTTATTCATCGTATAGTACTGATTGCTATACCACCTTGCCATTTGTTAGGAAACATTTTTAATATGAATAAACGTGGATTAAAGCTTGATGGCAAACTTCCTATGTTCGGTAGCAAGTAGCTGCCTCGGAACTCGACGTCTGTGATGCGATCTATAAAGACTATACACAGTTGTTTATCGTGTTTGTTTACCATGCTTTACTGTTCACAACTCGCCACAGAAACTTGTAGGCATATATTTAATGAACGATCCAGCAGAACGTGTACAACGAATGTACACATATTTATTTATTTCCTACATTACAATCACCTGCTGTCTCGTTTACAATAGCAGGCTTTGGCGATGAATTCACAATATGAAATATGGTCCCCCATCTAATACAATACAACTTAATTAGCATTAAACACACTCAAAAAAATTTCATCTAAAAATTAAAGAAAAAATAAAACCTAATTTCCATCTGCTACCAATATATTAGTGCTACAAACTAGTGGAGATCTCGAACTGAGTCGAGTCTCACCACTCCTAAAGCTAAACTATAAATTACTCCTAAACAGTTGCATCAGACTTGCATTACCTAACGCGACTTGGTAACACCCTGTAGGACTCCGGCAGGGTCAGGGATTTTCTCTGCCTCGTGATGGCTGGGTGTTGTGTGTTGTCCTTAGGTTAGTTAGGTTTCAGTAGTTTTAAGTTCTAGGGGACTGATGGTCATAGATGTTAAGTCACATAGTGCTCAGAGCCATTTGAACCATTTGAACCTGTAGCACTTTGTATCTATGAGTATATACTTGAATATTTCTGGTATCTCAGCTGCAGAATTTTCAGTGCTCATTTAACTTTAGGACTCTGTATCTCAGAACGAACAAAAATCTACTTCTACCACTATTGAAATAAGGCCTTCATATATTCTTAGAAATTACCGGTTTTTGTAATTCTCGGATTTTTGTTACCTGATTTCAGAGAAATATTAAGCGTTCTTGAAGTTTCATTAAATGTTATGAAGTCAAAGGAAACGAAATTGGAACTGAGTTTATTTAAACCAGAGTCGCTGCCCACATCACAAAGGTCAATTAATTTGCAATTTTAATTAAAAACAGACATCAAAAATTACGAACAAGATTGATAGCATGTTCTTAGAGTACGCATTGCACCTCAGCGTTTCTCTGTAGTTAGATTTGCCAGTTCTGTTATCGAGAAGCGCTGTAGTTACGAGAGCAATTTGCAGCGAAGTAAGACAAACTGTGTAGAGAGCAGATTCTTCCTTTAGTTAAATTTCACTGGAACAGGTTTACCTTCAAAGTAATCAGTTTCCTTTTATCAAAGTTCGTAGTCAGATTTTGGGATTACAATAACTTCCAGAGAGGGTATGTTTTTCTTAACCATTCTCGCAGTTAGATTTATCTGTGAATTCTTGCAGTTGACTTCTTGACACCAGCAGTTAGCGTTAAGCTAACTACAGATTTAATTTTCTTTTAGATCGACTTTCACATTAACTCACAGAAACAAAACGAAACAGATAAGTGTCAAGGAGAACCCAGTGACTTCGGACGCTGATTAGTGACTGGATGTCATCTGAGCAACAAATCCTTTAGGAACACTTCAGTCCTTCTAAAGCTGCTCTCATCCACCGTTGGTGGCGTGATTTTGAAGCGGAAACGCGAAGGAAAAAGCACAGCTAAACAGTGGCCAAACAGATCTCATGTACTGCCGCTCAGGGACCGTCAAGCATCATGGAGGGTGGTTGTAAAAAATCGCATGATTTCATCGAAGTGTCCACTCACGAGTTCCATATTACGTGCTACGGGCAGTCCACATAGAACAATTACAGTGCGTAGGTAATTGAAAATAATGAGGTGCAATGGTGCAGCAGCTACTCATTAGCCAAACATTGACACTTGGGATGGGGTAAAGAGCGACGCCACTGGGCAGTGGCTCACTGAAAACGAATCATTTGGAGTTATGAATAACACTGTACCCTTTGGCAATCTGATGGAAGGGTTAAGGTTTGGTGAATGTCTGGAGAATCAGAATTGCCATTATGTGTATCATCAAGTGGTGTTAAGGCATGGGGATGTTTTTCGTTGTTAGGCTGTGATCTCCTTATTGCACCTAATAAAACGCTATGTGCAGAAATATATGAACACACTTTACAGCACACTGCACTGTGTACAGTAAAACAACGATTCGGATACGACAATTGTATCAGTATGGAAGTGGATTCTGTGATAAAGCAGCATCTGTGTGTGAACGGTTTGAGGACAATAACATTCGTGAAGTGGAATGACCTGCCCGGAATCGCGACATGAACCAAATGGAAAATCTTTGGGATGAGGTAGAACCCTGACTTCGCTGTAGGCGTCAGCGACCAACATGACTGCCTTCTCTGGTCTCAAATCTTGAGGAGCAATGGGTTGCCATTCAACCAAAGACATTTACACACCCCACTGAATGTATTCCAATCAGAGTTCAAGCCATAATAAAGGCGAACAGTGGACAATCCGCATGCTAATATCCGCCAATAGATGTCCATCGGATAGGACATAAATTTTCGTAAGCTACTGTTGATGATGCTAATGACTGACAATAACTTTCACTCGTTATGAGGATTTAGGGGGTTCGTCATTGGAAATAAATAATTACTACAGCTGGAGATTATCACTATGTACAAACCATCAGTTATGCAAATGAGTACTGTTGGTTACATCTTATGGTATTTAATGGTTCAAATGGCTCTGAGCACTATGGGACTTAAGATCTGGGGTCATCAATCCCTTAGAACTTAGAACTACTTACACCTAACTAACTTAAGGACATCACACACATCCATGCACGAGCCAGGATTCGAACCTGCGACCGTAGCGGTCGCTCGGTTCCAGACTGCAGCGCCTAGAACCACTCGGCCACATCGGCCGGCTTATGATATTTACTGCTAGTGTGCACTTATGAAGTCTACACGGGAGTGACGAAAGTCATGGAATATCTCCAAATATCGTATCGGACGTTCTTTTACCCGGCATAATGGAGCAACTTGACGTGTCATGGACTAACAAGCCGTTGGAAGTCCCCTACAGAAATATTTAGCCATGTCGCCTCTATAGCCGTGCATTATTTCGAAAGCGTTGCCAGTGCAGGATTTTGTGCACGAATTGAGCTCTCGGCTATGTCCCATAAATGTTTCATGGGATTCATGTGGGACGATGTAAGTGGCGAAATTATTCGCTCGGATCGTCCAGAATGTTTTTGAAACCAATCGGGAACAACTGCGGCCCGATGACATGGCGCATTGTGATAAAAAAAAAAAAAACAATTACGCCATCTTTTGGGAACATGAAATCCATAAATGGCTGCAAATGGTCTTCATGTAGCCGAGCGTAACCATTTCCAGTCTAAGATCGATTCAGTTGGAACAGAAGACCCAGTCCATTCCATATAAACACAACCCACAGTGTCATGGAGCCACCAGGAGCCTGTACACTGCCCTGTTGACAAATTAAGTCCATTGCCTAGTGGGATCTACGCCACACTCGAACACTAACATCAGTTCTGAACTCATTTGTCCAGTCCACGGTTTACTAATCGTCCAGGATCCAACTGATATGGTCACGAGCCCAGGAGAGGCGCTGCAGGCAATTTCGTGCTGTTAACAATGGCACTCGCATCGGCCGTCTGCTGCCATAGCCCATTAACGGCAGATTTCACCGCAGTGTCCTAGCGGATACGTTCGTCGTAAGGCCCACGTTAATTTCTACGGTCACTGCTTCTCTGTTAGCACTGAATAGTCTACGCAAATGCAGTTAGTCTCGGTCGGTAAATAGGCCGTCGGCCACTGCGTTGTCCGTGCTTGAAATTTGATATTCCTGGCCCACTCCTGACAGTGTGGGTCTCGGAATGTTGAATTCCATAATGATTTCTGTAATGGAATGTGCTATGCATCTTACTCCAGCTACCATTCGCGTTCGAAGTCTGTTACTTCCCGTTGTGCGGCCATAATCAAATCGGAAACCGTTTCACATAAGTAATATTGTGTGTACACTGTTTGTGCTTTTATGTTGGTAATGCCACGTAGTGCTCTGTATGAAAATCACTGACTGTGCTGTGTGCAGTCTGTGGCTGGTTGGACACATTGTTGGAATATTCGCTTGTGTAGTGTTGGGCAGTTGGATGTGAACAGAGCGTAGCGCTGTGCAGTTGGAGGTGAGCCGCCAGCAGTGGTGGATGTGGGGAGAGAGATGGCTGCTGGCCGAACTGACCGTGCGGTTCTAGGCGCTACAGTCTGGAACAGGGCGACCGCTACGGTAATAGGCTCGAATCCTGCCTCGGGCTTGGATGTGTGTGATGTACTTAGATTAGTTAGGTTTAATTAGTTCTAAGCTCTAAGCGACTGATGACCTCAGAAGTTAAGTTGCATAGTGCTCAAAGCCATTTGAACCATTTTAGAGTGATGGAAGAGTTTTGAGAGCGGACGATCTGGACGTGTGTCCGTCAGAAAAAGGAAATTTGTAAGACTGGATGTCATGAACTGATGTTTTGAACAGTATTGAAGTAAATACATTGTTCTCTATGAAAAACTTTCATTTGCTAATTATGCCTATCAGAGTTAGAGCCTTCAGTAGTTAGAATCTTTTATTTAGCTGGCAGTATTGGCACTCGCTGTGTTGCAGTAGTTCGAGTTATGAAGATTTTTTTGAGGTAAGTGACTCATGAAAGGTGCAGGTTATTGTTACACAGGGCCATTCTTTGCTAGGGATTATTGAAAATCAGATTGCGTTGCGCTTATATATATATATATATATATATATATATATATATATATATATATATATATATATATATATATATTGTATGTCAGTTTAGTGTTGATCAGAATAAGTAAAGAGAGAAATGTCTGAGTACGTTCAGTTTTGCTCTTGTTTGAAAATCATACAACGTAAGAGATTTATCAGGAAAGTCATTTATAAATTTTTCTAAGGGTATGTTCCAATATCAGTAGAAATGACAACTCCACCTTTGCACTGCCCTTTTGTACATTGTGTTAGCGATACTACCGCCATCTGTATATGGGCATATGGCTATCCAATGACTTTTGTCGACTCAATCTATCGCATAATGCGAATACTGTGGTTCGATCACTTCACATCTTGGGATTTGAAGGTGAATGCCTGTCTCTTGAAATTATCTCGAGCTGTGGACATAGATTTTTGGCTGATGGACAAAGTTCGTGGCACCAGCAGTTAGTTGGATTCCTAGTTTGACGTCTGCTTTATGAAGTGTGGTCTGCTGGCTGTCTTAACGAGATCATCGGCTCAGGACGTGTTTCGGACGACCCTGTACTGAAGGATGGTCTTCACAACATCGAGAGTTTAAAACTGTGGTTCCGGATAACATCACAGTCTATTTCGCATTCTTAGTACTGATGTTGTATGTTGTCTTGTGTGTTGTCACTTTGAATACCTAGCGCTTTTAGGAATGAATGGGTGAGTCTTTGCCAAGTTTTGCCCTCTCGCCATTTGAGATATATCCTAGAATCAGTACCATTCGTCTTTCTTTGTAGTGGCTACGAAGGCTCTGTGAAGTAGATGTACTATTTCCGTTGTCTCTGATTTCATGACTATACGCCAGGTGATGAGCGGGAATGTGCAGATGTGTATCTAGACCTAGGTGAAAATCTGCTCGAACGTCCATAGGGCAGCATGCTGAATTTTGCGGTAGTCAGTGTCTCATCGCTATGCTAAGAATTATGCGTTGTCGAACGCACCCTGAGGCTTGTGAAGCAGCACGAATAGGCGGATGAGTCACCACATTTCCGTAATGCAAACAGTCCTTTACAGTGTAATTAAAACTTGTACATCATCAGGAAGCACGACCAGAAAATCTAAGTCCATCTATTTACAGACGTACTCAAGCGCATTCTGTTGTATCCGGCCTTTTTCCATTCGCGGGGCGAGGTATATTAATGTGACCTAGGAAGCGCTAAAAGCGGATTACGAAAATGTTTGTATACCATCTGATTCGGTCCCAATTGTGTCGAATTTCACTGTATCTTCTCGAGTCCTGAAAATCATAATTAGCATTACTTTCGCAAATCCTTCGTGTAAATATACAACTTTATTCGAGTAACCATGCCTCTGAAGCCGGGCTCCAAGACCACATGCAGTAGCCAGTATAATGCGACGTTATAAATTGTATAATATTCTTTGAAATGAAAGAACTGCTTCCGTTTTGTGTTGACACGGAAAGAAAATACTCTTATTTAACTACTCACAAGCGTTCACTTGTATTATAATGTGTCGTTCAATGATAAAAATGGGGAGATCACGCTACGGAGAAAACAGTGACAATCATATCGAGTAAGTAACGTCTCTAAGATAAGTGTGGAACTTTGGGAATGGGTAGTGACGATAAACGCTTAGTACCACGTTGTTAGTATTGGTTCTGAAGAAATTCTGAAATGATGAGTGTCAAGAAATTCTGCTAGGCGAAATGTTTCGGTAATCTCCAACTAAGTGGTGTAATCGACCTACTGAAAAGAAGTTCAAGCAATTCATCACAAGAATACTGATCCAGGAACTGGACGGTAGTCACGATGAAATTGTTCTGCATCCATTATATTACCCGTTCCTGTCCATAAGAGACCGATATTTTTATGCATTTATATCCTACTTAACACAGTGAAACAGTTTTTGCAGTAATTTCGAAGACATTTGCGAATTATTTCTTCTGTTCAACGCAATGTAATTTCATGATAGTGTCATTAGCAGTAAAAGAATAAATCTGTGGTTATTGATTATTGCGAGAAATTAACTTTCATTTTCTGTGAGCTATTACTGTTGAAAATTTCACTAGTATGTCAGGTCGCACCAACGTGATATTTGTATCACTAAATATTCCTCAGTGCTGCATACGGAGTGAAGAGAGGCCTGTTCCTTTGAGTCATTAGTTTCCTGACTGGTTTGCTGCGTCCTGCCACGAATTCCTCTCCTGTGTCAACCTTTCCACCTCAGAGTAACACTTGTTACTTATGTTCTCAATTATTTGCACAATGCATTCCAGTCTATGTTTTCTTGTACTGTTTTTGCTCTTTACAGCTATCTCTAGTGCCATGGAAGCTATTTCCTGATGTCTTAACAGAGGTCCCGTCGTCCTATCCCATCATCTTGTGAGTATTTTCCATGTATTCCTCAAAAAATTGTTTAAATGGCTCTGAGCACTATGGGACTTAACTTCTGAGGTCATCAGTCCCCTAGGAATTAGAACTACTTAAACCTAACTGCCTAAGGACTTCACACACATCCATGCCCGAGGCAGGATTCGAACCTGCAACCGTAGCGGTCGCGCGGTTTCAGACAGTAGCTCCTAGAACCGCTGTGCCACCCCAACCGGCCATGTATTCCTCTTCTCGCCGATTTTGCGGAGGAACTCCTCATTAGTTATCTTATTAGTCCACCTAATTTTCAACATTATTGTGTAGTACCACATCGCAAGTGCTTCGATTCTTTTATATTCCGATTTTCCCACAGTCCATTCAAGCTACACCAACGAAATTTCGGAGGTTATTGAGACGTGTTCCCTGAGTACTGTAGTACAAGCGATACATGGTTTCCAGAGGGTAGTTACAGAATAATAATATAATTCTGATTTATTCGATTTGTTATCGTAATTACATTTGTTTCTGTGAAAATACCCTCGTAACAGTGAAAAATCCGGTAATATGTGACCAATAAAATTTGGTTGCCATTGCTGCAGGAACAGCTTGACATAGCGTCGCTGTGCTGCTGCTCCACGGCATTCAGTGAGCCCATACACAATGTGTATATCGGCTAGTTCTATCCATACTGCTGTGGATCACTATTAATGAGCAACTAACACTGGCGGAGTCACCTCTGTAGTGGTACTAACTGAGGAGCCACTTTACCAAGTGGTACGGGCTCCACGGTAGAGAAAGTCTGCAAAGCGGCTGGGAGAGCGTGTAAAGAATGTATGTAGAACTGTAAACGGATCCTAGCCAAGGCTCGACATACTTTACGTAACAAGAATAATGGAGATGTAACCCTTGTGCGCAATTTCTGGTTAAGCCACCCCACAAGGACAATTATAAACTTAAAAATTACAGGGTCTCCACCTCGAAATAAAATTAACTCGGCAGGGCAGAACCCCCCCCTTCTCCCCCCCCCCCCCCCCCCACAACCGTTTCAACGTACACGTGGTCCGTTCAGAAACAAACCGTTACAAACATTTCCTCTATGCGCACGAAAAACTGATATTTTTCTGAAATCATAACACACGAAACAATTAAACTGGTAATATGAAAAAGGATCATCGGTTACCAAACACGAGGTACGAGACGAACACAAAGAGACAATACCATTTTCCACGAAAACATAGAAAATAAGAACAATAGCAGGCCGGAGAGGCCGTGCGGTTCTGGACGCTACAGTCTGGAACAGAGCGACCGCTACGGTCGTAGGTTCGAATCCTGCCTCGGGCATGGACGTGTGTGATGTCCTTAGGTTAGTTAGGTTTAAGTAGTTCTAAGTTCTAGGCGACTGATGACCTCAAAATTAAGTCGCATAGTGGTCAGAGCCATGTGAACCATTTTTTAAGAACAATAAACACTATTATTCTCACGTTCACCTTAAGTTATACTGATTAGCTTTTCCTAAACATATTCGCTGCTAGAAATTCCACACCATGATATCCGAAAGGAACAAAGCAACTTCCGCACTTTTAATTTCAACCACCGTTATTGTCGATCTTTTAACAAAATAATTATGCCACATTCCGAAAATACAGAACTACACAAGCTTCAGTTAAGCTGAACTACTGAAATATTCCATAAGTTTAACATAGGGAATTTCTAATTCGATCTACATCCTCTCAGCAGAAACCTTCTCTAGGAGCTAGAAAATGTACTCACCAACCGCTAGCTACCGGTGCAATGGAAACCAGAGGGGTAGGCTTCCGCCACCAACCTGACAGGCAAACCAACCTCAGAATAAAAGGGATAAACCTCTCTGTCCAGGTACTGGGATCTTAAGTTGGTCATCCAGAGCTAACCTCCACACGAGAAGCAAACATCACCTGCTCCCAGCAGACCACAGCCAACGCAGCGTCCACCACAAAAGAACCCGAAACCACTCGTAAAAACACTCTGTAAGGTGTCAGGCAAATCCAACACCTTCCATGAAAACCCTGACATGATAAGCAAATCCAGAAGTATGTCACATAGCTCCGAATAAATCGTGACATAAAATTAACCAAAGTAATACGAGTAACGAGTGAGCAAATGGAATACCACAGACTAACACAAGAATGCCTAAATGCATGTCGTACCTTCCCACCGTGAGACCGACACAGTTCCGAGGGGAGAAACGAGGACAGAAGCCGAGAGCAGAACCGTGTTAAGCTAGAAGGCCCTACGATAAGGGACGGACTGGACACCCACGTCGGCAGCCTACCGCTAAGTCTACCACCCGCACGTTTTAGCGTGAGGCTTTTTCGCGTCTCTGTTACGTCAAGGACCACCCCCCAGCCCATGTTAAAAGCTAGAGCCCTCCAGAAGAACAGTATAGATCTTACGATAACGCTAAAAGGACCACACCAGCTGCAGGTTTTACGTGAGACTTTTTAGCGTCTCTGTTACGTTGCAAACTTTAAAAACATTGCCCCACCACGAAAAGTATAACGTTTCTCATTGGATGGACAGATTTTTTGTAGGCGGAGCTTAGGGTTATCATTGAGACCCTGATTGGTCAGATGAAAACACAGCCAGATAGTTTTTTTAAACCAACTTCGGTAAATTGTAGTAAGGAGAAGTTAGCGGAGAGTTAGTTCCGAGACGGCTAGCTGGATGGCTGGTGCGCCGGCTGCTGTCGCCCTGACGCTGCCTAAACACCGACAAGGTAATGAACGCACGCGATGCCGCATTTTTGAGCGCATAAGGCTTCACTCAGAACTGCAGAAGTCTCATCTGCTACACCCCTTTTTTAATATTCTAGTGTCGATCGTTAATTAAAACTCATGGTGTTCACATTTGCCACGTGAAGAACAGATCTGAAACGCGATGATTTTTCTTTTATATAGTTATTGAGAAGCCACATCAGCCACAGTAATTTACGACAAGTTAGATAATTAATTAAAGATAATTGAGGGTCACTGTAGACCGTTTTGATAGTTTTCTCTTTTGTGAAACTTAAATTAAACCTAGATTATAGATGTGATATTGCATAGGTCATCCTTCGATCGATTGTAGAACTTGGAAACCCATTCAGGGAATATTCGTTCACATTTTTGTTGAACGCAGTTGGTTTTTACCATCCTGTATTAAAACATTTCCTTTTATCAATAGTGCAATTTATAAACGATGTTTTGTGAGTAGAATAAAATTTCCCATGGTAAACTTAACTGCTTTTTCGACGTTATTTTTATCAGCTAACTAAAAGTAGGAAAGCCTTGAACCCTTTCCACTAAATTTAGTTAGTATTAAGATTCTTTTACAGGGAGTGCAGTGGAGCTGACGTTGAGATCATTTAGTATTTGGTTATATCATCGCTAGTCTCACTGAACTCTTCTGAATTCTACATGTCATGTGTGGTCTGGCGTCTCCTTACCAGCAACAGGTCCCAGGTTCAAACTAGTTAATTCCCTAAAAAACACGCTCAGAGCGTCGTTGACCGAAAGTGGTAGGGAGACACGATATAGAACAAACAGACACCACCATGAATATTTAGAACTCATTCAGTCACATTCATGCACACACAGGGTAGGGTGAAGGAATACGGGTCATGATTTCCTATGGAACACAGAAAAATCAAATGTAATAACATTTAATAAGGCTTAGCTTCATTGCTCAGTCTTTCTGGAAGAGTTAATAAATTAAACCGCAAGCAGGCGGTGGACAGAATAGGATGCGCAGGCTCCAGTGAGACAATCGTCTTATGAAACGACTCCACAGAGACGTTTCAAGCGGCCTACTGACCACATGCACCTCCATATAGCATCCCTACGAAGCTGTAAGGCAGATGATGACACGGCGGTCGGTAGACGTCCCTAGGGCCTTCACAGCTTGACGATGAACAGTGCCGTAAAAACAAACTGGATATACACGGGCGTGCTCGAAAGTAACGCTTCCGAACTTTTTTGTGTGAAAACTCTCAAATCTTTTTAAACAAAACAAACGTTATTAATATATTACATATTTATTCGCCATGTCTACATATGTGTTTCTCAGTATTGTTCCTCTAGCGACGAACACATTTCTCCCAACGAGAGATAAGTTTGTTGATGCCGTCGCCGTAGAATGTTTGACGTTGTTGACAGAGCCACAGCGTCACCTCTGCTTGCACCACTTCATCACTGTCAAAAGCAAGTACTTGAAGGTGTGCTGTAAGTGTTGGAAACAGAAGAAAGTCGGATGGGGCCATATCGGGACTGTATGGAGGATGATCGATGGCAGTGAACCGAAGGCATCGGACTGCTACACGTGTCGCAGCGCCCTTGTGTGGTCCGGCGCTATCATGCTGTTGGAGGGGTGCTTCACGTGTGGACAAACTCGTCGAATTCGAAAGTCGATTACAGGCCCGTTGATCCTCACTCATCGACGTAGTTACGTTACACACTGCCATGTTACACACTACAAGTCGGAGAGCTCTGGAGGCAGAAGGTTGCATATATGCAGACATGAAGAATAAAGATGTAGAATATTAACAACGTTTATTTCATTTAAAAAGATGTACATCTTCTCGCATAAAAATGCAGTAACGCGTATAATGTGACGTAATAAGCTCTATAATATTCCTTGAAATGAAAGAACTGCTTCCGTTTGGTGTTGACACGGAAGGAATATACTCTTATTTAACCACTCACAACAGTTTGCTTGTATTATATAATCTCTAAACGTGACGTTCAATGAGAAGAATTGGGGAAATCACGCTATGGAGAAAAAAAGAGACAAACGAATCGAATAAGTAACGTCTCTGAGATAAGTGTGGAACTTTGGGAATGGGTAGTGACTATAAACGTTTAGTACCACGTAGTTACTATTGGTTCTGAAGAGATTCTGAAATGATGAGAGTCAATAAATTCTGCTGGGCGAAATGTTTAGGTAATTTCCAACTAAGTGGTATCATCAGATAATAGCGCAGTTCATGTTATTATTAGCTGGTTCGTGCTGGCAAATTTCCGTGTGAGCGACATGCTGTTGTGAGTAGGTGCGATAACATAATGTTGGAAGAACCGCCCTCGCAAAACAGAATGACTGCAATAAATGCAAGCGTCAGGGCGAAGAGTATCTTGGGCATTACTGTTGTAAAGAGCCGGCCACGGTGGTCTCGCGGTTCTAGGCGCGCAGTCCGGAACCGTGGGATTGCTACGGTCGCAGGTTCGAATCCTGCCTCGGGCATGGATGTGTGTGATGTCCTTAGGTTAGTTAGGTTTAAGTAGTTCTAAGTTCTAGGGGACTAATGACCACAGCAGTTGAGTCCCATAGTGCTCAGAGCCATTTTTGTTGTAAAGAACAAGTTCTATAAGTGAAAGGAACAAGTTTGTTCTCAAATTATACACACAGTGTTTACCGTACATATCAACAGTATTGTGCACATATTTTGAGTGCAATGCAGATATAGACACAAATACAGATGGGGCTGAAAATGAAACGAAATGAAGTTACCTGCAACGATCTGCTCGACTCCACGTGTTATCCTACTCTGCATGGGAATAACACGGTTTATGATCACTTGCACTGCCACTGACGCAGGGGATGGCGGAACAAAGAAGGCTCTTGTGGTCGATGACGGTGGAGTTAACGAAGTGAACGATTAGGCAGAAGCAAAGTCCAGAGAATAGTGGAAGTCGTCAGAAGTGGGCGCAAACTGTCCTTGAAGCAATCGGAACTGAAAGCGAAAACACAGGGAAGGTCAGTCAGTTTACTAATCAACGGCCCATATCGAACACCTCAATGAAATACTGAGACTGTCGGACAAACGCGGACCCGTAGTATTATTTACTGGCACCATCCCATCAGTGCCCGGGTGCCCCATGACATGTTAATGGTCGTGGCGGCGGGCTCTACGAGACCGAATTGCGGCTGTAGTGTGAAGCCTGAGTGATTCTGACCTCTCATTGGTATTGATATTCGGGCTGGGTAGGGAATCCGAATCACTGTCGGACACTAAATTACGTGTATCTTACACCAGAATAGGCAGAAAACAAGTTTCAAAATTTTCTCCTTAGGGTATGCCTTCACCATATACAGGGTGTTACAAAAAGGTACGGCCAAACTTTCATGAAACATTCCTCACACACAAATAAAGAAAAGATGTTATGTGGACATGTGTCCGGAAACGCTTAATTTCCATGTTAGAGCTCATTTTAGTTTCATCGGTATGTACTGTACTTCCTCGATTCACCGCCAGTTGGCCCAATTGAAAGAAGGTAATGTTGACTTCGGTGCTTGTGTTGACATGCGACTCACTGCTCCACAGTACTAGCATCAAGCACATCAGTACGTAGCATCAACAGGTTAGTGTTCATCACGAACGTGGTTTTGCAGTCAGTGCGATGTTTACAAATGCTGAGTTGGCAGATGCCCATTTGATGTATGGATTAGCACGGGGCAATAGCCGTGGCGCTGTACGTTTGTATCGAGACAGATTTCCAGAACAAAGGTGTCGCGACAGGAAGATGTTCGAAGCAATTGATCGGCGTCTTAGGGAGCACGGAACATTCTAGCCTATGACTCGCGACTGGGGAAGACCTAGAACGACGAGCACACCTGCAATGGACGAGGCAATTCTTCGTGCAGTTGACGATGACCCTAACGTAAGCGTCAGAGAAGTTGCTGCTGTACAAGGTAACGTTGACCACGTCACTGTATGGAGAGTGCTACGGGAGAACTAGTTGTTTCCGTCAGCAGCTGATTCGCCTCCACGGGTACACTTCTGCGAATGGTTCATCCAACAATGTGTCAATCCTCATTTCAGTGCAAATGTTCTCTTTACGGATGAGGCTTCATTCCACCGTGACCAAATTGTAAATTTTCACAATCAACATGTGTGGGCTGACGAGAATCCGCAAGCAATTGTGTAATCACGTCATCAACACAGATTTTCTGTGAACGTTTGGGCAGGCATTGTTGGTAATGTCTTGATTGGGCCCCATGTTCTTTCCACCTACGCTCAATGGAGCACTTTATCATGATTTCATACAGGATACTCTACCTGTGCTGCTAGGACATGTGCCTTTACAAGTACGACACAACATGTGGGTCATGCACGATGGAGCTCCTGCACATTACAGTCGAAATGTTCGTACGCTTCTCAACAACAGATTCGGTGACCGATGGATTGGTAGAGACGGACCAATTCCATGGCCTCCACGCTCTCCAGACCTCAACCCTCCTGACTTTCATTTATGGGGGCACGCAACCTCGGTACCAAATGCAGAGACTCTTCGTGCTTGTATTGTGGACGGCTGTGATACAATACGCCATTCTCCAGGGCTGCATCAGCGCATCAGGGATTCCATGCGACGGAGGGTGGATGCATGTGTCCTCGCTAACGGAGGACATTTTGAACATTTCCTGTGACAAAGTGTTTGAAGTCACGGTGGTACGTTCTGTTGCTGTGTGTTTCCATTCCATAATTAATGTGATTTGAAGACAAGTCATAAAATGAGCTCTAACATGGAAAGTAAGCGTTCCCGGACACAAGCCCACATAACATTTTTTCTTTCTTTGTGTGTGAGGAATGTTTCCTGAAAGTTTGGCCGAACCTTTTTGTAGCACCCTGTATATTTACCGTGTGCAGGTTCGTGTATAAGGATTTAGACAAAATAAACCAGTGTAAGGAGCTAACTTAAAATGTTTCTTTCCGTAATAGAAGATTGTGTCGTGTGGTGAGACTATGGAAGTAAGAACAGATTACTTGAGTTAGAAGTAAATTTCCAAACAGCGCGTTTTATTGGGGCTGGTGAAGCAGTCAGCCCGCTGGGATAAGGGCGTTATTCATGGTAGGCATATCCATCTAGATGTTTCAGAGCTACAGACACGCGTGCCCAGTGCATTCCGCGGTCCTAACGACGCAGGAAGTGGAGTGAGTAACGCAGGGAGTGGCCGTGCCGCGCAGTTTTGGACGTGGAGGCCGGCGGTCAGCGTTGCCGACCTTGTGCTCTGGGCGCGGCAGCGGCGACCGCGGGCCTCCACGTCCAAAGCTGACGAGGGGAGCTGCCGGGTCACGCCCAGGCCAGCAGCGTGTGAGGGGCAACCCGGCTCGCTCGGCGACGCGGGCGTCGATCAGCAGCATCTAGAGCAGATAAGCAGTTGAAAGAGCAAATAAGCAGTTACTAGTATCCCACTTAGTAAATGAGTAGACTTCATTTACTTCCGGTACGATGGACGTGGATGAATTATTGGCAAATTTTAAGCATATCATAAATCACGCATTGGACAAGTATGTGCCAAAAATGTGGGTTATGGACGGAAAAGACCCAACGTGGTTTAACAGCGCAATTCGGAGAATGCTCAGGAAGCAAAGGCAGTTGCACTCACGGTACATGAAAGATCGGGAGAATGAGAACAGGCAAAAGTTGGTAGAGATTCGTGATGCTGTAAAAAGAGCGATGTGCGAAGCATACAACCACTACCACCGTCATACCTGAGCAAAAGATCTTGCTGAAAACCCCAGGAAATTCTGCTCTTACGTAAAATCGGTAAGCGGGTCGAAGACTTCCACCCAGTCACTCACTGATCAGCCTGGCCAGGCAACAGAATACAGCAAAACGAAAGCTGTAATTTTAAATTTAGCATTTGGCAAATCTTTCACGTAGGAGGATCGTACAAACATACCGCCGTTTAAATCTCGTACAGATTCCAGTATGGAGCACATAGTGATGAACATCCCTGAGGTTATGAAGCAGCTGAGTGGGTTGAAAATAAATAAATCGCCAGGTCATGATGGGATTCCAATTCGGTTTTACAGAGAGTACTCTACTGCATTGGCTCCTTGCTTAGCTTGCATTTATCACGAATCTCTTGCCCAACATAAAGTCCCGAGCGACTGGAAACAAGCGCAGGTGACCCCTGCATATAACAAGGATAGATGGACGGATCCTCAAAATTACAGACCAATATCCTTAACATCAGTTTGTTGCAGGATTCTCGAACATATTCTCAGTTCGCATATAATGAATTTTCTTGAGACAGAGAAGTTGCTGTGCATGCATCAGCACGGCTTTAGAAAGCATCGCTCCTACGAAACGCAACTCGCCATTTTTTCACATGATATCTTGCGAACCATGGATGAAGGGTATCAGATGGATGCCATATTCCTTGACTTCCGGAAAACGTTTGACTCGGTATCCCACTGTAGACTCCTAACAAAGGTACGAGCATATGGAACTGCTTCCCAAATATGTGAGTGGCTCGAAGACTTCTTCAGTAATAGAAACCAGTACGTTGTCCTCGATGGTGAGTGTTCATCGCAGGTGAGGGCATCATCTGGAGTGCCCCAGGGAAGTGTGGTAGGTCCGCTGTTGTTTTCTATCAACACAAATGATCTTTTAGATAGGGTGGATAACAATGTGCGGCTGTTTGCTGATGATGCTGTGGTGTACGGGAAGGTGTCGTCGTTGAGTGACTGTAGGAGGATACAAGATGACTTGGACAGGATTTGTGATTTTCGTAAAGAATGGCAGCTAACTCTAAATGTAGATAAATGTAAATTAATTCAGATAATAGGAAAAAGAATCCCGTAATTTTTGAATACTCCAATAGTAGTGTAGCGCTTGACAAATTCACGACGATTAAATATTTGGGCGTAACATTGCAGAGCGATATGAAGTGGGACAAGCATGTAATGTCAGTTGTGGGGAAGGCGGATAGTCGTCTTCGGTTCGTTGGTAGAATTTTGGGAAGATGTGGTTCATCTGTAAAGGAGACCGCTTATAAAACACTAATACGACCTATTCTTGAGTACTGCTCGAGCGTTTCGGATCCCTATCAGGTCGGATTGAGGGAGGACATAGAAGCAATTCAGAGGCGGGCTGCTAGGTTTGTTACTGGTAGGTTTGATCATCACTCGAGTGTTATGGGAATGCTTCAGGAACTCGGGTGGGAGTCTCTAGAGGAAAGGAGGCGTTCTTTTCGTGAATCGCTACTGAGGAAATTTAGAGGACCAGCATTTGAGGTTGATTGCAGTACAATTTTACTGCCACCAACTTACATTTCGCGGAAAGACCACAAAGATAAGAGAGGAGAGATTAGGGATCGTACAGAGGCATATAGGCAGTCTTTTTTCCCTCGTTGTGTTTGGGAGTGGAACAGGGAGAGAAGATTCTAGTTGTGGTACGAGGTACCCTCCACCACGCACCGTATGGTGTATTGCAGAGTATGTATGGAGATGTAGATGTAGTAATCAACCCCTTCAGCAGATAGGAGCATTGTTACATCCAAGCTCAACGGCCGAAATTCTGGAGGTGATTCAATGAGTCTGTTGAATATTTTAATACCAGGGACCCGTGGTTTCAGCCGGCTCATTACACAGCCATTGCATTTCGTTTTATTTCTTACTCTCATTTACTTTTGTATCTGTATCGCACTCAGGACAGCTGATCAATACTGTAAATGTCGACGATTCACACTTAACGTTTCTCATTTCAAAGCAGACTTGTTCCACTCACCCATCGAACTTGCTGTTCAGAACAGTAATTCCCTCAACAGTTGAGTTCTATTCTGTTCTGTTTCGGATTTCATTTACCCAGCAGTGTTAGTTGTATACTGAAATTAAATGAAATGATCGAATGCCATTGTTGGCCGGGAGGCCTCATGCGGATGAGTACGGCCGCCGAACTGCAAATCCTTTTCAGTTGACGCCACATCGGCGACTTGCGAGTCAATGATGATGAACTGATGTTGATGGACACACAACACCCAGTCATCTCGAGGCAGAGAAAAATCCATGACCCCGCCGTGAATCGAACCCGGGACCCCGTGCGTGGGTAGCTGGAATGCTACTGCAAGACCACGAGCTGCGGTCGATGAGGTGGCAATAGTCATGGGACACCTCCTAATGTTGCGTCGGACCTCCTTTAGTCCGGAGTAGTACAGCAGCTCGATGTGGCATAGACTCTACAAGTCGTTGGAAGTCCCCTGCAGAAATGCTGAGCCATGCTCTCTCTACGGCCGACCATAATGGTTGCCGGTTGCCGGTTCAGGACTTTGCGCACGAACTGACCTCTCGATTATGCCCCATAAATGTTCGATGAGATTCAAGTGGGGCGACCTACGTGACGGAATCATTCGCTCGAACTGTCCAGTACCAACTGCGGACAATTGTGGCCTGGTGACATGGCGCATTGTCATCCTTAAAAATGCCATCATTGTTTGGAAACATGAAGTCCACGAATTGCTACAAATGGTCTTCAAGTAGCCGAACATAAACATTTCCAATAAATGATCACTTCAGTTAGATTAGAGGACCGACTTCATTCCATGAAAAGATAGCCCACACCATTATGGAGCCACCACTAGCTTGCAAGCTGCCTCGTTTACTATCAGAGTCCATGGCTTCTTGAGGTCTGCACCACATTCGAACGCTAACGTCAGATCTCACCAACCGACATCGGGCCTCACCTTACCAGGCCACGGTTTTCCAATTGTCTAGCGTCGTATCGAATTGCTAACGAGCCCTGGAAAGGCGCTGCAGGCGATGTTCTGCTTTTAGCAAAGGCACTGGCATCGGTTGTCTGTTGCCTTAGTCCATTAACGCCAAATTTCGCCTTACTGTCCTAACAAATACGTTCGTCATGCGTCCCCCATTGATCTCTGCGGTTATTTCACACAGTGTTGCTTGTCTGTTAGCACTGAAAACTATACGCAATCACCGCTGCTCTCGGTCGTTAAGTGAGGCCTTTGGCGACTGCGCTGTCCGTGGTGAGAGGTAATGCCCGAAATTTGGTATTCTCGGCACACTCTTGTCTCTGTGAATTTCGGAATATTGAATTCTCTAACGATTTCCGTGATAGAATACACCATGCGTCTCGATTCAACTAACATTCCGCGTTCAAAGTCTGCTAATTCCAGTCGTCCACCCACAATAACGTTAGAAAGCTTTTCGCATGAATCACCTGAGTCCAAATGACAACTCCGCTAATCAATGCCCTTTTATGTGTTGTGTACACGGTGCTACCGCCATCTCTATATATACACATCGCTATCCCGTGAGTTTTGTAGCCTCGGCGCACGTTAACAGTGATAAGAAGCCGTCTGGACAGATTTGCTGATGAAGAGTTGGCCGATGTGCATCTTGTGTGTGGATTCGCTGAATGAAATGGAAGAGGGTCTCAGAGACACTATGGTAGGCTGTTCTCTCAGCGCCGGCAACCATATCTCCGCCCTTTAGTAACTGTACGCCTACCCTTTCTTTTCGTTTTCTGTTGAAACTTTTGCTGAATGTACATTACTGTCTGGTTCACTGTTGTGAAGGTATTTTCATAGGGACAAAGGCAGCTGACGCAACAAACAGAATAAATCGTTATAACGTTATCTGTATTACTAAATGGGTAAAACCCGATCTACAGTGCACGGTACTAGTGGAGTTGTTGTTGATACACAGAGGTGAGGCCGGCCGTTGTGGCCGAGCAGTTCTAAGCGCTTCAGTCTGGAACCGCGCGACCACTACGGTCGCAGGTTCGAATCCTGCCTCGGGCATGGATGTGTGTGATGTCCTTAGGTTAGTTAGGTTTAAGTAGTTCTAAATTCTAGGGGACTGATGACCTCATATGTTATGTTCCATAGTGCTCAGAGCCATTTGAACCACAGCGGTGACTAGATCAACCCAGATGTGAAGGTGGGGTAACGCATGAAAAGAGCTGTAACACTAGTGATCAAAGTTTAGCTGTTAGACATATCTCGTTTATCAAAACCTATCTGACAACAGAGACCAGAACATTAAAATTATTTTTGAGAGAATACCCAAAGAAACTTGTGAACAAAACCTACCAGATGTGGTTATGGGGTTTCCTTTACTGCGAACGCGCTGCATCTTTCCACATTGTGTCGATTTCACACCGATGGCTACGGATTCTACAGCTAATTAGGATAAAAACACGCTTCTCTTAATTTTGATGCTACAGATTCCGAACTTTAATGCCTCACGTTGTCTTAATTATTTTTCTGTGGACACGGATTACCTCGTCACAAAAGAACGGTTCGACGTCCTGTACGATATTCTAAACGCTGACAATGTCTTTTGCACAAATTCTGCATATATACACTCCTGGAAATTGAAATAAGAACACCGTGAATTCATTGTCCCAGGAAGGGGAAACTTTATTGACACATTCCTGGGGTCAGATACATCACATGATCACACTGACAGAACCACAGGCACATAGACACAGTCAACAGAGCATGCACAATGTCGGCACTAGTACAGTGTATATCCACCTTTCGCAGCAATGCAGGCTGCTAGTCTCACACGGAGACGATCGTAGAGATGCTGGATGTAGTCCTGTGGAACGGCCTGCAATGCCATTTCCACCTGGCGCCTCAGTTGGACCAGCGTTCGTGCTGGACGTGCAGACCGCGTGAGACGACGCTTCATCCAGTCCCAAACATGCTCAATGGGGGACAGATCCGGAGATCTTGCTGGCCAGGGTAGTTGACTTACACTTTCTAGAGCACGTTGGGTGGCACGGGATACATGCGGACGTGCATTGTCCTGTTGGAACAGCAAGTTCCCTTGCCGGTCTAGGAATGGTAGAACGATGGGTTCGATGACGGTTTGGATGTACCGTGCACTATTCACTGTCCCCTCGACGATCACCAGAGGTGTACGGCCAGTGTAGGAGATCGCTCCCCACACCATGATGCCGGGTGTTGGCCCTGTGTGCCTCGGTCGTATGCAGTCCTGATTGTGGCGCTCACCTGCACGGCGCCAAACACGCATACGACCATCATTGGCACCAAGGCAGAAACGACTCTCATCGCTGAAGACGACACGTCTCCATTCGTCCCTCCATTCACGCCTGTCGCGACACCACTGGAGGCGGGCTGCACGATGTTGGGGCGTGAGCGGAAGACGGCCTAACGGTGTGCGGGACCGTAGCCCAGCTTCATGGAGACGGTTGCGAATGTTCCTCGCCGATACGCCAGGAGCAACAGTGTCCCTAATTTTCTGGGAAGTGGCGGTGCGGTCCCCTACGGCACTGCGTAGGATCCTACGGTCTTGGCGTGCATCCGTGCGTCGCTGCGGTCCGGTCCCAGGTCGACGGGCACCTGCACCTTCCGCCGACCACTGGCGACAACATCGATATACTGTGGAGACCTCACACCCCACGTGTTGAGCAATTCGGCGGTACGTCCACCCGGCCTCCCGCATGCCCACTATACGCCCTCGCTCAAAGTCCGTCAACTGCACATATGGTTCACGTCCACGCTGTCGCGGCATGCTACCAGTGTTAAAGACTGCGATGGAGCTCCGTATGCCACGGCAAACTGGCTGACACTGACGGCGGCGGTGCACAAATGCTGCGCAGCTAGCGCCATTCGACGGCCAACACCGCGGTTCCTGGTGTGTCCGCTGTGCCGTGCGTGTGATCATTGCTTGTACAGCCCTCTCGCAGTGTTCGGAGCAAGTATGGTGGGTCTGACACACCGGTGTCAATGTGTTCTTTTTTCCATTTCCAGGAGTGTATATTGCTGAGATCGTCTTAATCACAGCCTGGGGCACATTTACAAAATGAATTTCCTCTCTGCAGCGGAGTGTGCGCTGATATGAAACTTCCTGGCAGATTAAAACTGCATACCGGACCCAGACTCAGATTCGGCCACGAAGATTCAAGGTTAAAACACATGATAAAGGTACATCTAAAATACCAGTTAGATTGCATTCCAAGTATGCTGCTACAATAGCGCTGTTGCACATGAGAATAGCAAGTAAGCGCAAGAATGAAGTTTTGTTACAAATCGACGGAGATGTCGCTAAGTGGGGTGCGTCTTCCAGTTAAGCAACGGTGTCGTAACCAATTGTCAACCGGGGAGGCTCGAAGTGCAAACAAGCAGCTAGCTCGCTTCATCAGACTTTCTGAAAGGTTAGCCAAAAACAACAGATTCAACACTTTGCGGAATAGACAGCACGCTCTGCCGTCAGAGGGCTAAATGTAGTAATTTCACTCAGAGATCTCACAAGAACGCCTTTCAGGATACAAACTTCGCATAAAGGAACGCCATAAAACCCTGACGTTAAACACTAGTGGAGCCGAGAATGCTGTCAGGCTCAGAAACGAGAGCACATTCGATTACCAGTGTGGGGGCCACGACGTATATGCTTGGTGTAAAATCTCCACCCTCCTCAAGCTCATCCTCAGAGTGAGGCCATTCCAGTTTCATCACAGATAGCGATGGAATACCAGCGTTATTAAGTTGCAAGTGATCTCAACAAGTGTCTGGTGAAATCAACAAGCGCCAACTTGGAGTCCAATGCTGCAAGTCCACAGGCGTCCAGTCGTGGAGGGTTCTGATGTGCACGCCGCAGTCCTGCCGGACTCAAGCGTGTCTGACTGAGGATGGCCGATGTTCCATGAGTGAAGAATCGATCTGCCCGTCTGCAGGCTGTTCAACTGTTACTGGAGCAGTACTAATACCACCTCACCGGCTGTACACTGGGACTGTCACTCGGCCAGTCCATCGTGTTGGTGCTGGGTCTTCCGTCTACACGCCATGCCAACAACTGACAGTAGGGGAATGTATATTTCTGGGGCCGAGCCTGGACGCAGCTTCACTCATCGAGATTCTTGAGACTCTATCGGGCGACCACAGCCACGTCAGGCAGCGGGAAAGCACGGCCGTTGCATCCTTATGCGACGAGGCTGCCGCACTGATCATCTCACGCTTTCAGTAGAACGAACTCAGCACCGTCGGTGCTAGGTAGAACCGACAAGAAAACGCCATGACTGTAAAATCCTCGCCAATAAATTACTGTCAGTTGAATGATATTTCGTTAGCGCCCTGGCACTCTACAGGCTCACTTCCGCTCTTATTGACCTCCTGATAAAAAAGCAACTTCGTAACAACCCCATATTGGCAATCACATAAAACTGGTCGCTTGACAAAAGTTCTGTGAATTGCAAAATGACTTCGATGCGATATCTGCGTGCTACGGAAAGTGGCGGTTGTCTCTAAATAACGAAAAGTGTGGGGTCTTCCGCACGAGCACGGAAAGAAATCCGTTAAATTTCGGCTACACATTAAATCACAGGAATTTAAATCTGTCAATTCAACTAAATAACTAGAAATTACAATTACGAACAACTTAAATTAGAACGAAAACATACACTACTGGCCATTAAAATTGCTACACCAAGAAAAATTTAGATGATAAACAGGTATTCATTGGACAAATATACTAGAACTGACAAGAGATTACATTTTCGCGCAATTTGGGTGCATAGATCCTGAGAAATCAGTACCCAGAACAACCACCTCTGGCCGTAATAAAGGCCTTGACACGCCTGGGCATTGAGTCAAACAGAGCTTGGATGGCGTGTACAGGTACAGCTGCCCATGCAGCTTCAACACGATACCACAGTTCATCAAGGGTAGTGAATGGCGTATTGAGACGAGCCAGTTGCTCGGCCACCATTGACCAGACGTTTTCAATTAGTGAGAGATGTGGAGAATGTGCTGGCCAGAGCAGCAGTCGAACGTTTTCTGTATCCAGAAAGGCCTGTACAGGACCTGCAACATGCGGTCGTGCATTATCCTGCATGAAATGTAGGGTTTCGCAGGGATCGAATGAAGAGTAGACCCACGGGTCGTAACACATCTGAAATGTAACGTCCACTGTTCAAAGTGCCCTCAATGCGAACAAGAGGTGACCGAGACGTGTAACCAATGGCACCCCATACCATCACGCCGGGTGATACGCCAGTATGGATATGACGAACACACGCTTCCAATGTGCGTTCACCACGATGTCGCCAACCACGGATGCGACCATCATGATGCTGTAAACAGAACCTGGATTCATCCGAAAAAAGGACGTTTCGCCATTCGTACACCCAGGTTCGTCGTTGAGTACACCATCGCAGGCACTCCTGTATGCGACGCATCGTCAAGGGTAACCGCAGCCATGGTCTCAGAGCTGATAGTCCATGCTCCTGCAAACGTCGTCAAACTGTTCGTGTAGATGGTTGTTGTCTTGGAAACGCCCCCATCTGTTGACTCAGGGATCGAGAATTGGTTGCAGGATCCGTTACAGCCATGCGGATACCTGTCATCTATACTGCTAGTGATACGAGGCCGTTGGGATCCAGCACGGCGTTCCGTATTACCCTCCTGAACCCACGGATTCCATATTCTACTAATAGTCATTGGATCTCGACCAACGCGAGCAGCAATGTCGCGATACGATATACCGCAATCGCGATAGGCTGCAATCGGACCTTCATCAAAGTCGGAAACGTGATGGGAAGCATTTCTCCTCCTTACACAACAACGTTTCATCAGGCAACGCCGGTCAACTGCTGTTTGTGTATGAGAAATCGGTTGGAAACTTTCCTCATCTCAGCACATTGTAGGTGTCGCCACCGGCGCCGCCCTTGTGTGAATGCTCTGAAAAGCTAATCATTTGCATATCACAGCATGTTCTTCCTGTCGGTTAAATTTCGCGTCTGTAGCACGTCATCTTCGTGGTGTAGCAATGTTAATGGCCAGTAGTGTAGATAAGGTTGGGAGGAGACAAGCGAAAGACTGTGTTTTGTTTGTAGAACAGTTGGGAGATCCAGCAGGTCTACTAAAAGCACTGCCTACACTACGCTTGTCCGTCCTCTGGTAGAGTACTGTTGTACAATACAGGATCCGCACCAGAAAGGATTGATGAATTACATCAAATAAGTCCAAAGAAGGACAGCTCATTTTGTATTATCGCGAAATAGAATTACTAAAGAAACATTCAAGGTAAACGATTAACTTTGGTGGTGGTCTATATTTCACAACGTATTATTAAAAGACTGCATTTGTGTGTGGCATTGCATGTTAAATAAAACGAATCACAATGTCTAAAATTGCACTTAAGTGCGACTTTTGCATATTAAATAAACAAGAAACACAGTACCTTAAATTTCACTTGAGTGCGGGAAAAATGCAAATTAGGTGAAAGAATTAGGAGCGCCAACAACAAGAATTTAAGGACATTAGTTATAAAGCGCGACTGGTAGGGCCCCACTTTCGAATCCTGCCTCGGGCATGGATGTGTGTGATGTCCTTAGGTTAGGTTAGGTTTAAGTAGTTCTAAGTTCTAGGGGACTGATGATCTCCGATGTAAGCCCCATAGTGCTCAGAGCCATTTGAACCATTAGTTGTAAATATTTGTCTGTTGAAACAAAATGCCTTTTGACCTCTGTTGTCCAAATAAATTGACAGATTTCATTTAATCATAAGAAAATGGCTTAATGATTGTCCCATTATCAGTTACAAAATTTTCAGAGTGGCTGCAGGATGTCTAAATCGTGGTTGCTATGTGGCAAACGCAAATTACAAGTAGACTCTGGTGGGAGCTGCAGTGCATTTTAGCGGGTGGTGATCCGACTGCTGGTCTCGCGGCGGAAGACGTGCTTCACATCGTCTGCCGTCGTCTCTTAGCAGCGCGAGAGCAGCCTGGAGTACTGGGCCGTCAACTCCGAGAGATCGGTTGACTGCGGCGCGACGCGATTGCGGTGGGGCGCGCCGCTTCGATCTCCTCTTTCCCGGCTCGATCACAAGTGTCCTCCAGGACGATATTTTCTCGTTCTCTAGCGCTCCAGAGCTCCAGAGCTCTCCAACGGTTCCCTAGCTTACATTCTGCTTCCAGCTCATCAAAATTACTGTTCATCGTCCTTTTTAAATGTACCGCCCACAATTCCCACCACTGGATGACCACACGCAGACCTACTCCTTCACTAGGCGAGCTCCCTGTCACCAGTTAAGCATGGATATCCTCTGTTCTGTTCCTTTATTATCGCCTCCACCTGTGATAAAATCTCCTTCCACGGCAGTGAGATCTTTCCCTCAGATCTCCCAAAAGGAGAACACTTACCGTCCATAAAGGGCTCTCACAGCACGCGGTCTTTCTCGCAGCAAACTTTATATCATTTATTTCACATCGGCATTTCAGGTCCCTAAAGAGAATTCAATTGCCATCTGATCCTCCATCAGAAAGTGGATCCTTTCTAGTCTTCTCCCCTTCTTCACAGCACAGGAAAACGTTATGGGGTGTAATGGTGGTTACCTTGATGCCTAGGGGAGAGGGGAGGGGTCTCTCTTTGGTCGGTCGGTGATAACCTGTCTCCCACCGAGGAGGTGGCCGGGTGTGGGATGGCCAAGCCCATATCCTAAGGTCCCGTACAAACTTTATTTTTTCAGTATTTCAGTGTCTATAAAGTGTGGTAACTGTATGTTCATTTAGGTGTACTTGTGATTATGACACAGCTACGTAAAGAAGTTAGGGCTGCACAGTAATTTCGTAGGTTAGGGTAGATGTTTCTTCGCTGAGAACCATGCAGAAAATTTTCATAACCGTTAATGCGAGGGAGTCATTTCCTGATTAATTAGTGTCTCACAGTACATCACGTTATCAATATTGTTCGAAAAAGTTTGTTCAATAGCTTTCTCGTGGAATAGTAGATGTAGACGATCGGTTAACAATTGAAATTTTGGGTTCAATTATTGCAGTTTCATTACTCTTTAAATGTATGGACTGGCGACCGTAATTTTATCTTGCTATTATTCGTAATTACAGCTTTGTGGGACCTAACAGAAACGATTTGCAATACTCATTGTTTTGTACACCGATTACGATATGTTTTGGAGAAGAATAATTAACTGTGAGTCCGATTGCCTATATTAACCATTGATAACATGCTGATGGTGAAACGTTTTGTAAAATTATATCTCACACGACTTGTTTATTGTAGTGTAGAACAGGTTATAGTAGCACTAATTTCATGGGACTTATAGAGCACATAGCCTTGATTTCGAGTTTTTGCGCTGGACTTAGTTCCGCTCCAGTTTTGTAAGATTTGTAACACTACTTATGCTTATTAATACTCCATTACGGATTCTTCCTACTAATAATTTTGATGAAATCTTGTGAATCCTACTGTCACCACACGGTTTAACTTGCAATGATACAATAAACGTGTATGAGGAGTAATTGCTAGCGTGATCGGCTACCATTTAAAACTCTTCTTGTGTCCTCCTACTATGCAATGCGCACATGATTGTATTATAATGCAGCTTCCCACATTCTCCACGTGGATTAAGAAAGGGCAATACACGGTAGTACGTATTTCAGGACAGTTAAGTACGCAGAGTTACATAGCAACACATAAAGTACACGTATTTCAAATTATGTCACTTCTATGCCTATAATTATATTCCATAATCTACTGAACATTTTAATTCCAGTTTTAGTTCCAAGTTTTGTGATCACTCATGTGGTAGGGGTTCTCTTTTCTGGTAATTTGTGAAGATTTGGTACGTTTTCTAGCATGAGTCGAGAAATATTCTGAAGATCCTCCTTACCTTGGTGGACTGAAGGTTCGCAATTCACTCTAGGTACATCCCATAAATATGTAAACCTCTTTATGCATGGAATAATTTATATTTTGCAGTCATCATGTGTTATGCACTTGTAAACTCAAATCCTTTTTTTATATTCAGCTCGTTGTTGTCAGGTCATTCAATGTAGGTTGAAACGTTTTTATGTAAAACATTTAGCTGTGTGTTCTTTAGAATGGACAGTCTTGTCTTTAACTCGTTATCTCAGCGAACGGTACATCGGATCAAGCACCTGATACTTATACTTTTATGTTTGTTCGTTTGCCAACGGCTAACAGCGCATCGTTTTGGTCTATCAGGAAACTGTGTACAGTAATTTATCCCATGTTTCACAGGTACTTTTAATTTCAAGCACATTTGTTGAAATGAAATGTACGGCTTCTGATTCGAGAAAGTAGACTTGGACAGAGCTGGTATCTGACCTCCAGCGAAGAACGCGAACGTTGAGCATCTTGTCTTATTTAAAATGCAAGCAAACAATATTCTAATCCAATTGATTAATTACATGCAGTGCAAAACACCGCTTGTGTAAAAGTGAAATTTTTGTTGAATCTGAATCATGAATCAGAACACCGTTGAGGTTCACAGCTGGATTTAATATACAGAACGGATTTACTAATGCCATCATTTATTTAGGCCCTGGCAGCGAATCTGAAGGTGGGAGATTGATATAGTGTTATTACTGAAAGGGAATGAATGTGATAAAAAACTCAAGATTTAGGTTACTCTGCAATTTAGTACAAAATACAATCGGAGTTATAAAGCATAAAGAAACAACTTCATGAATTTGATATCATAAGGAATAAATGAACAAATGAAAAGAGGCGAGTGAAGGGCTTGTTGCCTTTCAACAGTTCATATTGAAGCTGGTGACAACTTATTACGAAATCTTAGCTACGAAGCGAAATTCTAGAGTTTCATTTGTCTGTCTCAACACCTTTCCCATGGAATTGAAAATTGTGTTGCGAGTTATATTCGTCATATTTACTGTAAGGCGACTGTGCTAATGTTCCGGGTGGCTTTTCATGCACATCTGTTTTAAACTGAACCGTTTTACTAATTACAAAGCACATGGAACATGCAAAAGACAAGGTATCACGATTGTAATCACATAAACATTGAACTAAGGTACGATGTGATTTCATACAAGTCCAAAATTTGACAAGCTGTGTTCTAAAGCTTCCATTTTGAATATTCCTTCTATTTTATTGAAGTCGACGGAAATCTTACGGCACCTTAAAATGTGAAATCCTTCATGGAGATGCTATCTGATCCCCATCCCCAAACATACGAGCACACAGGTTAATTCCTCACATACTTTACTATAAAGTGACTACCATTCACACTGAAAAGGATAGGAAGAAATATTCTGGAGCTCCATAACAGTGACAACCTCGGCCATCCACTAAAATGTCTACAGTGACTCAAATGAAACTTAAACCAGGATTGCCATTTCGTACCTGCAAACTTGATTCTTCCGAAAGAAATGTCCTGTTTTGCCGTAGTTTCTTCTGATATTATTTTCAAATTATTTGAGCAAAAGAGAAAAATGCTATTGAGGATTCGTCGAAACTCGTTAATTAGCTTATATTCAGTCGCCAATAACTACTGGAGACGTATCTCATTCTTACTGTACAAACTACTGTGATTAAATATAAAACGGTAAGTGCTTTTCTGTATTAAAGCGACGCTAATTGCAATTTCTCTACGTTGAACGTTACTTAGACAAGATTCGAAGCCTCTTTCGCATATATTTTTCGTATCCGATTTGTAGGTTTACTTGAGAATGATCTTTAGTGCGACAAAGGAAGAAATATTTTGAGAAATGTGGAACCAAATGTTTTCGTCAGTGATATGAGAACTACGTTTGCCATTAGTATACTGGTTGCGCCTGTCTATTCTTTAGAGAACAACTACGAAGTGGATTCGCATCTCGCGAAGTGTTACGGATCAACCAACGGTACCTGTGGGATGTTTACATAATGAAATCGCAGGTAGTTGACATTGACGACCAGGTAAATCATTTAGTAGGTAATGAGAGCCTAAAATTGTCGACGGAAAGGGCGTGGCCTGCTAGAAGCACTACTCTGACCTTGTCGGAATTTTAAATGCGTGACTCTGAGAGTGTGATGTAATTTCGTCATCTGCGTGCCGGATCTGGTTACTCGTGTAACATCAAGCGACCTGTTTGGAGTTATGCTTCCAACAAAGGTTAATACGTCTGTCCAAAATCTTCCATTGCTGGGGAACTCTGTTTACAGCCAAGTGGTGCCTACCATAGCAGTTTTCCCTGTGTACGCAGTCTGTGGCAACAGGAGTGCGAGGATCGAGCATAACTGTGATATTTACGGAGAGCCATCTTCCAGAAAACTGCCATACAAAGGTAACGTTACAAACGTTAAAGAATCGCTTAAAATCATCATGTTGAATGTATACGTTTGTTTACAGAAATTGAAATTGAAATAACAGATTAAGACAAGTGCAGTATCTCGAGCAGAGAAAGAGCAAAAAGAAACTCTTGTAACAGGAGCCATAGGAGACCGATGCGAAGGAGAAAGTATGTAATGCCCTCTTCACATCGAAGTCGTTGGACTTTAAAGCGAAAGTGTTAAAGCATTCCGAAAAAGATTACAGTGGCTTTTTATAATGGAAGCAAACTCTACATTCACCTTTAGTGATCTGAGAAAACAAAGAAAATTCTACATATGGATTACTGGACTGAGACGCTAATAGCAAGCACGTCAGTATAATGTAATCTAAGTTTTGATATTCGAATGTCACGTCTAAGTAGCCTGGAAAATGTCACCGCTAAAATACAGCAAGATAAAACTATTCTATATGGACGTTCAGCATGACATCAGATTTTCTATAAAGCGATACCAGAAAGGGGAAAAAATATTTGCACAAACAATGTTCAATAAGCTGTGCTTTTAAAGCGTTGTACGGATTTTGGTCATAATGTTGGTAATTGTAGTGCTCTGCGTTTTGATGTAGCTATCAAATAGCATGAGAAAGTACTTGACAGAAGTACTTGCTCTAGATTATGCATTATTTAGTTCTGTATATGTTACATGCCTTTTATAATTGATTTCTTTTGACAAAGTTATTACCACCTTGTGCTTTCTCAGCGAAACATATTTCGGAATATTTTAACCTTCCATTAACTTTAAATGTTCGATCAACAAAATTTATGGTACAGTGCAAGCGAAGATCGCTTTAGTAGAGGAATTAGGGAAAAAAGGAGTCATAACAGAAGAAGTGATTAAAGAATGTGTGATTTATTGTTGGAAATGGACTATTTATTCACAGCTATCGATCAGTCGAGGTTACGAACAACTTCTTCCTTAACAGCATTATGTGTAATGAAAAAGTGGTTCGTCGGCAGTGAATGCAGCATCAGGTCTTCTAATGGATCTTGACGATGGGGGCGGCGAGTGTCTTGTAGTGGACGCCGCCGATTCCGTAGGCGGTGACGGCATGTCCGGCGACGACGGCGGGGGCGGCGGCGTACGCGGCGATAGCGGGGGCGGCGTGGGTGGCCACGGCCACGGGGGCGGCGGCTACGGGGGCGGCGATGGCGGCGACTGCGGGGGTGCGGACCTCCACCTCACTCACCACCGGCTTGGGCACGGGGACGTCCACTGGGACGCTCTGCACGCTGACCTCGGGCTCCACCTGCGCAAACAAAACGTCAGCGATAGTTCTTGACGGTAACTTTTTTTCAAAGACATACATACATTTCATGAAAAGTTCTAACAATCATAACTTGTTGATACTTTGTTTAAATTTTATTTCCGAAACATGGCCCAAGACACAGCCCTCAACAGGCAATCGTGACAGTAAGACTTTCAGCCTAAGATTACAATAAACTTGGCTAAATCTGAAACTAAGCTTTGCCACCTTATATCAAAGAAAAATGGAATAATGACGTAGAAGATCTTACATAATGAAAATTATTGCTAACATCCAAACAGTGGTGATATAGAACTCAGTTTCCATACCTTTTGGATAAATTCTATCTCTCCACTTTAACGATTTATGCAATGAAATTGACGAATTACACAAGATAGTCGAAATTCAACCAGCTTCATTGGTGGAAAAGAAAACTGCAGCATCAGAACAGAACCAGTACTGATCAACACAGTGAGAGACTTTTCAAACACGCGTAATGGGCGGCAAACCATTGAAGGAGATGCATTTCTTAAGAATCTTTTTCCCTGGGCGTTTCTGATCACACGTGAGGACTAAAAGGGTGTTGAAAATATCTTCTTTGTTATCATTGCCAGATGATGGGGTATGTTTCTTACAACAACACGAAAATAAAATTTAAGTCAAATTTGGCTAGTAGCTGTATCGAAACATGTAATTGTAAAAGTTGTGTCATATACGAACTAAGTATTAGGTCATCAAAATAGTATGTATCATTACCTGTCCGAAAGAACAGACGCCGCACATATAATTGTGTAGATATGCCTCGATGGGCATACGACACTTCGAATGCGGCTGCGTACCAGCATTCGTTCCCTTGCGGGAATACAGTGAAGCTGCGAGCAACGGAGAATATGAACGGGTTGGTGAGCAGCACTTAGGAAGTTGGATCGGACGGAGAGAGTTTCCGGATAGCCGAAATCTTTAACGCAAGGTGTTTTACAGAAGCAGAACATCCAGGTTGGACTTCCGGTTCGGTACAAATTTTCACTTGAAGCTGTTGAATTATTTCAGCGCCCAAAACAGGTAGATCGTACAAATGTAAACTATTCAGATTATCTAATGAAGCTTAAAATCGAAATCGGGTATGGTACAACTTTTGTAACGTGAGGCTAAAATAAATAAAGTAGCAAATTTAAAAGACATTCATTGAGTTTTCCTAAGACATCCTGTATCACGCAGCGCATTACCTGTGATGAAATACAGTAGCTATAACGTTGGAGACTTCGACGATCGACCAAGAAGGAAGCCTGAGTTTTCTAACTATGACTATAAAGTTAAGAAATATGATATTCATCGTATCGCTCAAATAAAATGAATAAAAAGCAACTTTGAGATTAAAATTATTGGATTCAGTACTAAGCTTTCATTGCAGCAGTACGTTGTCAACATTAAGACCGTAAAAAATTCTAAAAAGTTGGCGAGCTTTGGTGGTCGTTGGGTGTGTCTCTTACCTGCGTAATCTGAGGGGTGATGGTGGCGACAGATCTGGCTGGGGCGATCACCTGCTCCTTGGAGACGGTCTCAGCAGGTGTGGCCAGAGCACCCAGGTTGGGTTTCAGAACCTGAGCGCTGTAGCCAGTCACCACGGGTGTGGAGGCATAGTGGACCTGCACAAAGAACGACACAATGAGCATAAGCAGCGCACTGTTAAGCCGAAACACCTCTTAAATGAGGGAAGGGCGAAAGTCGATTGCTATGTGGTAGCCGTACGCTATAAACCAGAAAACAATAAAAAAGAAAATTGCTGGGCTCTGTTATCTGTTGAAGTGAATAGATACTGGTTCAAGAAGATTATCTATGTGATTGGCTTTTCCGGCGTTCTCCCGGTTTGAAGATTTCATTTTATCGCGTATTATTTCGAGGATTAACCTGATCATCTTCATAATGTACTACAAGCGATAGTATTGTGTGAAATTGCTAAACACTCGACATCCGACTGTTTGCCACTATAGTGAATTCTTAATATGTAATTACTTTGAAAAATGGTTTCAACGTTTGATCTTAGCTTACGCTACAAAAATTTGTCGAAGAGGTGGAGATCGACCGATTATTAAATAACGGAAGGACGCTGACACTGGTCTTCGTAGGAGAACTCACCTGCTTGGAGACGACAGTGGCGCTGATGGGGGCAGCGATGGCAGCGGGGGCGGCGTAGGCGACGGCGGGGGCGGCGGCCACGGCAGGGGCGGCGTAGGAGATGGCGGGGGCGGCGGCTACTGCGGGGGCGGCGTAGGAGATGGCCGCGGGGGCAACGGCGCCGTGCAGGAAGCCGGGCTTGGCGGAAGCGAGCGCCACCAGGGCAGACAGCACCACCTGCAAGCACAGGGAACGGGATGTACAAGGGGCCGTTGGCACGGGTGCGGCGTGCTCTTCACACAGCGCACAGAATTCTTCACTCGTGAAGCGATATCGTCCAGAACAAGAACTTCACTCCTTACTATGTTTGAGATCTTTGACTACTTCTCTGTCAAATCAAAATGTTCAAATGTGTGTGAAATCTTATGGAACTTAACTGCTAAGGTCATCAGTCCCTAAGCTGACACACTACTTAACCTAAATTATCCTAAGGGCAAACACACACACACCCATGCCCAAGGGAGGACTCGAACCTCCGCCGGGACCAGCCGCACGGTCCATGACTGCAGCGCCTCAGACCGCTGGGCTCATAGCGCGCGGCACTCCTCTGTCCTAATGACCTCCAGGGCAGTGAAATCAAATGATAACTGGCAGAATGGATTATTCCTAGTAATCAACTCCTCATATTATGTTAGAGAAACGAACAGATGTTAGGAGAAGTGATACCTCTGTCGCGAAACTAACTGGAGTAAGTAAACAGAAAATAACCACAACTGTACACAATTCGTGATTCATAATTGGTTTCGAGAGACTACTGTCAATATCAAGTAACTAAACATCATTTTTCATGTGATTGCGGACGTTGATCACTTGATAATGACCGTAATGGGACGTAAGCGGTCGCGAATAAATGAATTATGTATATTGGTGAACAGTTGTTTTCAACCCTGTCATGGTCGATGATAAAATTGGATACAGAGCCGAGTTTACGAACCGCCTCCCAGTCTCCCTCGCATTTCCTGAATTGCTCCTACAGAAGAATGAAAATATTCGATAATATGTGCGAGTTTTTAGCTTGCAAAATCGAAAGCAAATTTTTGCACTGTAGTGCTCATACTTATGTGCCACGAAATGTAGCAATACTGTTGTAAAATATTGCACAAATCAGTCCTGGTAGTATTAAAACACTTTTATTCATAAACAGTGACTTGTTTCGACCCGATCTGGATCATCTTTGGTGATGACGTGCGGAAACAATGGCATGTAGCAGGAACTGTGGATACGACCCACCGATGCCGACCAGTTGACGTAAGTGGGTGGTTTCTGCAGTTCCTACTCCGTGCCATCGTCTCGACACGTCCTCACTCCGAAAATAATCCACACCGCCTCGGAACAGGTCACCACTTATATAAAAAAAAGTGTTTTTAGCCGATCAAGACTGTTCTTTACAATATTTTATTATTAGCTCAATAGGTTTACATGGAGTTTTTTGTAATAAGGCAAATGTATCTCCTTTTTTTCCATCTATATTTTGCCCACTGAGCTGCTGAGTTGGACTCTAATTGTCTTTTAAACAGAGGTAGCGTTAAAGGGTAACAATGAACTGATGCAGCAACGTAAATATTTTAAGGTCTCACTGAATAATTTGTTCTAAATCAGATACAATTGCGAGTGAGCTAATAACTTGCGTCCTCTTGATACCACCAGAACAAGCGCAAGCTCTAGTACTGTTTATTTTTTTTCGCGACAAATACAAATGACTCGGCAGCGAAGGTACGTTTTCGTACGAGTGAGCGCCTAATCGATAGTAAAATAAAGCTGAAAGGAAAAATAATTATGTATCTACAATCCTGAGATCTTCTCATGGCAGAGTGCTCTGGAAGCACTCGTGCGTACTCCTCTGGCGGCACTGATGTCCAGAGTCTACGTCATCACCACTTGTTGTGCAGTTATTGAGCTACTGCCAACTGTCTGAGTGGTTTGTCGGTCGTTGTGATAGAACGTACACAGTCCCACCGACAACTTTGCGTCCAAATAATAAAGAATAACTCTGTATTACAAGTGAACGTCCTGCGTTATTTAGCAAGCGCGGAAAGTGCGGTGTGAGATACATAACGCCCCGAAAAAAAGTCTCGACCGACGTACACATTTAGAAGGAAGCACGAGCTGAATGAAAAATTGAGCAGATAGTCCGTCACTAGGTATTGCCGTTAAACGTGTTCTGATTGTGACAATTACTGGCCTTCTCAGAAAATGAAGAAGTATGCTGATCGATGACAACCAAAAGAGTTAGCTACTTCTATAAACAATTTGATGTTACATTAGTGGTAACACGTACGGGCAGAGTCTCAACTTGAAATTGCACCAGTTTACTCTTCCTTATACAGAGGTTACAATAGCAAGCAGAAACAACGAGATACATTCGTACTTCACAGCAGCTGTTTGTAATGTATCTGTAGATAGAACGAGGAAAGCGCGCGGGAGTTGTGAGATTTGTCGCGTGTCCCGAAACGTAGTGACGGGCAGCTGCGCCACTTACCAGCTTGATCATGTCGGAGAGTCCTGAGTGCTGTGCGGAGCGTCCAGAAGTGCCGTCAGTGGCCGCGCACCGGCTTATATAGGGAGGAGGGGGCCGGCTCGGCGGCGCAGGGCGTGTCTGGCTGTGTGGCCCGCGCGGGGTCTCTCCGGGCAGCCGGCCTTGGGCCGCATCTGCCCGCGGCCTCGGCGGCGGTCCGTAACACTACCCCCGGGCCGGCCAGGGGCGCTACCATCTGCTTCCCACTCGGCTCCGTTGGCGCCGCTTCTGTGTCTGGCGCCCCCCACAAACACTGTTACGGGTCGTGGTGGATGATCCCGTACACACTCTGGCGGACATGACAACCATTTCGCTATGAACATCTTGACCGGATGATACCGAAGTCACATTCCACTATTTCCACGTCTGTGGAATATGTTGACTAGCTGCGAGGTTATTTTCACCACAGAAGAAATATACAGGGTGTACATAAAGTCCGGGAACACTTTCAATTATGTATTGCACAAGAACTAAACATTGTACAGATGTCATATATATTGCATTTTGAAGAGAAACTACGAAAGTTCTTTTTTTTCTTTTTTTTTTTTTTGACAATCATTTGATATGCGAACCATGAGTGACTCGGCACACGTCAAAAGGATAATCGAATTCTTGCCATACCCGTCCCATCATGGCACCGTCGACTGTGGCAGTCGCTTTCCACATTCTCTCCCGGAGCTCTGCTACATCACGTGATAGAGGCGGAACATGCATCAGATCTTTAATGTGTCCCCACAGAAGAAAAGTCACAAGAAGTGAGATCTGGCGATCGGGAAGGCCACTTTATGAAACAGCTGTCCCCTTCTGTAGCACGGCCGAACCATCGATGTGGCAGCTCCGTGTTCAGTTACCCACGAACTGCACGACGGGTGGGTTGGAGCCCCATCGTGCTAAAAGATGAACGGAGAGTTCGATTTGCATTGGAGGCATCAGCCAGTGCTGCAACATGACCAAGTAGGAATATCCAGCGACAGTGCTCTCGGTGAAGAAGAATGACTCGTATAGCTTGAGACGTGACAGGGCAAAAAACATTTACCTTTGGGGAATCACGCTAAATTCAATGCATTTGTATGGCTGCTTTGTACCCCAGATTCGACAGTTATTCCTGTTCACTTTCGCATTAGTTTGAGAAGCGGTTTCGTTGCTAAAAATTAAGCGATGAACATCCTCATTCAATTATTGCAACTGCCAACAGCCGTCTGCTGTGGTCGAGCGGTTCTAGGCACTTCAGTCCGGAACCACGCCGCTGCTACGGTCGCAGGTTCGAATCCTGCCTCGGGCGTGGATGTGTGTGATGTCCTTAGGTTAGTTAGGTTTAAGTAGTTCTAAGTCTAGGGGACTGATGACGTCAGATGTTAAGTCCCATAGTGCTTAGAACCATTTGAACCAACTGCGAACAAAACTCAAAACGCTTGTCTTTGTTATTCTGTTTGAACTTGTGCACTAGCTCCAATTTGAATGGTTGCATAGACAGCTTCTGTCGCAGGACTTTCCACGCTGCCATTGGAGCCATTTAGGGTTCACGTGATGCAAGACATACCAATTTCTTTGGACTCCTTACGAATGTCTCTCGCACGCGCTCCACCTTCACTTCACTCACACTGGGACGTCCGCTTCTTTTTGCCGGCCACAAGCAACCCATCGTAACGAATTTGTTGTGCCAATGGTAAAGGGCCTTCCTGGTTAGTGGCATCTTACCGTACTTGGTTCTAAACACCCGTTGAACAGCTGTAGCACAATTTTTTTGTCAAATTCCAACGCACAGAAAGCTCGCTGCCACCTTAACTCGCCGTGTTTACGACTAGCGCTGACTATCGGCAAATTACCAAACTACGCTGTGGCGGTACACACGAAAAAAAAAGAAGACTTTCAGGGTTTCTCTTCAAAATGACATACCTATGATATCTGTACAATGTTTGGTTCTTGTGCAATAAATAATTGAAAGTATTCCCGGACTTTCTGTACATCCTGTATTCGCTGAACACATACACTGCCCATCAGTTACCGTAGCCACGGCCTATGTTCAACTCCAACGTCCAATAACCAATCAAAGACGACAGGTAGCAGCGCTAGCATTAAGGCGACGCGAAGAAAGCTTATCCGAAACGGCTAAGTTTGTAAACTGTCCGCGTACCGTCACGGTTAAAGTATACCGAGCAGGCAAAATGGCGCTATCTAATACCGACAGCCGCATTGTGTGGCCGCTCGGTTTGTGGCGCCATGTCACTGATTGCGCTGCCCCTCCCGCTGGAGGTTTGAGTCCTCCCTCGGACATGGGTGTTTGTGCTGTTCTTAGCTAAGTTAGTTTAAGTAGTGTGTAAGTGTAGGGACCGATGACCACAGCAGTTTGGTCCCTTAGGAATTCACACACATATGAACATTTTTTTAAAAACCGACACCAAGGCAGCTGTGGTACAACACGGGCCGTAGATGATAGGGACAACGACAGCTGAGGAGATGTGTACAGTCGAATGTACGTGCAACTGTTGAGTAACAAACCTCGCAGATGAACCAATTGACTGCCAACAGTATCTTCTCAACGACGATTCAGCGAACGTTGCTGCGCATGGGCTACCGCAGCAGGCGCCTGGCTCACACATTCATTCAGACTGATGTTCATCGGCGAAGAAGTTTGGAATTAGCGCGTCAGTACCACAAATGGACGTCCACTGAGTGGTGACCGGCGGCCTTTTCACACGAACCACGTTTTGTGCTCCAACGGACAAATGAAACCTCTCATACGTCTGAAACCAAGCGCCCTGCCACAATTATTGGAAGGGTCCAGGCCGGAGGAAGGAGCGTTTTGGTGTGAGGAATGTTTTCGTGGCATTCCCTGGGTGATCTCTACATTTTGGAAGGCACAGTGGATCAATACAAGTATGCATCTACTGTTAGGCGCTAGGTACACCTCCACATGCAGTTTGTTTTTCCTCTGTACGATGGCATCTACCAGCAGGACAATGCAACGTATCACATAGCTCGCAGTGTACGTGCGTGCTTCAGAGAACACCAGGATAAGTTTACCGCATTCTCCTGTCACTAAACGGCCCGGATTTAAACCGAATCGAGACTCTGTGAGACGAACACGATCGGGCTGTTCATGCCATCCTCAACCAACAAAGCTAGCGCAGCTGGCCACGGCGCTGGAGTCGGCATGGCTCCACGTCCTTGTCGATAACTCCCAGAATATCATTGACTCTTTCTGCAAGCCTCGCAGTGGAAAGCGCTGCGAAAGGTGGTTATTCAGGTTCTGGACAGGTGGTCACATTAATGTGGCTGGACAGTGTAGAATGGTGTACATGTATGTGAAGGGTATAGTGTGTGTCTTCTCGGGTGGACATCGCAACACAGAACGCCCAGAGAATGTGCTCGTGCAGCTTACTGCCATCTCTACGACTCTGAGAAAGGTAGAATTACTGGCATGAGGAGCATGGCATCATGATACTATGTGGTGAAACACGTTCTTCGTGGATGTGGAACGCTGATAAACAGTATCTTCTAAAGTGCTTCGACCGTGTGCTACCCGACCATATAGACACGCAAGTTAAATCTCCCCTTCTGGGACAGGTATGTCGGTCTTTGTGGCCGAGCGGTTCTAGGCGCTTCAGTCCGGAACCGCGCGACAGCTACTGTCGCAGGTTCGAATCCTGGCTCAGGCATGGATGTGTGTGATGTCCTAAGGTTAGTTAGGTTTATGTAGTTCTAGGTTCTAGGTGACTGTTGACCTCAGATGTTAAGTCCCATAGTGTTCAGAGCCATTTGAACCATTTTGGGGCAGGGAGGTGTGCGGCCCGAGATCGAATCCTCCAGGTGGACTAACGATGGAAGTCGCTATGCCAGTCAGCCTGGATGTGGTTTTTAGGCCGTTTCCCACGTCCTACTAACTAAATGAATATCAGGCTGGTATCGATGTCTCACCTCAATTACACGGTTAACAAACAATTCGAATACTTTCGCACACAGTCGCATGAATAACACGAGCACAGTTGGGGTACACACATCCCGTCCTGCGGGGATGAGGAAAGTTGGACGGGGGAGGGCTGACAGAGTGGAGACAGGCATGGCTCCCGTGCACCCCTTAAATTAACCATGCTGACCATGCGCAGGTGCAGGGCAAAGGCACCAGAAAAAGAAGTTTCGGCAGTGTGCTCTTCCGTGACAACAACAACTTCGTCTGATATTTGATATAATTTGAGTTAATGCCGTTAATTTCGTGCATTTCTGCAGATTCGCCTCATTTGAGGAAGAATGTGGTAAACTCTTTTCCATAATCCTTTTCAGAAGTAGTCGTATAATTTAGTTTTTTTTTTTTAATTTGTTGGCTTTCGGTACACGCCCATACAGTCATCTCAGTAGTGTATTGTCAATTGTGATTATACGAACGTAATGACAACAAAACGCCCCGTCCCTGAACGGAGAAAATCTGCGACAAGGACGGAAATTATACCCGCTCCCATTTGGTTAGCAATCCAAGTAATTCAGTTACTGATTTTCTTCCGTTAAGAGACATCAGCGATACTGTTTAAACAAGAACTCAACAAAACAGTGGAACGTTGGTCTTGGCGCTTTCAGTTACACTTGAAATAAATATTTTCTAGCATTAATATATTATACGATTATTCCCGAAGGAGTCACACTGTGTACATTTCATCAACAGTTTATATATCTTTACTGTCCTTGAATCACCAAAATATTTTTTTTGTGTATAGACGTCCTCGAACTATCATAAAAGCAGAGGTATACTCCTAATATTTGGCAACGGCTTTTCCGCAGTGGATACACCGGTTCCCGTGAGATCACCGAAGTTAAGCGCTGTCAGCGTGGTCGGCACTTGGATGGGTGACCATCAGGCCGCCATGCGCTGTTGCCATTTTTCGGGGTGCACTTAATCTCGTGATGCCAATTGAGGAGCTAGTCGACCGAATACCATCATAACGACCGGGAGAGCGGTTGTGCTGATCCCATGCCCCATGCCTCCTCTACTGAGGACGACACGGCGATCGGATGGTCCCGGTAGGCCACTCGTGGCCTGAAGACGGAGTGCTATACTTCTAATATTTAGTACTTCTCTTTAAAGAAAAGATCATATGCACCATGCAAGGACGGCCGGCGACTACCTGGGTATTCCATTCGGTGACGTGATCATCTCGCACCGAGACAAGTATAGCAGTGAGCGCTCGTCACATACAGGGTGTTTCAAAAATGACCGGTATATTTGAAACGGCAATAAAAACTAAACGAGCAGCGATAGAAATACACCGTTTGTAGCAATATGCTTGGGACAACAGTACATTTTCAGGCGGACAAACTTTCGAAATTACAGTAGTTACAATTTTCAACAACAGATGGCGCTGCAAGTGATGTGAAAGATATAGAAGACAACGCAGTCTGTGGGTGCGCCATTCTGTACATCGTCTTTCTGCTGTAAGCGTGTGCTGTTCACAACGTGCAAGTATGTTGTGGACAACATGGTTTATTCCTTAGAACAGAGGATTTTTCTGGTGTCGGAATTTCACCGCCTAGAACACAGTGTTGTTGCAACAAGACGAAGTTTTCAACGGAGGTTTAATGTAACGAAAGGACCGAAAAGCGATACAATAAACGATCTGTTAGAAAAATTTCAACGGACTGGGAACGTGACGGATAAACGTGCTGGAAAGGTAGGGCGACCGCGTACGGCAACCACAGAGGGCAACGTGCAGCTAGTGCAGCAGGTGATCCAACAGCGGCCTCGGGTTTCGGTTCGCCGTGTTGCAGCTGCGGTCCAAATGACGCCAACGTCCAGGTATCATCTCATGCGCTAGAGTTTACACCTCTATCCATACAAAATTCTAACGCGGCAACCCCTCAGCGCCGCTACCATTCCTGCACGAGAGACATTCGCTAACGATATAGTGCACAGGACTGATGACGACGATATGCATGTGGGCAGCATTTGGTTTACTGACGAAGCTTATTTTTACCTGGACGGCTTCGTCAATAAACAGAACTGGCGCATATCGGGAACCGAAAAGCCCCATGTTGCAGTTCCATCGTCCCTGCAACCTCAAAAAATACTGGTCTGGGCTGCCATTTCTTCCAAAGGAATCATTGGCCCATTTTTCAGATACGAAACGATTACTGCATCACGCTATCCGGATATTTTTCGTGAATTTGTGGCGGTACAAACTGCCTTAGACGACACTGTGAACACCTCGTGGTTTATGCAAGATGGTGCCCGGCCACATCGCACGGCCGACGTCTTTAATTTCCTGAATGAATATTTCAATGATCGTGTGATTGCTTTGGGCTATCCAAAACATACAGGAGGCGGCGTGGATTGGCCTCCCTATTCGCCAGACATGAACCCCTGTGACTTCTTTCTGTGGGGACACTTGAAAGACCAGGTGTACCGCCAGAATCCAGAAACAATTGAACAGCTGAAGCAGTACATCTCATCTGCATGTGAAGCCATTCCGCCAGACACGTTGTCAAAGGTTTCGGGTAATTTCATTCAGAGACTACGCCATATTACTGCTACGCATGGTGGATATGTGGAAAATATCGTACTATAGAGTTTCCCAGACCGCAGCGCCATCTGTTGTTGAGAATTGTAACTACTGCAATTTCGAAAGTTTGTCTGCCTGAAAATGTACTGTTGCCCCAAGCATATTGCAACAAACGGTGTAGTTCTATCGCTGCTCGTTTAGTTTGTATTGCCGTTTCAAATATACTGGTCATTTTTGAAACACCCTGTATCTGCGACGTACACGTACTAAGTAAAAACAACAAGACACTTCGTAATCTACAGTAAACAAAAATATTATTGTCATAAACGCACTAGACTAATTATTGACGCAGGGTTGTCGGTGATATAGTATACGTTGTATCACTACAACCGACAAATCGCTCAGACAGTTGGCAGTAGTTCAATAACTGCACAACAAGTGGTGACGACATAGACTCTGGACGTTAGTGCGGCCAGAACAGTCTATACGCGTGCTACCAGAGCACTCTGCCACGAAAAGATCTCAGGATTGTAGATACACGGTTGATGACATATGGGAGTTTGGGGCTGGCCTTGAGTCGTGTTCGGATTGTCTAGTTTTAAGCGACCGCTCGCCATAAGCGGAAAATCCGGGTTCGAGTACTGGTCCGGCATAAATTTTCACTGTCGTCAATCCATTATACAGTTGATGGTAGTCCATATTCGCAATTGCGAATGCATTTTACGGATCGCAGGATTATTCCTGTGACTGTGACGAATAAACGGACTGCAACACCTGAAATCCGGCAGATGTTACAGGCAGAGCATCACATGGTCGGGATCAGATTATCAAAACCTGGGTTGAGATCTCTAGTTGCCATGCGTCCGTGACCACTGGCACCACACCACAGACAACAGAGAGTTCCATGGTTAGAGTGAACTGCGACATTTAGTACTATCCTGGGGCCGGCCGCTGTGGCCGAGCGGTTCTAGGCCCTTCAGTCCGGAACCGCACTGCTGCTACGGTCGCAGGTTCGAATCCCGCCTCGGGCATGGATGTGTGTGAGATGTCCTTAGTTCAGTTAGGTTTAAGTAGTTCTACGCCTAGGGGACTGATGACCTCAGATGTTATGTCCCATAGTGCTTAGAGCCATCTGATCCATTTTCGCTATTCTGGAACGTTTAGAAATGGGTGTCACTTATGTTTGTGGCTGTCAAATGAACGTAAACGTGTCTGTAGGCGAACTGGTGAAACAAACAGGAGGCACCGATTCTCGAGACCCATTTCTCTCCAACTCTTGGATTCGTTATGTGGGGAGCTATTGGGCATGACAGAAGGATTGATTTGGTGTTTGTTGAAGGGAGACTGCACGCTCACCAGTAAGTGTCAAGAATCAAAAAATCCTATAGTCGCACCTGCATAATCAGGATACCATATGCGATATTTCAGCAGGGTAATGCAAACTCAACATTTCAGCTCTCATCACAAACATCTTGACGAATGTACAAATCCTCAATTGGTCTGCCCGACATGATTTGTCACCCATAAAGCATGTTTGGATGCGACGGGAAAACTTTCACATCAGTCTCTAGCCAGTTATCGTCATGAGCTGACACAACATGGCAAGAAATTCCTCAAAATGGCGTTCAAAGGCTGTTTGCGTCCATGCCGTACCCTGGCGCGTCCGCTTTATACTGTAGTTGATGATGAATATCAATTCCGAATGGAATCAAAATGTAATCATCTAATATCCTTTATACGACGACAATTTCTATAATCTTTGATAGTCATCAAAATGACACTTCGTGACATAGTACTTTCGATTTCACTCAGTGTATATGTGAAATCTCGTCGATTGTCCAGAAGAATGGTACGTACTGAAACTGCACCCGACGAGATTCACCCAGCAGCTGTGAACTATTGCTGGTATCTGAAGCCATGCTGCTTTCCGTGGTTCACGGAACTGATCTGGAATATATGAAGCTGGGACATATGAAGGAAAATCCCCAAAGCAAACAAGACAAAAAGGGCGGTCCTAGTGTCTCATAAATGATGGGGTGCTTGGATCACTGGAGTAAAGACGTGCTTCCAAGTCTTGATTGTCCCATTCCAGCCACGAGCCGATCCACAAGAGACGGAACCTTTCCTATTGACACCAACCACCTCCACTGAGGTAGTTATCACGCACGAAAGAAAGTGGTTTCCACAGATGGATTCGTTACTGGCTTAGACAAAATCACAAAAATGATCTCCAATTCTTATCTCCCAGTTACAGACCTCTGAGGTGTTGCATTGCTTAAGAGAGTGAGGTTCAAATCCCCACCTACGGGATGAGTGAGGTTCAAATCCTCGTCCGACGAACATGACTCACAATGATGGCCTTTAAACTCCAAGACAGGTGGGCAACAAACGTCAAACTGGCACAAAGTGGACTCCATGTTCTGATGCGTAGCTGACAAGCATTTCAGTGCAACCGCACTGATAGGACAGTCCTACATAAGGAGATACTACGCACTTTGAATGTCGTTCAGACAGAAAATCTGAATGTTTGATTGTTTGTGCAAAGGTAGGTTTATGCGTCGTGCATGGAGAAGGAACTTCAACCACACATGCCTGAATTTCACATGGAAGGATCATGGCCTGTCGGAACTACGGTTTATCGTTTGTCTTCATTGCTGGGATTGTTGATCGGTGTCTCACGCTTGTCATGCAAATACGGATTCGATGGATTCAGGAGGGCCGTACTCAGGGCCGTCAGGGTCTCAAGCGTCCCACGTAACTAACGCCTGAGAGGAGAGGCACTTTGTTCGTTAGGCCATGCTGAATCCTATAGACTTAAGTAAAGAAATAGGTTTGCTTGCAACCAGATATCTACCCGATCGGACAGTGTGACAGCGTCTGGACCACTAAGAATGGTCAGCATGGTGATCATCGTTGTTGCTTTCCTTGATTCAGAAGTAGAGAGAGGTGCAAAACTAAGATGTGCCTAACAGCAACACTAGACACAGGAGTGGCACCATGTATTATTGTCAGACAGGTCCCAGTTCTGCATACAGAATCGCGATGGGTGCAATCATGTACGGAGTCTCCAAGGTTCACGATTGTTGACCGATTTCATTCGTACCGCTATACGTTTTGTGATGGTATGGCGTACTACCGGGTACACAATACGATTCCCCTAGGGTCTATCGAGATACGCTATGTGATCAGTAGTATCCGGACACACCCAAAAACATAAATTTTTCATATTACTTGCATTTTGCTGCCACCTACTACCAGGTACTCCATATGAGCGACCTCAGTAGAAATTGGACATCGTGAGAGAGCAGAATGGAGCGCTCCGCGGAACACACGTAGTTCGACGTGGTCAGGTGGTTGGGTATCACTTGTATCATACGTCGGTACGCGAGATTTCCACACTCCTAAACATGCCTAGGTCCACTGTTCCCGATGTGATAGTGAAGTGGAAACGTGAAGGGACACGTGCAGCATAAAAGTGTACAGGCTGACCTCGTCTGTTGACTGACAGAGACAGCCGACATTTGAAGAGGACTGTAATGTGTAATAGGCAGACATCTATCCAGACCATCACACAGGAATTCCAAACAGCATCAGGATCCACTGGAAGTACTATGACAGTTAGGCGGGAGGTGAAAAAACTTGATTTCCTGGTCGAGTGGCTGCTCATAAGCCACACATCGCGCCGGTAAATGCCAAACGATGCCTCGCTTGGTGTAAGGAGCGTAAACATTGGACGAGTGAACAGTGGAAAAACTTTGTGTGGAGTGACTAATCACGGTACACAGTGTAGCGATCTGATGGTAGGGTGTGGCTGTGGCAGATGACCGGTGAATGTCGTCTGCCAACGTGTGTAGTACCATCAGCAAAATTCGGAGACGTGGTGTTATGGTGTGATCGTGTTTTTCATGCAGGTGGCTTGCACCCCTTGTTGTTTTGCGTGGCACTATCACAGCACTGGCCTACACTGTTGTTTTAAGCACCTTCTTGCTTCCCACTGTTGAAGAGCAGTTGGAAGATGGCGACTGCATCTTTCAAAACGATCGAGCACCTGTTCATAATGCACAGCCTGTGGCGGAGTGGTTACACGACAATAACATCCATGTAATGGACTGGCCTGCACAGAATCCTGGCCTGAATCGTAAGGAACATCTTCGCAATGTTTTGGAACGCCGACTTCATGACAGTCCTCACCGACCGATACTCTCCTCTGTGCAGCACTGCGTATAGTTTGGGCTGCCATTCCCCAAGAAACCTTCAAGCGCCTGATTGAACATGCCTACGAGAGTGGAAGCCGTCATCAAGTCTAAGGGTGGGCCAACACTATATTGAATTCCAGCATTTCCGATGGAGGACGCCACGAACTTTTAAGTCATTTTGAGCCAGATGTCCGGATACTTTTGATCACATAGTGCAGGTCAGGATAGCACAGACAATAGGCTGGCTTACGTTACTTTGTGAGAGGCAATGCCACTGAGCCCTCATAGTTGGTGTACAGCCGCCGGTCTTTTCACGTCTGAAATGACGCCTCCTGCCCAAATTACCGGCTTTGCGAACCTAGGTTGATCACCTCGTTTCTCCTTACGCCTCACCCACTGAAGACATTTGATCTTGGATTTCAGAGAGACTGGGATATTACCGTTCGCCAGCCACTACTTTGGCACAGAGCAGGAGCAAAACGTAAATTCAGCTGGCTTACAGCCATTCTTACTGCTAAATGTGGCAGCTGTGTCTACTAAATTTCGCACGCTTCATTTCCCCGTTTTAACTACAAATTTAATTATATGGTCTTGCTTCTATACCACTGTTCTTGAAATTAACTGATATAGCCAAAGCTAGTGTAACAAAATTCATACAAACGTCGTGTATAATAGTTGCAGGAACAGCACCTGCACCACAGACATCGCCCGCAGCGTTTCTCCTGGCCTCGTGGCCGTATCAGTTGGATACTAGACGACTGGAAAGCCCTGGACTGGTCAGTGAGTCTCGATTTCAGTTGGTAATAGCTGATGGTGGGGTTCGAGTGTGACTCATACCGCACGAAGCCACGGTTCCAAGTTGTAAACAAGGCACTGGGCAAGCTGGTGGTGGCTCCATAATGGTGTGGACTACGTTTACATGGAATGGACTGGGTTCTCTGATTCAAGTGAACAGATCATTGTCTGGAAATGGTTATGTTCGGCTACTTGGAGACCATTTACAGCCATTCATGGACTTCACATTTCCAAACAACGACGCCATGTCACTGGGCCACAAGTGCTCGCGATTGGTTTGAAAAACATTCTGGACAGCTCATGCGAATGATTTGGCCACCCAGATGGCCCGATGTGAATTCCATCGAACATTTACGGGACGTAATTGATAGGTCAGTTCGTGCAGAAAACGTTGCAACAGGAATAGTTCCGCAATTATGGACGGCTGTAGAGCCAGCATGGCTCAATGTTTCTGCAGGGGACTTCCAATAAGTGCAACGGGTATAATTAAGATTACCACATAGAAAAATATCTGCACTTATACTCGTTACATCGTATATATATATAAGCTTCACACGAAAAATGTGTGGAATCCAAAGTTGATTATTTTCAAGGGGGACAATTGCTGGTGGTAAAATTAGCCCGCCATCCCAGCGCCCTGGGGGTGGGGCGGGAGGCAACTTTAAAATTTCAAATGAGAGCCCCCATTTTTCTATTGCAGAATCAAATTCGACATAAAAAACTACGCACATTTTGTCTTACACATATGTTTTGATTCTTGGTAGTTGGCGCTGTAATTCGAGAAAATCCATGTTCTCATTTTTTTCGTGTAAAATGGTCATTTATAAATAAAAAGTATTTATTTACTTCGTAAATTTTGATTCGCTAAAACTAAAACTCTCTCTCTCTCCCCGTAGGGTGAAGTCTGAGAAAGAGGATTTAGAGTTTTACAAATGTTGACCCAAATATTAAATTTTTCCGCAGTTGGTATCAATATTTGTAAAAAAGAAAGGAAGAAAAATATTCGGCTGAGTTAATTAGCTTTGAAGTTAGTCAATAAGGCCCTTGTGCTCAAATAAAAGCAGCTCTCCAGGTACAGTTAGTTGTCATCAGAATGTAGCTGATAGCGCACGAGACTGCCCAGCCTTTCTGCCAGTTTTTGTATCGCTCCCTTGTTTGGTTTTCGGAACCCAAACCAAGAATTCGTTTGGCGACAGTGTCTTTGGCGGACCGTTTGTACTTGCATGCGAAACGGTTTGATTGGCCAACTTCACTGCTAATTAACTAGGAAACGGTGTAACATGTCTAATTTTTTTCACCTTAACAATTATTTCTCAGCTCAACATATCCAAAATACTCTTACATGCTTTTCAAACGGTTTCTGACCGGTCTTTATACACATACCACTCTATCATCCGACCTGAGAATGAACATTTCTGTGCATCTACATAAAATTTTTCTTGATTTCCCATTTGTCTTTCTAAAAAACTGAGCTTCCACAGTATAAAGATAAAGCTATGGGCTTAGATAGATTAAAAATGGCAGGGATTATTTTCCACCAGAGATCTTGGGATATTATTTTCCAGTATAATGCACTATTGTGTGAAGCAGTATTATACTGTGGCAGATGTTTTTTATTCTTGGTTTATGTTATTTTATCAAATTCTTATTCCTCATAACTAAATAATCTTCTACTGTATCGTATACATTATTTAAGAGGGACGCCTTGACTGCCTTTTAAAATACGTTGCAGTCTCTAGCTATGTGACGGATTGTAGCACATCGAATAGATCGGGTCGTGTACCACGTGTGTTGAGCGTGAGAGGCAGAGACCAAGGTTGGAATCGCGGTTCGCAAAACAGTTTGTATTAGAGGAGCAGACGCGTTCTCGTGCAGCAGGTGTAGAGGGCGGCAGCTGGCGGCGCGGCCTTGCTGCCGACCTAGACCCGCCGGGAGTGAGCGCCCAAGGCCTCGGGGAGCGTTGCTCCGCTGTGGCAGACCAGCGCACACTGCGGCAGTCTCGCGGTCCGAGGGAACTTCCCTCAGAAATCGGAAACCAGGATACACCACATGCGGTACAACAGTGAAACGAAGTCGGAAGGAAGCCGTATGTCATTTCTAGATGACATAAATGTAAACAAATCGTTGTTAGTTATTTGTTCCCTGAGTCAGAGTCACAATAAATGTTATGATTTGGCACGTGTTAACAGAGAAAACATAGAACACTTACGTACAACTAAAATAAAAAGTAAAGAATAATAATATTTATATAGCTACACGTTGGCCATTTACCTTTCATCTAACTTTGTTGTGTGCGTGGCTGTGAGAATTACTGTCATAATGTAAGTGGAAGAATTTTATCTATAGGTGAGTAAACATATTATTAGTTTTCAGACTGCCATGAATGTGTACTTATTATGGTTCGTTTGTAGGAAACAGACAAAGAGGAAGTAGCGACTTGACGTATAATGTAACGCTGTAAATTGTTGCACCGGTACTATTTGAAAAAGTTCCTCGTCTGGTGTCCTTTAAAACATGTTTAGCATTGTTAGTGCAACATATTATTTAGAAATTATGTGTTGAATTTTCCAGTAGTTATTTTGTACTACAGTATGGCAACAGAACGGCGTTATGTAAGTGGAGCACATGTACACAGTTCATTGCGCATAAACAGGAACAGAAAGCCATTACAGTACAACTACACTATTGATGAGAAACTTCTGGATACCGTAAATTCCGCAAAATATACAGTAGTAACTATCCAGAACAATCTTAAGTGGAATGCCCACATAAAACAAATAGTAACAAAAGAAGATGCCAGATTTATTCTCAAAGGAAGAATCTTAAGTAAATGTAGCGAGTCTACGAAAGAATTACAATGCGCCTGTTCGATCGATTCTTGAGTGTTGTTCATAAATGTGGGAACCTTATCAGGTAGGATTGATAGAAGAGATAAAGAAGATCCAACGAAAAGTGGCGCGTTTCTTCACGTGATCGTTTCGTCGGTGCGAGAGGGTTACCGAGATACTAAACAAACTCCAATGAGGGACGTTACAAGACACGCGTAGCCGTCTCGCACCATTTTTGAACGACACGCGTTGTGGATTACGGAGAGGTTTCCTACAGAAAATACGAGAGAGAACTTCCCGGGAAGAGTCGGGAAACATATCACTTCCTCCCAGCCGGCCGCGGTGGTCTCGCGGTTCTAAGCGCTTCAGTCTGGAACCGCGCGACTCTACGGTCGCAGTTTCGAATCCTGCCTCGGGCATGGATGTGTGTGATGTCCTTAGGTTAGTTAGGTTTAAGTGGTTCTAAGTTCTAGTGGACTGATGACCTCAGATGTTAAGTCCCATAGTGCTCAGACCCATTTTAACCATTTTGAACAATAAAAACGAAAATACAAACTGATATAGAAAAGTTTTGGCCGCAGTAAAGTCTTTTCAAACGAAATTGAAAGCGAATTGGATCAGCATGTTCTTACATTTTAATAGATAATTTTTCGTCTAAGAATACCGAACTTGTTCACGGAAACTGAATGACTATGTTGGAAAATAGTGTCATGCAGCTGCGTCAATTTCAAGTGTAGTGCAGCATTCAGTAACAGTTACTTTGCGTTCCATAATAATGTACGTCCTATGTTCAGAAGTTCCCTCATTTGTGCTGCAATTCGTGCTTGGGAGTTGAAGGAAAGCGAAAGGTCTGGTATGTGGCAGAAGGGGTTTAAAGATAGTTCTCCAAGACACAATATCTCTCTCAGCTCTCCTCAAACAACTAGAACCCAGTGCAGATTATCTCAATCGAACTAAGATTAATTAAACGAATTAGGGCTGCCATAGAACTTCCTAATTTTTCTTCGATAGAGGACACTGATTTGAGGAAACCTGAAGCTCACTCAACTGCGCGTCCGGTGATGTTATAGGTAGTTATATTGACTGGTGCGAATGTTACGCCAGTCAGTAAAGTATTGCGGGTCACTTGGTGAAAGAAGCAAATTGTAATATTTATCAGTCATGCAGTATACTCAAACTGCAAACGCTTCGTCTTCACCAGATGGTTCAGACAGCAATGATTTGGAAATAGAAAACTGAGTTGCTTGTTTGAGTAGTAACAATAACCACAGTACTGTGACAACTTTGCTGTTTACTGGTTTTGCATCTCATATATTATTAAATATTTTACGGCCTTTGTAAAGAATGTTTTGAGCAAACTAAATGTCTCGTGAGATAACTACATAATGTTTCTGTAATTTACATACAGTGATGTAAGCGATTTTTTTATCTGCCTATCTAAATGATGTTAGATATATCTAAAAGCCAAGCATTTCACTATAAAATGGAAAAAAAATTAGTTAAATCACTGTGTCTGTTACTTAATATGAATGACCTCAGAAACTTACATAAATTTCAAACAAAAACGAAATTTTTCTGGTCGAACCAAAGTTACGCTGTGCACCGGTATGAATGGATCAATGCTGAAAGCAAACTGCTCAGTATTTTAGTCAAACATAGGCGAGGGAAAGAAAATTTGAGATTCATGTCCAGTAGATGAGGAGGTAATAAGAGACGGTACAAATATTTCCGACTATACTAATTACTTCCCATAGTCGACGTTTTTTGGTCTTCATTGACTGGAAATTTTACGCCACCGGCTTATTCGTGCACTTACAAACTCTAAAACTGACGTTTGTGTAAATTTTACCTAAAAACTTAGTGAATTTTAACAGCACAAAACTAACAATTAAATCGTTTTCTTTGTCTTGCGTTCTGAGAATCACTGTGCTTTTAGTGGTTAAGTTTGACTCGAATTGTCAACATCATCACCTTTTGCTTTAAGTTTGCAGACAGTCTTTTTCCGTTCATTACACGCACAGGCATTTTAAATTATCATTGTTGACAAAATAGCCGACTGAGCCGGTAGCATTACATTCCAGTCAATGAAGACCAAGAAATGTCTGATATGGGAAATAATTCACGTAGTCGCAAATATTTGTACAGTAGTAGGAGGCGGTGCCATAAACAACATACGAGTTTGGACGGTAGGAGGTGAGATACTAACGGAAATAAAGCTGTGAGGAACAGTCCTGAGTCGTGCTGGGTTGGTTCAAGCCCCGGTCGGGCACACAGTTTTAATATGCCTGGAAGTTTCAATATATTAAAAATATGGAGGTGCGCTTGAAGGCCTCTTCTATATGTTTTCTTGAATAACCAGGAAACTGCGACCTCCCCGGTACGAAAGTAAACTGGATTCATTTTCCTACAGAGAAGTTCGTGTTCATTTCTTTATCTCTACGAGTGATAGGTAGCGCATAGAGAACGAAAGAATACAAAAACATAGCGCTCTGCGTATGCGCTGTAGCTTCGTTGGCTTTTGTATTCGAATTTAAGGTAATTTCCCCATTCAGCAATTCGCATGTGTCCTGTATAAAATTGTTCGTGCCGTCTTCCTCTACATCATTGTGGCACTTTGTAAACAACTGCAGTTTACACCCTGTACAGCGATTTAAATTACAGTCATTAGCACAAAAGTAACATTTATTACTCACTGTAAATTGATATAGCGGCGCGCCACGAGTAGAATTCCTCCAGTGTGCCAACCTCTTCATCTCAAGTATCACTTGAACCAGATAGCATCGATAATGTATTAGATGTATTCGGACCTCTGTTTTCCCCTACAGTTTTTACCCACTACAGCAGCCTCCAGTACCATAGAAGTTATTCCCTCGTATGTTAATACATGCCTTATATATGCCATCAGCGATCCTCATTACAGATATTCCCTCACACACAGTGTTAATCCCATTAAAATTCCAGTTTCCCGCAAACTACGATTTGATAAGTCTGTCCGTTTGACAGGAACTTAGGTCGGTTAGCGAAGATTGTTTTTCTAGGGAAGAGGTGGGCAGCTGTCCTCTCTTCCCCTGGCCAGACACACTACGGCGGCTCAGAGTTCTTCGAAAGAAAAACCCATTGGACGTGCCAGAACACAGTAGGGTGACTGCGCAGAACGAATCATTCGGACACGCCGCGGCCATGCTACCGTGCGCTAAGAACACCGGTTTGACGCGCTGATCAAAGGGAAGCCCCGCCCTTGCCGGGGGCTGCGGTTCAAGGCCGGCAGGAGGGCGTGTCCTCGCAGAGTCGTCGCCCGCGCGCCGACTCCCGGACGCGGACGTTAGCAGACCGCCGCCGCCGCCGCCGCCCACGGCCGCGGCAAACACGTCACCCGGCGCGACGAGGCACTACATATTTTCCGCCCCCCTGCTCTGCAGGCGGTGGCACAGGAGACGTGTGTGGGACAAGCTCCGAGTGCCGCCGAAAAACCAGGAGAACAACGGATCCAATTTGTCTCCTTCACCTAGGCCAGGCTTGGAGACCTACGGTGCCCCGCTGGTGTAGTTCACTTATTTGCCGGCGCTGGCCGGCTCGTGACGTGGAGCGACAGCAGCGCTGCTAGTGCATAAAGTCGGAAGTATATCGACCGCGACGTTAATGTTTATGGAGCGGTGCCAACGGGATATACGGTCCTGCGATGTACGTCACAGCACGTGACACTACAGTTCTTACGAGTGCCTGTGGCCTTCTCCGGCGGGGAGCCAGTAACTATTTCAGACGAGTTTAATAATCCTTAACTGTGTGTTAAAATTCATGCAAGCTCTCGATAGCACACGACAAAGTTAAGACCTTTAGTGGGTAACTTTTGATTGACACAGCGATTGGTCGAGAGCAGGGCACGAAGCCGAGCGTTCGCGATGTAGAGGAGCAAGGCGACTAGCGTGACTTCACAATTTGGTTGCGAGGTCTGTATTTATCGCGAGCTCCGTTGCAGAGTAACGCGCCGATATGAATGGCACCTCTTTTCCGACAAGACTCGTCAACAAATTATGTCTCGAAATTCGCGTTGTTGAAAGTACAATCAAGTTCAACCCTCTTCAGATGTTACATTTATTTATACAAGTCGCGATAAATTTTTTTTTTTTTACTTATAACGTTCAACAGTAGCTCTCTCGAACATTTCCATTGCAAAATTCTGCAACGCTCTTAGTAAAGAAGTAATGAAACATAAATAAATGCAAGCATTAGAAGACGCGGTGCCAAGCATATTTGTTTATTTAGTCACATGGCTAGGGCGCCCTGTCGGGCAGGCCGTTCGCCGGGACCCGGTCTTTCAATTTGACGCCACTTCGGCGACCTGCAGTCGATGAGGATGGAAAGATGATGATGAGAACAGCACAACACCCAGTTGGGCAGAGAAAATTCCCCGACCCAGCCGGGAGTCGAACCCGTCCCAAAACATTGACAATCCGTCACGCTGACCATTCAGTTACCGGGGGCGGACACTAAGAATATTGAAACGTCATCATGGAAAAATAAACGCCTATAAAAGCGACTACTTGCAGTTAATTCATCATAAATTACCTTCAGTTTCAACTTTTGCACTACTCTAATAAATCCACAATAGACAACAGTTAATAAGTGATCGTTAGGAAATTCAAGATCCTGAGATTCATATTGCCAAGAATGTGCCGAGAATACCGAATCTGCCGGCCGGAGTGGCCATGCGGTTCTACATTCTGGAACCGAGCGACCGCTACGGTCGCAGGTTCGAATCCTGCCTCGGGCATGGATGTGTGTGATGTCCTTAGGTTAGTTCGGTTTAATTAGTTCTAAGTTCTAGGCGACTGATGACCTCAGAAGTTAAGTCACATAGTGCTCAGAGCCATTTGAACCAATATCGAATTTACCTCTCGCCACGGGAAAATTTGTGGTCGACGGTCTTCATTCAACGACCGAGAGCAGTGGTGCTTGCGTAGAATTGTCAATGCTAACAGACAGGCAACACTGTGTGAAATAAGCGCAGAAATCTATGTGGGATGTACGAGGAACGTATCTGTTGGGACAGTGCGGCGAAATTTGGCGGTAATGGGCTATGGTAGCAGACGACTGACGTGAGTGCGTTTGCCAACAGCACAGTACTGCCTGCAGCGCATCTTCTGGGGCTCGTGGCCAGACGGGTAGAGAACAGTGACCTGGTGAGATGAGTCCCGATTTCAGCTGGGAAGAGCTGATGGTAGTATTCAATTATGACGCAGACTCCACGAAGCCACGGACCCAGGTTATCAATAAGGCACTGTGAAAGCTAGTGGTGGCTCCATAACGGTGTGGGCCGTGTTTTTATGGAATGGAATGGGTCCTCTGGTCCAACTGAACCCATCATTGCAGCCATTCATGGACTTCATGTTTCCAAACATGTCACCGGGCCACATTATTTCGCGGTTGGTTTGAAGAACATTCTGGACAATTCAAGCGAATGGTTTGGCCACCCAGATCAACCGCCGTGAATGCAACTAAACATTTAGGGGACATAATCGAGAGATCATTTCGTGTAAAACATCCCGCACTTGCAAACTTTCGTAGTTTCCGAAGGCTATAGAGTCAGCATGACTCAAGATTTCTGCGGGGGACTTCCAGCGAGTTGTTCATGTCTCGTAGGATTGATGCAAAAAAATGGCTCTAAGCACTATGGGACTTAACATTTGAGGTCATAAGTCCCCTAGACTTAGAAATACTTAAACGTTACTAACCTAAGGACACCACACACATCCATGCCCGAGGCAGGATTCGAACCTGGGACTGTAGCACCCGCGTGGTTCCGGATTGAAGCGCCTAGAACCGCTCGGCTACAGCGGCGGTGTTGATGCACTAAACCCAGCAAAATGCGATCCTACGCGATATTAGGTGGTATCCCATAACTTTTGTGTATCGGCTGTACTTTACAGAAGCCAAAGTGGGAAAACGCGAATAAAAGAATAGCGAATATCTGAAAATATATCACGGCGGAGTAGAATGCTGGTCATTCGCTCTCACTCTCCCACGAATTTCTTCGGTGGGTAGACTGATGTCAATCACGGACCGTATCCGGCCGATGGCCACCTGTTGCTCAACCGTGATTTAGAACATGTGCAGCAGACGGGTTTTGCCCGTAGCTCTTCCTGTCTTATCACCGTGATTAGGTTGCTAAAGAAGTCTCAGTCTTGGCTATAATTTTTTTTCTGTTGAATTGGTGTAGCACAGTTGGAAACAACTTCGCTGTTGCTTCGGTTAGGCTTCACTGTGGGTGGTGCTGATCGGCGACTGATTTTTGTGATATTCCGGTTTTCTTACTCCAGGTCCGCTATTCTCTTGTGTTACCCGGTTCATCTCGTTATTACGTGTCTGACTACGCTCGAAGCGCGTGATCTAACCAATGGGTGACACGATGGCTCCCTGGTGCTGTACACTTCCAGGATGCAGAAAACCATTACCGCACAATGCACTATTTTGTTAATGGTCTGTGTCACTTTGCTCTGGCGTCTCTAGTGGCACGTTGAGGTGTCGTTGCGCAGGGATTTCATTGTTCAACAGCACTGTAGACATGCACCTGCAAATTAACAAAAAATAATTTCATAACTTATTTTTACTAAGATGTTAATTGAAACCTTGTGATTATCCCCGTACAAGTTCGGAAACAGAACTCTTCTTTGCAGAACATGGCCCAGATTTTTTTCCATGTTATTTTCGCGTTTGGAATCGTGTACACTACAGAACAGTGCTGAAGAGTAGATAGATGTGTGTGTGTGTGTGTGTGTGTGTATGTGTGGTGTGTGAGTGTGTGTGTGTGTGGGGGGGGGGGGGGTAAAATCATAGAGGGAGAGCAAGAGATAACTACAGTAAGCAGATACAGAAAGATGTAGATTGCATTAGCTACTCGGAGCTGAATAGGGTTGCACAGGATAGGGAAACATGGAGAGCTTTATCAGACCAGTCATCGGACTGAAGACCACAAAAACAACAACAAAACATCGTCTAACACAACGTGCTGATTTAAAGACAACCAAAAAAATGGTTCAAATGGCTCTAAGCACTATGGGAGTAAACATATGAGGTCATCAGTCCCCTAGACTTAGAGCTACTCAAACCTAACTAACCTAAGGACATCACAAAAAAAAAAACATCCATGCCAGAGGCAGGATTCGAACCTGTGACCGTAGCGGTCGCGCGGTTCCAGACTGAAGCGCCTAGAACCGATCGGCCACACCGGCCTGCCCACTTTTATCACTGCCATATAATCACATCTTTGTGTTCTCGCCTTCCACACACTGTTCACCTTGTTTCTCACTCTTCTTTGTGGTGGACTATTGTTCTTTTGTCACTTGATACAACTGTTTTGTCGTACACTGTTTTTCACAACGTAAATATTACGACTCCATTACGTGTTTCATCTTCTTTGGTATGGTTACGTATGCCAACCTAACGAAGTATATGTTCGAGACTAACTTGTATTGTTTATACCGCGTGTGTGTATGAGTGAGTGAGTGAGGGGGATAGAGCTGACGAGTAGAGCTGACAAGTGTTTAGTGAGGGGGATAAAGCTGACAAGTGTTTTTTTTTTTTTTTTTTTGCGGAGGAGGGTGGGAGTGGTGGGAGGGGTACTAGCTGTTAGCGAGTGGCTAAAAACTTTGGTGGCAGCTGCTTTGACTTTTCGTTTCAATATTCTGTGGAGGGGATCATGGATGAGTGAATGTAAAGATGTTGGGTTCTGTTATTATTATATATGTCAGTTTCATTATATTAATACTTTTTGCGAACGTTGTTCTATCATTTTATCTATTAGTGTAAATAATGACTTGCTTGGCATGTGTACTTGGTCATTCAACAGGATTCTCCCCTCTGCTTTAGTTTTCTGTATGTGGTAATTTTCTTGCATGGTTAGGAGGTCTTTTTTATTGTTGATTTTAATTATTTTCATGTCATCTTCTCTATTGGTTGGTTTGTGGTTATTTTTTCTTAGGTGTTCTGCATTTGTGGAGTGGTTTGTCCCATATTTTCAGGCTCTTAAGTGTTCTTTGTATCTGACATCAAATTTCTCCCTGTTTGCTCTATGCATGTGCCTTCACAAGTGTTACACTGTAGCTGATAGATATCTGCTTTCTGGTATATGTCTCTGTTTTTTGTCAGTTTTGGGATGTATTTTTGTATAGAATTGTCTGTTGTGTATGCTATGTTTATTCCCTGTCTTTTGAATATGTTGATGATTTTATGGATGAGTTTGTGTTTGTATGTCATTGTGTACCATCTTGCGTTTTCTTTAATCTTTTTCTGATTATCCTATGTAGTTGTTATGGGATTGCGTGCTTGTGTTTGGTTCTGTTGTGTTGTTGTCCGTGGTTTGGAGCTTTCTGCTTTTATTTTACTTTTAGGTTTGTTGCTTAGTTTGTGACTGTGTTATTAGTGTAACCATCATTTTGTGCTATTTGCATTATTATGTGCAGTCCTTTTTGGTAACTTTCTTTGGTGAGTGGTACTGTGTTGAGTCTATGGAGCATGTGTCGAAGTGCTCCTTGCTTTTGTGCGTGTGGGTGGTTCCACGATTGGGGAATGATAATGTCTGTTGCTGTGGATTTACGGTAAATTTCATACAAATGCTTTTTGTTTTGCTTTTTGATTGTTATATCCATAAAGTTAATTTGGTTGTTCCGTTCTCTTTCAATTGTGAATTTTATATTTTTATGTATCTTGTTTATGTCAGTATTTAGTTTTTCAATTTTTGTTTGTGGTCATCTATTAAGCAAAGGATGTCATCCATATACCTAAACCAGTATAATATGTTGTATTGTTTTGTTAAAATTTTTGTGAAAATGATCTGTCCAATGTGGCTTACAAAAATATTAGCTAAGGCTCCTGAAACTGGGGACCCCATTGGTAATCCATCTTCTTGTAAATAAAATTCATTATTGAATTGGAAGCAATTTTGCTCTGTTATGTGCTTTATTAGTGTGCATATTTCCTTAATCTGTTCATCAGGGAGTTGACTATACGTTTTCAGGTTCTTATCTATAGTTTCTATTGTTTCTGGTACTGGTATGTTGGACTACGTGTTTTCTATATCAGATGAGACGAGTGTTGCTGTGTCTGGGATTTTTATATCTTTTATTTGTTGTATTAGCTTTGTAGTGTTTTTAATGGTTCTGTCTTCTTGTACTTTGAAATTTTCAGACAGTAATTTTAACATGTATCCTGCAAGCTTGTAAGCGGGGGATTTTCTGAAGTCCAGTATTGGCCTCACAGGAAGATTCGGTTTGTGGAATTTTGTTTGGCTTCGGAAGACCGGTGCAGTGGGACTGATCTGTGTCAACTTTCTTTTCTCTGTATTATCCAGTATGATGTCAATATTTTTCAGAGTGTTTTTTACTTTTGTCTGGAATCTGTTAGTTGGGTCTGATTGTAATTTTGTAATGCTATTTTGTGAGATGAATTCTTGTGATTTTTCAATGTATTGTTCTTTGTCTATCAGTACTACTGTTATCCCCTTGTCTGCTTTTGAAAAAAAAAAAAGAAAAAGCTATGCCCCCCCCCTCCCCCCCCCCCCGCCCCCCTCACACACATACGTCGGCCCTATCCTCCTCTCTCTCATACACACGCTCGGTATAAACATCATAAATAGAAGTTAGTCTCGAACATATACTTCGTTAGGTTGTCAGCAAATAGGTAAACGTACCAAAGAAGATGAAACACGTAAAGGAGTCGAAATATTTACGCTGTGAAAAACAGTGTACGACAAAATAGTTGTATCAAGCGACAAAAGAACAATATTCCACCACAAAAAATAGTGAGAAACATGGTGAACAGTGTGGAAGGCGAGATGTGATTATATGGCAATGATAAAAGTGGTAGTGCGACCTCCAGATCAGATGTGAGGAAACGCAGATCAGCAAATCGTCAGTAATTACTTTTTTTTATAAAAAAATCGCGAAGTGAACTGTTTAATAATCTAAAAACTAATAAAACTCTATCGTTATAGATCCTACTGCTGATGCTTCAGGAGAAGGTTAAACGCGTATGGGATAAACAAAGTAACTAGCAGCAGGAAAAGGCAGTTTTATTTAGAAAACAAGTTTTTATATGCTTGCTGCGGAGAATGGCCACACAAACAAACTTGTTCCAACAGTTACGTTGATGTATACACACTTTCGAGGCGTTACCGAGCCTGTAACGACAGTACCAGAGAGCATGACATGAGGATGAAGTACAGTCTCTAAGTGGTCATTTATTATTAAAATAAATTACAGGAACCGAGCGAAGTGGCGGAGTGGCTAGCACACTGGTCTCGCTTTCGGGAGGACGACGGTTCAATCCCCCATCCGGCCATCCTAATTTAGGTTTTCCCTGATTTCCCTAAATCGCTCCAGGCAAATGCCGGGATGGTTCCTTTGAAAGGGCACGGCCGAATTCCTTCCCCGTCCTTCCCTAATCCGATGAGACCGATGACCTCACTGTCTGGTCTCTTCCCCCAAACATCCCAACCCCAATTACAGAAATGAGTGATGAGCTACACCACTCGCTGTTAGGCCAAGAACGCAAGTTGCCATGAGCAAATGAATACAGTGACGTTGCTGTGAGCGCAGTTTTCGTTTGACGCAGTACATATGTTTTCTAATGGTGGAAGTGGAATAAACAAAAATACAGCCATTTTGTTTGCATTGGACGAAATTTGTATGGTTTTCGCCTGAAGCGTGGACTATAGCGTGAAACGTACTCCAGACATCACTCCTCCTGTAATGGAACATATTTGCAATTGTGTACTTTCCATCAACGAATTTTCCTCTTACACCCTTCACGGTCTCACAAAACACAGCTTCGTTAAAGGCTTTGTGATCCAGTGCTACTTTACAGCAGTAAGATCGCGTACTCATCTTCCGTACTAACAAGAAGACACACTTCCGCATGCTTCAGTAACAGAGAACGAGTCGACGAGTATGAAGCGTCAACAGCGCCCACAGTTCGTCATACTCGAGTAACTACAGCGCGACTCAGTATGCCCGTTAGCGCTGACGTAACTGCGCCGCCTTGAAATGAGAGATATGCAACCCGCAACATTAGAATCGTACTAGCTCAGATTCTGACCTCTATTACAACTCGCCATTGAGTGGCCGCAGCAACAGCTAATGTTTGTGTGAATTTTTAAGGGACCAGACTGCTGAGATCATCGGTCCCTAGACCTACACACTTATTAAACTAACTTAAACTATGAAACTTCCTGGCAGATTAAAACTGTGTGCCGGACCGAGACTCTAACTCGGGACCTTTGCCTTTCGCGGGCAAGTGCTCTACCATCTGAGCTACCGAAGCACGGCTCACGCCCGGTACTCACAGCTTTACTTCTGCCAGTATCCGTCTACTACCTTCCAAACTTTACAGAAGCTCTCCTGCGAACCTTGCAGGTCCCGAGTTCGAGTCTCGGTCGGGCACACAGTTTTAATCTGCCAGGAAGTTTCACATCAGCGCACACTCCGCTGCAGAGTGAAAATCTCATTCTGGTAACTTAAACTAATTTGCGCTAAGGACAACACAAACACACGCATCCACGAGGGAGGACTCGAATCTCCAGCGGGAGAGCCCGCTCAGTCTGCGAGAGCTAGTGTCGAAGGAAGGCGCAGAATATTGAGCAAGTTCAATTGTGAACATCCACAGCCCACCCCCACACTATCTCACCAAACAATCCGATGCAAATACGCTAAAACAATATTACTAAAAGAAAGATATACGGCTAAGCTGAAAGATGTATAGCGCAATGCAATAAATTGCAGGATATATAGAATTGACAGAAAACAATCATTCTCAACAATAAAATGCAATGATAAGGGATATATCAAATATACACATAGTCAAAAATTGAAACCTTCGAGAAAGAAATTGTTGGTACTTGTTGTAATAGCACGGACAGGTATAAAACAAAAATTAACCACAATTTGCATAATCACGGAATACACACTCCAAACAAACGGTGCCACTAGCAGACACCGCGTAAAGCTCACCTTACATACATCCCTAAAACCTACTGTAACATTACAGGACATATTGGGACATATTGAAGTGTTCGATAATGTAGACTTTTGGGGGATGTCGATACAGATGTGCAAGGTGTAAAGGGAGGCTTTGGTGATGTTTAAATGTCGTACTGTGTCAATATTAGGACATTTTGCACGGGAGGAGCAAAAGTAGAATTGATGTAAGTATATATTAGTGTTAGTAACCTGTTTTCATTCAATTTTGTAATTATATTTCGTTTTGTGAAAGGGGGACTCACTGTTTGCTGTGGCTCTGATTAATTGTATGAATTGTCAGTTTTGAGCTGGATTGTTTCGTATAATATGGACAAGATACTTTTGGAAACTCACCAGCTAAAGAGAAAGTCTGTGAATGAACGTTTAATGCACACTTCTGGAACTTTCTATGGAGAAATACTATATTATGATCGCAAAAATACGAAAACTTGTGAAAACTGTTTCATAACCTAGTTTCGAAAGACGATTTGTATCAAGAAATATTGCTAAAAAGATTTATTTACGTTTTGAAACACGATTTAAATCATTTTACATATAAATAGTTGTTCTAAATCACTCAAGAAATATCCAGAATCAAATGTCAAGATATTTCTGGAAACATCTTTACAAATCTGGTGAAGGTTATCCAGAAGCTGGTAGAAAAATGTTATAAAAATCTATTTGTAAATTATGCTTGTAAGAATTTATATGTACTGATCCTTTTACTTACTTTAATCTGTACTAAAATTCTGTAATGTCTAATTTAGTTTTAAGTCGTGAATTGCTATCGTATTGTAAACAAAACATTGTCAAAGACTCTCATTGTTTGGAAAGATATTAATACACCTAGGAGTTGTCAGTTGCCAGTTCGGATATGCAGTGCGGTTAGCTCTGAGAGTCAGTTGTTGAGTCTGTGAAGTCTGTCAGTTCTGTTTGTAAATAAACGTCTGTAATGAAGAATTACTTGTTGTCTTCAATATGAACTCAAGACCTTTTGCACGAAGCAGACACCTCCTAATGCAACGTTTTAATTTGGTGTTGAGGAGCTGAAATGTTATAATTTGGTGGAGGAAGCAGGGGATATGACGACCACCCAGTGATTCTTCAAAATAAAATACGTCTCTTCTGGGATCACAAGAAGAAAATACGTCTGTTTTGGGACCACAAGAAGAGGATATACAACGGACCAGTCATTCTTCAGAAGTAAATACGTTGATTCTGGGGTCACAAGAAGAGGAGTGAATCAACCGAGCGAAACCATCCTGGAATTGAAGAAATTTCGTAAAACACGGACACCAACGACCGCCGACGGACACTAAGATAAGTACCTGCTTCCTAAAACAATGGAAAAAGACGCAGATTTCAGTATTGACAGCGGTGTAGCGAGTACACCTATTAGGGAAAGTGCTTCTGACAGTGTAGGAATGTTGGAAATGTTAAAACAAATGTTTTCAGAGTTAAACTCGAAGTTGGATAACACAAACTCGAAGACGGACGATTCTCGTGCCGAATTACGTCAACAAATTGAACAGACACAACAACAAATGGACTGGTCGATTTCGAAGGCTGTGTGTGATTTAAAATCAGAAATAAATTCAAATACAGAACAGATTGCTCACACTAATCAGGTTCTCGAAGAATGGCGAATAACTTTTGAGTCAAACCAAAAAGAACTTAGTTGTCGTGTGGACAAAATTTCTGTCCTTGAAACTGATTTAAGTAACGAAATATCAAATAACCAGTCAAAACTTAAAAAAGTTGTTCATTTTGTAAATGAGGAAAATTCTCAATTGAGAAATGAATTTGACCAGACAAAACGATTTTTTGAAAGCGAAATTGAATCTTTCAAATCTGATTTTGACAAAAAGGTCACAGAAAATTGTAGTACAGTAGGTAATGTCGAAAAAACTGTAGACAGAAAATTTGTAGAAATACAAGAAACTATGTTGCAAAAAGGTTTTAGTAATAGTTGTAATGGGGTATGGGGAAATTTTCCCATTAAAACTTATCCCGGTGACAAGAATATACACCCAAAAGACTTCATGCAATTCTGCAAGGAGCAGTTCACGTCCATAATGACAGATAGTGTTAAGATAAAATTTGTAAAGAAATGACTTGATGGTGAGGAGCTTTCGTGGGCCAATCAGAATTGTTCCGCGGAAATGTCCTTTGAAGATTTCGAAAAATGTTTTCTAACCAAATTTTGGTCTGAAACTCGAATCAAAAGTGAATTCTTGAATGGTCCTAGTTACAGAGAATCTGATGGGTCAATGAAAGCCTATTGTGAGAAACAGTTGCAAAAATTAGTGCATCTGGATAAGCCATTTGAAGAGCTAACTGAAATTGATGCACTAAAACGAGGACTTCCGAAAAGAGTACAATGGGGTTTAGTATATGGTCCAGATGAGTCCATAGAACAATTCTTGAAATATGTGGACGAACTTGATAGAGCCTTTGAACAAAACAACAGATTTAACGACTTTGTAGGTTCGTCACACAGAGGGTGGGAACCGAACCGTGGAAATAATAACAATAGTAGTGAACGAAGAAACTTTAACAACAACAGGGATAATTATAATAGCAATGACAGAAGAAATTTTGGTAGGAATGATCAGCACTTTAATTCAAACAGAGAATGGGAAAATCGAAACAGGTCCTGGGGTAATGACATGAGAGAAGGTAACCCGAGGCAGGGAAACGACAGACATAGGCCTTTAAACGACTAAATGCTCCACTGGGAGTCTGTCAGTTTGGGGCAAGGAAATTTCAAAATCAGGCTAATTTCACCCGGAACAGACAGCACTATAATCAGAGACCTAACCAGTATAGACAGTATGCTTATGATCGATCTGTAGATAGAGGTAATGAAAAAATTAAATTTGACAGGAAATTTTGGAATGTCATCAGAGAAAATACTAGAAACAACTGTAATAGGAACCAGGCTACCTTTGATGAAGTAGGCTTATAAGATGATATAATTGCAAATTTATATAATCAAGAAGAAGCACCTAATGCTGAAATGAAAGGTAAGGATAGCTTTGATAATTTTGGATTGTGCAAACTTATGTGTGGTGATGTTTTAGATGTAAGTTGTCATAATGATGTTCGTACTGAAGTTTCTGGAAAGTCTGATATTCATGTGGATGTGGTTGGTGAAGATGGTGTTGTGAGTAATGTTGGTGATACTAGTAGTGTTTGTAGTGTAAGCTCAGGCAATGATGATGATAATGTTGATGTTAAGGCTAATGGTGATCATGTACTAGAAGATTTTGATGGTGAATTGGATGGAATGTTTATGTTGAAGTTAAGGAGGATGTTATAAGCAATAGTGTTGAGAATAGTTGTGCCAGAAACTCTAACTACATTCCACATGAGAATCAGATTGTGCCAGTTCAGCTTAGTAATACATCAGGAGACAGGGGGGTTGATTGTGCTGATGCATCTGAGATTATTTTGAAATCTGTTTGGGACAAATTTAAAGATTACAGTGATGACAATGATGTTAAGATCAAATTAAGGGAAATTTGTGAACCAGTTTCTGCTTTTAAGCCTAATGAAATCATCAAATGGGGTACTAGTCAGGATGTGTGTAAGGTAAATAGTAATCCAGACATTCCAGTAAATTCCAGTAGACCTAGAAGTTTGAAGAAAGTATTGCCTAATAAAGATAACCTAAATATGGAACAGAGGTATGATGAGATAGCAGAAGATCTTTTGTATGAAGAACAGGAAGAAAGGGAAAACACCACTATTGGTAGTCCATACATAAAAATTAAAGCTGCAGGTTGGGAAGGGTATTGTTTGATTGACACAGAGAGTCCAATTAGTGCCATTTCAAGCAAATTAAGAGATATAATTAAGCATGATCGTGACTTTGTTGAATTACCAGTTGTTGGAATAAAAATTAGAGGCATTACCGGCAAACTGAGCAAAGTTGTTAATAGACAGGTGTTGTTGTCCTTCAGTATAAATGATGTACAGTTTACTCAAGGATGTCTTGTAATAAGTGACCTAAATGAGAATGTACTGTTGGGTATTGACTGGATATTAAAAGCTAATGCAGCATTTGATTGGGAAAAGAGTTTGTTTACCTTTATTGATCCTAAGACGAGAGTATGTTCCAGTACTGACATGTCGGTTCAAAACTGTGCTGATAAGGGAATTGAAATTAGGAACGTTACATTTTCTAAAGACAGTGGTTATTGTGTAGAGGAAATTACTGAGGATTATGATGATGGAGAATATGGGGATATAGTTCAAGAAAAATTACGGGAATCAGATAATTTGAACCAAGAACAGAAGGTAGAGTTAGAAAGATTATTGTGGAATTACTGTGATGTTTTTGATGATAGACCTGGCAGAGTAAAGAATTATCAATGTAAACTCAGATTAAAACCACATGAGCCATTCTTTATAAAACCTTATAGTGTACCCATTGCAAAGAGAAAAGATGTAGAAAAGGAACTTCAAAAGATGGAAGAGTGGGGCATCATTGAGAGAAGTAAGAGCCAATATAATAATCCTTTGGTAGTGGTTGCAAAACGTGATGGCAGTGTCAGGCTTGTACTAGATTCAAGACACCTAAATAAGTATCTGGAAAGAGAGACCGATCATCCCGAGAATATAGACGAATTACTTCATAAATTTGAAAGAATGAAATACATGACCAGTTTAGATCTCACATCAGGATTTCACCAAGTAGAATTAGAAAATGATTCCAGAAAGTATACTGCCTTTTTGTATGGGGGAAGATGTTACCAGTATTGTGTGGTACCATTTGGGCTGAATGTCTCAGTAGCCGAATTCATTAGAGCACTTGACTTTGTTTTGGGAAAAGATCTTTTATCAAAATTAACTGTGTATGTAGACGACATTTTAATCACTGGAGAAACTTGGGAAGAACATGTTAATACTTTGAGGGAGGTTTGCAATAGATTAAGGAAAGGGGGAATGTCACTTAAATTATCTAAATGTAAGTTTGGTATGAAAAAATTGAAGTTTCTGGGGCACAGTATTTCTGAGGAAGGTATTTTGCCAGATCCTGAAAAACTCGAGGCAATTGCAAAATTCCCAATTCCAAAAACCAAGAAACAACTAAAGTCTTTTTCGGGATGTGCGGTTACTACAGAAAGTTCATTAGTACCCAAGCTCTAAATGCTCCAAGTCTTAACAGACTGCTGAAGAAAAACGCAATGTGGGTTTGGGATCAGGAATGTGAAGCTGCTTTTGAAGAAATAAAAACACAGTTATGTTACAGTCAAATTTTGTACCGTCCTGATTTAAGTTTACCTTTTTGCACTATGGCAGATAGTAGTGATTATGGCCTAGGTGCTCACCTTTTCCAAGAAGTAAATATAAATGGGAAAATAGAACACAGGTCTATTGCTTTTGCTAGTCGAACCTTGAAAAAACATGAGAGGCAATACACTGTTACCGAGAAAGAGCTTTTGGCCATTTACTGGGCATTTTCTAATTTCAGAAATTATTTATTGGGAAACCAGGTAGTTGTCTACACAGACCATAAGGCATTAATTTATATTCAAGAATGAAGGTTGCATCATGGAAGGATTACCAGGTGGGCGCTCTTGTTACAACAATTTAATTACTCAATAAAATATCTTAGAGGACCCGATAATGTAGTTGCTGATGCTTTATCTAGACTACCTGTTTGGGGTGACTTTGAAGATGACAGTGGGGAATATGAAAAAGAATTCAAAATTATGTATTTAAGAGGGGTGGGCAATGAACAAGAAATCAGAGACATTTGTAATGACATCCGACGGAATCAGAACCATGATGAGAACTGTAAACTGGTCAAAAGTTATTTAGGGAAAAAGGGACATGAAAAAGTGGGAGATTATTACAAAATCTACAAGGGGATTCTATTCAAGAGAAACAGTGTAGATAGCGATGTATGGTAATTATGTTGGCCTGAACAGTACATCAATGTACTCATCAAGTACATTCATGAAAGTTTTGTTCATTGTGGGATTCAAAAGTGTATCCAGAAAATCCAAGAAAATGTGTACTTTAACAACATAGCCAGGACGGTTAGAAAAATTTTGACGGGTTGTGAAGGTGCCAAAGAGTAAAAGTATCCAACCAAACTTGTCGAGGATTGATGCAAAACATCTTACCAAAAGAACAACACGAGTTAGTCGCTGTCGACTTATATGGACCACTACCGAAAACCAGAGGAGGCTATTGCTACATTTTTGTTATGGTTGATGTTTTTTTCAAAATTCATTAAGTTATACCCTCTTCGCAAGGCAAACAGTAATAGCATTATTTCAAATATCAGAGGAGACTATTTTGGCAGGGTTGGAAAACCTCAGAAAATCTTATCAGACAATGGGACTCAATTTACTTCTGGAATATGGAAAGCTTTTGTTGAAGATGAAAATATAAGTCACATTCTTATTTCAGCTTATCATCCGTTAGGAAACCCTTCGGAGAGATACATGAGGGAAATTGGGCGATTCTTTAGAACCTACTGCAATACTGATCATGCTAGTTGGATTGACTATGTTGAGAAATTCGAAGATGTTGTGAACAGCCTACAGCATTCCTCAACAGGGTTTTCGCCTTATGAAATACAGTATAATAGCAAACCATCACATCCAATTAGTGATTTCATTGATTTTCCAGTCTGCAAACCATTAAGTACTCAAGAGAGAGAGGAAATAGTGAGAAAGACCATGAAATCTCAAGGTGATAAGAGGAAATGTAGACATGACAAAAGATTGAAGCCTACTCAATTTAAAATTGAAGACTTGGTCCTTGTTAAAACACAAGAGAAGTCTAAAGCCATCAGTGGTGAATTAAAAAAGTTTTTTGACATATACATTGGACCTTTCAAGATTCAGGACAATCCTCATCCGAATGCTTACCATCTAGTCTACCCAAATTCTGGCAGACTGTTTGGCCTGCGAAACGTGACCGAACTGAAATTGTATAAAAAAATGTAAAAAAGTATTTTAGATAATAGATGTTTATAGACTTTTATATGTAATCTTACCAGGATATTTTTGTATACTTTGTTATGTTATATTTATCTGATTCCTCAGGGGAGCATACATTCTTTGTGTGCTAAGTGTTTGGCGAGCACTAGGTCCCCTAGCTATGCAATTGTCATATTTCATTTTCGTATTCTGACATTGCATCTTACACTTATTCTGTGATCCTGTGTAATCAATTTTCTCCATGTGTCAGTCTATACTCTGTTAGCTTTAAGAAATTATTTAGAGTAAATTTTCTTGAGTAATTAGACTTTAGAGAATTCAAATTTCTGTGTCCTCAAAAACCGGTCCACCGACTATTAAATGCTTTTGCTAATGTTTAACTGGGTTTGACCACTGTATGCTGTATATTCATAGCGGACTGTGCTATTGCAGACTGTGATAGCCTGCAGTGTATATGGAAACCATATGGACTGTGAAGATGAGACTGAAATACAGTGAGTGGCATTGAGGTATACCGACCTTTAAGGAAGAAGATTACCGACCTTCAAGAAAGAAGATCACCGGTCTTCAAGAAAGAAGACACCAAAGATATGTGTAAAACTTTTCTGTTTTGTAATGTAAGGACATCAACCCTTCCGTGTTTCACGTGGAAGTGCTGATGGGGGGGTTGTGTAACATTACAGGACATATTGGGACATATTGAAGTGTTCGATACTGTAGACTTTTGGGGGATGTCGATACAGATGTGCAAGGTGTAAAGGGAGGCTTTGGTGATGTTTAAATGTTGTACTGTGTCAATATTAGGACATTTTGCACGGGAAGAGCAAAAGTAGAATTGATGTAAGTATATATTAGTGTTAGTAACCTGTTTTCATTCAATTTTGTAATTATATTTCATTTTGTGAAAGGGGGACTCACTGTTTGCTGTGGCTCTGATTAATTGTATAAATTGTCAGTTTTGAGCTGGATTGTTTCGTATAATATGGACAAGATACTTTTGGAAACTCACCAGCAAAAGAGAAAGTCTGTGAATGAACGTTTAATGCACACTTCTGGAACTTTCTATGGAGAAATTCTATATTATGATCGCAAAAACACGATTGATTCTGTATATTTCTTGAGTGATTTAGAACAACTATTTATATGTAAAATGATTTAAATCGTGTTTCAAAACGTAAATAAATCTTTTTAGCAATATTTCTTGATACAAATCGTCTTTCGAAACTAGGTTATGAAAGGGGGACTCACTGTTTGCTGTGGCTCTGATTAATTGTATAAATTGTCAGTTTTGAGCTGGATTGTTTCGTATAATATGGACAAGATACTTTTGGAAACTCACCAGCTAAAGAGAAAGTCTGTGAATGAACGTTTAATGCACACTTCTGGAACTTTCTATGGAGAAATTCTATATTATGATCGCAAAAATACGAAAACTTGTGAAAACTGTTTCATAACCTAGTTTCGAAAGACGATTTGTATCAAGAAATATTGCTAAAAAGATTTATTTACGTTTTGAAACACGATTTAAATCATTTTACATATAAATAGTTGTTATAAATCACTCAAGAAATATCCAGAATAAAATGTCAAGATATTTCTGGAAACATCGGTACAAAACTGGTGAAGGTTATCCAGAAGCTGGTAGAAAAATGTTATAAAAATCTATTTGTAAATTATGCTTGTAAGAATTTATATGTACTGATCCTTTTACTTACTTTAATCTGTACTAAAATTCTGTAATGTCTAATTTAGTTTTAAGTCGTGAATTGCTATCGTATTGTAAACAAAACATTGTCAAAGACTCTCATTGTTTGGAAAGATATTAATACACCTAGGAGTTGTCAGTTGCCAGTTCGGATATGCAGTGCGGTTAGCTCTGAGAGTCAGTTGTTGAGTCTGTGAAGTCTGTCAGTTCTGTTTGTAAATAAACGTCTGTAATGAAGAATTACTTGTTGTCTTCAATATGAACTCAAGACTTTTTGCACGAAGCAGACACCTCCTAATGCAACGTTTTAATTTGGTGTTGAGGAGCTGAAATGTTATACTACATATTAGTTATGAACACATAAAAAGAAAAATTTTAATAATTTCTCAGAGAAAGCTGTTAGTCCAATCCCAACTGAAATCACAAGCAACAAAATCGGGTGTCGAGATAAAACATATAACACTTATGCAAAAATAACCATCCGAAAAAACGTACTTTACTGGAGCCTGCTATAAACACTACAGATAGTTGTTTTGCATTCTTTTATATTTAAGTTGTCTAGACCATTGTCTATATGTTGGAGCTTGCACTCCATGATTTCTAATCGAGAATGTCGAGGGCAGGTCCTTTTGGTTTTCAGATCTTCTTTAATGCTGCACAGGGTGTGGTCGTTGCGTGCCAAGCTTATGCTCAGTACAACCATGTTCTGTTTGACGTAATACGTCGTACTGATTCTTCAAGTTACTGTCTTGATGACGGGAATCTGCCGGAATGCGTAATTAGAACAAATAAAGTACAACCTAGAATGAAATATGTTGTTTGTAAAATTAAGTAACACCATATGTGCGTATCTAATAAAACTAGTAATGTTCTCAATACAGTATTGGATTTTTGTATTTATAAAACATATCATGTACACAATACAAATTTGTCGATGTAAAAAATACTCAATAGTATGTCTAAGAAGAATGAAAATAGTCCTACTAGGGAAACGTTGTTAGAACACAAACAAGAACATACAGAAAGTAAAAGGTTTGCTTGCGTCACAAGAGAGTGTTGTGGTTAAAAGACGCCTAGTCTCTCGTCGTTGAGCTCTGAGCAGGCATACAAGTACATTTTGAGGTAGCTACGAACCTTGGAACGTTGGTTTTGGAGGCGACTTTGCTACAAATAATACCTTGAAGAATTGCAAAGTATCTAACTTGGGCTGCTGAAGAATCTATATGTGTCAGATCAAAGTTGCTCAACGCCAATATTCGTAGTGATTAAGTGGCAGTGAAATGTGAGTCATTTGGTTGCTGCAGGAAAGGAATCTGAAACGGAAGACAAGTCCCTTTAAATTTAATCTGTATTATGAATTCGGTAGTAACTTCGTATTCACACAGAGTATTCCGTGAAATGAAATATTAGCTCTAAATTTAGTGCGCACGTGATTCGTTCTTCCCTACGTGGAACAATACCATCAGTTTTGATCTTCAGTGTTATCTGTAACATGGAGTATTTTTATAGGCATACAACATACGTGGTGACAGCACGACGGCTGTCCAGGTCAGTCCTTATCAACAAAGAAAATAAACGAATAAAATTAATTCCATAACTTCAACCACATATTCTAGCTGCTTGCAACATTCCGATTACACTGGTAGTAATGTGCGACGGAACTGTTACTTATTTAAAAAGTCAGTAAACTGAAACAATCATATCGTGTTACGAAATTAATTTTTCCCAGAATGGTTTACTAGCATGGGGGACCATCGATTGGAAGAGGTGAAGCGATTTTCACGTTCACCATGTAATTGGTGTAGAAAGTATGCAAGATGGCGGAAATCTGTGGAGTTCCAGAGACGCAACGTTTGAAAAAATGTTCAAATGTGTGTGAAATCTTATGGGACTTAACTGCTAAGGTCATCAGTCCCTAAGCTTACACACTACTTAACCTAAATTATCCTAAGGACAAATACGCACACACACACATGCCCGAAGGAGGACTCGAACCTCTGCAACGTTTGAATTTAAGTTGAAGCGTGGCGTAACAGAGGCAGACTAATTCCTCCGGCGTTCCCAGACAGGTAGGTATCCCAACTTGAGCGCCAGGAGTCCGTCCTGTCCAACCGGGCCGAGGCATTATAAGCGGTACTGCTTCTAGCTTCTGCCATGTTGGCTATGGGAACCTTTCCGTTAACCACGAATGCAGACAACAAGACGGCCTCTGAGTTTACAAACAGCACTCTCCAGCCCCATCCGGCTTCAGACCCCGGATTTCTTAACAACGCGTATAGAAACAGTGCGGAAATTACCGTATTTGGGTACACAAACGTTGTTCTCCATTGCCTTGGGACCAGCGTTGTTCAAAGACTGTTTGGCCTGGTCAGCATGTTTCGCCATAGGAAGCTTACAGCAAATACGTTGGTCGCTACAGAGCAGTCACGTCGTTAGCTCCGCGAGTATCTGGCATTGTGACTCCGCAGATCGTAATGTAGCAAGCTTTGTCAGTCAGCACTTGTCTCTATGATCGTATTTTGGAGCCCTCGCTTTCTACAGTATTTTTGTTTAATTTCCGTTGTGTCTCGTATATTTTGTATTTCATTATTTGTCCTATAGCAAGGTGTCAGATGGCCAAGTCACTCAAATGCGCACTATTTTGACTAAAATTTCAAATTTCTTCCCAATGTCCCGTGGAAGCCGAGCTTGATCTTAGCGTGTTGTAGACGACGAGGTCATTAGGGACGAAGCACAAGCTTGGTTTTGCAAAGGACTGAGTAGGAATTGAACTCATCGTTTCCAAATGTACCATACAGCACTTGAAAACTTAAATCCAAATGGCTGGAGGGGGATTTAAACCGCTGGTTTAAGGATCCCGTCACGTAGTTACTGCGCCTAATCATTAGTACTGTGACACAAATCATAACTGTTGTTGTTGTTCTGATCTTCAATTCGAAGATTGGTTTGACGCAGTTCTCCGTGCTACTCTATCCTGTGCGAGCCTCATCATCTCTGAGTACCTACTGCAACATACATCCTTCTGAATCTGCTCATTGTATTCATCTCTGTGTCTCCCTCTACGATTTCCCCCCCTCCCCCCACCACCCACACACATTTCCCTCCAAAACTAAAATGGTGATCCCTTTATGTCTCAGAACGTGTCCTATCAACCTATCCCTTCTTTTGGTCAAATTGTACCGCAAATTTCTTGTCTCTCCAATTATATTCAGCACCTCCTCATTAGTTACATAATCTATCCATTTAATTTTAAACATTCCTCCGTAGCACCACATTTCAAAATCTTATATGCTCTGCTTGGCTAAATTGCTTGTGTAGCATGTTTCACTTCCGTACCTGGCTATCCTCCAGAAAAATACTTCCAGAAAAGACTTCCTAACATTTAAATCTCTATTAGATAAGAAATTTCCCTTCTACAGAAATGTATTTCTTGCCATTGCCACTCTAAGTTTTACCTCCTATCTACTTCGGCCATCATCAGTTATTTTGATGCCCAAATAGCAAAACACATGTACTACTTTTAGTATCTCGTTTCCTAATATAAGTCCCTCAGCATCACCTGATTTAATTCGAATACAATCCGATATCATTGTTTTGATTTTGTTAATTTTAATTTTATACACTTTCAAGACAGTGTTCAATCCGTTCCACTGCTCTTCCAGGTCCTTTGCTGTCTCTGACAGAATTACAGTGTTATCGGTAAGTCTCAAAGTTTTTAATTCTTCTCCCTGAACTTTAATGCTTACCCCAACTATTTCTTTGGTTTCTTTTACTGTTTGTTCAATGTACAGATGGAATAACATCGGGTATAGGCTATAGCCCTGTTTCACTCCCTTCTCAACCATTGCTTCTCTTTCATGCTGCTCGACTCTTAAACTGCCGTCTGGTTTCGGTACAAACAGTAGATAGCCTTTCGCTACCTGTATTTTACCCCTGCTATCTACAGAATTTCAAAAAGAGTATTCTAGTCAACATTGTGAAAAGCTTTCTGTAAGTCTACAAATGCAAAAAAAGAGGGTTTATCTGATCTTAACCTACCTTGGGGTCAGTATTTCCTCGGGTGTTGCTACATTTTTCGGAAATCCGAACTGCTTTCCCTCGAGGTCGGCCACTGCCACTTTCCATTCTTCTGTAAGGAATTCGAGTTGGTATTTTGCAACCATGACTTGTTAAACTAATAGTTCCGTAATTTTCACACCTGTCAGATACTGATTTGTTTGGAATTAGAATTATTACACTCTTCTTGAAGGCTGAGGGTATTTCGCCTGACTTATTCATTGCACTCCAGATATAAGAGTTTTGTCATGGTTGGCTCTTCCAAGGCTATCAGTAGTTCTGACGGAATATCGTCCACTCCTGGGGCCTTGCTTGGACGTAGATCTTTTAGAACTCTGTCTAATTTTCCTCGCAGCAATATATCTCTCATCTCCATCTACGTCCACTTACCTTTCTGTAATGTTGCCTTCAAGTACATCTCAACCGTAACTGTGGGAGTTTAAAACCATTGATGAATATTTTAATTATCTGAAAAATATCAAATTTATTCCTTCGAAATAATCTGTTTCAGGTGATATCGGCCATTCTCAGGTCACAAAATACGGGACGTGGTTGGGTCCCACCACTGCGGTTCCACTTAGAAGAAACCTTGTAGAAGCTAAATGGGTGACTTTGAGATGTGGAATATTAAAACATATCATGGACGCAAAGTGAAACGTATGTACAGGAGAAATTCAGTCTTTGTAGTTCACCCTTATAGGGAGATTAGAAGATGCTTTGCGGAGAAGGGGAGTGGGGGTGGGGCGTAGGTAGCGGGTACCCACTCTGTTCTAAGCGTCATCTGGCGTGCTGCAGAGTGCACGTGTAGAGAGACGGTAAACTATACACCGGACTGTGATTATACTTTCATTTTTTCTGTAGTGCAACTTTAATTAACATTTGTAGTGTACAGCAATACAAAAGTATAATGATGCGTCGTTCCTTTCGACACATCTAAATTAAACACATAACCAGTTTGTAGTCGCCAAACACTTCTTTATTACAAACACATGCTGTTAATGAAAACAAGAGTAACACGATTATAATAAAAGGCACCTGGCCTACAGAACCAACAACAGTACTCAGATTGGAACGTTAATGCATTTAAATGTGACAGACCCAGGTTTTTGAAAATTTACTCAAACAATTTTCGCTAATTAAAACAATGTTCATAAAGCCTGTAATGGTACTTGAATTACGCAACCATTACGGCACCTCACCTGAACCTCTCGATACCAGTAATTTTCTACTGTGTTTCTGTTAACTACTTAACATATTTCTGAGACTACATTCAGATCTGATTTCACTTTTGATACATCGATATGTTTACATTGCAATGATATTATTCTTATGTGTATTCTTTCTGTTGTCACTATGATCTTTGACGTACTTGTAAGTCTGATTTTTGGGCGCGTAACCGATTATTAGTTAGTGGTTACGTTGTTAGAGAGACGGACTGTGAGAAAGTCAAGCGTTGGACGTCATGTTGGAAAGACGCATAAAATGTGAACTGTAACAGTGACTGTGAGAGAGATGTTTTCAAGTATGTTTTGTATTGTGATGTGATGTTTTGTGTTTACGTGATATTGCAATAAAGACAATTAAAAGGAAGTGTAACTTAAATTCGGAGTTCTCATTATTTTTTTTTTTTTTTTTTTTTTACACCACTATTGTGCTAACTTTGAAAGGATTAATCTCGAAGAATGTTTTGTGAAGCGCATCTACATAACTTTTAAATATAGCAGAATAAAATCTAAGCCTTTTTGCATCCGAGCTTGGAATCATAACCGCCTAGATTTTCAACGATTGAGCCATGACAATACGAGACCAGCGTTGGAAACACAAAAAGAGGAGTGCCTAGTTTTTTCATTATTACATGAAATGACTATTAACTGTGCTCTAATGACACCTGCCACATAATAAGACTGATGTTGCCCGAAAATGCAGTATTTAGCAGCGTGACCAACACCACAATCGTTATTAAAATTTTGACCTTTGTTGTGGCAGGGTTGTTAGAAGCCCCATTAATAAAATTTAACTGACATAACTAAACGCTTCCTGACTTAAATGGGAACAGGCTTCCATATCAAATTCTAAAACTACTTCCATCGACTGATTTTAATAAAATGTAACAAATTAAAAGTATTATCAGACTACTGCACTCGATTAAGCTTCTCTTTAGTATTACTCAGAGGTACGAGGTTCACCTACATTTCATGGCCAGCATATAGTAATAGGATACTAAATAGTGTTAACATGGAGCCGTTACAATTTTTACGTTGAAAATTAATGATGGTCGCGAGCAGACCGGAATGTGGTACCCGATAGAGGAGATTCACGGACGAGAAGGTAAGATGGAACTATACCCAAATTTGGGCTACAATTAAGCTTCCAGAAAATCACAACGCTCCACCGGAAAGATGGAATTGCAGGACACTAACAACGTAACCAGAGACACCGATCCAGGTCCTTAAATTTCCCTCTTCCATCGTGATACCCCGATCGGAGTTTGCTCGCGTCGACCACTGCCAATTATCTGAAGTATAAACACATCAGTGGCAGACAACATTCTGGCGCATCTCATAGACAAATATATCTGCCCAACTGGTTATAAATAAACCTTTAATTATACACGGCACCAATGAACCCAAGCCGGCCTAACCTAGGTGACCTCTCGCCCAGTAACGGCTGTTAAAATTTGATTAGTCAATTCTCTAGAACAAAGAAATAAAATAATAACATAGGAATAGGAAAGTTATTTCGGCCCGCTCTTGAACGTCAGGCACGGACTTACGTACTATTCGGCATGACCTCTAGCAACGCTAAGCACGGCTTCATGTCTATTTGCAGTGCGTAGCTAGCACTCCCTTAAATACCATCAGTAGATCAGGCACCGAGACGAGGTACAGTGACAAGTAACTGAAAGAACCAAGATAGTTTTCAGTGCAGTCGGGTATTCAATTAACATGAACAGAATCCACCAAGAAACAATTCGACGACTCCAGTTCGTTCACTGTGAGTAACATGTAACAGACGCGAAGGAAATATGTCCTTCAAATCTCCAGGAAATCCCAATCACCATCGGCAGCGGATCTGCATTCAAACGGCGAAACACGCTGCAGCAGCTGCCCACGCTCCTTCGCCGTACCGACCCGGCCACTCGCCAGCGTCACATGTCACTGTCGCTCACACAGCTGATACCCGAACGCAAGCCCCTGCAGAGCGCGCGCGTCGCAGTTAAACAGCCATCCGTAAGATGCGAAGAAGACAAGCAGGTATCGAAAATCGACCCACAACGATCGGGATGACATAGATGGAGACTGGCGGCAGCAGCGCACCAGCTCATATAACTTCACCATATAAATAAAATATCTTTCATAGCATAGGAGACAAAAAATTACCCTAAAATGCAATTTTTCAGCTAAGAAATAAAAAAGATGCATTGTTTACATATTATTGGTGTGGAGTGGATTAGAAACGTACGTGAAGAACGAATCTTGAATAGGTGAGCAGTTATGAATGTCTGATGCCTGGAACAGTGTCTCACGTACACTGAGTGATTGGAGATAAAAGTGCGGAAACAGCCGGCAACTCCAACCGAATAGCAAAGTGCTTACGCAGGTCCATAATACGAGTAAAGGTATATATGACTAATAAACGTTTATTTCGAATTTTGTCAATATCATTTAGTCCATGTAAAAGGTGTGACTGTGAAACGTCCCCTTAGAAAAATTATACAAGACTCTGCTTAAACAGACACACAATATTTTTTTAAGCGCAACGCAATCTGACTTTCAAAAATCCCTACAAAAGAATGGCCCTGTCTAACATTAACCTATACCTTTCACAAATCACTTACGTCACAAAAATCTTCGTTACTCGAATTACTGCAATACAGCGAGCGCCACTACTGCCAGCTAAATAAAAGATTCAAACTACGGAAGGCACTAACTACTGGTAGGCATAGTTAGCAAATGAAAGATTTTAATAGAGAACAAACAATGTATTTACCTTACTAATCATTATATATATAGCAGTTGATGACATCCAGTCTTACAAATTTCAAAACTCCGCCATCTCTCTCCCCACATCCACCACCGCTGGCGGCTCACCTCCAACTGCGCAACGCTACGCGCCGCTAACAGCCAACTGCCCAACGCTACAATGGCGAGTATTACAACAATGCCAACCAGCCACTGACTGCACACAGCACAGCCAGTGATTTTCATACAGAGATGGTAGTACAAATAAAAAAACCTAAACAGCCTACTTACAACTGGTCAGTTAAGGAGATTTTCTTAAATATATATGGACAGCTCTAACTCTTATTCACCATCACTAGAATCAGCTAACCAGAGAAATGTGCGTTTCCCTGTTGTGGAGGGAGAAAGTGTTTTCCGCGAGCTACTCTCGGGGAGTTGTAATTAAATCACCAACGTTAGGGCGGTTCTGATGATTTTGACAAAATGTTGCTAAAATGTAATTTTGACGAGTACCAAGAAAACTTAGACACTTAAAAGTGGAAATGTGCGTGACATCCTATTTTAATACAGCTGGGATAAGATATTTTGATGAATTGAAACAGACCTTGCTTACGACATGTCGTAACTCAGGGTGTCATATTACGCAGAAGTCGCTTATAAACTCACTAAAGCATTGTGTGGTAATTTTGGAAGCCATACCTACAAATTGATCAGAGCGTGTAAGGAAGGCTGTTTATGGACTGACTATATAGGGGCTTAGTAACAGAATATTGTGCGTATATAACTGCTGACTGTTAGTGTGAATGTTGAATTTGAAATTGCTCCAAGAGTTAAAACAGAAATTCTTGAGCAGTTGTCTAGGGATTTGTATTAGGCATTTGAGTGCGAGGGCGTGCTGAGAAAGCAAAGCCTCCGGATTTTTTAAGTGAGGATTATTTCTCAACATACTCCTCACGGTGACGAACATATTTCTTCCAAAGAGATACCCGTTTGTTGATGCCGTCACTGTAGAATGTTTGACTTTGTTGACGGAGTCACAATCTCACCTCTGCTTGCACCACTTCATTAGTATCAAAGTGAAGTCCTCAGCGGTATTCTTTAAGTTTTGGAAAGAGATGAAAATCGGATGGGATCCGGTCGCATTGTGTGGGGGGTGATCGATGACAGTGAGCCCAAGGCGTCGGACTGTTGCAGATATCGCAGAACTCGCGTGTGGTCTGGCACTGTCACGCTAGAGAACAAAATATTCCATGTGTGGACGAGTTCTTCTGAATACGAAACTCGATGCCAGTCGGTACCTGAGACGAGGTACCGACATTTTTACATTACACTCCACCACGTTACACGCTACAAACCGGAACCCTCTAGCGGCAGGGGGTTGCTGATATGTAGACCCCCTGAAGAATGAAGACGTAGAATGCTAATAAAGTTTGTTTTATTTAAATAGGTTTTAGAGTCATCACGTAAAAAAATTCGAAGGCATCAGTTTTTACCAAGCCCTCCTACAGAGTTAGAAGCAGTTTTGTGTTTTAATTACTCCGTGAATACGAGGTCATTCATTCAATAAAACACTTACTGCAAGGCACAAAACCAAGGCCGAACGGTAAAATGACCTTTCAAGTTTTCAACTATTTCAAATTGTTGTAGGTTTCTCTCTGTGTTTAGAGAGGCCTTTTTCTTCTCCCTGTATTGATGAATAACCATTCCAGTTGCTGAAAATGAAATTATTTTACTCCTTGATAGGTTTCCATTTTTATATTGAACGCGTTTGGTGGAATCTGAAACTGACATTATATATACTACAAATGTTGTACAACTACCTGTAGCTTTCCGTTGTTAAAAAAATTCAGTTTAAAATTTATAACATCTCAAAATATCCTAAAGCACCTAAAATGTTTATCAAATGTACAAGTTTTAGAATTATACCACGCTCATTTTCCTAAGATATTATTGGACAGACCACTTTTAAATCTAACTGGCTTTTAGATTCTAGCTTCAGTACACAGTGATGAAAGATATATTTTACATTTTTCTTTTTCAGCACCTATACCGAACATGTCTAACTTTGTCATGCTGAAAATTAAACTTCTACATACCTATCATGTAAATAATTGATTTATTAATTATATCATCCAGCCGAAGTGGCCGAGCGGTTCTAGACGCTACAGTCTGGAACCGCTACGGTCTGAGGTTCGAATCCCGCCTCGGACATGGATGTGTGTGATGTCCTTAGGTTAGTTAGGTTTAAGTAGTTCTAAGTTCTAGGAGGCTGATGACCTCAGTAGTTAAGTCACATCGTGCTCAGAGCCATTTTTTTTTATATCATCAAGTAAAATGTTTGGTTGCACTAACAGTAGCAGCTTCAGATTCCACTAGGAAGTGGCGTCAATACAAAAGCGGAGATCAATACATGAGTGAAGCAAACAACTTTTAGTAGATGGGGCGGTTACTGTTTATTATTTAAAATTACGATCCACATACAACACACTCTTAATTTTTCATAGCTTTTAATGACTAAGTAACCTCGATCGTCGTCCAGGATTAAGCAGCGGAATTTGTGGAGCTGACTGAGCTGAATGAAACAATCACATTGAGTGTTACAGCCACGTATGTGAGTACTGAGACGACACCACGCCGCTGCATGCTGCAGACCAATGGTCATCAATTACTCGTGCGCATGCGCCCCGCGGTTCTCAGCCATATTTTACAAGGTACGTGGTAAAAGATTGGGGAACAGTCTCAGAAAATAAAGTAAACAAGAGTTACTAACAAAATATCTTTATTGCCCTTCAAAGTAATCATCATTAGCTACAACACCCTTCTGACATCGGTTGTAAAGCTCTTGGAAACAGTCAGCAAACGTTTCTTGTGTAATCGTTCGAAGCACAGTGGCCACACCAACGTCTGCGAAGCGAACGTCTTTCAGAGCTAGAACGTGTGATGCTCTTGTTAATACTCGTACTTGTGTATTTATTGGAAGAATTGTTCGGTTATCTATTTGGAAGAAGCTTATGGGCGCTCAACTATGAAGTTATCAGCGATAGCTGATATAAGACGGGAAAACGAGAGGAGCAGCCGGAGCTAAATCCGGAGAACAAGGGGAGTTTTGAAGAACAGTCAACTTTCTTTTAGCGAGGGAGTTGAGCACGCAGACACCGGAGCGCGAGAAAACGATGCGTCGAGCGATTCCACGAGAAGCGTTTACTGACAGTTTCCAACAGGGTGTGGTAGCTAATGATGATTAATTTGAAGGCAAATAAAGGTATTTTGTTTGTAATTCTTGTTTCCTTTATTTCCTGAGAGCACAGACCGACCTTTTCAGACGCACCTTGTGTAACAACATGCATAAACCACCTAACAATCTAATTCAAAAACGTCACAATCTAATTCAAAAATGTCACTATCTAATTCAGAAACGTCAAGTAACGTTAAGAGACCCTTTAGAGCGTAATTTTCCTGCACAGTATGAAACAAAAATACGGAGACGGTAACATTTTAAGAAGTGCTTAATTATAACTGCCGGCCGTGAGCAAAGTAAAGTTTGTCGCTTACCACAAGTGCAAGTGGGTTAAGTTGCGTGGGCATTGTGTGGTTAGAGGGTGAATGTTTTATTCTTGGCTTTCCAGTACTGACAGCTCACGGGCGTAAGTGACTTATCGATCAGCTACTATATTATAATTCTGCCACGGAAGTAACATGGATTCGTGAATATGCACTGCAGAGACGATCGTCTTAGGAGATACATTTCTGCCGCAAAGAATATGAAATTAAGGCTGTTGTAATACAACAAAATGAGCAGAAGAAAGATGACATTCAAAACATTTAGTAAACATTTTTGATGGTTCAATTATTGAAATTTTCCCAGTTTAAAACTGAAGTGATATCAGGTGTTCCCCAGGGAAGCGTCCTGGGACCTCTACTGTTCCTGATCTGTATAAATGACCTGGGTGACAATCTGAGCAGTTCTCTTAGACTGTTCGCAGATGATGCTGTAATTTACCGTCTAGTAAGGTCATCCGAAGACCAGTATCAGTTGCAAAGCGATTTAGAAAAGATTGCTGTATGGTGTGTCAGGTGGCAGTTGACGCTAAATAACGAAAAGTGTAAGATGATCCACATGAGTTCCAAAAGAAATCCGTTGGAATTCGATTACTCGATAAATAGTACAATTCTCAAGGCTGTCAATTCAACTAAGTACCTGGGTGTTAAAATTACGAACAACTTCAGTTGGAAGGACCACATAGATAATATTGTCGGGAAGGCGAGTCAAAGGTTGCATTTCATTGACAGGACACTTAGAAGATGCAACAAGTCCACTAAAGAGACAGCTTACACTACACTCGTTCGTCCTCTGTTAGAATATTGCTGCGCGGTGTGGGATCCTTACCAGGTGGGATTGACGGAGGACATCGAAAGGGTGCAAAAAAGGGCAGCTCGTTTTGTATTATCACGTTATAGGGGAGAGAGTGTGGCAGATATGATACACGAGTTGGGATGGAAGTCATTACAGCATAGACGTTTTTCGTCGCGGCGAGACCTTTTTACGAAATTTCAGTCACCAACTTTCTCTTCCGAATGCGAAAATATTTTGTTGAGCCCAACCTACATAGGTAGGAATGATCATCAAAATAAAATAAGAGAAATCAGAGCTCGAACAGAAAGGTTTAGGTGTTCGTTTTTCCCGCTCGCTGTTTGGAAGTGGAATAGTAGAGAGACAGTATGATTGTGGTTCGATGAACCCTCTGCGAAGCACTTAAGTGTGAATTGCGGAGTAGTCATGTAGATGTAAAGCGTATTTCACGAGGTTTGGAATTGCACCCGGATGACAACGACTTCTTGTAGCGATATTTTGGCTGAAAAACTTTGAGACGTCTTGAGCCATCTTTAGAATGGTTCTCAGCCGAAATGTCGTGGCAAGGAGTCGACGTGATCCCGCTGCAATCCCGAAACGGCGTGGAACTTTTTTTGACCGTCTCATATTGCAAACTACAATTAGATAGAAGCATAGTTACTGTTATTAATTAGTCTGCTACTGATACAAACAAGACAAAAAAATCTTCGTCGGATCATTATACTGTTATGACTTTGGGATCGCCGAGGGTAGTATCATTCTGAAACAGATAACAGTCGATAGGATGTTTCCGAATGGTGTCGCCAACTTAGCGGTCAATACTTGAGGGCCAACCTCTCTCGTACCTCCTATGGGTAGTCTATTGGAAGCTCAGAACATACCAATTTAATGTGTCTTCAGACTGGCTTTCGGTAACTCTCCACGAATTTCTCTGTCATGTCAACGTCTTCATCTCAGAAAAACGTATACATCCGACATCCGCAATTATTTGTTGGATGTATTCCAATCTCTTTCTTCCCTTACAGTTTTTTCCTCTGCCGTTCTCTCTAGTACCATGTAAGTTATTCCATGACGTATTAGGAGATGTCCTGAACATAGTCTGTATGTGGTCTTAAATTCTGAGGTAACATTTCCTCGTTTCGAATGCTCCTCACGTTTTCTTTTCTCTTCAGTTTATTCTAAGTCCGTATTCTGTACTCATTAGGCTATTCATTCCATCCAGCAGGTCCTGCAGTTCTTCCTCACTTTTACTGCGGATAGCTATGTCATCACTGAAGCATCCTTTCACCGTGAATTTTAACCCTACTCTTGAATCTTTCTTTTATTTCGAGCATCGATGTACGAGGGTGGGAACTTAAATAGTGGCAACTATTTATTTACAACTCGTATAAAATATATATGTGTTTCAAAGTTTTACTGGCTTTGGTCACCAGCGATGTGGAAGTCGTAGGATACTCTTAGCTGTGCCAGTTGTGTTGACAGTTCGAGCGGCGCGGTCTATTGCCCGACAAATTTGTAGCAGTTCTGAAGCGAATGCTGTGAAGAGTTTCCTTCAGTTTACAAATCGAGTTGAACTCACGAGGGCTTCAGTCAGGGGAGCGCACTAGGTGGTATAGCACTTAGCAGACCCATCAGTCAACCAAATCAGTAGCAGCTTGTTCGTTCGTGCTCGAGCATTGTCCTGCAAAATGACGGTCAGGTCCTGTAGAAAGTGTCGTCACTTCTGGCCGGACGCGGGTTTGAAACGTCGTCCTTCCGAATGCGAGTCCAGGATGCCAACGACTGCGCCACCTAACTCGCTAAACACTTCGAAAACGTTCGCAGTATTCACCTGGATAACACTACATGCACATAATCCGTACTGGAGGGGGTTGGGGGGGGGGCGAGGGGAGTGGCGAGGGTGGTAACCGTGTGGCGTCAGGAAGGAATCCAGCCACCCCTCAAATTAACCATGCAAAACCCAATAGTAACAATTACCGACAACATGTAGTTACAGGTCAAAGGCACGAAGAAAGAATAAAACTGCGGGAAAGATGCTAACTAGGTAGATAAAAAATATGGAGAAAATCAAATTGATTCAAGTCTTCCGGTCGTCCAAGCGTTCCAAAGTTTGCAGAAATTTTCAAAGCTTTGTACTTTTACGATGAGTTTTAATGTGTTTCAGCATGACACCATTCGAATCTAACAGCTCAAACTGTTACGCATTAAAACAACAAAGAGTACTGTTAAAATACTATCGAAATTTGACACGTCTTTAGGTCAGTGACTGATTTCAGAGTTGACGAAAGACGGAAAAAAACCTTTTTAAAAAATGATAAAACTATTAAAAACTTACAGATTTTTTCTCGGTTATTTCAGTTCTGTTACTTAAAATATTTCAAAACAAATTATATTAGAAACTTGGTAGTATTGTTAAGCAAAAATTGTTTTTAACTTAGATTCCGAAGAAACTAAGATATTTCTTTTTCATACCAAAGTACAGAAGAAAAACCTAGAACCTCTCCGTTTTTTCACTTACTTCCAGCTGAATGTATGTGTGAATGATAATTCTTGTTGACGTTATGCGTGGATAATTATGACAGCAGCTCCATTCTAATGTAGCCATTCCTCGACCCAGCTTTTCCCAATGCTTCCACACATAGTTCGTCTGCCTCTGTGTGAACTGGGAATTTCTTGATTATCATATCCCAATTATGGACGGAAAGTAAGACAAGTTTAATATGTGATTTAATCTCAGCATTACTGACTTCTCGCAACAGTGGGGGACTAGATAAAGAGCACTCCAAGCAACTAATCATTTTTGAGTTGTCTTCAGTTTAGAAATTGACTATTGACGCGATAAATGTTCTAATAGCTTTCCCCTCTCGATCTAACTGTCTTTAAAATTCATCAAAGACTGGGCGATCTAATGCGATTTGTACTGTCCTGCATCACGAGCGTGCCCAACATAAGATTTTTTGTGTGGTCAAAAAACTGTTGCATTCGATCACAGGGTCTATAATACCAAGTAAATCTTCAGGCAGGTATCTTGAAAATTGTTTCGTTACGTATGTTACAGCATGCGCTTACGTAATATGTTCCGAAACGCCACACATAAATAGTGGATTATTGCTGGGCTCATACCACTGGTTCTACTGATGATAGGAAGGTAACCCTTAGGCTAGGAGCCATTTCTGCGCGCAATGGAAGAACGTCTTTCCGTAAGTATCTTATAGTAGAGACTAAGATTGAGGATATTACACACTTTCTCCAGCTTAGGCAAATGGAGAAAATAGGCTGGTTGTTTTTTCATTGTAAGTGGTCTACAGTGCGCCATAAGGGGCTTGTGGAAGCGCCGGGTAGTTTATGGCGATTCCTGAGAAAAAACCGACCTTGGATTCCAAGACGGCTATGCATAGAAAATGGCTGTAAATTTTGCGATGTATTCCTAAGATCTCGAACAGCCTTGAAAATTTTCTTGATAACTTTATCTGTTTGCTAGATACAGGGATTCGAACTTACGTTGCTTGTACACGTAAAATCCGGTATGAGGCGAAAGCATAGTTTATAAAGTGACGTGTGGTGAAATTATCTTCAAATAAGTATATTACTTTCTGAGTTGCTTCCTCTTTCTTTCGTTTTGCTCAAGGAAGTTGTGATTTTTCTAATAATTCAGAACATGTTTCTAAGGCCGTGGTTAAAAACACCATCGTACTTTCTGCATATGCCGAGCTTTCATCTCAGTGAGGGCATCTTTAATCGCAAGTCACGTGAGCTCACAATAAATAAAGCGAAATAAAATCTGACGGCCAACAAAACAGTAGAATCGAATGCACGGTCTTACTCAACAAAACTTGCTGACAATGCAGACGAAGCAGATCCCTATAAGCATTGCTTTTGTGTTGAAGTAAAAGGTAGGAGGAGAAGGTTCAAATGGTTCAAATGGCTCTGAGCACTATGGGACTTAACTTCTGACGTCATCAGTCCCCTAGAACTTAGAACTACTTAAACCTAACTAACCTAAGGACATCACACACACCCATGCCCGAGGCAATATTCGAACCTGCGACCGTAGCGGTCTCGCGGTTCCAGACTGTAGCGCCTAGAACCGCTCGGCTACTCCGGCCGGCGGAGGAGATGGTAATGGCTATACATACAATGAGAAGCAAAAGTTTAGCTTCTTCCTTTTACTTGCAAGTAAATGCTCTTGATGTCTGTCTTCTAAGCTTCTGCTTCAGTTTTATTCATAAGCGCCAGTCTGCTAGCTAAACGCATTTCTACGCTACAAGGCTAATTCCATAACGACCACACACATTTGCTTACACTGGTACGCTGACGTCGCAGGCGAAACAAGTACTTCGCGACAAACATATAAAGGTAGGATCTACCCGTTTTGAACTCAACTCTTGTTTACGCTTGATTAGTCTCTTAATTATTATCGAACCCAATCTAACGTTATTTCGTTAAACAATGAAGTTCGACCGTAGTTAATGTCGTAGTTATTAGTGAATTCAGACTCACGATATTTCGCAAAACAATAAAGCTGGATCGATGAGCGTACAGACGTTTTCGCGTCGAAAATTCAAATTTTCTCACAGTCTACTCAGTAAACAACGAGAAGATCAGCATACGTGCGACAATGCCGCATGACCCATCTCCCTACGGTCCACTGGTCTCGCAGCCGTGCACACGTAGACGTCAGCACCTCCTAGCGGCCAGCAGCGGCACCCGAAGCTCGTGACACTGCGCGGTCTCGGCAGCTGCTGCCCCGTCGCGGCCACTGCAACTAACTATTCATGACGTCTGAATTCTGCAAGACGCTCTATAGCGCCGTTTCAAATTCACGAGTCATTTCCATGTCTTCAGAACAGGGACTAGAGTCGTCGGTGGTCGATTAGCTGGTTGATTACTCATGAATACTTCTGATTATTTCCTTATTAGCACGCTTTGAGAGACAACACGGCAAGGAAAACTTGACTATAGCTACAAGACCTTTGACTATAGACACAAGATCTTCGACGTAAGTGCAAGACTCTTATTTGGTTGGATAAGTATTTAAAACGCCATCATTATGACAGAGCCAACATTTCACGGGTGCTGAAGGCGAAACAGCTTCCCATAAGAGTCGGGCCCACATTGTGGGTGGTATCATCCTAGCCACTACTGTCCGGATCGCAGTGCTAGTCAGCCTGAAACTCTACGAAGCTCTGCAATGGCACTGTGCTCTTCTGCGGCAGAGTATGCATGTACCGTTTGCTGTATTTCAACAAATACCAAACCTGTAGACACAGCTTTCAACGACACCTGCTCGATCGTAACAGGCTTTGCCACCTTGGAGAAATAACACAACCTCCTGTTCGAAGAGAAATAGCTGCGAATGAGGAAAGAAAAAAGTGGAGCAGGAAAGAACATATCCTTTGTACCGGCACGAACAGCACCCGCAACATCGACGTCACTTGGAACCGCCTCTGAGAAAGCTAGGTTGCAACTATAGAGGACTAAGACCTACCTTCCCTATGGCTGGAAAAGAGTTTCAGAAACTCTAACTCCTGGATGTGATGAGAAATGATTTGGAAGTCCCTGAATAGACTGAGACCTGGAGTTGACAGACCAAAGGTTAGTTTGGCAAACTGGGGCTACGCTGATCAAGATGATATTCAGTGTGACAGTGGAGGAGACCAGACGGTTCACTACAAGCTTCCATGCCGACTGTGTCCCGCTTTCTGCACAGAAGACGAACTTTATCAAGAAGCAGAAAATGTATTATAAGTGGCCACAAATCGTCAAAGTTACAAGCGCAGATTCCTGCCACTAGATTACTCCTTCGGCAGCAAACATGACTCTTTACGCTGACGGACCATAGGCGGAACGTGTTGCACTGTTGTTTGTAGTTCAGTGACACTGTCTGACTGCCACGATCGCCAGTAGAGAAGACGGAGCTAGCTCCGACTCTGAAGGGAGATATTTCGTATGCATTCGACGCTCTGTTGCCTCGGTGGATGGCAATTTTTGGTTCAAATGGCTCTGAGCACTATGGGACTTAACATCTATGGTCATCAGTCCCCTAGAACTACTTAAACCTAACTAACCTAAGGACACCACAAAACACCAAGTCATCACGAGGCAATTTTTGGACACAGCTTTCCATACGCAGTTTTTTTTTTTCTCCTGGAATCCTCTAAAATCTTCGATGATTTCCGGTATTTAGGAGAAATATGTGTCCGAAATCGCAATCCACCAAGGCAACAGAACGTCACATTCGTAGCAGACAAGGCCTGTCTATGTAGTGATTAGCTCTATCTTCTGCACTGGCGATCGTAGCGATCAGTCAGCATCACTGAATAACAACCAACATTGCGAGATGTTCCGCCTATTGTCCGTTAAGCGTACAAACTCACATTTGGTGCAAAGGACTGGCGTAGTGGCAGGCGGTGGAACTTAGATGATGTTTCCAGACACGGGTTCGTATCCTATACTTGTTCCTTAAGAAGCCCTGTACAACACCTCGAAGTTTGTTGCAACATTTCTGGGATATCCTGTATATTCCTTCCACCCTTAAGTTTTCCCTTTTTTGCGTAGCACTGGATTTCCGTCTGAGGTGGGGTGGTGTAACATTAAGATGCGCATGAATGAAACGGAAAAGGGTCCTCAAAGACCCCCCCCCTCTCACCGCTACACTGTTCAGGCAACAATACTCAACTCACACCACTTAACTGAATACATTACAAATGTATCTGGATGAAACTACTGCATAGTTTCTGCCTTGCAGCTGCTCTAGTACCTGAAGGCAGGCAGACACCGTCTTAGGAGTGTCGAAAGAGTTGCCTAAACCACAGGCGCTAGAGCGGCCACGAGGCTTATTGCATGTCAACGATTCAGTTAGGTAACAAAGGTGCGTGGGAGCTACCTAGGATGTTGCCGAAGTGGAGAGTCTTAAGGGGACCCTTTGCGTTTTATTCACTCACATCTTATTTTTGCACCGCCCTATAACCATGACAGAGGAGGGGGCGAAAAAGTAGGTATTAAATGCATGTGTTCTTTCCTGCCACGGGTAGCGTTCGAGGTTTGAACTGTCCCTAGTGATTCCATCCTGTAGACAAGAAAAAGAATTGCTGTCGCGCTGCCCCCCCCCCCCCCCACCCCCCGAGGGACGAGACCATGTTTAATGGGGATGCCGTGCAGCCCCACCATGTCCTTAGAGAAGGGTAGGACCACCCGAGAGTATCACCAGTGTCAAAGATTGTTAGGAACGTCTTCCCGTTGCCCATCGCACACCGAACTTTCGTTATAGACCGCGAAATGCGTGAGAGTCAACGCTCTAGGGAAAGGACTGGTTTCATTGATGCCTTTTATGCCAACCACTGAAACCTTTACGTGCCGATTCTGTGCGGCGGGCCGGCCAGAGTGGTCGAGTGGTTCTAGGCGCTACAGTCTGGAACCACGCGACCGCTACGGTCGCAGGTTCGAATCTTGCCTCGGGCATGGATGTGTGTGATGTCCTTAGGTTATTTAGGTTTAAGTAGTTCTAAGTTCTAGGGGACTGATGACGCCAGAAGTTAAGTCCCGTAGTGCTCAGAGCCATGTGAACAATTTTTTTCTGAGCGGCGGTGTGTGTGAAATATTTTCCTCGGCCACTCTTAAGAAAACGCGTGATTTCAACCCTGGACGTCGCATTTCTAACCTACATCATAGACGTCAAATAAGGGATCAAATGTGGGTAAGAGGTGCTGTGACGACGTTTCCATCGTGTGACACTTTCATGGTGGCGTTGGGCAGAATTGTGGTGAAGTTTGGTGTCAGTGTCACATCATTAATACACCTTAAAACAAACATTAACTTCTGAGCTGTGGCTTTTTTCGTCACGTGTCGAAAATTTTCTGACTGAAGCGTTGTCGAGCGCGATGGTGATGTCACCTCGTTTTTGCAACATTAGAGAGTAAATGTTATACGTACCTTTGAGCCAAATTACAAACTTATGCGTCGCAATGGGTGGGAATTATGGGGTTTCAAAAAAAGTGATCCTATTATTCTGTTACGTAGTGAATGTGCAATTGTTTTTGTAACAACTGAAGTTCAACAACGCTGATAACAATTTTTACTGGTAAATGTTTCAGTGGTAAGCAAGCATTGAGATGAAAATGTTTCTATTATGGGCGTTTTGTACGCGTATTTCATGTATGTGTGTTTTGCGTATTGACAGTATTTTCTTCACATTTGACATTATTAGTTGCAGTGTTTGCCAGCCTCGTGAAGTGGGAATGGTTCCAGGTATAAACATCCAACGCTGCTAACTCACACCTGACGCAACAGATGTTCGGCGTGTGAGAGAAACCCATTCACGTGTTTAGTGATCTGCTGCAAGCAGTATTGGGCAAGTTTTCTACTACGACATTACGTTACTCAAGGAGAATGAGAAAGTATACAGTAAAATAAAGTATCTCCTGTGGAAGGACCTGCCCCATAAGAGCTGTCAATGTTACAATGGTAGCTGCTGATGGGACTTTTGGCCCGTGCAAGTCTCTTTATAACTGCTGCAACCTACATCCATTTGGACCTGCTTGATGTGTCCTCCTTCCCCCGCCCCTCCTCCCCCCTCTCCACACACTCCCCCCCCCCCCTTCATTACCGAATAGACGATTCCTTGATGTCTCACGACATTTCCTAACAACTGATTCTTTTGTGTCATAATGTTGTGTTATAAATTTCTTTCTTTCTGGATTTTATTTAGTACCTCTACAATATCTACTGGACCTACCCATCTAATCTTTACAATTCTTCTCTAACTCAACAATCAAAAAGCCTCTGTTCTCTCCTTGCCTGAACTGTTCATCGTTCACTTTTCACTTCCGTATCAGGCTACAACCTACAAAAACATCTTCAGGCATGTCTTCATGACGCTTAAACAGATATTAGAGGTTATTTCCCTACGGCTGGGAGCGAGCTTAGCGGAAAAGAGGTGAAATGAAATGAAATGAGCGTGTGACATTATTGGCAGGGAGACACATCTGGTGTCGTTCGGCTCCCTGGTGCGAGCATTTTTATTTGACGCCACTTCGACTTGCGTGTCAATGATGATGAAATGACTATGATGACAACACAACACGCAGTCCCCGAGCGGATAAAATCTTCCACCCGGTCGGGAATCGAACACGAACCATCAGCATGGTAGTCAGTCTCCCACACCACTTTCTTTTTCATGCAGATGTACAAGCATTTCATTATATTACCGTTCACATGTAATGCTTATGAAATAATATCACTAGTCTTGAAAAAATATAAATTAAAAAGATTGGGACTCTATCCAGCGATCCATCAATTATGGTGCTTTTTTCTTTTTAAAAAATCACAAAATAATCAAAAATAGTAAATTTAAATATTTCAATATTAGTAAAAGGGTAGCTAGGTTAAGGTTTTTTTTGTAAATACCCCTTACATTGTTTTTAATACAAAGAAGAGAAAAGAGAAGTGACAATGCTCGCCACGACCCGGAGTCAAAAGAAAGTAATCATCTTCATCACAATCTCAGCAGCACGCGGTGCTGCGTCATTAATCTCAGGTCCAGATACCTTAACCATCCCCGCCACTGGGGCGACATCTCTATTTTGGGTGCCAACCGTTTATTGGAACATTATTACCATCATTCGTATAACCCGGAAAAAAAATCCAATCACATCTGCAGCAAAAAGGAGGGGTGGGGCGGGAAGGGGGAGGCAATCGTCTTCCCAATGTGCAATATGCCAGTGTAAATTATCGTCCATAAACATTAGGTCGAACGAGAAGTCTGATCCCTGGGACGCCCCAGCTACAGGGCGGATTGTCAAATACGATTCCTAAATAGGTGACAAAGCAAGTTTTGTATTTAATATGACAACGCATGAGCTCCTATTGTAGGTATATTCAATAATCCATCCCTCGGAAACATGTATTACGTCTCGTGCCCAGCGACCCAGTTGACCGCATACGTCTTATGTTTTGGAAAAGAATGTCGTGACCGGTAAAAAAATGTGCATCCGATGTGATCTCTGTATCGATGTGCACTGAAGAAGGTCAATATTCGACGTGTCAGCATTCAAAAGTCCCTCGCAGCACCGCACACTAAGCCATGTTCTTCCATGTCCAGCAGTCAGCAAGTTATGCAAAGGTGGAAATCAACCACATGAATGGTTTACGACCAGTTCCGTATCATAATTTTAAGGTCGATGATGATATACCAAGTCGATAGCGCTGCCGACAGTAGTGATGTATCCATTACGTACTAGATATGCTGCCAAGCTCTCGCCGGATGTTTGACTTCCATGACGTTGCGTTTTGATGACCTATCAAGCAGCGATAGATTTCCTGAGTCGTGGTTGTTCTTGTGGAAGATTCTTCCGGATGAACATAACTGCAATCAACAAAAAATAAGGCTATGTGTGCAGGAGAATTCAAGATGTTGCCCACGGCTCTCGGGGGTTCGAACGGCGGCGGAAGAAGTTCTACACTACGTGATCAAAAGAATCCGGACACCCCCGTATTAGGTGCATTGTGCTCCCACCTCATCTACACCTACATCTACGTGATTACTCTGCTATTCACAATAAAGTGCCTCGCAGAGGGTTCAATGAACCACCTTCATGCTGTCTCTCTACCGTTCCACTCTCGAAAACGAGCACTTAAATGTTTCTGTGCGAGCCCTGATTTCTCTCATTTTATCGTGATGAACATTTCTCCCTATGCAGGTGGGTGCTAACAGAATGTTTTCGCAATCGGAGGAGAAAACTGGTGATTGAAATTTCATGAGTAGATACCGTCGCAACGAAAAACGCATTTGTTTTTATGATTGCCAGTTCAATTCACGTATCATTCCAGCTCACGTATCATGTCTGTGACACTATCTCCCCTATTACGAGACGGGAAGCCCTTCTTTGTACTTTATCGATTTCATTCGTCAGTCCCACCTGATGAGGATCCCACACCGCGCAGCAGTGCTCCAGAACAGGGCGGACAAGGGTCGTGTAAGCAGTCTCTTTAGTAGACCTGTTATACCTTCTAAGTGTTCTGCCAACGAATCGCGGTCTTTGGTTTGCTCTACCCACAATATTATCTATGTGATCGTTCCAATTTAGGTTATTTGTAATGTCGATCCATAAGTATTTAGCTGAATTTACAGCCTTCAGATTTGTGTGACTTATCGTGTAGTCGAAGTTTAGCTGATTTCTTTTAGTGCTCATGCGAATAACTTCACATTTTTCTTTATTCAGGGTCAATTACCACTTTTCTCAACATACAGATATCTTATCTAAATCATTTTTCAAGTCGTTTTGATCATTTGATGACTTTACAAGACGGTAAATGACAGCATCATTTGCAATCAATCTAAGACGGCTACTCACATAGTCTCCTATGTCGTTAATACAGGCCAGGAACAATAGAGGGCCTACAACACTTCCTTGGGGAACGCCGGTTATTACTTCTGTTTTACACGATTACTTTCCGTCTATTACTACGAACTGTGACCTTTCTGACAGGAAATCGCAAATCCAGTCGCACAACTGAGGCGATACTCCGCAGGCACGCAGTTTGGTCAGAAGACGGTTGTGAGGAACGGCGTCAAAAGCCTTCTGGAAATCTAAAAATATGGAATCAATTTGACATCCCCTGTCGGTAGCACTTATTACTTCATGAGTATAAAGAGCTAGTTGTGTTTCACAAGAACGATATTTTCTGAATCCTTGCTTACTGTGTGTTAATAAATCGTTCTCTTCGAGGTACTTCACAATGTTCGAACACAGTGTAAGTTCCAAAACCCTACTCAAATCGACGTTAGTGATATAGGCCTGTAATTCAGCGGATTACTCCTATTTCCATTTTTGGGTATTGGTGTGACTTGAGCAATTTTCCAGTCTTTGGGTACGGATCTTTCTGTGAGCGAGTGGTTGTATATAATTGCTAAATATGGAGCTATTTTATCAGCATACTCTGAGAGGAATCTGACTGGTATACAATCTGGACCGGAGGCCTTGCCTTTATTAAGTGATTTAAGCTGCTTTGTTACACCGAGGATATCTACTTCTATGTTTCTTATCTTGGCAGTAATTCTTGATTGGAATTCAGGAATATTTACTTCGTCTTCTTTGGTGAAGGAGTTTAGGAAAACCGTGTTTAATAACTCTGCTTTAGTGGCACTGTCATCAGTGACTTCACCGTTGTTATCGCGCAGTGAAGGTTCAAAAATGGCCCTGAGCATTATGGGACTCAACTGCTGTGGTCATTAGTCCCCTAGAACTTAGAACTACTTAAACCTAACTAACCTAAGGACATCACACACATCCATGCCCGAGACAGGATTCGAACCTGCGACCGTAGCAGTCTCACGGTTCCGGACTGCGCGCCTAGAACCGCGAGACCACCGCGGCCGGCGCAGTGAAGGTAATAACTGCGTCTAGCCACTGGTATGCTTTATATATGACCAGAATCTCTTTGGATTTTCTGCCAGATTTCGAGACAGAATTTCGTTGTGGAAATTATTAAAAGCATCCCACATTGAAGTACGCGCTATATTTTGAACTTCTGTACAACTTTGCCAAACTCGGGGATTTTACATTCCTTTAAATTTGGTATGCTTTTTTTGTTGCTTCTGCAACAACGATCTGACGCGTTTTCTGTACCATGGGGGATCAGTACCACGACTTATTAATTAATGTGGTATATATCTTTCAATTGCTGTCGATACTATCTCTTTGAAAACATTGCACGTCTTTTCTACAGTTACATGATCAGATCGGAATAAGTGAAGACTGTCTCTTAAAAAGGCGTTAAGAGCATTTTTATCAGACTTTTTAAATAGATATACTTTGCGTTTCTTTTTGATGGTTGTAGGTGCCTTGTGGTCACTAATCGCTGTATTCGTCACAATAGTCACTATTTGTCCAGGATTATTTGTTACTAAAAGGTCAAGTATGCTTTTTCAACTATTTACGCTTCGAGTGAGCTCATGAACTAATTGTTCAAAATAATTTTCTGAGAAAGCATTCAGTACAATTTCGGATGACGTTATATGCCTGCCGCCGGTTTTAAACGTATAATTTTTCCAGCATATCGAGAGTAGATTGAAGTCACCACCAACTTTAATTGTATGAGGGGGGTACCTATTTGAAACGAGACTCAAGTTTTCTTTGAACTATTCAGCAACTATATCTTCTGAGTTAGGAGGTCGATGAAACGATCCAATTAATAGTTTAGACCGATTGTCAGGTATAAACTCTACACATACTATTTCACACGTACTATCTGCTTCAATTTCGCTACAAGGCAAACTACCTCTCACAGCAATAAATACTCCACCACCAACTGTGTTTAATCTATCCTTTCTGGACACTGTGAGATCGATTGAAAAAATTTCGGCTGAACTTATTTTCGGCTTTAGCCAGCTCTCTGTACCTACAACTATTTGAGCTTCAGTGCTTTCTATTAGGGCTTGGAGCTCTGGTTCTTTCCCAACACAGCTACGGCAATTTACAACTACACACGAAGAAAGAAAATATGTTATGTGGACACGTGTCCGGAAACGCTTACGTTCCATGTTAGAGCTCGTTTTATTACTTCTCTTCAAATCACATTAATCATGGAATGGAAACACACAGCAACAGAACTTACCAGCGTGACTTCAAACACTTTGTTACAGCAAATGTTGAAAATGTCCTCCGTTAGCGAGGATACATGCATCCACCCTCCGTCGCATGGAATCCCTGATTCACTGATGCAGCCCTGGAGAATGGCGTATTGTATCACAGCCGTCCACAATACGAGCACCAAGTGTCTCTACATTTGGTACCGCGGTTGCGTAGACAAGAGCTTTCAAATGCCCCCATAAATGAAAGTCAAGAGAGTTGAGGTCGGGAGAGCGTGGAGGCCATGGAATTGGTCCGCCTCTACCAATCCATAGGTCACCGAATCTACTGTTGAGAAGCGTACGAATACTTCGACTGAACTGTGCAGGAGCTCCATCGTGCATGAACCACATGTTTGTCGTACTTGTAAAGGCACATGTTCTAGCAGCACAGGTGGAGTACCCCAGTCGCGAGTCATAGGCTGGAATGTTCCGTGCTCCCTAAGACGCGCCGATCAATTGCTTCGAACGTCTTCCTGTCGGGACAACTTCATTCTGGAAATCTGTCTCGATACAAACGTACAGCGACACGGTTATTGCCCCGTGCTAATCCATACATCAAATGGGTATCTGACAACTCCGCATTTGTAAACATTGCACTAACTGCAAAACCATGTTCGTGATGAACATTAACCTGTTGATGCTACGTACTGATGTGCTTGATGCTAGTACTGTAGAGCAATGAGTCGCATGTCAACACAAGCTTCGAAGTCAACATTACCTTCCTTCAATTGGGCCAACTGGCGGTGAATCGAAGAAGTACAGTACATACTGACGAAACTAAAATGAGCTCTAACATGGAAATTAAGCGTTTCCGGACACATGTCCACATAACATCTTTTCTTTATTTGTGTGTGAGGAATGTTTCCTGAAAGTTTGGCCGTTCCGTTTTATAGCACCCTGTACACTGGCTTCCTTCCCCTCCTTTGCATCCATGTTCGTAAGGGGTCCCATTACGCGCCCAACTACCCACCCTCTGTGAATGCTCATACCTTGCGGGCCGAGAAGCTTTCTCTGGAACAAGTTGGACGACTGCATCCGGCTCAGAGACATCGTCAGCAACAGATAACGCCCGAAACCTGTTCGTCAAACGAACCGTGGAGGCCATACGATCGGCCCCTCAGAAAGTTTTTCGCTGTCTGCCAGACTTTGGAATGATCTCCCGCTCGAACACGGATGAGGGTTCAACCTCAGTGCAGGCAGTACTAGGGGTGGTCACAGAAGTGGACCGATCGGAGGACACGTGGGACGCGTTCGATCCCCCACAGCCTCAAGCTGTGTGACTGAAGCCAACGCAGCCTGGAGCAGTGAGAAAAGGGTCGCCAACTCAGCTCGCATCTGTACACAACAATCACAGTTCCTGTCCATTTCTGCAGTCGCTCCTGTTTGAAGCTCATAAAAATATGCAACAAACGGTGTACTCGCCTTATTAGCAGCGTGAAATCACTCTCTCACTGACGGTCTAACCAACACTGAGCTGTTCTAACCAAACAAAACAAAACCCTGTAGGGTGTGAGGGTCTGTTACTGAAATAAGAGGTTGTGCCTAGTAAGCACTCGAACATGCAAGAAATCACAAAAATAAACTAGTAACTACACAGATGACTGAAAATAAGTCGCTCCTGTCGGAAGCTCGTAATAATATGTAACAAGCGAACGGTGTACTCGCCTTGTTATTAGCAGGAATTGGCGGTGGGCTCTCGCTGACGGTCTAACCTACTGCCAGGTACTCCGTATCAGCGACCTCAGTAGTCATTAGAAACAGTGAAAAGCGGAATGGGGCCCTTCGCTGAACTCACGGACTTCGAATTTAGTCACATGACTTGGTGTCACTTGTGTCATACGTCTGTACGTGAGATTTCCACCCTCCTAAACATCCCTAGGTCCACTGTTTCCGATGTGATAGTGAAGCTGAAACGTGAAAGGACACGTACAGCACAAAAATGTACAAGCCGACCTCGTCTGTTGACTGACAGTGACCGCCGACAGTGGGGAGTAATGTGTAATAAGCAGACATTTATCCAGACCATCACACAGGAATTCCAAACTGCATCAGGATGAGGAGGTGAGAAAACTTGGATTTCATAGTCGAGCAAGCTGTCCACAAGCCACACATCACGCCAGTAAATGCCAGACAACGTCTCGCTTGGTGTAAGGAACGTAAACATTGGACGACTGAACAGTGGAAAAACGCTGTGTAGAATGACGAATCACAGTAGACAGTATGGCGATCCGATGGTAGGGTGTGGATATGGCGAATGCCCGGTGAACGTCATGTGCCAGTGTTTGTAGTGCCAACAGTAAAATACGTAGGTGGTGGTGTTATGGTGTGGTCGTGGTTTTCATAGAGGGGACTTGCTCCCCTTGTTGTTTCGCGAAGCACTATCACAGCACAGGCCTACAGTGTTGTTTTAAGCACCTTCATGCTTCCCACTGCTGAAGAGTAATTCGCGGATGGCGATTGCATCTTTCAACACGATCGAGCACTTAGTCATAATGCACGGCCTGTGGCGGAGTGGTTACAGGACAATAACATCCCTGTAATGGACTGGCCTGCACAGAATCCTGACCTGACCTGAATCCTGTAGAACACCTTTGGCATGTTTTGGAACTCCAACTTCATCCCAGGCCTCACCGACAGACATCGACCTCTCTCCTCAGCGCAGCACTGCGTGAAGAATAGGCTGTCATTCCCCAAGAAACTTTCCAGCGCCTGATTGAACGTATGCCTGCGAGAGTGGAAGATGTCATCAAGGCTAAGGATGTGCTAACTCCATATTGAATTCCAGGATTACCGATGGAGGGCGTCACGAACTTGTAAGTCATTTTCAGCCAGGTGTCTGGATACATTTGATCACATAGTTTAAAAGAGCTGATGGTTCTGCTACTGCGAATTCCGAATTATTGGTTACAGATAAAGCAACAATACTTTGACGCGCACGTTCGTTAGGTTGACGCCGTTGTTCTGGAACGGCAGAGTTAACGTGTTATACTTGATCTTATACAACACTACATTACTGACATAGCCAAAAACAGCCATGACACGGTTCACGATATCCTTAGTTATCAGTAGGAACTGTGCCGAATGTGACAGTCGTGGCGCGCGGTGAAAGTTAGTGTACGCTAACACGCCGCCGCTGACCGCCACAGAAAACGACTAAATGTGATTCCTGGGTATCGCAGCGTTTCCATAGTCCGAAACGGCCTAGGCACGTCTTCCAGACCACCTCCAATGTATAGTATTCTGGACTTCGTCATATTAACGACACTACGTACCGAGATCCCGTAAATATTATTGAGATGCCGGAAGCCAGACGCACTTTATGTTCTGAACGAGCGAGGAATATCAGGTCTTCAGCGAAGCCTTGATTGAGAATTTCCAGTTCACTGAAAATTTTTTGCAGAAACACAACATGTTGAGTGATAACTTTTACGGATCAGTATCTCAAGTGGTTCTGTGATAACAGGTAAGGGCCCATGTTGCATTACCGTTTCAGGGCCCAGTGTAGGCTCCACTGGCTGCGTTGCAGGAAGTGACTCTGGGGTGCAGATGCATTCTTTGAGACACTGTAGATCTGGTCTGTGTCGTATGCGTGGACCATTACGTACGTGCTCTCTTCCCTGTAGGCCACTGCGAATCATACCATTCTCCTTGTGCTTCTCTGACAACATCAGTCCACACAACAGCATTGAAGCTAGGCAGGAGTTCAAATGGTTCAAATGGCTCTGAGCACTATGGGATTTAACTTCTGAGGTCATCAGTCCCCTGGAACTTAGAACTACTTAAACCTAACTAACCTAAGGATATCACACACATCCATCCCGAGGCAGGATTCGAACCTGCGACCGTAGCGGTCGCGCGGTTCCAGACTGTAGCGCCTAGAACCGCTCTAGGCATGAGTCCAAGAGAGACTAGAAATGTGTATATATGTAGTCTCACAGCTATCGAGTGGTTTACATCTATAGCAATCCGGTTGTAGAGCAGAGAGGAGCTCAAAAGTAACAGCATAACAGTATCAGGAGTTCGTTGCCAATACACATCGTTTGATTTAGTGGTTTCCTTTCGTGCTTTCAAGTATTAGTGGTCGGTAGCTGTCTGTAGCCCTATTTTCAATAGCTTTATTTTGTTTTTGTCGTGTAGTTTGCACATTGTGCGAGGTTTGACGGTGAGTGAGATGGGTTCACATTGGAGATTTTCATGCTGGGTTCTATTTTTCTTCTTTATATTTTGCACGCATCGCAATATTAGTAGCGCAAAAGTCGGTTAATTTATTATCTTGTTGTGGTGCGTCTGTTGTTTTCGAGGTAATACCTTACTGAGTGATTAGTAATTTTTTCACCATTTTATGCAACTTTTTCGCAGCAGGAAATGGACAGAGACTGTTCTTGTTTCTGCACGGAAATAAGGTAAATTGGTCACTGTACTGGAACAGCTAGAAGCTGCGATGGTCACAGTAGACAAGATTTAGTCTGCATCACTAACCAACAACCACGAGAGGTCACCAGTGACGCGAGAATGGTGCGCTCACGTGTCTCCGGATGGAGGGAAAATGTGTGAACAGACAAAGATAGATAGAAACTGGGAACGGTTGACATGACTGTCCCCTTACGCCTTAGCAACAGGTAGGCTAGAAGATTCTGCCATGTTTTGTCTGTTTGGCCAGTGGACGATTTTCCTGCCATGTCTGGAGAAACACAGTGGTAAATGGCAGGCAGGTAGGGAAACAACGCCAGAGTGCACTCGCTATCTCTCGTCCGAGACGTGGAGAAGTCCCAGAAGGCAGTTAATGAACGAACAACGTGCACCCGATTGTAAATCGTAGGCTCATAACAGCAAGGATGTCACTTTTTGCTTGTGCTCTAATGCCATCCTCGGCTCCATTAGACTTTTGACTGGACTGGTGAAAACAGCTAACACCAGATGCGGGATGCAAGAACTGCTAACTATCTGCAGTTCGTCTCGCTACAGAATGCTTCGGCTTGTAGTTGGTTCTCTTAAGTGTCCAGGTGGCACAGAATTGTTTAAATATTCTCAAGAACTGTCTAGTACTTCGAAGGAAACTAAATTTCATCACTAGTATCAAGAAGTGAGTTTTCTCAATCGCCATTTGAGCTTCCAGTACTGCGAATTAGTACTTAACGGACTTATTAGACTTGTCACATAAATGTCATTGAAGAAGAGTCATTTCGAATTCCAAGCAGACCCTGATTTTCAGCAGAAATGATAGTGGCTGTTGATGAGAAATCGTCATAGTGACCAAGCACACGGAGGGAAATTAAAATGTTCTTGCGCTTCTATAATAGAAAGTCATATTGGTTTTCATTATGTTTTGTTTACCTACCATGATGCATTAATCTTTCCACTGTTTAAACAACAAACAAATCACTACAGGAACCGATGTTCGAACTATAATAACTCTGTTGCGTCCAGAAGAGAAAGACAGAATCATTTGTAGTACTCACGACCCTCAGAAAAAGGGTCAAAATGATTTGAAACTCAGAGAATGAGTAAAAGAGTACACCAACAATAAGTGATTAAAACTAAAGACAAATGGCGTCAATCCTACCTTGTTGACCTGCAAGGTCAGTTCAAGGACACACTGACAAGTCAGTCTACAAAACAGTAGATAAACGAGAGTCATAGCTGCTAGTAGAGTTATGCTCTATCAAACTGTTTTAATACACTAGATAAATGAAATAGTAAATGGCAGGATTATCGGCAGTATTGGTACAACTGGTAAGGAAAGAGACGTAAATGAATGTGTAAGAAAGAAATGGGATCTGACAACTTTTCTTTGTTTTACGTTAGCTCTGCTGTTTGTTTTGCACATAATTAGTACCGCACGTCATTCAGTGTTAGTCTGTTGTGTATTTTTAACCATTACAGAGCATAAGTTGTATTTCATAAGTAACAAAAATTAATTGCTCATGTAACATCGACACTTTCTTGTAACCAAAGCATTACTTTTGATGCAAGTACAGTATACAAGCACAAACACAGGACATAGATATAATTATTGTTGTTAGTTTGTAATCAAGGAATTCTTCTCGATCGTGATCAAAGGCAAAAGGTTCCTGCTATTTTTGATAATTGCGAAAGCTGCTTATGAATAACAGAACAATCTATTTCATAATTATAACAAATAAGCCCTCGGTCACTAATATTAAGTCAAAATTCGCCAGGTTTCGACGCTACTATGAGCGTCGTCTTCAGAATTAGACTAACTGTTCTAATACATATTAGGTATATAATACATTAATAAAATTAAAGTTTGTACTGACTGGAAAAAGATGCAGTACTTACAAGTCACATATTAAAAAAAAAGATCTAAGCCGGAACGGCGACGTCATGAATAATTGTAAGTGAGATGGCGAGCGGCTAAGGGCTGCTCGTACTGTGAACAAGGGTTGCAACAAGACTGAGGTGCCCATGTTAGAAAGTGTGGGCAAGTAAACATGGTGTTGCTACGAGCGCCATCTAGTAGCCGCAGAAACAACTAGACTACTGTACATTCCAAATTAGACACATGAAATTGTGATGCAGCTTATTCAGACATAACGTAACCACTAATAATAATAGAATGAAGTTACATATTTATCTGCTTTAAATAGAGATACATTTTGTAACGTAAAAACGTTAGTTAAGACATACAAGAAAACAGCAAAGATGTGACATGAAAACAACATTTCGGTAAACTGCATGAGGAAATCTGAGTCAAAGATCAAGCAATGGCTTTATACAGTCGAAAAAGTTTTCATTTCGTAGCTGCAGCTGTTCGTTGAGAATGAGGCCATCATGACGTGAGAGATGTTTGAATATATCCTCTAAGACATCTATGCAGAATATTGTTATCGACTATGGCTTTGGGCACGTTTCCAGTAATTAAGAGACGAATTTAGGGGACTGGTGCCGTTCTTTCTCAAAAGATGTTCTTTATATCTGATGGTGAAAGCACGTCCAGTTTGCCCTATATAATAGGAGGAGCAGGTATCGCAGATGATATTATAAACGCCAGAACTTTCTGCAGGGGAGCGAATGGATTTCAAATTATCAATGAAGTTTCTCTTTAGATTATTATTAGTATTTGTTGCGAAGCATGCGCTGAATCTGATAGGAAATTTCTATGAAAGGAATAGAAAAACTTTTTTTTGGGGTTAATTTCAGTGCATGAGGTGTTGAGCGTGGTAGTTCTTGCAGTTTTCTTTTTTAGGATATCGTCCACTATGTTAGGCGTATATTCATTATTGACTGCTATGGTTTTAAGTAAATTAATCTCGTCATTAAAATTTTCTGTTGAAAGTTGCATGGAGGTGGCTCGGATGTAACTTCATCCTATTATTATTAGTGCTTACGTTATGCCTGAATAAGCTGCATCACAATTTCATGTGTCTAATTTGGAATGTACAGTAGCCTAGTTGTTTCTGCGGCTACTAGATGGCGCTCGTAGCAACACGATGTTTACTTGCCCACACTTTCTAACGTGGGCACCTCAGTCTTGTTGCAACCCTTGTTCACAGTACGAGCAGCCCTTAGCGGCTCGCCATCTCACTTACAATTATTCATGACGTCGCCGTTCCGGCTTAGATCTTTTTTAAAATATGTGACTTGTAAGTAGTGCATCTTTTTCCAGTCAGTACAAACTTTAATTTTATTAATGTATTATATACCTAATAAAATTATAAAATTAAAGTTTGAACTGACTGGAAGGGACTGGGAGAAGATGCAGTACTTACATGTCACATACTGTATGTATTATATACCTACCCTCAGGGGGTCACACCTAGTGATACGTGGCTGGCGACCACGGGGCCCCGAGCTGAGTCCTGGCATTGCTTCCACTTACTTGTGCCAGGCTCCTCACTTTCATCTTTCCTATCTGGCCACCCTCGGGCAGCCCTTGTTCGTTTCCGACCCTGACGCTATTAGGTTTCAAGGGCTAGGGGTCTCTTATTTTCCAACCTATACTTCTCATGCAGCGTCTGACCCGGAACGGGCGGCTGCAATAGGCGTCTGTATCCAATGTTAGGGGCGGCCTCCAGAACTGCCCTAGGCAACAGAATACCACCGCAGATTATCTACCCTGCATAATGCAGTCTCCATTTTATGCACAAAAATTGGCTTCCTCTCATGTTAAATCAGTGTTCGGAGGTAAAATAGTCCCCCATTCGGATCTCCGGGGGGGGGGGGGGGGGGGGCGGGGGGCGGGGGGGGGGGGGGCGGTGACTTGAAAGGAGGCAAAAAATCAAAACGTGAATTGGTACCTGGAATGTCAGAACTCTGCTACAAGCAGGGAAACTAGAAAACCTGAAAAGAGAGATGGAAAAGAATCATATTGACTTCGTAGGAGTTGCTGAGGTAAGATAGAATGGACATGGAGAGTTGCAGTCAGATGAATATGTATTCTACTACTCAGGAGGCGAAGTAAAAGTAATTAATGAAGTAGGAATGATTATAACAAAGGAATTGGTTAAATGTGTGGAATATTTAGACTATGCAAATGACCGGGGTATTGGAGTAAAGCTGAAAGGAGCACAAAAAGATTTACTGATTGTCCAGGTGTATATGTCAGCTTCAGAACATGATGACCAAATAGTAGAGGAAACGTACAATGTAATAGAGAGAATAATGGACAAAAATAAAAAATGCTACAAAATAGTAATGGGAGACTGGAACGCCATTGTGGGGAAAGGGAAAGAGGGAAACATAGTAGGCAGTCATGGTCTTGGAAAGAGAAATGACAGAGGTGAATGGTTAATTGACTTCTGCAGGGAAATGCAGCTGATAGCGGCAAACACGTGGTTCAAGAACCACAAGAGGAGGCTCTACACTTGGAAATGACCAGGGGATAAATACAGAAACCAAATCGATTTTGTACTGGTAGAAGAAAGATACAGGAATGGAATCAAGAAGGTGCACACATTACCAGGTGCAGATAAAATAGTGACCACAACTTACTTATGGCAAAAATAGAAATAAGAATAAAAAAACTGAAGAAGGCGACCATGATGAATAAGTGGGATTTAGAGAATATAAGATCCAATAAAGAACAAATTACAGAAATGCTGTCTCGGGACTTTCTAAACACATTACGAGACAAAGAAGGACCTGATAATGCCAACGAGTACTGAAATACACTCCTGGAAATTAAAATAAGAACACCGTGAATTCATTGTCCCAGGAAGGGGAAACTTTATTGACACATTCCTGGGGTCAGATACATCACATGATCACACTGACAGAACCACAGCCACATAGACACAGGCAACAGAGCATGCACAATGTCGGCACTAGTACAGTGTATATCCACCTTTCGCAGCAATGCAGGCTGCTATTCTCGCCATGGAGACGATCGTAGAGATGCTGGATGTAGTCCTGTGGAACGGCTTGCCATGCCATTTCCACCTGGCGCCTCAGTTGGACCAGCGATCGTGCTGGACGTGCAGACCGCGTGAGACGACGCTTCATCCAGTCCCAAACATGCTCAATGGGGGACAGATCCGGAGATCTTGCTGGCCAGGGTAGTTGACTTACACCTTCTAGAGCACATTGGGTGGCACGGGATACATGCGGACGTGCATTGTCCTGTTGGAACAGCAAGTTCCCTTGCCGGTCTAGGAATGGTAGAACGATGGGTTCGATGACGGTTTGGATGTACCGTGCACTATTCAGTGTCCCCTCGACGATCACCAGAGGTGTACGGCCAGTGTAGGAGATCGCTCCCCACACCATGATGCCGGGTGTTGGCCCTGTGTGCCTCAGTCGTATGCAATCCTGATTGTGGCGCTCACCTGCACGGCGCCAAACACGCATACGACCATCATTGGCACCAAGGCAGAAGCGACTCTCATCGCTGAAGACGACACGTCTCCATTCGACCCTCCATTCACGCCTGTCGCGATACCACTTGAGGCGGGCTGCACGATGTTAGGGCGTGAGCGGAAGACGGCCTAACGGTGTGCGGGACCGTAGCCCAGCTTCATGGAGACGGTTGCGAATGGTCCTCGCCGATACCCCAGGAGCAACAGAGTCCCTAATTTGCTGGGAAGTGGCGGTGCGGTCCCCTACGGCACTGCGTAGGATCCTACGGTCTTGGCGTGCATCCGTGCGTCGCTGCGGTCCGGTCCCAGGTCGACGGGCACGTGCACCTTCCGCCGACCACTGGCTACAACATCGATGTACTGTGGAGACCTCACGCCCCACGTGTTGAGCAATTCGGCGGTACGTCCACCCGGCCTCCCGCATGCCCACTATACGCCCTCGCTCAAAGTCCGTCAATTGCACATACGGTTCACGTCCACGCTGTCGCGGCATGCTACCAGTGTTAAAGACTGCGATGGAGCTCCGTATGCCACGGCAAACTGGCTGACACTGACGGCGGCGGTGCACAAATGCTGCGCAGCTAGCGCCATTCGACGGCCAACACCGCTTTTCCTGGTGTGTCCGCTGTGCCGTGCGTGTGATCAGTGCTTGTACAGCCCTCTCGCAATATCCGGAGCAAGTATGGTGGGTCTGACACACCGGTGTGAATGTGTTCTTTTTTCCATTTACAGGAGTGTATGCTGAAAGAACGAATCATTAAAGCAGGACAGCAAAATATAGGATATGTAAAAGGGAAAAGGTAAAAAAAAAACCCTGGGTCACACAAGAAATGATTTCCAAGGTGGAGGAGAGAAGAAAATTAAAAAACAAGTACAATGAAGACGCAAGAAAGATATACCGAAGGCTAAATAATGAACTGCGAAGGGAAACAGAGCAAGCTAGGAAAAAATGGCTAAAAGAGGAATGTGATGAAATTGAAGAACTGGACAGGAAGAGAAGATACGACTTACTACACAACAGAGTAAAGACTATGACATGGGAACAAACAGAACAGGAAGTGCTGCTATGGAAATTTTGACTAAAGACGAAGAGGTAGTTTACAAAGATCGTGACGATGTGCTCCAGAGATGGGAAGAATATATAACCGAGCTACATGACACAAATAGTAAACCAGGAACTCTGGAACTTGAATCACACAACAGTGTAAGTGATCACGAGAAGGATCTGTGGGGCGGCGAAGAAGTCGTCGAATGAGTTGTTTGAATGTTCATTTCACGTAACAGACTATTGCCGATGCAACATATGTGGGACGGCGAAGAAGTCGTTGTTTAATGTTGAATGAAAGTTGAACATTGCCACCTTAAATCACGCGAGCCTGGCAACTAATTTGGTGGCCAGTCAGAAAGCGAAGGGAAACTTACTGACCTTAGTTCCCAGTCTGCACGGCCACATTCCTGTACAGCCCAGCTAAACGAAAAATATCCATAGTTCTTCACGGGATTAGGGCTGCTTCAATAAAATTTAAAGTTCCAAACAAGATTTTATTATCTTAAAGGCTCACACAAATTACTCGAAACTTCTGAAAATGCTAAAGACATTAAATATTGTTAATTCAGCCAATCGTTTAATAGTTCAGAGGCGGCTTCTACAGCAAGTTCCTCCCGAATAGTTCATTACTCTAACTAACGGTGCTCTATTAATAGTTCGCAATAATGTAAAAAAAAAAGATTAATGCTCGCCTTAAAAGTGGAGTTAGTCACCACTTGCCACGCGGAATTATACTTCACACGGACGGCACAATAACAGTTTGTTACCGAAGTCTAAACGATCCAGGACGGTGTACAGTCCTCGCGATTTTCAATGTCCGTTTACATTGCTAAGTACGCGCATGTCACAGCCCGCTATGACGTCACCCGAGGCGAGGCGCGATCGGACGTTAAGCTCGCGTGAACTAGGCGTTGGTCTAATGCGGAGTGAGCTTACTACTGCCTCTGCCGCTCTTTTTATATAGCTCCGGCGCGTACCGCCAAGAGAGCATCTGTTCTTTCCGTTCCTATGCAGATGCCTGCAGCCTCCAAATGATCGCTATCTCAGGCACATAATCTTAAATATCACATTTAATAATAGCTTTACAAACTTCTCAATTTTTGTATACATACATCTGAGCAGTACAGAAGCACGTAGAAAATCTCAGCCCGCTAAAATTAAAACTTTACTCTCTAGAATTTTTACAATGGAACTAACGGTAGATTGTTACCTCTGAACCATAGCTTTATCAAGACTTGTATCAGCTGTTAATTATGCTACAAGACTAAAACTTGGTGTAGCTTTGTTAATTGTCCTATCTGATCATTGGTCTTAAAGAATTTGTTTTATCATTAAAATTTAAAGTACTTAATCTTTAATGCTTATGTACATTTTACTCACAAAAGTAGTTTTTACTAAATTACTAAAAAACTAGAAGAGGTAACTGATTGTGGTATTTCCATTATTATTATTAGGGTGAACTGAAGCATCCTACCAATTTTCAATATTGTAGCTCTATTATTTCGCGCCTCTGATTTTTCCGAAAAACGCGGATTCTGGAGTCAATTTTAGTTTTATGGTTTTGGAAACCAGCACCACTCATTAATGACTTCTTACTGCACCTTCTCACCAAATTTTGGCTTCCTAGCGTCATTATTTAGCGCCTCCTATTTTTCTTTCAAAACGTGAATTTTACGTAAACTACTAATTTTATAACATTAAGATTTGTTACCTGAAACATTATTACATAGAACTATACTTTAACAAAGTTTTACACACAAATCTTAATTTTTACTTTTATGTTAAATGTGGTGCAATGCTATATGCACGCGCGTTACGATGACGTGACGCTACTAGCAGTGAACTAGGGTAAGTCCCGTGCACTCGCTCGCCTCTGTATCTTATACATGATACAGCGCTTGCTTTGCTTCATCACCCCCTTTTTAATTTTCGTGAAAATCTATTTTTGAACAAAATTAAATTTCTAAAAGAACAAACAAGCGATGGATTACTTTAGTATACCTCTTTCAAATTAAGTTGCTTCTTCTTAGGAAATTCCTTATTACTACATACACAAAATAACCATACTCATATACACATAGAAAACCTAGTACAGAAGACATTCACAAATTATTTACATACATTTACATGGAAATATAAATTTTTCAATGGTTACAAAATAGTTATTTTTTTTTCTTTAAAATCAGTCTCTTCCTGAAAGAGAAAATACACACGACTTTTATCACTGCAACGCACTCACATTTTTCTTTTACTATAATACTCGGCACTGTGGTGGGTGTCCTATTGTAACACTCATTTAATTTCACTGATTGACAAAATTGTGGGAGGAAATTGTATTCACTGTGGTTTGCGTCTCTACTTCCAATCTCCCTACCGCTTGTTGTCAGTCATTCATGCAGCCTGCATGTCCCTGAGAAACAGACAATACAGTCTAAGTTTCTGTTTTCAACTTATACCTAAGGTAGGACAAAGTACATTTTATAGTTTATATTCTGGCACTATTTTACTAATTGTGAAGTTGTCAGAAAGACATTTAGCACTAAGTCGTATCTGATACAATAGCTCCTACTTTCTTCTTTCATAAATAATCTTTTAGGTTCCTAAATAGTGAAAATTCTTTTAGCAAATTAATATATTAAGATCTTGCTTCAACTTAGAAAATTGAGTAACCTTTTAGTTTTAATGTACTCTGGCTTAATTATCGTATGGATTAGTTCATCAAAGAAGTCATTTGCTGACCAGCACTTTGCTTTATTGTATGAATTACTAAAGAAATTAGTTATTTTCAGTATACCGATTCCAAATTTCTGCATTTTCCAATATTTGTGTGTTTCTGTTGTCTGTTTAACTATTTATTTGCCTCAAGCAAGATTTAGCGTTTTTCACCATTTCACGAGACGTGAGGGAATTATTCTTTAATCCTACATCATTTACTTCAATTTACTTACTTCACTTCTTCACCTTATTCATTTTCTCCCTTTTCTTCCAGATTCAAAATACTTCATTTCTCCACTTCTTTCTCCCTTTTCCTTTTGTCAGCCTATTGACGTCCTGTTTCTATATATTTGGTGCGATCCTCACACCACTTCCACACATCTCCATTTATTTAATTCTAAAACGCCATTGCTTGCCTCTATGAGCATTACCTTCTTACGCTGTTTTCCTTCAGACAACCTTATTTCTAGCAACATACTACCTTCTGCATAATCTCATGGATTATTCATATTCATACCGTACTTCGTATACTGCAAAGTGTCTCTCTTAGTTGTAGTTTCTAACCCTTTACAATTACATGAAATATTTTAATTTATTTATTTTAGCCATGTTTGCCTCTTATTGGTACTCAGACTTTTGTTTTGCCATTCACTAGGTAGATCCTTACTAAGAATACTTAAAACCTAATAGCATATATACAACATGAAGACATATGTGATTCTTACCTGTTATGATAGACCAGAAGAAGGGAATGAAACTTGAAAAGGAAATAAAGTTTCACCCAGCTGGGACTGCACGGTACGCCAAACCGTGTATCCGCCAAAGAGTGGCAGACTCCCTACAGTAATTAATTACTGTTAATTTTAAATTCCTTTAGGATGTGTCTCTCTTCAACCTTAGCACTTTCCTCATTCTCACTGAAAACCAAATTTTCCTGCAAGTATCCTTTATTCTTTATTACTCTAATAGGCAGTTCCCAAGTTTCATTACTACCGCCTATATGACTTCCTATAAAAGACTCTCTTATCACTTTAGAGTCAGGTAAAGTTAAAATTAAGTTGTTCTGATCAAAATTGATCTTTCCCTGGTACTTTGATAAGAAATCAGTACCAATCAACATATCAACACTTAAGCCTAGCACAATCAAACAAGGATGATCTATTACTACGTCATTTATACCAATGGGTATCAAAGCTTCGTGTTGAACTGGTCTAGAGACTTTTCCAGTAGCACCTATAATCTTTAAGCCACTTACTTTCATAACTGTTAACTTCTCTTTATTGGGTATGGTGTCAAAAAATGTTTGTGATAAAGCACTTGCTTCACTGCCACTGTCAAGCAGACAACGCACAGTGACTCCTGATATGTTTACTTTGATAACAGGGTGAGTTATTTTACATTGAACAGGTTGCTCACACACCTCGTCTAATAAATCTCGTTCTATGTTCTTCCAGCTAAAGTAATTCTGATCAGTTGCAATTACATTTACATTTACATCCTGGGGCTCATCATGCTCTATAATCTTAGCTGCTTTCTCTAATCTGTACACTAACTTTAAATCGAAGCATCTGACGACTTTTTCTACTTTTGTTTGCTGCACATCAGCCAAACTATCCTCTACCTCTGAGCAACTGCGTCCCTGCGCAATATTGCTGTTCATAAGAATGTCGTCACCTTCAACCATTTGTGGCACGTTTACACAGCTACTAGATTCTTTCACCTCGTTACTATTTCTACCCCCTTCATTCATCATTTCCTTCTTTCTAAAGTTTTGCAGTACTGATTCTACTTCTGCTACTTCTACTTCAGCTTTTAGATTGCCATTTTCATCGAAGATGTAAGCTTTTACTTCATCATTATTCCCATCAGACTCAAACCCATTATCTATTTCTTCCCCATTATCTACCTTGAGTTCCTGTTCTTCCTTGACCCATTTTTCTAGTGTATCCAAAATACTATCCACTATTTTGTGAGAGTGGCTTAACACATCACTGGTATTATCTGTATTTATTTCGTCATCCATGTTGTCTGTCTGTGTATGTTGGCTGATTGTCTGTGTTTCCGTTACTGGCTGTGTTACTGTTACCGCCTGGTGAGCGCCAGTTTCCTCATAGACGGGATTTAGTTTCCCACACGCGGCCTGTTGTGTTCATCTGTGACACCACTAGATATAGTAGCATCATGACTCCCTTCTTGTCTTAATGGCATAGTATTTACTTCTCCACTTTCGTCATAGTAGTTGTTACGAAAGCGTGGTGAGTATCTACCCCCTCTTCCTCTGCCACGGCTTTGGTTTCGATAGTTTGTTTTGGTGTGCCTAACTTCCATATTTCTAACGTTCACGTTTCCATTATTTTGTACGTGATTGTTAGAAGATTTGTTATTCTGCTGCACCTGCTCCTCAGCAGCAGCTACTCTTTCCACTCTTTCCAGATATTCAATAAATTTGTCTATATTATCTCTAGGGGCGGAAATGATCCTCTTCTGCCAGTACCACGGCAGCTTACCTTCTAAACCCATAATGATCATATCTGGCTTCATCTTTTCTGTCAAATGTGACAGTCTTGAAACCCACTTCCTAGCGAAATCCTTTACTGATTCACGCCCTGGGAAAACCTTCTTACCACTCCAGAATTCCCTTAACACATCATTTTGTTTGTTATGTGACCAGTATTCGTTGAGAAATGCAGACTTAAATTCAGATAAAGTTTTACATTTGATCATTACATCCGCTGACCATCGCAAAGCATCACCTGACAAATGACTTCTTATAAATGAAATTTTTTCTCTTTCTGACCAAGTTTTGGGGAGAACATCCTCAAAGTCATTCCAAAATTCAAGAGGGTGAATGTACTTATCAGGATCAAAGCGCAAAAACTGTCGACACCCTATAAAAGCGGCGTCAACTGAAGTCACATGCTGTACAGTAGAATGACTAGAATTAACAGAGGTTACTCTATTTTCTAGGTTAGCAATGTTAGTATTTAATTCCTCTACTTGTGACTCTACTGCTTCTATCCTGGCAGAACATCTTTGTTCCACTGCACCACGAATTTCGGTACAGGTTTCTTTTACTTTCTCAATGTTTTTCTGACAAGTATCTACTTTAATTTGTACCTCTTTAACTTTGTCAGAGCAAAGTTTGGACTCGTTGCTCAATCTTTCGGACAACCTCACTCCCAAAAGTTCATCTGCCTCTTGATAATTTTTTTGAATTTGATCTATTTCACATTTGAAAGTACTATGCATTTTAGTTAACTGTTGCCCTACTTTTACTTGAATGTCATGATGAATAGCATCTATCTTATAATTCAAACTATTCCATTTTGATTGCAGTTCTTCTTTTAGTTCTTTATTACTATCCTCAATTTTAGCCTCAATTTTATTTTGGTTTGATTCGAGTTTGGCAAACAGTATTTGCATCCAATCCGGAGCTTCTACCTTGATACTTTGTATCTCTTGACTTGACTGAGCTGGAGATATATTGAGCTCAGTTTCACTACCTGACAAAGTTAGCAACTCTACTGGCTCCCTTTTGACTTTTATTTCACTTATTGATTGCATCCCTGCACTCTCATTTAAATTAAAGTCATAATTTACTGGTGACAAATTACGTTCTAGTTCAATATTTGAGGGATTAATGGAACCATCCTCATTAAACTCAATTCTTGATCCTGAGGATTCTTGGTCAGAGACCGGTTCCCTTCTGAAATGTACACTACTTTCCATATCTTTTAGTTTGTTAGCAGCAGTTAATAAATATTTTAAAAGTCTTTGACTTAACTTAAATGCTTGATTTCGACGAATGATGTCGCCGCGGTGTACCAGCAATCGTGATGCGACGCGTCGCGACGTATTGAAGGCAGCAGCAGCAGCTGTAGCGTCGAGTACCGCCACAGGAATCGCCTACTGCAATAGCTCCAGGGGGGGGGGGGGGGGCAGCAAGGCACCGTTGACCGCTCGGCGCAGCCGGCAGCTGTCTCGCAGATCAGCGCAGCTCCGCGATGACGCACCGTCTTCCTTTAGTCTCAGCGCCGTCGGCAGCCGCGATCCAGCATCGTCGCCTTCCTCACCATCGTCACTAACCAACGTACAGCGGTAGACACTTATTGTTTATACACTACACCCGCCTTTACTGGTAACACTGTTCCCACACTAGTTCAATTCAGTGTCCTGTTATTGCCTAACGAGTTCGTTAATTTATACCAATCGCTTTCACACATCGAGCACTTTTATTTGCTTTTAATTCAGTTTTCCCGGCCGATAAGCACCATATGTGGGGCGGCGAAGAAGTTCTCGAATGAGTTGTTTGAATGTTCATTTCACGTAACAGACTATTGCCGATGCAACATATGTGGGACGGCGAAGAAGTCGTTGTTTAATGTTGAATGAAAGTTGAACATTGCCACCTTAAATCACGCGAGCCTGGCAACTAATTTGGTGGCCAGTCAGAAAGCGAAGGGAAACTTACTGATCTTAGTTCCCAGTCTGCACGGCCACATTCCTGTACAGCCCAGCTAAACGAAAAATATCCATAGTTCTTCACGGGATTAGGGCTGTTTCAATAAAATTTAAAGTTCCAAACAAGATTTTATTATCTTAAAGGCTCACACAAATTACTCGAAACTTCTGAAAATGCTAAAGACATTAAATATTGTTAATTCAGCCAACCGTTTAATAGTTCAGAGGCGACTTCTACAGCAAGTTCCTCCCGAATAGTTCATTACTCTAACTAACGGTGCTCTATTAATAGTTCGCAATAATGTTAAAAAAAAAAATGATTAATGCTCGCCTTAAAAGTGGAGTTAGTCACCACTTGCCACGCGGAATTATACTTCACACGGACGGCACAATAACAGTTTGTTACCGAAGTCTAAACGATCCAGGACGGTGTACAGTCCTCGCGATTTTCAATGTCCGTTTACATTGCTAAGTACGCGCATGTCACAGCCCGCTATGACGTCACCCGAGGCGAGGCGCGATCGGACGTTAAGCTCGCGTGAACTAGGCGTTGGTCTAATGCGGAGTGAGCTTACTACTGCCTCTGCCGCTCTTTTTATATAGCTCCGGCGCGTACCGCCAAGAGAGCATCTGTTCTTTCCGTTCCTATGCAGATGCCTGCAGCCTCCAAATGATCGCTATCTCAGGCACATAATCTTAAATATCACATTTAATAATAGCTTTACAAACTTCTCAATTTTTGTATACATACATCTGAGCAGTACAGAAGCACGTAGAAAATCTCATCCCACTAAAATTAAAACTTTACTCTCTAGAATTTTTACAACGGAACTAACGGTAGATTGTTACCTCTGAACCATAGCTTTATCAAGACTTGTATCAGCTGTTAATTATGCTACAAGACTAAAACTTGGTGTAGCTTTGTTAATTGTCCTATCTGATCATTGGTCTTAAAGAATTTGTTTTATCATTAAAATTTAAAGTACTTAATCTTTAATGCTTATGTACATTTTACTCACAAAAGTAGTTTTTACTAAATTACTAAAAAACTAGAAGAGGTAACTGATTGTGGTATTTCCATTATTATTATTAGGGTGAACTGAAGCATCCTACCAATTTTCAATATTGTAGCTCTATTATTTCGCGCCTCTGATTTTTCCGAAAAACGCGGATTCTGGAGTCAATTTTAGTTTTATGGTTTTGGAAACCAGCACCACTCATTAATGACTTCTTACTGCACCTTCTCACCAAATTTTGGCTTCCTAGCGTCATTATTTAGCGCCTCCTATTTTTCTTTCAAAACGTGAATTTTACGTAAGCTACTAATTTTATAACATTAAGATTTGTTACCTGAAACATTATTACATAGAACTATACTTTAACAAAGTTTTACACACAAATCTTAATTTTTACTTTTATGTTAAATGTGGTGCAATGCTATATGCACGCGCGTTACGATGACGTGACGCTACTAGCAGTGAACTAGGGTAAGTCCCGTGCACTCGCTCGCCTCTGTATCTTATACATGATACAGCGCTTGCTTTGCTTCAGAGCGACCATCATAATGGAAGAAGTAAAGTCTGTCATAGCTGCAATGAAAAATGGCAATGCGGTAGGTACAGATACAATACCGGGAGAAATACTAAAATGCTTGAACCACGATGGAATAAGAGAAATATTGAGGTTACGTAATAAAATATATGACAGTGGTAAATGGCCTGAGGACTTTCTGACAACAGTAATGGTTCCATTACCGAAAAAACAAGGAACCAAGAAATGCAGCGAGCACAGGACAATAAGCCTCATTTCACATGCAGCCAAAGTGATGGCAAGAATAATTAATAAAAGACTTGAAAAAGTAATGGAGGCGAATCTTGGCGAGGAGCAGTTTGGCTTTAGACGGAACACGGGCACCAGAGATGCAATAGGGCTCCTACGAATCTGGAGAGAAATGTTTATTGTAAAAGGAAGAGACATATATATATATATATGTTTTCATCGATCTAGAAAAGGCATTTGACAATGTGGTTTGGGACAAGCTGTCGACTATAATGAGGGAAAAGAGAGTGGACTGGAAAACCAGAAGACTTATAAACTCATTATATCTTAATCAAAAAGTTTCAGTTAAAGTGAGAGGAGAAAGTACAAACAGGATCAGATTAGGAAAAGGAGGAAGACAAGGATGCTGTTTATCACCTACTCTTTACAACCTCTCCTTGGAAAATATGGTTGACCAATGCTCATTAGATGACAAAGGCGTAGAAATTGGAGGAAGAAGAGTAGGGTGTCTGAGATTTGCTGATGACATGGTCCTTCTAGCCACAGGGGAAAAAGAATTACAGGATTTGGTGGACACCATTGCAACTAAAGGAAAAAAATATGGAATGAAAATTAACACAAATAAAACAAAAGTATTGGCACTAGGAGGAAATAAGAAAATAAAAATTATGCTGAATGGAGAAACACTAGAACAGGTGCAAAATTTTAAGTATCTTAGAAGCAGGATAGACACCGACTGGAAGTGCACCACAGAAATTAAAACAAGGATAGCAATGGCAAAAGAGGCGTTTTATAAGAAAAAGGAGAATCTTCTGCAGCGGTCTGGACAGAGAACTCAGAAAGAGACTCATAAAATGTCTTGTATGGAGTGTTCTTCTATATGGCGCTGAAACATGGACTATGAGGAAAAAAAGACAAAGAAAGGCTGGAGGCTTTTGAGATCTGGACATGGCGGAAGATGGAAAGAATAAGTTGGATGTACAGAGTAAAAAATGAAGAGGTACTGAGAAGAGTGGGAGAGAAAAGACAGTTACTAGATGTAATAAAGAGAAGAAAAAGAAATTGGATTGGGCATATATTAGGAAAGAATGACGGACTGATAAAAACAGTTTTAGAAGGTTATGTAGAAGGGAAAAGGAAGCGAGGAAGGAAGAGATTCTAGATACTGGATGACATGATGAACGGTACAACATACAGCAGCCTTAAGAAGGAAGCAAAGGATCGCAGAAAATGGAGAGGCAAAGGACCTGCTAATATAGCAGATAACTGATGATGATGATTATGTACCAAATATGTTTTAGAACAGTTAGTCTAATTCTGAAGACGACGCTCATAGTAGCGTCAAAACCTGGTCAATTTCGACTTAATATTTGTGACCGAGGGCTTATTTGTTCCAATATAATTCTGACATGGTCACTGAACCATAGCAGCTATGTTCAAAGCCTATTATATAACTTCGACGACGTATTCAAGCGATGTTTATTTTGGTTTTTCGTTTTTTTATATCATGTTTTATTGAGGGATTTTTGTTTTCTAGCGCTATTTGATAAATCTGTATTGTTTTTCTCAATTTTACTACAATATCCCTCTGTTTCGCGCTACAAATCAACAATTTTCGTATAAAACCTGTGTTATACATTGACAGTTTTAGTCTTGCTATAAATACTGTTTATTCTTAAGTAACAGACAGGAGGATAACTATCTAGAATAAAAATGTTTCATAGGTTACCCACCCCTTTGTACATACTCACCCATTGTCTAGACAGTTCACCGCTTCCGGTTTGTCGTGAAATCTAGTAAGACACTGATAGTATACGTAAAGAAAGGGACCTCTATGACGTAACGCCCAATAGGTATGCAACACACCCAACGTATTGGTTAACGCGGATAAGACTATAACTGACCAAAGCTACTAGGAAAATTACCATTGTCTATGCCTTCTCATGAAAGTCTAAGGTAGTATACATCTCAAGTTTGTAATGAGCGAGATCTGGACCACAAGCGTAACCACAGCACGGAATGACAACCATGTGCTACACATGACCGTGCATCTTCTTCCACAGCGCTGGTTGGATGCACGAGCACAGACACGGCAGTCGGCCTATCTTCATCGTCAGTTTAACGTAGTTTGCAGCGGGCTGGACTAGTTACAAGGATTTTTTTCCCATCACTTTTGCGGCTACTCGCTGGTTTGATGCGGCCGCCCACGAATTCGCCTTCTGTGCCAACATTTTCATTTCAGAGTAGCATATGCACCCAACGTTGTCAACGTTTTTTGGATACATTCCAACATCCATCTTCCTCTACAGTTTTTACCCTCTGCAGCTCTCCTAAGGGCCATAGGAGTTATTCCCTTATGTCTCAACACATATCCTATCATCCCGTCCATTTTTCTTATCAATGTTTTCCCATTTTTCTCTCTTCGCCGATTCTGTGGAGAACCTCCTCATTTCATATATCATCAGTTCATATAATATTCAACATTCTTGTATAGCACTTCATTTTAAATGATCCCATTTTCTTCTGTTCCGTCCTTCCCACTGTCCATGATTCACTATCGTGCAAAGATGGGTTCCAAAGATACATTCTTTGACGTAAAACCAGGCCGGTGGCCGGCCGCAGCAGAATGCACCAATCGCGGCTTGGGAAAAATAAAATGGCCATGCTGAAAATACTCTTAAATCCGGCTGTCTGCACAAACTGACAACAATGTAGGTTGTGGCAGTTTCTAGAGAGAGTCTTGTCTTCTTTCAAGCTATTGAGTGCTGTGTCTACACCCAAGATCTGGTGATGGACGAAGTCCACTACCCGAGTATCACATTTACCGGACACCTCCACAATACGGTGGCATACGCCTGTTGTCGTTTGCTTGAGGACATAGGAGCCCACAACCCACATAACCTCCACGACAGCCTGAATCAACTCCAGCGAGTGGCCTATGTCAACAGCTTTGACACACCCAAGTTGGTACACGTTGACCAAATTTTCCCCCTGCCAATGGTCCAAGGAGGACAGTTATTCCAGGCGGCCTTTGGGTATTTCGTTTCGGCGGGTACCATTTTTAAGATCCACTACGACACCATAACCCTTCCCACTTCAGCAGGACTCAGCCTCGTTCATGTTAGAGCCGGAACATCCGATTTATGATTAACTACGTGTTGGCGCACGCCTTTCACGTCTCCTATGCTCAGCCTCTCGGAGGACTCCCCTTTCTCGCCGGTAAATGTGGTCCACATTGCCCCAACACTTTCCCACAAGCCACAAGTCGGCTTGCTCTGTCGAACTCAGCTATCTGTGTGAAGCCCTTGCAACCGTATGAGCATCACTAGCGAAAGAGTTTTACAAGTTGTTTTCACAATGCACTTCCCGCAATTCGACGGAGAACCTCCACCCAGATATCCGTTGGAGAATGGTGTGGTAGAACCTCAACACGCCCTTCCTTACAACTGATGCACTAGCTTTGTGGTACCCCATAGTCAATGGTAAATAGTTGACAAACCAGCGACCTACGTGTATTTGACTGTCGGAATCCCCTTCATGGAATAACTACTGCAGCGAGGATAGTAACGAGCATTGTCTCACACGTCCGTCAACGCATGTCTGGCAACTCTGCTCCTCGCCAACGACGGTCGGCCCGCAATTCCTCCTCCTTTCAGGAGGAGACGCATTTTCCACTCACTAAGCAACATACTATCACATGGTTCAGCAGCCTAACGACTGCCTATCTCTTCAGCGACGGGGTGCACTCCAAGCTCAACTTATGGTACTACGTTCGGGATGCTCACACTGCACTTGCACGAACGGCAGACTGCCGCCGTCAATTTGCCCTAATTTCGTATACATTATTGTAATTTACGGTCCCTGCTCCCTCAGTTGGGGCGTTCCTAACCTTTGACGTGCATGACACTTCATGATTCCCTTTTCGGAATGGAAAGGCATGCAGTTCCCATTCACGACTACTTCTACAAATAAGCTCACACAGTGGTTGCCATGGGAAATGGTACGTGGTCGCCATGCCTCTGGCTGCGACTCCTGCCCACTTCAACAACCTACCCCCTGACAATCGTTGTGCCATTTCCTTATTTTTGTATTTTATTTTATTTATTTTTAAGAAAGTGGTAAACCACGTGTTCTCTGAATGCAAGGTCTGGCTGTCGAAACCGCTCTTTGCGTGAATTTTTGTAGCGTCTTTTGTGTGAATGTTGAAGTCCTGAATGTAACAAGAGCAAAACTACAATGTTCTGGACATTCCGGTAATAAGAGTTCGATCCAATAACGTTTTGCAAAAATTTCTCGGCTGACTGCCGCCATCGCCAGAGCTCTATGGAACCAAATGCTGGTACACAGTTAGGACCGCCGCAGTAGTGTTGCTCCCCCTCGCCCTTTGTCGAAAGTGTCAGCTACCTCTCATCGCCCTAGATACTATAAAATGCTTTGTTGTTTTTAAGAGGTGTTCTACTAAATATGTCAAATTTGCATTTCGCGCTTGAGAGCAAAGGAGGCAGACAATCCGCGGTAATATGATGAGTAATGTGTTACATTAATAAGTAAAACATGAATATGGCTCAAAATTAACTTTATTGTTCTTTGATCCAATCAGAACACCCCCATCAAGTTGTTTAATGTCATTAGTAACACTTTATAACTCGTTTATTTTCCTTTTAGCGATTCTTTGTTCAATTTAACATCATTAATGCGTATGTTTTCGCCCGCGGCATTAGCCGAGAGGTCTACGGCGCTGCAGTCATGGACTGTGTGGCTAGTCCCGGCGGACGTTAGATTCCTCCCTCGGGCATGGGTGTGTGTGTTTGTCCTTACGATAATTTAGGTTAAGTAGTGTCTAAGCTTAGGGACTGATGACCTTAGCAGTTAAGTCCCTTAGGATTTCACCCACATTTGAACAATGCTTATGTTTTCGTCAGGCCACAGTGAGCAACCGTAGTGATATGTGTTTTGCTGACGTTGTTTTATTTCTTACGGTAACTGTATGGACAAGCTGTGTGAATACCTTGCAGTGTAAAGTCTATAGCAATGCAGGCACGCTGAACGTTTTGAGGTCCACGTTTGGATTCACAGAGAACTTAACGCTGATCGTAAGTAGTATTTAAGGTATTCAGTTAGGTTTAAACAAACAAAACTGCCCAGTTTGAAGGTACCCAGAATGGAAGGAAGTTGCTAACTCCCGTGTCAGCGAACGTCCACAGAGCTGCAAATTTCTATTACACAGATTTAGTACTGAGATACTCTATTCGCCTATTCCCCTTACATGTGAGTCCTTCGAGACGAACAGAATCTAAATTAGTATCGTTGATTCTCTAGTGCATGCTCTTGGGTGACGTCTTGATAGTGAAGCAGCTTGATATTCGCAAAGCTACAACTACGACCATTAACACAGCTCTCTGAGTCGAGCTTATAGGGAAGGCTTAATATGTAAACGTTTTCTTCAGATGTTGTTAAAGAATTTCTTCAGAAAATTTGCGGCTGCATTAAATAAAACGTGCAATAAGATTCTAGAATGTACTGGTCCATACAACGATTAGAACTGACAACTCACACCGCCCTTGCATCAGAAGACATGTGCGGAACCAAGGAGTTAACGAGATCCTTCCAGAGATAACTCTCGCTTATTGCGATATTGGGCACTGAGGCCTCGCGGCGCAACGTAAAAGACAAGAACAGTTGTTACTTATGTGATGTACGGCATTAATGGAGAACAAAAATTAAATTTTCTAACAAGAAACTGGTAGCCAAGATCGCGGGAATTCTTTTTATTTCATAATTACCGGTTTCGGCGAAACTAAAGCCGCTATCATCCGATCTTAGGACACATACAGGCGGCTTTAGTTTAGTGAATTGTTTTGCTGCATTCAGTTGGCATATCCTTCCCTCTTCGATGACTTATGGTACATAATTCTCATGGAAGAAGGGACACTGAGACAGAAAATTTAATTTTGTAGGAAGCGATCCGCGATCTTGGCTACCAGTTTATTGTTATAACCATCTAGATCGCTCCTACATGAGCACAGTGTGCTTCCTACAAAATTAAATTTTCTGTCTCAGTGTCCCTTCTTCCATGAGAATTATGTACCATAAGTCATCGAAGCGGAAAGGATATGCCAACTGAATGCAGCGGAACAATTCACGAAAAGAAGGAAGGAAGGATGGTTGGGTTTAACGTCCCGGCGACATCGAGATCATTAGAGACGGAGCACAAGCCCAATATGTGTCACGGATGGGGAAGGAAATCGGTCGTGAAGACCGCGACCGATTTCCTTCCGCCATTTGCCTGGAGAGATTCAGGGAAATCACGGAAAACCTAAACCTGATGGCTGGACGCGGGTTTGGAGCGTCGTCCTTCAGAATCCCAGTTCAGACAATTCTCCGACCACACAAGAAGTAACTGCACTACCACAGGTTTGCCAAATATTTGCAACGCTGTTGCCAGTTCTTAGCTGTGCTAAGGGCAGCTACTTAGCGTAATGCTTGTCGTGGTCGTCTCACGTATACGGACTCTCAGAGGGGAGGCACAAGCTAGTTTCGTTATTATGCAGTGTTATCTCCTGATAAGCCTACATAAGACGTTCAATTACATTTAATAGAGAATGTCGCATTTTTTAGATTTTCCGACGTGAAGGAGGCTGTTCACGCCGGTGTTGCATAATTACAGCACAGGAACAGCAAAGCTAGTTTCCGCTCAGGCAACATACGGCAAGTGAAATATTGAGGTGTACTACAGTTACAATTCCCCCAAAATGGAAAGGAATACAAGGTACTTAGCTTGATAGTTTGCAACGAATGATTATTTCAATGGAATAAAAAGTAATTGTAAATCAACGTTGCCTACAGGTCGCGAAATAGTAACATTTCAAACACTTTGCACCGTGAAACAGACTGTGTGACGTGTAGTCTTGTGCCTCTCATAAACAAAATTTCATGACTACCGTGAGAAAGCAGAAAGATTCTGGTGGGGATGGAAGCAAGAAGAGATGTTGTTGTTGTTGTTGTTGTGGTCTTCAGTCCTGAGACTGGTTTGATGCAGCTCTCCATGCTACTCTATCCTGTGCAAGCTTCTTCATCTCCCAGTACTTACTGCAACCTACATCCTTCTGAATCTGCTTAGTGTATTCATCTCTTGGTCTCCCTCTACGATTTTTACCTTCCACGCTGCCCTCCAATGCTAAATTTGTGATCCCTTGATGCCTCAAAACATGTCCTACCAACCGGTCCCTTCTTTTTGTCAAGTTGTGCCACAAACTCCTCTTCTCCCCAATTCTGTTCAATACCTCCTCATTAGTTATGTGATCTACCCATCTAATCTTCAGAATTATTCTGTAGCACCACATTTCGAAAGCTTCTATTCTCTTCTTGTCCAAACTAGTTATCGCCCATGTTTCACTTCCATACAAGGCTACACTCCATACAAATACTTTCAGAAACGACTTCCTGACACTTAAATCTATACTCGATGTTAACAAATTTCTCTTCTTCAGAAACGATTTCCTTTCCCCTCTACTTCGACCATCATCAGTTATTTTACTCCCTAAATAGCAAAACTCCTTTACTACTTTAAGTGTCTCATTTCCTAATCTAATTCCGTCAGCATCACGCGATTTAATTTGACTGCATTCCATTATCCTCGTTTTGCTTTTGTTGATGTTCATATTTTATCCTCCTTTCAAGACACTGTCCATTCCCTTCAACTGCTCTTCCAAGTCCTTTGCTGTCTCTACCAGAATTACAATGTCATCGGCGAACTTCAAAGTTTTTATTTCTTCTCCATGAATTTTAATACCTACTCCGAATTTTTCTTTTGTTTCCTTTACTGCTTGTACAACATACAGATTTAATAACAGCATCACCTGATTTAATTCGAATACAATCCGATATCCTTGTTTTGCTTTTGTTAATGTTCATTTTATACTCTTTCAAGACAGTGTTCAATCCGTTCCACTGCTCTTCCAGGTCCTTTGCTGTCTCTGACAGAATTACAATGTCATCGGTAAGTCTCAAAGTTTTTAATTCTTCTCCCTAACTTTAATGCCTACTCCAAATATTTCTTTGGTTTCTTTTACTGCTTGTTCAATGTACAGATGGAATAACATCAGGTATAGGCTATAGTCCTGTCTCACTCCCTTCCCAACCACTGCTTCCCTTTCATGCCCCTCGGCTCTTATAACTGCCATCTGATTACTGTACAAATTGTAAATAGCCTTTCGCTCCCTGTATTTTACCCCTGCCACCTTCAGAATTTGAAAGAGAGTATTCCAGTTAACATTGTCAAAAGGTTTCTCTAAGTCTACAAATGCTAGCAACGTAGGTTTGCCTTTTCTTAATCTTTCTTCTAAGATAAGTCGTAAGGTCAGTATTGCCTCACGTGTTCCAACATTTCTACGGAATCCAAACTATCTTCCCCGAGGTCCGCTTCTACCAGTTTTTCCATTCGTCTGTAAAGAATTTGTGTTAGTATTTTGCAGCTGTGACTTATTAAACTGATAGTTCGGTAATTTTCACATCTGTCAACACCTGCTTTCTTTGGGATTGGAATTATTATATTCTTCTTGAAGTCTGAGGGTATTTCTCCTGTCTCATACATCTTACTCACCAGATGGTAGAGTTTTGTCATGACTGGCTCTCCCAAGGCCGTCAGCAGTTCTAATGTAATGTTGTCTACTCCCGGGGCCTTGTTTCGACTCAGGTCTTTCAGTGGCCGGTCAAACTCTTCACGCAGTATCTTATCTCCCATTTCGTCTTCATCTACATCCTCTTCCCTTTCCATAATATTGTCCTCAAGTACATCGCCCATGTAGAAACCCTCTATATACTCCTTCCATCTTTCCGCCTTCTCTTCTTTGCTTAGAACTGGGTTTCCATCTGAGCTCTTGATATTCATACAAGTTGTTCTCTTCTCTCCAAAGGTCTCTTTAATTTTCCTGTAGGCAGTATCTATCTTACCCCTAGAGAGATAAGCCTCTACATCCTTACATTTGTCCTCTAGCCATCCCTGCTTAGCCATTTTGCATTTCCTGTCGATCTCATTTTTGAGACGTTTGTATTCCTTTTTGCCTTCTTCGTTTACTGCGTTTTTATATTTTCTCCTTTCATCAATTAAATTCAATATATCTTCTGTTACCCAAGGATTTCTACTAGCCCTCGTCTTTTTACCTACTTGATAGTCTGCTGCCTTCACTACTTCATCCCTCAAAGCTACTCATTCTTCTTCTACTGTATTTCTTTCTCCCATTTCTGTCAATTGTTCCCTTATGCTCTCCCTGAAGAGATCACTAATTGTTTGTGGCTACGCAATAATCAATTCATTTGAGGATTCGGAAGAGAAGAAGCTGAAAATTATGTTATTAACACATAAGCTAAACTGCATACGTAGACAACATGCATTTCTGCGTCTTCACACGTTTTCTACCTTTCGATCTATACAGGGTGGTCGGAAATTCCCGTTACAAACTTCTAGGACATGTAGGATGCAGTGAGTACGGAACATTTTGAACAGGAACCCATGCCCGGGATCGTATCGTTTCCGTTCTACGACAGTTTCAATTCAGATGTGTACCTCGTCAACGTCTGCTTAGGGCAAGAGAAACGTCACAGATTTCCCTGTTCTGGTATGCAACAGGGTAGACACAATGACGTGTACTACGTCAAACGATCCCCCGATGTCACTTATTGTCCGCTTTGCTGTGAGATCGAGTCAATACCTGTACATCACCGACATAGGAAACATGGTGCAGTACACGTTTGCGGAAAACACAGACATGTTCCTTGTGTATGGCGAAGCTGGAGGTAACGATAGAGCTGCTATTCGGCTGTATCACGAACGTTTTCCACACCGTCACATTCCATCACACAAACTGTTTGGCCAAGTTACACAACGGCTACGAGAAACAGTGAGGAGGCAGGACTGTGGTGCTCCACGGCGACGCCGCACTCCCGAATTTGAAGAAGATGTACTGCGTCGCATTGAAGACAGCCCGTCAACGAGTTCACGGAAAATTGCGCGTGCAATGTGTGTTAGTCACAGTACCGTCTTGGACGTACTGCATGAGTAACAATTATATCCGTACCACTTACAAAGGGTACACTCTACGGGTCCAGCAGACTTTCCACAAAACGTCGCCTTCTGCGCATGGTTCCTGGACCGTTGCATCGACGCCCCCCTGTTACAACGTCGAGTTCTCTTAGCAGATGAACGTAGGTTCACAAGGGACTGTGTTCCGAATGCTCGAAATAGCCATGTCTGGGCGGACGTATCCCCCCATGCCTTGCATGTTCAGGGATTTCAAGACAGGTTTGGAATTAACGTGTGTGCAGGTATTCTGGACGGTCATGTGATTGGACCATACCTCCTTCCACCCAAGCTCACGGGTCCCGCAAACTTAGTCTTCCTACGACACATATGGACCCGTTCTTGGAAGCTGTGTCACTGGATGCCCGTCAGGAAATGTGGTGTCAGCATGATGGAGCACCAGCTCACTTTTCACTGACGGTCCAGAGACATCTCAACAGACGGTATGGTGAACGATGGATAGGCCTTGGTGGTCCAACTGCGTGGCCGCCACGACCGCCGGATTTAACCCCTATGTACTACTTCTTGTGGGGTCGTATGAAGGGGCTAATTTATGAGACACCTGTAGAGACAGAGGAAGATCTGCTGGCACGAGTTTTGGTCGCTGCACAAAACACTGAAGAGAGACCAGGTGGGATGGGGAGAGTGTTCCAGAACATGCTTCGGAGGTACAATGTGTGTAACAACGTTGGTGGTCGGCACATCGAGCCGCTGTTGTAATGTATCGGTACGTTGCGGCTGGTGCCGTAGATGCTGGGTTCTTGTCGTTGTCGACTAATGTAAACCATAAGGTGTACGTTGTAATGCAAATGCGTAAGTAACAACGGAACGAGTCAGTATTCTTTTCAAATGGACTGCAACAATTGTACTGGGTCACGCCTAAGTGCATTCCTCACGTGGGTGTGGATGACATAATCATCTGCATTGAAACTACCGTAGAACGGAAACGATACTTTCCTATTCAAAATGTGATGTACTCACTATTCTCTACATGTTCTAGAAGTTTGTAACGGGAATTTCCGACCACCCTGTAGATATTCAGTAACTCATACTAACTAGCCTGTGCATCGCTTTCGTAAGGTTGCCCCCTTTTCTGGACACTAGATTTGGAAAGAATAGAAATCCATGTGAGTTATGGTTCCTTCGCATCTTTCCAGCGACTGTTTTGTGCGTTATTTCTTGGTATTCGTAAAGCAGACACAAACGCCTGCCCACACGAGGTGTTGCATCGAGGCTGCCAGAAGGCTAACAAACTGTACTCGAAATCGAATGTCACTAGTATAATGCGTACTTGATTGCCCGAAATTTCAATGTTAGCTAACGCAGTTGCGTAAATAAAAGCAAGAAGGAACCCTAATTTATCAGTTGGCATAACAAATTCTAACAGTTGCAGAACAAAATTGTCAAACGCAGTTTTCCAGTTACAGTTGTAACTCAGTAACTATTAGCTGAGCCAATGGTAAACCAAGGTCATCGTTACAAATTAGTAACTTTTTGTAGCAATGCCAGAGCCCGCACTATGTATTCGATTATTGAGTAATACAGGGTGGTCCATTGATAGTGACGGGCCAAATATCTCACGAAATAAGCATCAAACGAAAAGACTACACAGAAGGAAACTCGTCTAGCTTGAAGGGGGAAACCAGATGGCGCTTTGGTTGGCCCGCTAGATGGCGCTGCCATAGGTCAAAAGGATATCAACTGCATTTTTTAAAATAGGAACCCCCATTTTTATTACATATTCGTGTAGCATGTAAAGAAATATGAATATTTTTGTTGGACCACTTTTTTCACGTTGTGATAGATGGCGCTGTAATAGTCACAAACGTATAAGTACGTGGTATCACGTAATATTCCGCCAGTGCGGACAGTATTTGCTTCGTGATACATTACCCGTGTTAAAATGGACCGTTTACCAATTGCGGAAAAGGTCGATATTGTGTTGATGTATGGCTATTGTGATCAAAATGCCCAACGGGCGTGTGCTATGTTTGCTGCTAGGTATCCTGGATGACATCATCCAAGGGTGCGGACCGCTCGTCGGATAGTTACGTTATTTAAGGAAACAGGAAGTGTTCAGCCACATATGAAAGGTCAATCACGACCTGCAACAAATGATGATGCCCAAGTAGGTGTTTTAGCTGCTGTCGCGGCTAATCCGCACATCAGCAGCAGAAAAATTGCGCGAGAATCGGGAATCTCAAAAAAGTCGGTCTTCAGAATGCTACATCAACATCAGTTGCACCCGTAACATATTCCTGTGTACCAGGAATTGCATGGCGACGACTCTGAACGTCGTGTACAATTCCGTCACTGGACACAAGAGAAATTACGGGACGATGACAGATTTTTTGCACTCGTTGTATTTAGCGACGAAGCATTATTCGCCAACAACGGTAACAAACCGGCATAATATGCACTATTGGGCAACGGAAAATCCACGATGGCTGTGACACGTGGAACATCAGCGACCTTGGCGGTTTAATGTATGATGCGGCATTATGGGAGGAAGGATAAGTGGCCCCCGTTTTATCGATGGCAATCTAAATGGTGCAATGCATTCTGATTTCCTACGTAATGTTATACCGTTGTTACTACAAGATGTTTCACTGCGTGACAGAATGGCGATGTACTTTCAACATGATGGAAGTCTGGCACATAGCTCGGGTGCGGTTGAAGCGGTATTGAATAGCATATTTCATGACAGGTGGATTGGTCGTCGAAGCACTATACCATATCCTGCACGTTCATCGGATCTGACGTCCCCAGATTTCTTTCTTTGGGGAAAGTTGAAGTATATTTGGTATCGTGATCCACCGACAATGCCTGACAACATGCGTCAGCGCATTGTCAATGCATGTGTGAACATTACAGAAGGCGAACTAGTAGCTGTTGAGAGGAAAGGCGTTACACCTATTGCCAAATGCATTGAGGTTGACGGACATCATTTTGAGCATTTATTGCATTAATGTGGTATTTACAGATAATCACGCTGTAACAGCATGCGTTCTCAGGAATGATAAGTTCACAAAGGTACATGTATCACAATGGAACAACCGAAATAAAATGTTCAAACTTACCTACTTTCTGTATTTTAATTTAAAAAACCTACGTGTTACCAATTGTTCGTGTAAAGTTGTGAGCTATATGTTTGTGACTATTACAGCGCCATCTATCACAAAGTGAAAAAGTGGTCCAACTAAAACAGTCATATTTCTTTACGTACTACACGAATATGTAATAAAAAATGGGGGTTCCGATTAAAAAAAAAAACGAAGTTGACATCCTTTTGACCTATGGCAGCGCCATCTAAGGGCCAACCATATCGCCATCTGGTTTCCCCCTTCAAGCTAGACAAGTTTCGTTCTTTGTAGTTTTTTTCGTTTGACGCTTATTTCGTGAGATATGTGGCCCGCTCACGATCAGTGTGTAAGTAGGCTGTTTAGGTATTCTTATTGGTAATTCCACGTAGCGCTCTGTATGAAAATCACTGGCTGTGCTGTGCGCAGTCTGTGGCTGGTTTGCATTGTTGTCTGCCATTGTAGTGTTGGGCAGTTAGCTGTTAACAGCGTGTACCGTTGCGCAGTTGGAGGTGAGCGACCAGCAGTGGTGGATGTGGGGAGAGAAATGGCGGAGTTTTGAAATTTGTAAGACTGGATGTCATGAACTGCTATATATATTATGACTTTTGATGATATTAAGGTAAATACATTGTTTGTTCTCTATTAAAATCTTTCATTTGCTAACTATCCCTATCAGTAGTTAGTGTGTTCCGTAGTTGGAATCTTTTATTTAGCTGTCAGTAGTGGCGCTCGCTGTATTGCAGTAGTTCGAGTAACCAAGATTTTTTGTGAGGTAAGTGATTTGTGAAACGTATAGGTTAATGTTAGTCAGAGCCATTCTTTGTAGCGATTACTGAAAGTCAGATTGCGTTGCGCTAAAAATATTGTGTGTCAGTTTAAGCACAGTCTTGAACAATTTTTCATAAGGGACATTTCATATGGCGACCCTGGCAGGATACCTCACTGGAATCTTCTGATTTTTTTCTTGTAGTTTGTGTAATTAGTGTAGCTTTTGTTTATTGCTAGCACATGATTATAGAGAGAATTTCCTTTGTAGTTTTAGTTTTTCATTGTTGTACAGTAAAAGAGTTGTGGCATGCATGTAGATTTGCAGCAAGTATTTCGCAGCTGCACTTGCAATTAACGAGATATTATTTTCAGTGCTACTTTAATGTGTTCTATTATGTTTGCTCTACAAATTGTGCTTTTCTGTGTTATCGTGTGAAATATTGTGACAATAATGGTGTTTGAAAAACATAATACTAGGCTCCAAAGTAAACTGAGAAATGAGAGTGAAGACAAAAACAGTGTGTTAGCGCCACCGAGTAATGAACTAACTAATGTTCAAAGTAGTAATTTGGTAATTGTACACAGGGAAATGGAGCAGGTTGCAAAGAATGGTGTAGACAGTGAAACAATTAGTGAACAGGGAAGCATTATCCATCGATCGGTCAGCAACAGCTTGCCTCAGGAATCCGAAATGACAGGACACAATCTTGCAAATACTGTAGATTCAGGTTTTGCGTCCTCACCGTTTTCTCAAATACGTCAAAACACATTTTCTGCTTTTCAAACTGCGAATATTGCCGGTTCAAATGCATTGCCGAATAGCATTGAGGAACATGTTTCAGACACCAGTGCATTGTTAATACAATTAATGCAACAAATGGGACAAAAGCTTCAAAAGTTAGACACAATGGAACAAGATCTTCAAAAGTTAGACACAATGGAACAAAATCAGATACAAATACAGCAAAAGCTTCAAACGTTAGACACAATGGAACAAAATCTTCAAAAGTTAGACGCAATGGAAGAAAAGCTTCAATAGTTAGACTCAGTGGAACATACGCTTGAACAAACACGTGAAGATTTAGCTACTGAATTACATAAAATCGAATCGAAATGTCAAAAAGTCTTTAATGACGGTAAAACACAAATTTGTGAGCATTTCCAACCTATTTTTTCGCGGCATGAAAATGCATTACAGAATCACGAAGCAGCCATAAAAGAACTGCAAACTATTGTTCATGAAAATCATGAGACCTTGCAAGCTAAAATTGACTCAATTGCATCTACCGATTCGGTTACGCAACTTCCAAAAACTCAAGAAAACTTAAAGGACACAGTAGATACTCTGAAAATTGGTTCAGAAAGACACATGGAGGAAATTAGTTCATTATCAGAGAAAGTAGTTGAACTTTCGGATCAGCTAAATAATTTATCTACGAAGGTAGATGATAATCAGAATGACACAAAACCGGTAGTCTTTAATGACACAGAAGAGTGCAAACAAATTAGGAAATTCAAACAAAATCTGAATCAAATTAATACACAACACCAAAGAGAAATCCGGGAAGTACAAGATCAGCAGACACAGGTAATACAAGAATAACGTATTTCAGAGGACACTCGCGCTCCAATACGGTAAGAGGGACATAGAAATACGGAACAGCCACAAAATAATAACACAGGGCACTTCAGAAATTATGAAAGAAATTGGCAAGGTACACCGAATTTTGAGATGGAACCGCCGAAACGACGTAACTATGACCAACATACGACTCGCCGACATGATGATTTTGACTATAAGCTGTTCATTACTACACGTAAATTCAAAACATTTAAGAATTCTGGCAACGACATTCATCCACAAGCGTGGCTTCATCAATTCTCTCATTGTTCCCCCCCCCTCCCCCCCAACTGGTCATTAGAGCACAGGTTAGAATTTATGTGTGGCTACTTGGAGAATGAACCAGCTATAAGAATGCGGTCGGCCATTCACGATTGTCACAGTGAAGGAGAATTTTATCATGCCTGCCTCTCAGCGTATTGGTCTCAAGCTACACAAGACAGAGTAAAACATAGCATCATAATGATGAAACGTTTCGAACAATCTAAATTTTCAAGTCTTGTGAAATATTTTGAAGACATGTTGCTTAAGAATCAGTATCTTTCAAACGCATACAGCCCCTCAGAACTCATCCGCATTTGCTTAATCAAATTGCCTGAACATTTACGACATATTATTTTAGCAGGGCGCTGCAAAGACGACATTCAAGCTTTTCAGGGACTGTTACAAGAACTGGAAATTGACAATGACAATCGCGGAACGCGAAAACAGGAGCACAACAATTACAGGTCACATCCGTCACAGTTCCGCGATGACAGAAGTAATACACGACAAGGCTATTCTTACAATGTAAATCGTGAACAAAACAGACACCACCCACACGGCAACCACTGGCAGAGTAATAGTTACAGAGAAAGATCGCTTTTCCATAGTAATGAATGTGACAGAGACAACCATAGAAACAGACAATATGGGAATCAAAATAATTATTATCAAGGGAGACAGAATAAATTCAGACGCAACGGTCCACCACGCAGTTACGATTCCGTCAGAAATTCTTCATCACATGACTGACAAACAAGAAACTATGTAAACTACCGACAAAACGACAGACCTGAATTCCATCAGAACTGGCGAGCTTCAAACAGGGCAGGGCCGTCTCGTCAAGGTGAATTTGTTGAAGTTAGGTCTCCTAATCCCAATAACGACGCGCTCCAACAAAGAGACAGACAATGACTCGCACCGCAGGCAGCCACGTGTGCCGGCTGGCTTAGCGAAAAACAATATAGACGCTAACCTTGAGAAAAATTTTAGCATTCCTTACCGACGTATACAACATGATAATTGCTGTGAAGTTTAAACTCTGTCCACTAGGAAGAGTAAAGGATTGCACCACATTTCACATGTAAAACCATTTATTGAGAGATATCTGCCTTTTAACTTAGACTTTCCTATAAAATTTTTCACTTCACATTACTAGTACTCTTTGTCACACTTAGAAACTGTTAACATGCAACTATGTTTTAAAGTTAACTATCGAGTCTAGAACCTAGGGAACATTTTTAAACAGAAATTACGAATGCATTGTTATAGTGAACAGACGACACAGTGTTGTATTTGTACATTCTTGCTTGTTAGTTGCACGATTACGTAACGACTATCAGGCTTACGTACTTTGGACATATACGGGTACTGCTAATGAGATTTAAATGCAACATTTTGGTTTACTTGAAGATACATTCCGGATTTAAAGTACTTTCTCTGAGATACCAGATGGCACAGTGGTTAGTTTATGTGACAACTACACGATTTTATCACGACGCTACTAATGAGTGGCAATTTACAATGTTGCTTTTGCAGTGTATCTGTTTTATCTCTACACAGTTATTCTGAATTCTTCTGGAAAGGAAAACATGTTTTAGTAGTAACTTTTGTGGTATAGCTACAACGAGATAGCCTTTTCCGTAGCACAACAATACGTTACATTATAGTACTTTCTTGATCACGGTAAGGTACGTAATAACTACGATATCTATACGCAAAGCATTTCACTTTCGTTTATGATGACGTAAGTACATTGACTTCAGCAGAACTTTGCTCACAGAGGACGATAACTACAACACTTCCACAGAGATTATTTTACAACAAGACTCACAGTTTAGCGCTACAGTACACGTATTTGAGTGATTAATTTTGTACTTAAAACAATTATTTTTAAAGATATTTGAAGTACAATGATACAAAGGTTTTCCGTGATACATTTCATTCCATTGCTGTACTCTGTAACACCTGAGGGTATAATTACATTAATACTCAGGGGGTACACGCTTACTTTGTGTACCATGTGTATGGCAAGCACAAGGAGCCCTAGCTAATATGGTATTTGCTTATACAACTTTACACATCGGTACCATATTTCTCTAACACATAAATTACACAACTATCTGACCATTTAACTGAGAGAGACAAATATTTATTTTACTACATCAGTGACAGATGTTTACGTAATTACACGGTTGGATAACTTCAAACTTATGAAATTGTATTTTGTCTGTACTTTGTGAAATTTTCATATTTTTTTCAGAACCATTGTGATACTATGAGAGCTTTGAATAATGTATTTGGTATTAGATCATGATTTTTAAAGTATGTTTGAGGTAGATGACGCTATTGAAATTAGCAGAGAATTTTCTTTAGGTTTTGAAATTATTGCAGAAAGCTACGACGTTTTTGAGATTTGACTGAGGCGTTATGATGCTATTATTACGACGACCGTGTATTTTGCTGTTGAGGTACGTTTATGATCAATAAGCTGATGCTATACGAGGAATCTGATTACGCAATGTATTTATTATGATGAATTATTGAAGACGTGTTGATGAATATGTATATGTGTAATAAGATAAGGAATAATGAGTAGTGGTCAGGTACTCTGGTTTGTGAAAAAGGTTGTTGGAAACCAAGAATCGTATTTTAAGAGTTATGAAGTGTATGTAAACGCGTAAATGTATTACAATGCCGACGAAAATTTTTTGGACACTGTTATATTAATAGGATTTTGTTTCTACACATTTGTGAAATTTTTATATGAGACTGTCACTGTAGCGGAAACAGCTGTCGTAATTATTTCGGTAAGAAAGGTAAGTGACCGTGATGTAATGCGTTGTGAGCGGCCAGGTGTGCCAACCGCCTTGAGAAAAGTCATTAGTGTGTGCCTTTCAGAGGTACAGGTGGAAAAAAAAGAGGCAATTATCCTCGATATTGACATTCCTTTGTAGAAAGCATCACAAATGCGACACGCCCAAACTTTAAAACACTGTGGAGCTCTTAATTTATGATATTTTCTAAAATGAAATGATGAGAAACATTTCACGTCTGTTGTCTTGCTAGTTGAAAGATTGTTTACTGCACTATGAAACGCCATATTGCTAGTGGATGACGCTTCACGCCTTGCTTTGTCTATTTTGTTTAATATCTAGTTTCTAGCTGCACTGCAGCATTGGTTAAAATAAAATTTTATAGATGTACTAATATAAATATTTTCTGTCTACAGATCCAGTATATAATAATAATGTGATATACTTCCAAAAAAATGAGGGAGCACAATAAGACATTTCCTTTAACAGGAACTGCATACATAATTTTCTTTTCAAGTGCTTGGTAATTTATTTCATAGAATAAGTTTTTGTGGTGCACCACTTTAATTATATAGACATTAAGATGTGAATAGACATTTCCCTTATCTGCATTGTTGTTTTGACTGTAATATTTTTTATGATTGAGCTGTGTCATGTTTAGGTACAAGTTATTGCATTTGCTGCTGCTTGCTTTGCCGATTTCCATTTTTTTCATTGCTGTTTGTATTAATTGTTTTGTGTTGCTGCATTGCCTCGTCCCTTAGTTTAGCATCTGAGCTCAGTAGATTTAAGTTAGCTTAAGAGGGGGTAGACTATATAAGAGAATGAGTTGCGATGAATTGGAAGGATTGCATTGAGAAGCTATAAGAAAATGGTTTGGCCAAAAAAGTATTTTGAAAGAGGATAGGAACAAATATGTAGGGTTTAGGGACAACAGGTTTAGATGGGATTTTCTTGGAAATAAATGATGAGGTAAGATAATGGAAAATAAATAATGAGGTAAGAAATATGTGAACATATAAATACAGAAAGCATGCTTGAATAGGATTTTTTTGGTGGAAACAAATGTTGAAATAAGGCGAAAGATCTATGGAATGAAGTTTTGGGTTTGACTGCGGTATCAAATGTTACACTGAAAACAAACCCTGTCCTTTCCTTGTGTTATCCCACTATGTGTTTGTGTACCCTTGTGTATTTGTTTTCTTCCTTTCTCTGTGTACTGTTTCATAGAAGTTTTTCTCTTCTAATACTGAGCTACATTCACTATGATGAGGAATACTGTTATCCTCGAATATAATTTGCATTAATAATATGTTATTTACTTCGTAAAGATGTTTAGACTTTATTTATCTGTTCTGTTTTGTTGCTCATATTTGAAGTTGATGTTTCAAAAATTATTCTGATCTTTATGTATGTACTTATGTGGTAATTTTTGTAACACTGATGTGCATGTTTATTTCTATTCTTTTGTAAAGCCTGTATTACTACAAATGTTATCTATATTGTTATGTTCTTTAATGATATATTTTGTACCTTTGTTATTGCATTCTTATGTTATAAAATTGTAATTCATCAAGTTAAGTAACTTAAAGGTTACATTTCACTGAACACGTTTCTGTTGGTCATAATATATGGACAATATCTGAGAAGTAGGGACTGATAGTGTTTGCACGTGTGTTAATAATTCAGCAAGGGACTGGATAACACCATTGCTGGTTCTAAGCACACTTAAAAAAAAATTTTGTGAGTGCACAAGTGGTGGTTCATGGACTTGCTATATTCTCCGCAAGACTCTTCGATGGTGATTGTGCACCTGCACAGTCGCAACAGACGGCTGCTGGCCGTCTCTACAAGGACTACAGTGGGTCTACACCTTTGTTGACTCACCAATACCATTATTTCTACAAGGACTGCACTGGGCCTGCACCTCTGGTGGCCCACCAATACCGTAATCTCTACCAGGACTACAGTGGGTCTGCTCTGTGATGACCTACCTACCAGTATTCTTCAAAACTTCGACTGACTCTTCTGTGGGTTTGCTCTGTTGGTGGCCCATTACCTGTGTGCATGTCAAGAGTCAGCACTGTCTTTCCGTTGGAAGGACAACACTACTTCTTCAAGACTGCATGAAAATCCACTACTTCCGTGTGCATTTTCTTTTACTGCTCAGAGTTTGAGAAAACCAGTGCTATTTTACTGTGATGAACGTCCAGGACTGTCTTTATGGACTGTGAGAAAATTTTAGCTTTTGACCAACATTGTCTCGAGAAGTGTGTGCATTTCATTTCTTTGTTATTATAATTATGAAAATTTTTTTCAAATCTGTATTGGCCACTGCCCAAAACAATTTGTAATATTTTTTGTGGAGAGAATGGGGGCTATGTAAGTAGGCTGTTTAGGTATTCTTATTGGTAATGCCACATAGCGCTCTGTATGAAAATCACTGGCTGTGCTGTGCGCAGTCTGTGGCTGGTTTGCATTGTTGTCTGCCATTGTAGTGTTGGGCAGTTAGCTGTTAACAGCGTGTACCGTTGCGCAGTTGGAGGTGAGCGACCAGCAGTGGTGGATGTGGGGAGAGAAATGGTGGAGTTTTGAAATTTGTAAGACTGGATGTCATGAACTGCTATATATATTATGACTTTTGATGATATTAAGGTAAATACATTGTTTGTTCTCTATTAAAAATCTTTCATTTGCTAACTATGCCTATCAGTAGTTAGTGCCTTCCGTAGTTTGAATCCTTTATTTAGATGGCAGTAGTGGCGCACACTGTATTGCAGTAGTTCGAGTAACCAAGATTTTTGTTAGGTAAGTGATTTGTGAAACGTATAGGTTAATGTTAGTCAGGGCCATTCTTTGTAGCGATTACTGAAAGTCAGATTGCGTTGCGCTAAAAATATTGTGTGTCAGTTTAAGCACAGTCTTGCACAATTTTTTTCCACCTTTCAAGTGGACCACCCTGTATACTGCGACACCAATTTATATGTCATAAGGTGTTGAGTCAACAGAAATTGTTGCAGAATCCTGCCTGTGTCAACAGCTGCACGTTGTCGCCTTTTCTAAATGAGATTTCCTATTGCCCTGACAACGACACGCCTAGATAGTTGTGTGTATTCCGCGTGACAACACCTCCAATCTTCCATTTTTCCAGATTCACTAGTCACGTGCATTAGTATCAAATACGGATGAGAAAGCTTCTGCGAGTGAACGAATAACAACAAAAATAGTAACAGTAACAAACTAATAGTGAATTAAGTTTATTGCATGACGGCAGCAGGTTAAACAATGAAAATAAAAATAAATAAACGTAGGCCGATTATTCAGTTGCCACAATGCAAATGTTTTCTTGCCATTTTGTTACTGACTTTCATTCTGGCTATTTGCAGAAAAAAACTGAAGCGATACACATCGGTATTTCAGCGAGATCTGAATCAGCAACCACCATTGTCGTAGGTCATGAGACGAGCTCGGCGACCCGGAGCAAACACGACACTTTCCTCTAGCACTCTGCTATTGCTCTTATGGTTGTTAAAGTAGAAAGTTTACAATCAAAAATATAAACCCTATTAAAATTTAAGTGGAATGACCTTCGCAAGGCCAAAAAATTAAATTTACGGTTTCGATGTCATGTAGAGGTGATGATTATTCTGATTACTTCAGCTATATGAAAAGAGAAATAGCCCAAACCTAGAGAACGATGGCGAGGTGCCAAACATCGTCCATGATAGTGCCAGGTCTCAGCTGCTCTAGCAGTATGAAGAACTTGATGGGCAGCTCACAATGTCCTCACTGCTATCCATAGCAAGTTTCTGGTAGCCCTCTGTGGACCTGCGCCCTCAGACGCCGATCTAAGGCGCAGCTTCAAACCGACAGCACATCATACCAGTGCAAATGAGCTCCTGTTTGACCTGAGGAAAAAGCTTATTTAAACAAAACGAAAAACCTGTGCAAAATGGTGTCGCCCAAAATGTCGAGAAACAGTAACTTAATGCGCACTGTTGACCTCATATAGTCTGTATTTACGTCTGGTCTCTTGCCGTATACAACAAGTATATCAGGAATACCGAGAAAATGCGAGATATTATGGATAATAGACTAATACAGCAATGTTATGGCGTAATACATCAAAATGTGATTTCGCAAGAAAAAACTAAAATTATGACTAAACACAACAGGAGAAATATGCAAATGTGCAGTTGTGCAGCTTCATACGTCCAGATGTACCAAAGGTACTGCATACTAACAAGCTTGTTCACTGTTTCCGTAACCCCCACACTCACCTCATCTTGTTTGATATCGACATGATGAACAAAATACACCTTCGCGTCACTAACCGTTGCTTCGAATCTATTCAGACACTTTCTCTTGTTTTGCTGGTGATATAAATTGCTGTTTGTGAAGCTATAGCTACTCCTGTGAGACATACGACTTGGAGGATTAACGCCATTGCTTACTTGTGACAGTTGGTAGCTCAATTGAAGCAGTAGAGAAAGGAAGTGATAAAATGCACATTTTGCAGCAAAACTGGAACTGATTTAGGAAGCAGCTACCATTTTTAAAAGTGATGTCAGCTCAACTGTGCAGGTGAGAGATTGCTGCAGTAAACACTCCCTCACTGCCATAATAATAACTGCAGTAGATACCTCACATCGTGAAAAAAAAAGAATAGGGTAGGTTATGCTTAGTACGACCTTCTTGGAATCAAAAATGTTTACTAAGTCAATGTAATATCTTAAGTAGGAATTATTCCAACTGTTTCACAGAAATGATAAGAAAAAGTAAAGAGAATTTCGGAGGATAAATCTGTCCCTCACCCGCAGATCATTGTTATCAAACACTGCCTACCATGTTGCAAAGTCTCGACTTCGCTAGTGGCAAAATAATACGTTTCATAGATGGAATCCCGTATGATAAGAGCCCGACATTCAGTACAGTGTGAGAAATCGTTGTACAAAGCAACTTGCAGCTAAAACGATTTGATGCTGTGCGTCAACGAGATGCTTCCTACAGGTCTGCTTAAATTCTACCACACTATGTAACACTTCACGAGATCAACAAATCAGGCAACAGTGAGAGAAGTTCAGAAACCATTCAGTGCATCATCTGAAGATGGTAAGAAATTAATATTAGCCAGAAATTGAATGTCATCTAACACAAGCAGGTAATTTAATGATTACACGTCGATTGTAATTTCGATATGAATATGCCAATACTTTTATACTAACGATATCTTTAGAACCAATTAGGTCGTAAATGGGAGGCAATGTACCAACTTCAGGATACAGCGTCAACTCAACCTACATGCAATGCGGTAAACCTGGTGCCGATACTATTAATGTCATAAATTTGTTTCTTTCGGTCTGAAGTGCACAGCAAATTTAAAAGCTCGTTCTCGAACAGCTGTTTGCTCACAATTATTGGCAAAGGCTCCTGAGTGGTCAGGCCGTAAGCAATACGCATAGATGACAATTTTCGTTCTTTTGATGAATGGACATAAATGAAAGAGCAGTAAACTGTAGTTGAATTAAGCCAGGCGATGCAGAGGAAGTGTTGGTACGTAGACAGCAAAATGCCTGACGCTGGCTGAAATAACACGGATCCGGAATGTAGACTAGCAAAAGGAAGAACCGCTTTTCTGAAAACATAAACATGCTAACATCAAAAACAAATTTAAACATTAGGAAACCTTTTCCTCAAGTATTTGTCAGCCTTTCTGCTGTTATTTGATGGTGTAGGTTGTTATCAATACACTTAACCATTATCCCTAGCTTAGCGTTACTCATGATCAGAATCAATGTAATGGGAATAACAATCATTGGGGTATTATTCAACTATTTACCTTCTTAGGGGCTTGCCACACTACAGTCAGAAATTTGGAGAGCACAGTATCTCACACTAGACTGGATGTCCGGATCTGATCATGTACGACTTTGCAACGTCATAAGCATTGTTTGGCGACTGTGTTATCATAACAATGATTTGTCAGTGATTTCAGAAGTAGGACGGATTTATCCTGCGACATTAGCTAGACTTTTTTCTGTCATCTCGATGAAACAATCTGAGTAATTTCTACTTAAGATATCACATTGAATTAGGAAATTAAACTTTATTGACTTCAGGAAGTTCGTATCACGCATAAGCTAACCTACACTGATTTTTCGCATTGTGAGGTATCTATCTCAGCTACGATTACGGCAATGAGACAGTGTTTATTGCAGCATTGTCTTGCTTTCACAGTTGTAATGAGCTCACCTTCTAAAATACGAGGGTTGTCCGGAAAGTAAGTGCCGATCGGTCGCGAAATGGACACCACAGTGAAAACCCGATGAAGATTTGCACAGATGTGTTGGGTAGTGTCTCTAGTATGACTGTTGATCGCATCAAGACGCTCTTTTCAGTTGTGAGCGCACTGTGAGCAAGTATAGGTGCCTAGAACAACGATATCCTCTGCTAAGTAGGAGGTCTCGCTGAGAGGCTTCGCCTTAATGAATGCAGCCCACCTATCACAACTGCCACGCGCTTTCTTTTTCATGGCAATTCTCAGCCGCACTCTGCAGGGGCAGTGAAGACGCTCCTGCAGCCTTTTCGATCGGAACTGTTCGATCACTCACAACACAGCCCTAATGGGCTCGTCCTGAGTATCATCTCTGTTCACATGAAACGCTGGGTACGAAAACAACACTTGGGCGCAGGCTACGCGCTATAGAACAGCGTAGAGAATTATCGGAAAGCACAGGCTATGATGATGGTGTGAAAATTTGGTATAACGCTCTGACTAATGTCTACGTCGGAGCGGCGACTATGTAGAGAAGTATCTGGATAGTGTAGCTAACTCTTGCAAATAAAATGTATCTGATTTTCACAGTGGTTTCCATTTAGCGAACGGTCGGAACTTACTTTCTGGACAACCCTCGTAGTGCCTGCTTCTGAAATCAGTTCCAATTTTGCTGCAAACGCTGCATCTTACCATCTTACCACTTCCTTTCACTACTAGTTTAATTTGGCCGCTGTCACAAGTAAGCGACGAATCTGAACCCTCCATGTCATGTGTCTCCTGCCAATCTCACAGGAGTTGCTATAGTTGTCTCTTCGCTAATACCAAGTTGCATAGCCAACAAAACAAGACACAGTCTCTATACAGATTGTAAGCAAATTTAAGTGACACGAATCTGTACTTTGTTCATCATTTAGGTATCAAATAAAACGATAAAAGTTACAGAAGCAATGAACAAGTCTGTTATTATGCATTACCTATGGTACATCTGGAGTTGGAAACGATATGAAACTGTATATTTACCCATACCATCTATTTTGCTTCTGCTTCAATAGTCATACAGTTTGATTACTTATCGCGTGACATCGACGTATTAGGCTATTATCAATAATGTCCCCATGTTTTGGTGGTATTTCTGATATTCTTTCAGACATGTCAGAAAGAACACACACCTCACATTCGTGAATCCACTGCCGCTGATGTGCATGAAGAAAGAGAAATAACGACATCAGCTGCATGAGGGCATTGAAATAATTCAGTGGCGACAAGTGAAAATTTGTGCCGGATCAGGACTCGAATCGGGATTTCCCACTTTACGTGAACGGTCGCCTTAACCTCTTAGGCTATCCGAGCACGTTTTCCTTCCAATCCAATTTCCCAAATTGTCACATATCACTTCCTTAGCGTCCCCCTTGCTCACCAACCTCATTGATTGCAGAATTTAACGTGATTTCCGCAAGTGGTCGGACCTAGGGTGCACCCACACTGAATATACCACGAAATGCTTTCAAGGCGTATTTATTAGTATTATATGTGTAGTGTCTGGTCTTTCGAATATCATCATCTAACAGATCCTTAATTCTCTTTCCCACTCTGCTGTACATTGTTCTTATTAACAACACTGATGGAGTAGGTGTAAATCTGACCGTGCCGTAGTTCTGGTACTTATCAGCTTTCGCTGCCTTGCGGATAGTTTGGATGATATTTCCCCGAAAGTCTGATGGTATGTCTCCGGAATCATGGATTTTATAAATCAACATGAGTAGACTTGTTACCATTTCCCCCAAAGATTTTAGAAGCTCCAAAGGAATGTTGTCAATGTCATCTGCCTTATCACAAGTCTCCTAAATCTCTATCAAAGTGTAACATAAGTGACAGATCGCCTCGGACGACCGTCAGTACCATATTTCAATCGTCGAGTAAATCGTAAGGGTAAGGGATTTTATCAATAGATTCTCATTAGAGGGTGGACGAACAACAAGTAACAGCATGTATTTTGCGGCAATATTTGTGGTGATATGTTGAAGAGCTACACAGTATCCGGATCTGTCAGGGGAGATGATAATACCCGACAAATCGCACCCTGAGCAACGTCATCAGGCTACAGTACGGGCACGGCATTGTTGCTGAATGAAAAACAGAACAAAATTCCAGGGTCGTATATTCGTTCCGTGTATTGTATTCTGAATAGATTGCTGTAGATAATTAATTTAGCAAAAATATACCACCATAAGCTAGCGCTTTTTTGTTCACAGTTGGAAGTGAGTTTGCTTAGTATCGAAACTGTAACTTGTGTTTGTTAATGTACTCCGACGAAACTGAAAAGGTAATCACGGCTGCGTAAGATCTTTATTCCTTGGAACTAATATTTATTCATAGAAATTTGGAAATTTTACAGAACGCGTGCAGAGATGAATGTTTTATTTTTAAGCAGTCAAATGTACATTTTACTCAGTGACAGCAACTTAAATTATCACTGCAAATTAACAAGGGGCTGTATTTTAGGTTCATATTACTGGTGACCGCGCGTCCAGGTTCGAAAAAGTGCGGGGTTCTTTTTTATTTATTTTATTCATTGGCGTTCGGGACGGGCCCATAGAGACATCTCAACTGTGGAAAGACGATAAGACAGCGTGTTACGAGACTTCAGAAGATCCATTAATGCCAAACTGTATCCTGGTACGAAGTTACGTAGGCTTAGACTTTTCATGTGACGCCATAAAGGCGATTTTTGTGTCAGTTATGACAACGTGAAGATAAGGACAACACCACATCAAATCCCTAAGCGGAGAAAACATCCGAATCGTCCAGGAATGGAAGCCGTGCCCCTTAGGGTAGCAATCTGCCGCGTTGCCATCGCAGCTACCGAGAAGGACGAAGTGCGGAGATAGACGAACTGTATAATACTGTTGAAAATTCACTTCTCGATAGGCAGGCCACCACATTGGCGACCGCGATGGGATAGTTCTGGCAGTGAACTGAATTTCTTAGGATATGGAAGTGACAGGACAGCAACTGATCCACGGTGCAGCGATTTCAAACTACACGCGGCGCTGCGAAGCTGCTCTGTTCATGTCGACACGGGGTGCGGTTCAGCGCCAACTCTCACGACACTGGCGGCGGCGCTGCGTGAGCCTGGGACGGAAGAGGCTGCGCTGGCTGGCTGCCTAGGCGGAAGCCGGAGGTTGGGCTGTGCTGTCTTCTCGGCGGTGCTGGGGGAGCGCCTGTTGAGTTCACTGAACGCGCTTGAGAACGTTTCCTAGCTCTCTTGTTACAGCAGTATGATCGAGCTCGCACTTTCTGGCAGGTCTAGTACAGTGCTTTCCAACATGAGGGTAATTATCCCCTGAGCGGCAAAATGAAATTTTCTGAGGGATAAAAACAGAAGGGTTCGATTGTGTTTTGGCGACAATACTAAATTATTTTAACAAATCACTATTATCATCACTTCTTTGTAAGACTATAATCACGATTACGTAAATTACCAATAATATTTTTTTTTCAAATACTGGCATTAGACGCTTGACACAACGTGTGGAAGTTACAGCTTGCGAAACGAATGTATAAACGTCAACTTCGTCACATAGTTCATCCACTACACACATTCTTTGTAAGATCAATCTATGACAGTAAAATTGAAGTGTATACGTCACATTTCCTTAAGCATCTCATAAAAGGGCGTTCTCCAAGTTTTAGATAGATCCTACAACGGACGAGGAATAGTTTCGTTCTTTACTTCGTAACACATAAAAGAACTAACTGACAGCACAACGTAACAGCAACTATGTAATAGCTATTACAGTGAAAAAATTGGTTCAATTAGCTCTGAGCACTAACCTAAGGACATCACACACATCCATGCCCGAGGAAGGATCGAATCTGCGATGGTAGCGGCTGTGTGGTCCCAGGCTGAAGCCTCTAGAACCGCTCGGCCACAGCGGCTGGCTGGTACAGTGATATGAGGCTTACATATTATTATTATTGTGATATAATTACTGGCAGAGATCAGACACGAAGTACTGGCAGCCTAAAATCTTCCAGTTCCTGTCAGTTCAGAAGTAAGAGGTACAGCAATCAAGTGATTTACACACAGTAAGAATAGTGCATTTATTTTAAATTGGTTGATTTTCGATTGTGTGCAGTTTTGTGGATAAATTAAGTGTCGCTAGGGAGAGCAGTGACGGAGCGTAAGAAATTGCCTACTCTCACTGTGGATAGTTAGCTTTCTTTTCTGAGAAGCAACGTTAGGTAGCATTCACGATGCAGTGATATTTGTTGCCTCGTTCGATAAAAAAAGGTTGTTAGAGATACTCTGTACCAATAGTTTCATTAATGCATTAGGTCTTGCTTTAATAAAACATCTATAAAATTAAACATCATGTATCTTTCGTTATTTAAAAAAAAAAAGATCTGTTCAAAAGAATTTTTTTTCATTCTGGAATTTAGTTAGGCGCTCATGTTGGGGTTGGGAGGGGTGTGGTGCGGAGAGAGCAGAAGGGGCTTGCTAATATGCGATTGCAGTCAGGTATCACCGCCTAAGAAAGCTTGACAACCACTGGTCTAGCACCTACCACGAGGGGACGCAGCACAGCCTTACATCGTCACCAGGCAGGACGCTGAGGCACGTGTCTGGCGCCATGGCAGGTGGCGGAGTCCCGCTCACTCGCTTGTCTGGCGCTATTCAACCGACGGGCCGCGGCTGCAACTTCAGGTTCGCGGATCCGTCTGCGAGGCGCGCACCATAATAGCATCTGATCGACCCGCCAGTAGCACTGCACGTCTCGTCGGCTGTATTTTAAGACAAGTCTTAAGATGTTATTTTAATAAGTAATTAAGTCGAAACAAGGCTCCAAGAGTAAACAACATTCCATCAGAACTGCTGATAGTCTTCGGAGAGCCAACCATGCAGAAACTCTACCATCTGGTGAGCAAGATGGATGAGACAGGCGAAATACCTTCAGACTTGAAGAAGAATATAATAATTCCGGTACCAAAGAAATCAGGTGTTGATAGGTGTGATAATACTGAACTATCAGTTTAATAAGTCACGGCTGCAAAATACTATCACTTCTTCACCGACGAATGGAAAAACTGTTAGAAGCCGACGTCGGGGAAGATCTGTTTGGATTCCGTAGAAATGTTGGAACACGTGAGGCAATACTGACCCTACGACTTATCTTAGAAAATAGATTAAGGAAAGGCAAACCTACGTTTCTAGCATTTATAGACTTAGAGAAAAATTTTGACAATGTTGACTGGAATACTGTCTTATAAATTCTGAAGGTGGCAAGGGTCAAATACAGTGAGCGAAAGGCTATTCACAATTTGTAGCGAAACCAGTTGGCAGTTGTAAGAGTCGGGTGCATGAAAGGGAAGCAGTGGTTGGGAAGGGAGTGAGACAGGATTGTACCCTATCGCCGATGTTATTCGATCTGTATATTGAGCAAGCAGTAAACGAAACAAAACAACAATTAGGAGTAGGAATTAAAATCCATGGAGAAGAAATAAAAACTTTGAGGTTTATATTATAATACTAAGGTTTATATTGTGTTTCTGTCAGACACACCAAAGGACCTGGAAGAGGAGTTGAACGGAATGGACAGTGTCTTGAAAGGGGATATAAGATGAACATGAACAAAAGCAAAACGAGGATAATGGAATGTAGTCGAATTAAATCAGGCGATGCTGAGTGATTTACATTAGGAAATGAGACACTTAAAGTAGTAAAGGAGTTTTGCTATTTGGGGAGCAAAATAACTGATGAAGGTCGAAGTAGGGAGGATATAAAACGTAGACTGGCAATGGAAAGGAAAGCGTTTCTGCAGAAGAGAAATTTCTTAACATCGAGTATAGATTTAAGGTGCCAGGAAGTCTTTTCTGAAAGTATGCCATGTATTATAGTGAAACATTGACAATAAATAGTTTAGACAAGAAGAGAATAGAAGCTTTCGAAATGTGGTGCTACAGAATAACGCTGAAGACTAGATGGGTAGATCACGTAACTAATGAGGAGGTACTGAATAGAATTGGGGAGAAGAGGACACGTTCTGGGGCATCAAGGGATCACCAGTGTAGTATTGGAGGTAAGCGTGGTGGGTAAAAATTGTAGAGGGTGACCGAGAGATGAATACACTAAGCAAATTCAGAAGAATGTAGGTTGCAGTAGGTATTTGGAGATGAAGAAGCTAACACAGGATAGAGTAGGACGTAGAGCTGCATCAGACCAGTCTCTGAACTGAAGACCAAAACAACAACTACGAAAACAACAATTAAAGTGAGCATTGAAGGGTGGTACTATGATAAGAAGGACTTTGCGGATAAAGATGGTGAAACAGACAGTTTTAAGACAGGTGTTGTATGGAGCTTGGTGGTAAGGTGCCTGTAGAATCTAAGTGGGACGGGCATGCGACTCCGCGGAGGAGGGGGCATCGAGTATACTTAGTGCTATGAAAAATATGTTTGCAAAACTAAAATCTGAATTAGACTCTAATGCAAAAGAGTTCTATAATAAACTCACAGGACAAAAATATAATCACCCCTTGACAAACCATTGCAAGAAACGTTTAATACCGTGTAATTCAGTCCCTTGACTTGGTAACCACCTGGATTCGGTTAGGAAGTGAGTCCACAAGGTTGTGCAGGTACGTCACCTGCAGGTTAAGTCGCTCGCTCAGGATCTGATAGCACATTTCCATTTCCGTCGGTAAAGCAGATGCCAGACTGAGATTCATTGGAAGAATCCTAAGGAAATGCAATCCGACAACAAAGGAAGTAGGTTACAGTACGCTTGTTCGCCCAATGCTTGAATACTGCTCAGCAGTGTGGGATCCGCACCAGGTGGGGTTGATAGAGGAGATAGAGAAGATCCAACGGAGAGCAGCGCGCTTCGTTACGGGATCGTTTGGTGATTGCGAAAGCGTTACGGAGATGATAGATAAACTCCAGTGGAAGACTCTGCAGGAGAGACGCTCAGTAGCTCGGTACGGGCTTTTGTTTAAGTTTCGAGAACATGCCTTCACCGAGGAGTCGAGCAGTATATTGCTCCCTCCTACGTATATCTCGCGAAGAGACCATGAGGATAAAATCAGAGAGATTAGAGCCCACACAGAAGCATACCGACAGTCCTTCTTTCCACGTACAATACGAGACTGGAATAGAAGGGAGAACCGATAGAGGTACTCAGGGTACCCTCCGCCACACACCGTCAGGTGGCTTGCGGAGTACGGATGTAGATGTAGATGTAGATGTAGAAACAGCGGGGATGCTAATGTCGGTGTTTTACCGGCTTTTCCAACATGTCCCACAAACTTTGTATGTGGTGGTAGTGAGTCGAGATTTAGTAGGGTGGGGGAGTTTGCGGAAAACCAGTCACACAGTCTTCCAGTCGAAGAGCTTTGCTGTTGTGTCTTTATGAACGTGCGTGAGCAATGGCTCCTTGCGAAGCGACCGACTCCCAATGTTCCTGTCGCAGTATGCTCTCAGTGGCATGTTCGTATGGACCTTGACTTACCATCTGCAGCGATCCCTGTCGAGTCTGGAAGCGATTTTGATGCAAAAGCTGTGAAACGGGTCTCTGCTCCCTCTATGTCACGGTATTTTTCCAACAACAATTCCCACTTCCTGTTTCGTCGTCACACGTGTTACACCACTCCTCTTCGACCTCCATATATAGTTTTTGTCAATAATGGTCTCTGAACCATAAAATATATTCTCACAATTGTAGATAATTTACTTTTCGTTGACTGGTATGAAGAGCGCAACCAGTTGTTCCTGCGAGACATGCTCAAGGCTTGTATGTTTCCTTCGTCTTGGAATTACATTTTTCTTGAACGGATTCTACTGAGCCATGTCATGTAGGAACGAGACACAAGCGACCCGTTTGAATAGACTATTCCGCAATTTCTGCAACTACGTTCACAGACTGTAGTTAGATCATAGTTATATTCCTTTATAATGTAGTTAATAAAGACATATTTGGTAGAATGCAATTCTTGCAGACAAGTTTTAACCTCGTAAAGTGAAATAGGTTCATATTTATTAATTATGCGAAACACCACTTATAACGCGATATGTCGAGCACCGTGTTGCAAACTCCAGCAAAACTATAACAACGAAGTACGACGTAATTGCACAACCGGATTTACGTGAATAAAACTATACTCCGCCGGCCGTTGTGGCCGTGCAGTTCTAGGCGCTGCAGTCCGGAACCGCGGGACTGCTTCGGTCGCAGGTTCGAATCCTGCCTCGGGCATGGCTGTGTGTGATGTCATTAGGTTAGTTAGGTTTAAGTAGTTCCAAGTTCTAGGGTACTGATGACCTAAGATGTTAAGTCCCATAGTGCTCAGAGCCATTTGAACCATTTGAACCAAAACTATACTCCATGCGTCACTTTGACGTGATACAAACAGTGTATGTATACATTCACATTGCCTGGTATTTTGTTGGTTCATCGTTCCCAATTTGCACAAGTAATTTGGCCAACGCGCTAATCTAAAGAGAAGGAGGTAATCATGCTGGCCACGTAAGAAAGGGCATGCTACTCCGGGCACGCTACTTCCAACACCCCGGAAGCTTGAAATGTTCTCGTCCTGATAAAGTCTGCCAATAATGGTTTCCAAAACGTTCACATCGTTGACGTTCCTCTTTGTACTTTGCATCGTTTCCTTTATTGACATCTGACGTTTTAGTTTTGATTTCTTCTAAAAAAAATGTGCGATTAAGTATTCTTTTTATAGACCTTATTTTCGATCATAAGTAACGTCTGAAAATTATTGCATTTTAAAGCAGTTACGAAACAAATGCTGACATGCGGAGTCCTTCGTAGTGTGGGAATATTCGTATGGCACTTCGTCACCAGTGGCGGATTAAAAAATTTTGCTCCCCTAGGCACACCATATTATATGCCTCCCTCCCAAAAAAACATGTTTTAAATAATAACTATTACCCGATCACTTCACAATTGCCGTTTTAGGTGGGAGCGTTGAGAGCTCTAAAGGACACGTCAGCGGTATAGTCGCGCTCAGTCCTGAACTGTACTTGGTGTACTGCAGCGGATAAAACAAACTTGAAACTGCATTATGTTAACACATTCTTCTGTCGAAAGACAGCAGAAACGAACACAAGAAAAATAACTTTTCTCTTATGGCCTAAAAATTCAGCAGAGCGTGTAGGAGACAACGAATTTTTGTTATACATTCACTTTTAATATGTTATTTTACACGAAACCATTGAAAATGAAAATAAAAAAGTTGTGTCCGATCTAAAAATTGAAGAAAAAGTGTCATACATTAGAGATTAATACGTACTTTTACAGAAATGTGTTCAAAATTAAAATTGAACTGTCGTTTTACGGTCTAATAACTTGAATGTGTAGCAGATAAAAAAAAACACGTTCGGTACTAATACGTGGATCGTTAGGAAAGCGTACGAAATGAAAATGAAATAGAGATTTCGGTGCACGAACTAATGACTAAATACAGACGAACAAACACAGAACTTGCTATTACATGATTTTACAGACTAGTGTGGAAGAATCAAATTTGTTTTATAGTCTAGTAGTTAACGTGTAAAGCATTAGGGTCTGTGTATCTAGTTGCCGCGTAATAAGTGTACACAATACCTTTAACCCATGTAAGGGCTGAATGGTTTTGTGCTGCAGCTACTGCTCTCACCATAGCTCTTTTACGTATTTATCGATAGAACTGAACTACGTTATTTATTAACACTTTTTCATCTGGCGTACTCTCCGATAACGTATATTTCCGCGATAACTATACATTTTAGCAGACGCCAAGAATACGCATCAGTTGTAACATACTACAGTATCAGGATGACTTGACTGTACAGCGTCGAGCGGCCTGGGTCATTCGGGTGTTGTTTAGTATTGTCGGGAGCCTTCGTTCACGTCTGCAGGTAAACGAGGTTTAGTTCCGCGTTCTGTCATCGCCAGTTGTAAAATAAACAAGTAATACGTAGTTTGTAAATCCAATGAATGTGCTCTAAGTTATAATAAAAATCACATTATAATCGTAAATTTTTAAAACTAATATTAATAAATAAACAAACATACCAGTCAGCAAAGTTTGCGTCTGGCTTTCGCTGCAGAAAACTCGAAGATCAAATCTTCATACTTCAGACGGTTATCAGTTAGGAGGTCGGCTTCGATGTGAAGAATGGACAAGGCGTTCAATCTTTCCTGACAACGTAGATACGATTTCAGTCTTTTAAGAGCCGAAAACGAGCGTTCTGCTGAACAATTTGTAAGTGCCATACAAAGAACTATTCTAAGAGAAATATTAACATTCAGAAACACGGACTGTAACCTCTCTTTTCGTAAAAATTTACTCATTTAGACTGGCATATCAATAATCACAGAAGATTTCAAAAGTTGCACAAAATGAACACATTCACTAGAGAAGGAAGGCTCTAAATCTGTGTCATATGGCGCTTGGACTTTTGCTGCACTTTCAACAATATCATCAGGTGAATTGTTCTTAAGGTTACTGAAAACTGTGAAGGACACCAACAGTGTTCTATTGCTTTCTTTCCTCCTCACTAATTCGGCGTACACTTTGTAGAGTACTGGGAGAAACGTATCGTCTCTAAAGCTTCTGCAGAGTCCGCTTCTTCGTCCTCTTGAAGTTTGCATTTTTGTGATCTTTTATAGGTGCATTCATAGTCTATATCAGTCACAATCTCCATGGATTTATTTTCATAATAGTCGAACATGCCACGAATAGATGCAATAAATCCCACAAGTGATTCATATAAATCATGCACTATTTTAGTATCAATATTTACACTTTGCAATTTCAGATTTACACTATGTCCTTCCAAGGTGTCACTCATGAATACTTTTTCTAGTCTGCTGAGTTGATTCAATAAAGCTGAAGCCTCATTTCGCATAACTGGTTTTTCAAACGTATTAGCAATATGTGTGAGGGCATTGATAACGCCCTCCCAGTTTTCTTATAGACTTACACACGCGTCCCTCTTGCTGACCAGCGTGTTTTTGATAAACTTTTTACCGTTTTGCTCCCTGGTTTCATGAAAGAAAGAAGTTTATCTCAGCGGTGTGTAGAAGCAGTGAAAAAATTATAAAGGTTTTGCACTACATGAAGAAATGAACGTGCTTCCAGACAACAGCTTGCAGCACTAGTGCCGACTAAATTCAAAGAATGTGCTTCTCAAGGCACATAATGCGCTTTCGGATTTCGTTCTTTAATGCGTGCCTGCGAACCAATGCATGTTCTTGACATATTGCTTGCGTTGTCATATGACTGGCCTTTACAGTCAATAATATCAATGGAATTTGTAGACAGTACTTTCAGTAGGGCCTCAGCTAAGTTTTCGGACATGTGTCCCGGATTTAATAAAAAAAGAAGGAAACGTTCAACAGGTTCACCATTCTCATTCACATGTCTTAGTAAGACAGATAATTGATCAATATGTGAAATATCTGCAGTAGAATCTACTATTATACGGAAATATTTGGCCTTTTTTATTTCACTTACAATAATTCTTTTTATTCGTTCAGAGAGAAGCTCTATTATTTTATCACAGATTTTTAAAGAAAGATAACTAGTATGTCCCTGCCCTGGATTTCCATATCGTTCCATGTGGTCTGCGAGAAAAGGATCAAACTCGGCTATAAGCTCAAGGGACATCATAAATTGACCGTTATTTAATGAATGGAATCTTTCAACGTGTCCACACAGGGAAAGTTCATTACTTGTTAGCTTCTTCGCTACTGCGAACACCCTTGTCAACGCACTGTGTCAGTCGCAGCATATGACTCGAAATGGTTATCTATTGTTCAAAGCGACTTTTTTCTTGTTAGGAGTGATAACACAAGCTTTGTGTCCAAATGAATGAGATAAAACAAGAGAAATATTTTTCCAATCTGCAATACCATTAGTAGCAATCGCGGTCTTATCTCCGAACAGTTTACATGGTGCACAAAAAACAATACAAGAGCTAGAGGAGTATGCTAGAAAATCACGCGAAGTTCATTCACCGTTTAAAAGTTTGCGATAAAACACAGTTTTGTTCAAATATCTGATTTTATCGCCTATTGATCTTCTTGAATTAGTAAAATCAAGGTTACAAATTTGATTAATGCTAGGTCGTAAGCGAATGTAGAGTGTTGATTCATTGACACACCATTCTGCTGGATCAGTACTAACGAGGTTATTTCTTTTTGTAGTGTCTGACTCGACACTTAGTTTTTGGTGAAACTGGAAAGCAGGAACAATTTGCTTTTCTTCAGTTTTAACTTTTGATTCGTCTGTATTTACTTTTTTTACAGCAGCTGCAGTGCCACAAATATCATCTGTACTACTAGAACTCGACGTCGAACCAGCAACGTTTTTTGCGAAAACTTTGTCTACTACGCCGAACGTCTTTAGAGCATTGACTTCTCGTTCTCGCCTTTCCTTTGATAATTTCCGAAAAGCCGCCCCACTTGATTTTTCACGTTTGCTTTTTTCACTGTTATGCATGTTAAAGCACTTACAAAATTGTCAACCAACGGTAAAAAAAATTGTGGAAGGAAAGAAAGAAATACTGTATCCAGTTTCAATCGTACTACACCGTACATGAACACAAAGCTTTTTACTTTAAACACGGCAGACGATCACAAAGATTTTTCTTCTAAACACGGAGCAGTGAAATGCCCAACTTGGATTACTCGACGTAACTGTGCTATGAAAGAACGACAATGCAGAATAATTTAATTTCGTTGTTGCCTGTTTCTCTGTTGTCAGTGAACAGTAGAAGCACACCTTCCAGCTGGACTTCGTCTCGAAAAGAAAACGGAACAGTCCTTATTTTGGCTTCCGTTTCCCGCGTCGCCGGAATTTTAGCTGGGACGCATATATGTTCTGAATAGTCTTGGCACTGTCTTTCTGATTTTAAAAGCAAATAATTTTTGCTGTTTCTTGCAGTGAGGTGTGCTGGATCGAGTCTTATCCCACTTATTCTTATAACATTTTAGAGGTTTCTGTTGGCAGAGAAGATAGACTACAAAGTTTAAATAGTCTTGTTGGTATTGATGTGGTTTGTTGTCATTTGTGTGAAATCTGTTGTTATGTCTACACGCAAATGGATCTTTTGTTCTAACGTAAAATAAAAATAACCTTTCCTCGAAGAAAAAACAGCTTAGTTAAGAAGTTTAATATAAAATTTGCAATGCCAGTTACTATTCGATTGCACAGATTGGTAACTTTGATATCGTGTAGGCTGCAGCACAATAAATTAGAAAAACGAAAGTTGGTTTCTTCTCCTTTTTTCGCCAAAACACTAATTAAGTAAATGAATAAATAAAATTTTGAAACTGTTGTAAAATGGATTTCGCACATTAATTAGATATTCTGCTTATGTTGTTTTCGTATAAACATGTGTTTAAAAATGTAAAACATCCCCAGTATCAACATGTTTTGTTAAGCAGGTATCATTAAATCGGAGCTCAGATATAGTGAGGCCCACACATGTTACAGAATTTAAGAAACTGCTGATTAGTTTATCACAGCTTTTCAGTGGTCCCGGTATTTTCACAGGGAAAATATGGTAGGGTTAAGTAGTAGCCGACAATATTCTCGGAATAATAAAGCTTCAAACTTTGCAGTTATTTTAAAACGTAAAAGGTTAAAATAGGTAGAGAGCAAAAATGTCGCCCCCCTCAAGGCGCCGTCCCTAGGTCCGTGCCCAGTGGACCCATACGTAAAACCGCCCTGTTCGTCTCCTCTGGTTCTGGTAGCTTGCGGCTCAGCGGTGTAGCTTCATCTTCTTCTTCATCATCAGTCCTTCGATTGATTGGCTGGTCTCGGCCCTGCTCTATTAGAAGATAACTTCTTCAGTTTTGCGTGATTAAACTCGTGAATTATGTAAAATTGCCAGTCGTTGTTTTCCTCGGGCGCTCTTCCTTTGTAACGTTCCATCTAGGATATTTGCAACGAATTACTTGTGTAATTCGTGTTTGATACACTCACGCTTGATCCTTTCCTGGCAATACTTTGCAAGACTTGCTTAATCTGGCTGTTGGTTTCCAGAGCCTTGCATTTTTGTCTACAATTTAGTGGAATTAAATAATTTTTATTACGTTATTTTTTAAGTCTTATATGTTGCCCTTGGACACTGTGACATTTGTAGCTTTATGTAAAGAATGTGGCCTTACAGATCAAAATCTTCAACGATTTAAGTAAACATTTTTTTCTAACACACAGAGTTGACTGTTATCTCATTGGTTCCCATGCCATTACTGTTGCCCTCCTACATGATTTAAAAAGATAACTTTTAATGCGATATAGCTCTTGAAGGGTAAACAGTAAGTATATTGGCGTGACGCTTTCAGCAAAGCAGATCAGGGATGAGGTTGTTGTAAAATGAGACGACATTTGTAGCTTATGTGTGATGCTTTTTATTTAAATAGTAATGCCTCGTGATGAAGTCGGGCCCGGTGCCTGCCGGTGGTGGTGCTGGTGTTAGCTTAGCCGTGGTAACCGCCGTATCCGTAGCCGTGGCCAAGAGCGAGGGGTGCGTGGGCGGCGAAGACGGGGGCGGCGGCGACGACGGGGGCGGCGACGGGCACCGCGGCCTTGACGACGGCGGGGGCGGCGACGGCCACGGGCACAGAGTTGGTCACCTGGTGGATCCTGGCGTAGGAGGTGGCCACCGGCACGGCGGGCGCGTGAGCCACGGCCACGGCGGGGGCGGGCGCCACCGCGACGGCGGGGGCGGCGTAGCCTCCCAGGTAGCCGGCGTGGGCGGCGGCCACGGCGCACAGCAGGATCACCTGCGGGTGGAGGCGGTGATTAGCGGCGTGCTACAGGCTATTCCGGCCGGTAGATGGTGCTCACTGATCGCGACCATCAATTTCTCTCAGAAACCCTCTTCTCAGGGTATTACTATACACCGTTGAAGAGTGGAGTGACAACTGATCTTAAATCCAAGGTGTGAATCGCTCAGTAATGTATGACCATGGCGGTCATGCAGGCCAACTTTTTTTTATCATTGCTTCGTCATTGTGTTAAGGAGAATGCGTGATTTTGTCAAGAACGAGACATGTACGAAACGATCGTGAGATTATAAAGACTGCAAGGTAAATAGTGAAAAGATAGTAAAGACATATTCATGTTTTATATTACGATAAATCCAAAGGCGTGCCCAGCTGGAGACGTGAAGGACAGCAGCTGCCTTTACTCCCCCCCCCCCCCCCCTCCTTCCCCCTCGCCACCTAGTAAAAACATTATCTTCACAAACAGAACTCGTGTCCTGACTCATCACGCAAACAGACAAATGAATTCAGCATCAGTTTGAAGAAAGGCGGAACATGTAATTGAAGCTGAGTAGTAACAAGTGCACCCAGAATCATTTGTCATGAAATCTTAAAACAATTTGCGCCTCTCCCCTCGCACCCTCTTGGATAAAGCATTGTCAGGAAATTTATTTCAGGAGTTACGAAGGCACTTTCAGTGGAATCCACACGTTTCAGATATACGCCAGGTTAAGAAGAGTAACGATCAACATTTCCTTGCTTTTTGTGGGCTATCAGAAACTCTACTGCTTATTAGAAGCTTTCAAACTAACCCACCGTTCTTACCACACCTATTTCCTTCTTTGAGGGGTTGTTTGAAACTGAAAAAGGAGCCAGTATTGCTACGTACGCAGCTTTATTTCTCTAAACAGTAAATCACTCTCTAAATCGGAAAGCGGATTGCTCTAGCAAAATGTGCGTTTTCACAGTGACAGAAGTCTTTAAATGAGCACATTCATGGAGGCTTTTTGTTAAATCTTTTGTGTTTGTAAAGAAGAAAGGCAAATTTTGCAAGAAACTTGGAATGAGAACGCTTACACTTGTGGAGCAGGAGACAGAACGAAATTGTTACAGTGATATAGTTTTGATTTCCTTCAATGACAAGATTTCTAGAAATAAAGAAGCAGTGCAAACGAATCTGACAGAATATCGGATCGGTAAAAAGCAACTGTGATTCGTTTCAAGTGATTTAATGGGATCACGGACAGCTAAACCAATGTCTGCCAGATGGATCCTGTATTTGCTAAATGGACTGCTTTGATCACTGCAATGCCTTCCATGACACAAGTGACGCGGCTACGATACGAGTCTTCGATGAGAAATAAAACAGCCGGAAAATGTATGTAATTAATTTAGAATAAAAGGATGCCCTGGAAATAAACAGAGACGTTATAGGTAGCTTCGAGATTTTCTATATGACGTACTCACTGGCCTAGGGTCAAGAAGGACTATTGATAATTTACACTTCTTACCCAAAGGCAACCTCAATGTCTATATTTATTTCAAAAAAGTTTTATGCTATTCTGGGAGAGAGAAGCGAATTTTAGATTTTAGGATGTTATATACAGCCGACTTTGGAAGGCAAGTTTCAAGAACCAAAATTTTGTGCATTCTAATTAATGGAGATACCTGATAATAAAATGCGGAGTGTTAAGAGGGAATAAAGTACTAGTTTCCATGGTCCAATGAAGAGACGTTCAAATGAGCTTTTATGCCTTTGATGGGCTCCTCAATGTGCCAGATGTTTCATTCAGTTTGTGTAGGAAATTAATAGATATTTGATTATAGTATGTAGGCTTCCACGGCCTATGTTTCCTCTCTTGCTGACATCGGTTTTCTGGGCAGTAGGACTTGTAAATATTTCTGTGCCTAGCGCTTGATCCCAGCTACAAGAGATGTAGATGAATCTTCAACGTGAGCTGCTTTACAAAACGAAACAGTGTACATTGTACTTGGTTAGCTGGCCGAGGCTGCCGAACGGTTTGTTGCTCTATTTATTACCAAGCCTCATAGTTAGTCTAAAATTAGTCCTTCTTCTTTCTATTAAATTTGTCTCAGTTTTCTTAATTTCTACGGTCCCTGAACTACGTCCTAGCACAGTAACGGTTTGAGCCTGGTAAGTCTTTGGTATCGGAAAATCGAATTTAGTGGTCCTGTGGTCCCAATTCGTAATGTGATTAACACGTGTTAAACGCGATGCTCTCATAGTGTCTCCACCAGAAATACAGCAGCCCCTGGCTTCCCACGTCAGTGTCAGGGAACAAACGGAGGCGCGGGAGTGGCTGCCGCCATGACGTCGGCCGCTCTCACAGTGCAGGCCGCGCGGCGGCGGTGAAAGGAGCCTCACCGCCAGTTGGCGCGCCTCTGCCCCGCGCTCCGACGGCCCGTGGAATCGCGACTCACGTAACAGCGTCCGCCGCTGCCGCTATCCGGCGGTGGTATGACTGTCGGTCGCCACGGTTACACGCAACACCCGTCATCCGCTCTCCAGTCATGAAAGTAGAGCGCGCCAAAACAGCAACAACGAGCGTCTAATTGAGTACCTGCTGAGGCAGGCGCAGAACAGGCGTTTCTCTAAGACTCAACAGAGAAAACTAAGATTCTAAGGGAAGTCCGCCTTGGTAGCTGCGGGGCCTGCGTGACAGATCGCTAACCGAACTGGTCCAGGTTCGATTTCTGGCCGGGTCGGTGATTTTCAGCCTTCGGGGACTGGGTGTTATGTTGTCCTTGTCTTCGTACCGACATACCGGCACGAATAGCATAGCGCCACATGACAACAAAAAAAAGAATTGTTACACTTTTGAATCACTTTCAGTGGCCAGAAGCCATGAAACATTCTTGGTTCAGTTGAATGTTAGACAGGCACGTTAGGAACTATTTCGAACGATCTTATTAATTCGTATAATGAGCTCCTTTTAATATGTATGCGAGCGCAATCACCACAGTTTCTCGAATTAAAGGGAGATTTCAGTTTCATATCTCGTTGTCTAGATGCTGATAGAAATGTAGCAGTCTTTTGGCTAGAGGAGGAAGAGTGAAGAGTGGATGTAAGTCTCATGAAAGAAGCGTCCAGGCATCCAGCTAAAACGATTTAGCCGGAGTGGCCGATTTACTGGAGCAGTCTAAACTGTTAATGTAGACGGCTAATAGAACCTAATTCGTCTGGAATACGAGTACAGTGCTGGAACGATTGAATTACTTGACTGCAACTGGCTGTGCGTCGAGGAATGGATCCCGAAACAGGGAGTTTAGACTAATACTTCAGCGGTTTAATTTTTAAAGAGACTATTTTTCACATTTCCAGTCAGTTCATTAACTGACAAATTTCTCTCATCGAGAAATCAGGGTATCTCAAGTTTTCCCCTATGATGGCAAAGGTACATATGTAAGTTTGAAAAGTTTTCGAAAATGGGGCGATACATTGTCCAAAAAGTGAGTATATTGCTGCCAGTTGGCACAGACCTAACTAACATTGTGTTAACAAGTGTGTCTTACAAGAATTTAGAGTACTGTAATTGGCCTGACTCATCACTATCTTGGTATTATTCTACTTAGGAGTCTGGTTTTTTTAGTGTTCCAATGATTCATCTTGTAGTATTCCTTGTTTCCTTTAATAGCTTGAAATGTCGTAAGCACTAAAGCATGACACGAAAAAATTTTGACAGGTTTATGTAATGCATTTCAAAGTTCATGTGGAAGACCAGCAATTTATCCTATGGAGGCAATATGCACCAGTCTATTAGGCAAGTAAGGTCCGATCGGTCGCAAAATGGAAAGCATTCTGAAAAACAAAAATGTTTTATTTGCAACAGTTAGCTACACCTTCCTACCACTTCTCCACATGTCCGGCTTAGACATTTGGCGTAGCGTTGTAACTACTTTCTAAGACCCTTGTCAAAGAAGGCAGCCACCTATGCGATCCGCCAATTCTCTATGCTGGTCTATAGCTCGTTGTCTGTACCAAAATGCCAACGATTCATGTAGGCAGATATGAGACTCAAGGGAAGCCAATTACGATGTGTATTGTCGGTGATCAAACCCTTCCCATAGAAAACGCAGGTGGAGCATCTTCTTTGAGTTCGGCCGAGAATTGTCGTGAAGAAGATGAGGCTTGATAGTTATGTTATGCGGTCTGCATGACATCAGGCGAAATGTATTACCAGGCCCTCATACTTGGTAAGAGATAGTATTTATGTAGACATCTTTGTGTGTTCACTGTGAGCTCAGAACTGGCAAGATTTCACAAGATCGACGTTCCACAGTGACTGAATAATGCACAACGTTAGAGAAGTTATGCTTTACCAGTGCTGAGTGTTTCATACTTGGACGGAACTTAATATGAAGAGAAATGAGAACGCCAAGGCAACAGAATTATTTTATCAGTGCTTGGAAGATAAGTAGCCTGTACTACACAGTAGAAACAAACGCTCAAGCAAAGTGCTATGGGATAAATGGTACCCCAACACCACCTAATACTTCCACTGTGTACTCTTCACAATACCCAATGTACTATTGATCCCTTAAAACATCATCTATTTCTTTAAAAATGAAAGTGCTATACGAAACTTATCTGGGAGACACCCTGCACTGAATGTGACCACTAATCACAAACAGTCAGAGATGTAGAGCCACGACTGATGATTAGGTAGCGAGTAGGACTCACCAGCTTGTACATGATGTCGGAGTGGGTTGTGGCGTCGGAGACGGTGGACTGTAGGAGGCTGTGAGCGAACGGTGCCGACGGAGCGGAGGCGCGACGCTTTTATAGCGGCGCGTCGCCCAGGGCCGGGGTTGGAGCGCGGCGAGTGGCGGCGGCGACGGGCGATGGCCAAGGCTTTCCTTTCACGGTGCCACCACGGCTGGGACGGGGCGGACGCGATCTCTTAATGAGCCTCGTTACGGGGGCAGCACGGCGCGTGCCGCTATGCACTCCTTCTGGGCATCCACACGACATCTCGCAGAGACCAGCTGTCACAGCAGCTACACACCACACTACTGTTTGAAGCAATCAGACATGGCGTACCACAGGGGTCGATTTATGGTCTTCTGTTCATTCTGACATCTGTAAATAAGTCACTGAGAACCACAAGGGCCTAAACTACAAAGTCATCGATTTTGACACTGTGGCATGTATGCATGGGTCTTGTGGTGTACCAGTTTTATCTTTAACTCTATCCCCACAGTGTATAATTATATGAATACTCGCAAAAGCTGTCTCATTGATTTCTTGGATGCTCAGTGCCACAAGGGCACAAAGCGCAAAGCATTATTTCGTACCTCTGCGCTGCTCAATTGTTACTTAGGGTTGACAACACAACCGAGTATCCAGATCATGTACATAGTACTAATATTCATAATCGGAGGCATGCCTGCAGTTTTGTCTGAATCTAAATCCACAAAATGTGCTTAACCCTGCGATGCAGTTACCCACAGCATTGGACAGCTGCTCATATGCCTTTTTTGGTGTTTCAGTCAGTTCTGAGGCTGCAAATGCACCCAGTCAACACCAGTGGGTGCTCCATGCTATTGCTGTGCCCAGAGTGCATTCTCAGTCTCAGGGCTGATTAAAAACTCCAAAGAAACAGGGTCAATGAAAATTGTGATATTGAGGACCATGCAGTGTTTGAATGTCACAACTGTGTGTGTGTGTGGAGCATTTAGTAACCATTATTCGTGGTCTGGTTCTATTTCACATTAATTACAAACTCAACAAGTATAAAAAGGACACTATTATCACTATCCTCTATTTGGAAATTTTGTGAATTAACATTCATAATAATATAATTTTAAATATTAATTAATATTTCGTAACAAAGTGGATGTATTACTTTTTATAGGAGGCATACGATTTTGAGAATTGGTTAAAAAACATTTCAAACATTTGAGAATGTTGGTTTGTCTATAAATCTGATTTTCACAAATATCCATTTTTTCAGATCTGTGCTTTAGGCCTGTATGATTCTCAGTGGCTCAAATGATCTTCCACTTGCAGTTCAAGAGGATGCAAATTTTGTTCTTTTTGCAGATGAAACAAGTATAGGAATAAAAGAAACTACCAGCCTCTTACTAAACAGACTGCTAATGAAATATCCGAAAATATCAGCAGAGGATTCAAGGCAATTGGATTATCATTAACTTTTCAATTCAGGGAGACAATTATTGAACTATTTGGAAAAAAACGTAAATTAATTACAAACCACGGCGTGCACACACTTCAACATAATAGGTTATGACATGTTCGATATGCCTGCCGTCATTGTGATGATGTGGCGCAGACGAATAGCGAAATTCTGCTTGACCTGCTGCAGTGTCATAAGATCCATACTGTCCATGATCTCCTGAATGGCTCTTTACAGCTCAGCAATGTTTCTGCGGTTATTGCTACACACCTTGTCTTTAATATTAGCCCCACAAAAAGGAGTCGCATGTGTTCAGATCCGGAGAATATGGCGGCCAATCGAGGTAAACCCAGAGCCAGACTGGTAGTCAACAAGCTGCCACCCCCCCCCCCCACCCCCCCTCCGCAGGACATCACTGTCCTGCTTCGATGGCAGTCGAGCTCTGACTTGCATGAACCAAATTTGTCGAAATCAGGGTCACTTTGAATAATGGGACTGAAATCATCTCCCAAAACCTTCACGTACCATTCGGTAGTCACCGAGCCAGCAAGGAACATCTCACCGATTATTCCGTGACTGGACACTGTACACCACACAGTCACCCGTTGAGCCTGAACTGACTTGTCGATCGCTAAATGCGGATTCTCAGTCTCCCAAATACACCAGTTTTGCTTATTGACAAACCCATCCAGATGAAAGTCGGTTTCGTCGCTAAACCAAAAAAAGCAGGGCATACTAATTTACCATCATGCGTCGCGGCGAACCATGCAGTTCGAAAGTCCTAACGCAAACCATTCAGAAGTTATGACGATTTTCTTTCACGTAGATCAATGACTGTCACCCAGTAGATTCGGTGCTTGTCACGGAACTTCACGGGTATATAAAAATGGGTTTCTCAATCAATGAAATACGAGTAGTATAAAGTGTTAAGGTTTTGGGACTATAGGTAGATCAAAACCTTAATTGAAAAGCCCTATGCACAGAATTGAGCTCGTTACTTCGTATACGTTTACTATGCTCTTGATTGTTGTAAAATGTGATCCAAAATGAAGAAATTGGTTTATTTTACATATTTACTTTTGCCGATGTTTATGGAATCATTTTCTGCTGAATACAACTTAAAGGGACAGTATTTTTAAAATACAGAAGCTTGTTGTATGAATTATATCTACTTATGGTATAATTCTGGGAAATATAGTGCAGAAGCCTTCAAAAAACTTTGGATTTTGACAACAAATTCACAACATGTATATTGATTAATGTACTTTGTCATCATGAACATTTTCCTTTTTTCAAAACTAAAGAACAGCACTAAAATAATACCACGACCAAACAGATCCTTTAAGGGTTAAATTTGGTACACAGGAGGGTAAATACTTGGATACACAAGATTGCAACAACCTATCAGAGCACAGTGAATATTTTGCAGATAATGGGTGGAGTTTAAGACTTAATTCAAAAACTTTCTGTTGGTAAACTTTCTAATCCATTGAAGATGAAAATCAGAGATACTCTTAAATTTATATTTCATTGTTATTTTATAATTAGAATTAGTACTGTAATGTGGCATTGTAAACACATTTCACTGTATTGCACTTAATAAACTTCACACCTTTGACGTTTTCCTGGGAAATTTCAAAATTTACATGTTTCATGATAAGGTAAGTGAACGTAAGTGGAAATGAAAATGATTGTAATTTTAACTGAATGTAACTCTTTGGCAAGGCCTCTCATAACCACGATATTGAGCATCTTAAATCCATAAACACAATCACAAACGCACGCACACACACACACACACACACACAGAGGAGCGCGCGCGCTCTCTCGCTGTGTTCGGGTCTGCACACCGCTCTACTGGCCAGTGTCGGCTTTCTAGACCTTGAAGTCCCTACTTCTCACTCGGCTAGTTCCCTAATTCGCATCGCGTGGCTAAGAGGGCCCCAGTTCAGTCCTCTCACCAAGGGAAAATACTTGGCACTGATAAGAAAATACAAGTAAGAACATTTACTATGAAATTTCCGGAAAGTTTCTTTCACATGTGTTTGATGGTGTCTGTTCGGCAGCCGGCCGTAAAAGCGTTTCATTAACTTCCATTTATGACTTCACAGTTGAAAGTCGTAAATCACTTCCAATTCAAAAACCATAATTCAGTATCCAGCCAGTTGTAAAAATAAAATACAGTACAAAGGTCTTGTATCAGGACAATTGAAAAACATTTGTATTGGTTCAGTTCCAAAGGAAAACTGGGAAAACAGAGTATTCGTAAAGTATTTCTTCTAGTATTTGCAGAAGCAATGTGGAACGAAAAGTTCGATGTATCTCTGCTCCGATAGTCCATCCCGTGCAAGTTTCTTCGCATGGCTGCTGCAACGTACACTATCTGATCAAAAGTATCCAAACATCTCAATGTAATGCTTAATAGACTACTAGATGTCACGAAAGGAGGACGCGCCAGTACCAAATGAGGCGGGGACACCTGTTGTCAGTAGGCAAGCAGTAACGGACCCATCTGGATTGACAGGCATTAGCACACTGCCTCCGGTATTCGGGGAGACACTCCGGCCACGAATTGAATTCGCCCAGCCGATTACCTACTGGAATCAGTGTGCACGCCAGCTTGTATGTGGTTTTTAAGCGGTTTACAACATCAGACGATGCGAATGCCGGGCTGGCACCCGCGTCCTACCTCACTTACACGATGTGCAAACATTTGGAAAACGTCCACACAATTTCACATGGTTTTTGACACTTGACGCAAACAGATGCGGTATACAAATTCTCTACTGGTGGGAAGGGTGAGAGGGGAGAGAGGTGGGAGGTGGTGACACTAAGGGCATCCGGCCACCCTCTACCATCAACATTGCTAAGTCCATATTAACAAGCTGACGCTGTGAAAATACAGAATAAGCAGAGGAAAAAGAAGGAGCAGTAGAGAGTAGTAGTATGACCAGTGAGGAGAGCTTATTGACATCGAATGGGGAGTAGTCATTGGATGTCACCTGAGTAATACATACATTAGGAACATTTAAATGCTTCTCTAGCCACCTGTGCGGACTGTTGGTGATGTTATTAAGTGGAAACCCCCAAGGAAAAGCTGCAGCTAAACCAAGATCAGGCCGACCTCGTACGCTGACGTACAGGGGGTGTGGCTGTACAAGAATCGCGTGGTCGAGCAGTTCCTCATAAACCACACATTCCTATAGTCAATGGCGAGCAATACTTGAGACAGTGGAAAGAGTGACGCCACTGGACTGTGGAGACTGAAAACGAATGATTTTTAGTGGCGAATGAAGCACTACCCTCTGACAATTTGACGGAATGGTTTATGTTTGGCGAAGGCCTGGGTAACATTACTACCATCATGTGTAGTATCAAGAGTACGGAGGAGGCCATATTACGGTGTGGGAGTGGTTTTCGTGATTAAAGTGTGGTCGCCTTACTACGTTTCAGAAAATACTAAATGTGGAAGATACGGCCGCATTTTACAATTGTTAGGGAATGATAACTGTTTTTATCAACTCGACAACGGACCTCATGATGAAGCAACATCTATGAGGCAATGATTTGTGCACAGTACAATTCTTGTAACGGGCTGGTCTACCCACATTCAGTCCTGTAGTGAATGGAACTAATTTGGCCTAAGTTAGGACGCTGATTTAGCTCCAGACCCCTGCATCCAATATCACTACCTTTGTAAGTAGGCTGCTTAGGTTTTTATGCTGGTAACGCCACGTAGCGCTTAATATGAGAATCACTGGCTGTGCTGTGTGCTGTCTGTGACTGGCTGGCATTGTTGTAATTTGCTATTATAGTGTTGGGCAGTTAACAGCGCGTGGCGTTGCTCAGTTGGAGGTGAGCCGCCAGCAGTGGTGGATGTGGGGAGATAGATGGCGGAATTTTGAGAGAGGACGATCTGGACGTGTGTCCCTCAGAAAGAGTAAATTTGTAATGTTGGATATCATGGACTTATATATACTATGACTTTTGAACACTATTAAGGTAAATACATTGTTTGTTCTCTATCAAAATCTTTCATTTGCTAACTATGCCTATCAGTAGTTAGTGCCTTCAGTAGTTTGAATCTTTTATTTAGCTGGAAGTAGTGTCGCTCGCTATATTGCAGTAGCCTGAGTAACGAAGCTTTTTGTGAGGTAAGTGATTTGTGAAAGGTGTAGGTTAATGTTAGTCAGGGCCATTCTTTTGCAGTGACTGTTGAAAGTCAGATTCCGTTGCGCCTAAAATATTGTGTGTCAGTTTAAGCACAGTCATGTATAATTTTTCTAAGGCGATGTTTCATGAAACAGTTTTTCTAAGGGGACATTTCATGAAACAGTCATGTATAATTTTTCTAAGGACGTTTCATGAAACGCTACGTGGCGTTACCAGCATAAAAACCTAAACAGACTACTAACACCTTCTCCGGCCAAGGCACTTGAAGAAAAATGGGCTGCTATTCCTCCACAGACATTCAGACACATCACTGAAAGTTTCCGCACCAGAGTTGAAGCTCACATAAAGACGAAGCATAGGCCCCAGCGATAGGTGTCCAGAAAAGTTTGACCAGATGGTGTATTTCTTCTTTTTGCCAAGTTTAACTCTTTAAATGACGCTGATAAACATATATAGTCCTGCTACACAACTCCAGTTACCAAGTATAAATGTTTTTCCTCCAGTCTCATTGACATGAGTATTTACCACTGCATGGATTCCTTAGAAACACTGGAACACGTGAGGCAAAACTGACCCTACGACTTATCTTTGAAGAAAGATTAAGGAAAGGCAAACCTACGTTTCTAGCATTTGTAGACTTAGAGAAAGCTTTTGACAATGTTGACTGGAATACTCTCTTTCAAATTCTGAAGGTGGCAGGGGTAAAATACAGTGAGGGAAAGGCTCTTTACAATTTGTACAGATACCAGATGGCAGTTATTAGAGTCGAGGGGCATGAAAGGGAAGCAGTGGTTGGGAAAGGAGTGAGACAGGGTTGTAGCCTCTCCCCGATGTTATTCAATCTGTATATTGAGCAAGCAGTAAAGGAAACAAAAGAAAAATTCGGAGTAGGTATTAAAATCCACGGAAAAGATATAAGAACTTTGAGGTTCGTCGATGACATTGTAATTCTGTCGGAGACAGCAAAGGACTTGGAAGAGCAGTTGAATGGAACGGACAGTGTCTTGAAAGGAGGATATAAGATGAACATCAACAAAAGCAAAACGAGGATAATGCGAGGATAATGGAATGTAGTCGAATTAAGTCGGGTGATGCTGAGGGAATTAGATTAGGAAATGAGACACTTAAAGTAGTAAAGGAGTTTTGCTATTTGGGGAGCAAAATAACTAATGATGGTCGAAGTAGAGAGGATATAAAATGTAGACTGGCAATGGCAAGGAAAGCGTTTCTGAAGAAGAGAAATTTATTAACATCGAGTATAGATTTAAGTGTCAGGAAGCCATTTCTGAAAGTATTTGTATGGAGTGTAGCCATGTATGGAAGTGAAACATGGACGGTAAATAGTTTGGACAAGAAGAGAATAGAAGCTTTCGAAATGTTGTGCTACAGAAGAATGCTGAAGATTAGATGGGTAGATCACGTAACTAATGAGGAGGTATTGAATAGGATTGGGGAGAAGCGAAGTTTGTGGCACAACTTGACCATGAGAAGGGATCGGTTGGTAGGACATGTTCTGAGGCATCAAGGGATCACCAATTTGGTATTGGAGGGCAGCGTGGAGGGTAAAAATCGTAGAGGGAGACGAAGAGATGAATACACTAAGCAGATTCAGAAGGATGTAGATTGTAGAAGGTACTGGGAGATGATGAAGCTTGCACAGGATAGAGTAGCATGGAGAGCTGCATCAAACCAGTCTCTGGACTGAAGATCGCAACAACAACAACTTCATGATTGTCTTAAAAACAAATAATAAATTGAGCAGGTTTATTCATTGCTATTCCAAAAGAGAATATACTGACACGTATTTATTTGTTATGCTGAAAATAACCTTACGTCGCTTAAAGCGTTAAACATTCTTATGTTACCTCACGTTTCTTTGGGCAGGCACCACGCCGTTTCAGGTTTCTGAAACGACAATTTCCCTGTAAAACTATTCAGTAGTCGAAAATAATTACAGTCGAAGGCGGGATATGTTGTCGTTTCAGACATTCCAAGAGACTCTTGACCATGCTGTTTATTGTTCACGTTTAATTTTCAAATAACGTTACAATCCAGACAAATACTCCCAGAAACGATGCCGTAACACTTAAATTTAAGGCCAATGTTAAAATGTTATATTTCCAAAAGGCGTTTTTAGCTGTTGCCTCCATGCATTTTATTTCCCATTTGCTTCTGTCGTCATCAGTTACGAGGCGCTCTCAAAAAATAACCGAAATTTGAGTTCTGATTGCAAGTGTGTACGTCTGCACTAAAATACCATTAGTTGTGTCCCCGCGTGTCCTTCTTGATTGAATGTAGGAAGTGACCGTGAACTGAGTGATCCTGTTTGCTGTTGGTCAGCATATTTCTGTTGTCGTGTCCGATAAATTGCAATTTTGTGGTGGCTAACATGGAAGAGCAGTGTGCCTATATAAAGTTTTGATTTAATCTTGTGGAAACAGGAGGTGGAATGCACAAAATGTTCAAACAAGCTGTTATAGATAACGCTTTATTTATTTATGACTAATTAGCTTGACCAGATCAGCGCCTTAAGGTCATCTCTTACATCTGACCTGGAACAATACATACCAAAACCGAACGAGGTGGCGCAGTGGTTAGACACTGAACTCGCATTCGGGAGGACGACGGTTCAATCCCGCGCCCGACCATCGTGATTTAGGTTTTCCGTGATTTCCCTAAATCACTCCAGGCAAATGCCGGGATGATTCTTCTGGAAAGGCACTGCCGACTTCCTTCCCCATCCTTCCCTACTACGATGAGACCGATGACCTCGCTGTCTGGTCTCCTTCCCCAAACAACCCAACCCAATACATACCAAAGATATTACAAAAACATTCACAGGAATGATAATAATAATAATAGTAATAGTAGGCATAAATATAATAATAGTTGACAGCAGTAACAGGAATGAATATAATAGTTGACAATGATAATAATAATAGTGACAATAATATCAAAGGGTATTAAGAATGATATAGATTAGTGCAGCGTATCTGAGTACATGTTTAGTATTACAGAAGCGGAAGAAATAAAGAAAGACGTGAAGATTGAAATATCAGTGACTGTGGCTATAAAGAAGGGACAGTATTGAAAGAAAGAACTCTGCCAACACGGGGGAGGGAACAGTTGTGGGGGAGTCGGACAGACGAGAGTGAGCTGCAGACTAATATATGGGAGAGATGGCTACTGTGATAGAAGGTGGGCCATTAACTGTCTTCTGATGCTTGGAAATAACTAAATATCTCTGGTTTCTTGAAGAAGAATGTTCCAAAGTCCGGTTCCTGATTTGGTAGTTGTGGTTAAAATTAAAATCCCAAGGAAAAGGACATTTAGGGGTGTCTGGAAATTCAGTATCTCACATCTGATGGATACTGGGCTGGAACACGGGTTAAAGCAATGTTGAGAAATGTGCTTAGGGAATATACAGCGCTACAGAACTAAGATGGAATGGTGGGTAACACACAGAAAACCTGAAATACGATCTTTACTCAAAAGCTACGCTTTTGAAAAGAAGCGGTGGGAAAGACACACAATAGAACTATACCTGCAGTGTCTAATGGAACTTTACGCAGGTACTGCCAATGTACAACGTCACATCATGAGAATAAAACGGATCAAGGTCAAAATAACTGCTCTAAAACGCCAATAAGTAGAGGAAGTTAAAAATAAGATCGAGAGACAACAGTGGCACTGAGGATAAAAAAAACTGTGCTTTTCTACCTTCTTGTCGAATTCAAAAGAGGACTCTGCCTGCAAATAAGTTCCGTCCGAAATGATGGTGGAAGACAACTTATCCAACAACAGGACATCAAAAAGTCTGCCCATGTTTATTTCACGAGACTGTATCCTGAAGGGGCCGCTAGTGACTACAATTGTGCGTCGTTTTTAAAATGCTTTTCCCGACTATGACGAATGCAGAAAATGCCACTATTCCGTGTGAGATTTTTGATGGGCTCATAGTGTTGGTTCCTAAAAGTGGAAGCAGTAATGGTTTGCAAACCATGCGTCCTATATCGCTCCTAAACTCAGACTTCAAGTGTTTTGTTAGGGTACTGCTTCGTCGAGAGAACACAATTGCTGGTCGCCTCATCGGTCAATATCAGAGGTGTGCCGTCCCAAGGAGGACAATACAAGCACTGGAGGAATACCGGTATGTAGCGGCCGTCGCCTCGCCATCCAACTGCAGAGCGGCCATCACGTGGTTAGACATGGGCAAAGCATTTAGCAGGGTCCGTCACAACTACCTGTTACGTGTCAGATCAAATATCGAAACTAAGTCATTTTTTGTCATTATCATCAGGCGATTACACACTCACCTAACTTCAAGAATTCTTGTGAATGGACAATGCGCAGCAAGAATTCCCATCCTCGGATCGATACGACAAGGCTGCCCCCTATCGATGCCGCTGTTCTCGTTATCAGTCGAGCCTCTTCTCTGATCATTACCTGTCAGGTTCCCTGGAATTGATATTGAAGGCAACAGATGTGTATGTGGAAGCTGCCCTGATGACCTGGCCGTGTACGTGACTGATCCAATAGATGTTATGAAGATACAGGACGCGATTCAAACATATAGTTCTTGTTCTGCAGCTAAAGTTAACGTAGATAAACCAAGCATTTTACAGGTAGGCAGAGGGATAGGATTCGTTGAATCAGGGCCGGTTGAACAAGTAGATAACATCAAACTTCTGGGGATACGGTTTGGCAAATGTCTTATCAAGACATTTGGAAATGGAATTGGAAAATGAAGCTCAACAGTCTCCGAGCGGTATTAAGAGAGAGTTCCACCCGTTCTCTACATGCGATACAAAAAAAAAAAAAAAAAAAAAAACCTTTGCCTCCAACAATAAGGGAAACGATTTCCTCTAGTGTAGTTCATATGGAAAGGACGAGTCCTTAGGAATGATTATCAAACCATGACCCTTCCTTAAACATAAGATGGTTTAGGTCACACTAACGTTAGATAAAAATGCAATGTTATATTGATGTCTAGGACGCCAAAGGGATTAGAAGCAGATGATGAAATCTCACAGTTTACGTTGTGAATGCGCTGTCTCCTCCAGACAACAGGGTGCCAGTTATGGTCGGCCATATTAATTATACGTTGTTGCATATTGAAACATATATTATTGAAAACAGCTACATCAGACAAACGGTAAGGAATTACGCCAGTAAGGAAATTTATAAAGTGGTGACGGAAGATAAGTGTATAAGCAAATTAGTGCTGAAATTCCCCCCAATCACTGCAGTTTGCCGATACATTCATGTTACAGTCTTACCGTCACACGTAAGAGCTACGTGGTATTACGCTTCATACAACGCCATAAGCACAAATGAGCGTCTCTTCAGGATCGGCTTGTCAAATACCAACCAATGCTTGGACTGTCAGCAGTCTGAGACTCTATTTCACTGTTTTACTTGCGGCGCTACTAACAAGGTATGGCAATGGACACGAGATAATCTTGCCATCATGAACTGTACGACTGATAACAATATAGCTTTGCAACAACTGTTTATCCAAATCAGAAACGACATTCAACCTATTGGTTAATGAACTTAACATGACAAAGCATAGAACGCCGTCTACTTACGTAGTCGTATCTTACTGTCCTCTCGCACTACACAAGGAATTTGATTTAAGACATTCGTTCTTGTCCTAAAAGGAAGATATGTATCTTCAACATTCTTTTCATTCACATAACGCCCATGTTTAAATCTTCAGAAAGCTTATTCATTTATGAGTGCACGGCTAACTGTTAGTGCCTTTAGGAGTTGTTTCATTTGTGGAGAAATGTAAAGGCATATTTCAGCTCTGGGGCAACACGCATGCCTGGAACCACCATTTATGTTTAATTGGTGTAGTACCATTTGAGTTTAATTCTAAAAAAAAGTAGGAGATTACCTTCGCCATTATGCAAATTCAAGTATGCACCGGCAGGCGAGTGGCGAGTTACGAGAAGCCCAAATCGTCAACTAAATCTGGAAAACAACGTACAGAACAATCAGGACATGATCGTTGACTCAATGGAATCCAGTTATTCGAGAAAACAATCTTGAAGTCATCACTAGGCTGCAACTGTTTTCGTGCAGCAAAGTTCAGCTTACTTAAAAAAAAATCGAATCCGTCTCGCGGATTAAAAACGAGGGCTGGTGAGTCGACTATCCTGGATCTGATTTTAAGGCGGTTTCTAGACAAAATTAGGAAAATAGCTAGATGACATCCTTGTCAAGCCTGAGCTACACGCTACGCAAACTTTTATAAAACCATCTTACGCTTGACGATGACATTTAGCCTAGACACAGACAGATGGAATACACAGATTCCATCCCAGGGTGATTGGTGCTGTTAGGAAGGACGTCCGGACACAATCTATTAATAACATTGACTCAACCCAGACAACAACGCCGGCTCCGCAGAGTAAACTGGAAGAGATAAGGAAGAAGAGGAAGATGATGATGATGAGGAGGAGGAGGCCTGCGTTGAAGATTGTGTCACGAATACTTCAAGTTAGTAAGGAGTATCATTGTTGGCAAACCTGCAGAGAACTTGAACAACTGCTTCAAATTGACACAAACTTCCATACGAAGGCTGTCACCGGTGATGAAAGCTGAATTTGCGGCTATGACACTGAAACGAAGCAACGATCGTCGCAATGGAAGAGACTTTCTTCACCTCCTCTAAGAAGAACACGACATAAGTAACATTAAGCCTTTGTTGATTCTTATTTCTGATACTGGCAGGATTGTTCCTAAATATTTCATTCCTCTAGGTCACACGGTTATCGACCACGACAGTCCATCACCGCATAGGTCCTACGTTACGCAAGAATTGTTGACTAAAAACAAGATGACAGTTCTCCACTCAGTGAACTTATCATACCTAGCTCCATGTGGCAACTTCCTCTTCACCAAGAAGAAAATTAGGTTGAAGGAGTGGTGATCTGATAAAGTAGAGGAGATTCGAAAACTAAACACTCTAAGAAAGACTGATTCCTTGATCATTTTAAAACTTGAGGATCCATTACTCTTGCTTCCTTTGATTAATGTTTATGTTGTAATTGCTACTCAAGGCAATACACAATTCGTTGCTCCAAGTTCTTTTCCCTGTGTGAAATAATTATAATGTCGTCGGGAAAATCTTAAATATATTATTTCTCTTCCCCGTACTCTAATCCCTTCTCCAAATGTTTTATTAATTTCATTTACTTGTTTCTTTGTATACAGATTGAATAACGTGGGTTATTGGCTTCAATCTTGATTCACTTCCTTTTCAACTACTGCTTCCATTTCATGACATTTGACTCAACAGCAGTATGGTTTCTATGCAAGTTGTAGAAATCTTTCGCTCCCAGTATCTGAAACTTCAGAACTGAAGGCGTTGGTGGAAGGATGCGCTAACCCTTAGTTTAGTAAGGATTAGTTTGATGGTCCCGGCGGAGATTCGAGTCCTCCCTCGGGCATGGGTGTGTGTGTTTATCCTTAGGATAATTTAGGTTAAGTAGTGTGTAAGCTGAGGGACTGATGACCTTAGCAGGTAAGTCCCACAAGATTTCACGCACATTTGACCATTTTTTATTAGTTTGATCACACAGACTTCTGTGTTTTCGAATGCACAATATGATGGCTACCAGTAGTTCTCTAAGTATCGTTAAAAACACTGTCTACTATACAAACTGCTTGTCTTAGTTTATTTCTGCTTTTGTGTTTGAATTTCATCCGCCTTGTGATAGGTAATAACTCGAAATACGCTGTTGTGGGTTAGTACTTTTATCTGCCGACCCATTCAGTTTCAGAACCCGTAGTCCTGTCAGGACTGCCAAAAGGATGGTAATGAAATGAGCGTATGGCATCGTTGGCCGGGAGGCCCGTCCCATTAAGTTCGGTCGTGAAGTGCAAGTCTTGAGGGCATGTGGTCTACTCAAGGTGCCTTGATTCGACTTCGGCTTCAGGCTTTCAATGTTGTGTCCAGTTCTTCTCCCAGTATCGCGTCACCTTCACACATTTACTTCCATTTCCATATATGGTTTTAAAGCTTTCCTAAATAAAAGCAAATGCGCAAACATCAAACACTGCTAGGCAAGTGAGGATCATCAGAGAACAGTGAAGTATAGCGTGGGGAGCTGTTTAAGAATTTTTATAAGAAATTACCGCACCTGAGCACGAAGTACCGCGAATAAAAACCGTCTGAGGAACAAAATCCAAGATTAGTAAGTACATTTTTTTGGGTCATCAGTTATTTGACTCATCCGAAACGGCCCGCTACGAGTTCCTCTCCTCTGCCAACCTGTTCATCTCAGAGTAGGATTTACACATAATCGCGTTTCAGACTATTTATTTTCTACCTAATGCTTCCTAATATTTACTTTCTTGGTAATATTTACTTTCTTGGTAAAAGCCTGAATTATAAGTTTCAGTGTAAAGCTATTCAATATCTCTCCCCAGAGAGCCATATTAGCTCGTCGAGTTTCCCAACTATATCCGAGAGAAAGCGTGATATGAACAGACAGTTTGCACAGTTAAAATATTGACATATTCAGAATGTATAGAAAATAGTTTCTAGAAGTATAAGCTACCATGACTGAACTATAATAGTGTTACTGGATACAGGGCAGTTTTGCCATAAGAATGAAAGACGCGAAGCATATCTGGCTAAAATCTCAATAAAAATTGGAAAAAGCCTTATGGAATTTCTCGTAACATCGGATTTAGCAATGACGGTTCTTCTGTCATTTACTACCACCTATTCGTGGTACAATTCATTATATCAAGACAGTGCTCAAGTTTCATAACATCGTGAGTGCCTACAGACCAACAGCAAAAAGTGAAGTAAAGTCGAATGGCATTGTTATGGATATTAAGCCAGGCACGGAGGTATTATGTCGGAATCAGCAGTTACATCGATCGCATTAAAGTTAAATTTATCTTTGTTACATTCAAATAGAATGTTAATTAATAGTGTACTTTTTAACATTTTATTATTTTTTCTTTTTATAGTTTACACTATTGGCGTTTCAATCTATACTTTTAATCATGGTCGTTCAACGATATATTTATCTCAGAATATATTTAATCACCATTTTATAAAAAAAAGCGTTAGATTGGTGGGTTTGTTGATTTGGGGGAAAGGACCAAAGAGCAAGGTCATTGGTCCCATAGGATTAGGGAAGGTTGGGGAAGGAAATCATTCGTGCCCTTTTAAAGGAACTAACCAGGCATTTACCTGAAGCCATTTAGGGTAATCACGGGAAAACCTAAATCATGATGGCGGGACGCGGGTTTGAACCGACGTATTCCCGAATGCGAGTCCAGTGTGGCAATCACTGAACAGAGTTAGAATACACGCAGAAAACTTCGTGTGGAATCTTCAATAAATGTTGAAACTTCCTGGCAGATTAAAACCGTTTGCAGGGCCGAGACTCGAACCCGGGACCTTTGACTTTCGCGGGCAAATGCTCTACCAAATGAGCTATCCAAGTGGGAGAACATCTGTGAGGCTTGGAAGGTAAGAGATGAGGTACTAGCGGAAGTAATGCTGTGAGGGCTGGTTGTGAGTCGTGCTTGGGTAGCTAAGGTGGTAGAGCACTTGCCCGCGAAAAGCCAAGGTCCCGAGTTCGACTCTGTTCGTCACACAATTTTAATCGGCGAGGAAGTATCGTATCAGAGTACACTTCGCTGAAGAGTAAAAGTTTCATTCTATAGTACTGGTTGTAAGTACACGCTGTTAGTATAATTACATTTGTGATAGTGAGGGGAAATTGCGAAGACGTGCGCTGTGCAAAAGTGGTCGCAGACGAAAAAGTTTGAAAAGCTGTGTTATAAACTACTTTAAATGAACTGAGTGACGATTTCTTGAAGAATCCTGCTCTCGATTAGCCGCCCCACCTTAGCCCGGATCGAACTTGGGGACCGTCACTTGTGACAACAGCATCGACAGCAGGTTAAGATCAAATCTTCCTTTCCCTCAGCCAGATCTCTGCTACGGAAATTACGCCACACGGTACCGGCCCCTTCAAGAGCAGTTTCCTTCTCTGCGCTGCCAGGTCAACCGTGTGAGGCGGTCTGCAGCGAGCAGCGGAGCGGATCCTGCGCCGGCGATAGCACGTTGTTCAGGAAGCGGTCCAGTCACGTGAGGGGGCGATTTGCTGCTCACAACGAGCGCCTGAGTTTCGCCGCCAACTTTCTTCGCAAAACGATTGCTTCACTTTGCATAAACCTGGATACATTGCATTAGCCGCTGCTTAAAGTGAGTCAGTATGTGTCGAGTACACGTTTTGAAGGGAAAGATAGAGAGAACGAAGGGATTATACGAATCCTGAAATGTAATCAAGAAAGCACTAAAAATCATATACATATATAAAAAATTACTGTATTGACAAATGCTATCTGAGCATGAGATCGTGTGATGATGCAGTACGAGAGAACGTCACCGCTACTTGCAGTCGGAACAGAAATATACTAGATGACAGTAGTGTTTCTTGCCTATAAGTATTTAACTGGAAGAGAAAATTACGGGGAGGTGTACGTATGCAACAATACTGAATGTGTGTGATGTCAGTAAACCAATTTTCTTGTCATGGTTCGTTACGTAACAACTCTTTGTTCATTGGTCCACTTGGTGAATCTACGGAATATAAGGAATCATCTTGCTCACGTTGGAAGCTCCTTTTGACGCTTTCCGCGTTTGTGATTTATTTTTTTAATCCGCCTTATGCAAAAAAAAAAAAATCTTTTTATTCAGCCAGACGTATTCCGCCACTTATGTGTCATCTTCCGTGGACCAAATTTATTTCTGTGAAGTATAATACAAAGTTTATAATCGTTTGTCTATTGCACGACTAAAAATTATAACACGTGAACATACTAATAGGGCAACAAAAAAGTCTATAGCGTAGGCAACATTCTGAAGAAACGAGAACTACAAATATCATTCCACACAAACAACACAGTACAGAAAAATCTAAATATTAATAACACCACTACAGACAAATCCTTCAAAGCTGGAATCTGTCAATTAACCTGTAGTCCCTACCTATCCGTCTACACACGATAAACATGCAGAAATTTCAAGGCGAGATATCCTCAACACCTCAGAGCCTTAAAAAGTAACAGCACACACTACTTTTGCACATCATCTCATAGAGGAAAACCACAACCCAGACGACATTCAGAATGTTCGTAAGATCCTCAAAGAAAGCAACCGTCTCTATCAAAAACTCACAATGAAGGAGAACTTTCACATAAAAATAGTTACTATAAAAGACAAGTAAGTCTTGATTGAAAATACAAGGCTGTGTTACAGAACACTGTTTGGAACATTCAGTGACCTACACAAAGACACCTCCCCACATAAAACGTAATAATTAAACCGCCTCAGGCATCTAAAAACATGTTTTCTCAATGACGCTGAGCTCTCACGAAATCAAAGTTGGCGCCACACTAAACATAAAGCAAACATTGAACATGTGAGCAGGGACAACAACATAGCATCTATCAATGAAAATGGAGACAGAACCGTCTGCGCAAAACACATTATGTGGAAAAAATATATAAAGAAAATATCACAATGACATTACGAAAAGAGCGATGTGAAAACCATGTGCTCAATTGCAGTAAAGAGATACCCATGAGAGACAGTGAAAGTTATCTTAATAAAAATAATATCCTTGTTATTTATTACAAGTTTTGCTTGCTGGCAGTGCATGCTCCCTGTACGGTTCTGTGAACATGAATTCGTAAACGTACAACATATTAATTCGCTTGCGAGAATGTGTGGCAAAATCTGACTGAGAGAAAGTATATTTAAACAATCGTCATGACGAAATTCTGTGTCAACACTCCATTTACACTTGAAACACCGTGACACTGCTCTTGCCTTGAATGCGCCACGCATTTCCTGAGCTACAACTAACTACTGAGATGTATCTGGTGCAATGCACTCTCTTTTTTTAAAAAAAGGGCAAAAGCATACTTTATTCATAAGGAATCTGAATAAGTAAAAATGATGGCTCTTATTTTTTTCGTGGACTTTCGATGCAGACAATGACTTGAGATAAATTACAACATGAAATGTTATTAGTTTTCTGTTTAAAGTTCTATACTGAAAAATTATCTTTTTCTTTGCTTCGCAAACATCAAGACGCAAGAAATTACAGTCCCTCAGTGGACAAAAGTAAGTGCTCCTCAACACCACATGAGATCTTTTAAAAAATGCAACCCGTAAAACTGACGTAATTTTTTTTTTGGGTCATCATTCTTGTGACTGGTTTGTTGCGGCTCGCCATGAATTCTTCTCCTGTGCTAACCTCTTCATCTCAGAGTAGCACTTGCAGCCTACGTCCTCTATTATTCGCTGGATGTATTCCAATCTCTGTCTTCCTCTACAGTTTTTGCTTTCTATAGCTCCCTCTAGTTTCGCGGAAGTCATTCCCGTATTAATAGATGGCCTGTCATCCTGTCCCATCACCTTATCAGTGTTTTCCACATATTCCTTTCCTCTCCGTTTCTTTCCAGAAACTCCTCATTCCTTACCTTATCAGTCCATCTAATTTTCAAAATTCGTCCGTAGCTCCACATCTCAAATGTTTCGATTCTCTTCTGTTCCAGTTTCACTATCACACAATGCTGTGCTCCAAGCGTACATTCTCAGTAATTTCTTCCTCAAATTAAGACCGGTATTTGATATTAGTAGACTTCTCTTGGCCAGGAATGCCCTTTTTGCCATTGCTAGTACGCTTTTGATGTCCTCCTTGCTCCGTCCGTCACTGGTTATTGTATTGCGTAGGTAGCAGAATGCCTTAACTTCATCTACATCGTCACCATCGAGCCTGAGATTAAGTTTCTCGCTGTTCTCATTTCTACTACTTCTCATTACCTTCGTCTTTTTTCGATTTACCCTTAATCCAGACTTTGTATTCATTAGACTGTTCATTCCATTCAGCAGATCATGTAATTCTTCTTCACTTTCACATCATTGATTCCTATCATTGATATCCTCGAATTTTAATTCCACTCCTGAATCTTTCTTTTATTTCTATCATTGCTTCCTCGATGTGCAGATTAAACAGAAGGAGCGAAAGACTACATCCTTGTTATACACCATTTTTAAGACGAGCACTTCCATCTCATTATTCCCTCTTGGCTGTTGTACATATTGTATATGACCCGTCTCTTCCCATGGCTTACCCCTATTTTTCTAAGAATTTCGATATCTTGCACCATTTTACACTGTCGAACGCTTTTTCCAGGTCGACAAATCCTATGAACATGTCTTGATTTTTCTTTAGTCTTGCTTCCATTATTAAGCGCAACGTCAGAATTGCCTCTCTCGTGTCTTTACCTATCCTAAAGACAAACTGATCATCATCTAATGCATCCTCAATTTTCTTTTCCATTCTTCTGTATAATATTCTTGTAAGCAACTTGGATGCCTGAACTGTTAAGCTGATTGTGCGATAATTCTCGCCCTTGTCAGATCTTGCGTCTTCGGAACTGTGTGAATGATGCTTTTCCGAAAATCAGATGGTATGTCGCCAGACTCATACATTCTACACACCTACGTGAATAACCGTTTAGTTGCCACTATCCCCAATGATTTTAGAAATTCTGAAGGAATCTTACCTATCTTTTCTGCCTTATTTGCTCTTAAGTCCTCCAAAGCTCTTTTAAATTCTAATACTGGTTCCTCTATCTCTTCTAAACCGACTCCTGTTTCTTCCTCTATCACGTCAAACATATCTTCCCCCTCATAGAGACTTTCAATATAGTCTTGCCAACTATCCGCTCTCTCCTATGCATTTACCAGTGGAATTCCCGTTGCACTCTTAATGTTATTACCCTTGCTTTTAATGTCACCGAAGGTTGTTTTAACTTTCCTGTATGTTGAGCTAGTCCTACGACAATCATTTGTTTTTCGATTTCTTCACATTTTCCATGCAATCATTTCGTCTTAGGTTCCCTATTTATTTCATACCTCAGCGACTTGTATTTCTCTATCCCTGAGTCTCCCGGAAGATTTTTGTACTTTCTCCTTTAATCCATCAATTGAAGTATTTCTTCTGTTAGCCATGGTTTCTTCGCTGTTGACTTCTTTGTACCTATGTTTCCCTTCCCAACTTCTGTTATCGCCCTTTTTAGGGATGTACATTCCTCTTCAACTGTACTGCCTATTGAGCTATTCCTTATAAATGTGTCTATAACCTTAGAGAACTTCGAGCGTATCTCGTAATTCTTTAGTACTTCCGTAAGGAGGCGGGAGGCTGACCAGTACGAGTTGATAGTTAGAGTAGCATTAAGACGGGTGCATGCCTGTCGCCAGTCCCGGCATTTCTTAGCCGCGAGCAGGATTCGGACGTGTTGTTGTAGTTGCCAATGGCGGCGTAGTGTGTCCCGGTCACACGTGTGAAGGAAGGCACGGTAGAGACGGCGGGGTCCACGGAGGAGAAGGAGGACGGCCTGTGGGGGTAAAGTGGGATGGTGCGGGTGGATGGCGACGGTAGGGACGTGGGCCTCCACGGCCTCAGACAAGGTCGGCTGGAGAAAGGAGGCGGCATGGGTAACATCATCAGGGAGGTAGTAGGCATGAGGGTGGCTATCGACCTGGGTATAGAGGGTATCCAGGTAGGCATTCCAGTCGACACGGGAATACTCTTGGACATACTTGGGGTGTGGGTCAAGGCGAGGGTCGGGACGGGGGCGACGACCGTCAGATATGGTAAGGAGGACAGGGAGATGGTCACTGCCAATAGGGTCCAGGACGTCCACCGCTATGCGGCCAGCTAGGTTCTTCCTCGGGCTAACGTAGCCCGTATGTATATCGCTAAGCCAGATTTCTGGAAAGCTTTTGACACCGTTCCTCATAAGCGACTTCTAATCAAGCTGCGGAGCTATGGGGTATCGTCTCAGTTGTGCGACTGGATTCGTGATTTCCTGTCAGGAAGGTCGCAGTTCGTAGTAATAGACGGCAAATCATCGAGTAAAACTGAAGTGATATCAGGTGTTCCCCAGGGAAGCGTCCTGGGACCTCTACTGTTCCTGATCTATATAAATGACCTGGGTGACAATCTGAGCAGTTCTCTTAGACTGTTCGCGGATGATGCTGTAATTTACCGTCTAGTAAGGTCATCCGAAGACCAGTATCAGTTGCAAAGCGATTTAGAAAAGATTGCTGTATGGTGTGTCAGGTGGCAGTTGACGCTAAATAACGAAAAGTGTGAGATGATCCACATGAGTTCCAAAAGAAATCCGTTGGAATTCAATTACTCGATAAATAGTACAATTCTCAAGGCTGTCAATTCAACTAAGTACCTGGGTGTTAAAATTACGAACAACTTCAGTTGGAAGGACCGCATAGATAATATTGTCGGGAAGGCGAGCCAAAGGCTGCGTTTCATTGGCAGGACACTTAGAAGATGCAACAAGTTCACTAAAGAGACAGCTTACACTACACTCGTTCGTCCTCTGTTAGAATATTGCTGCGCGGTGTGGGATCCTTACCAGGTGGGATTGACGGAGGACATCGAAAGGGTGCAAAAAAAGGGCAGCTCGTTTTGTATTATCACGCTATAGGGGAGAGAGTGTGGCAGATATGATACACGAGTTGAGATGGAAGTCATTACAGCATAGACGTTTTTCGTCGCGGCGAGACCTTTTTACGAAATTTCAGTCACCAACTTTCTCTTCCGAATGCGAAAATATTTTGTTGAGCCCAACCTACATAGGTAGGAATGATCATCAAAATGAAATAAGAGAAATCAGAGCTCGAACAGAAAGGTTTAGGTGTTCGTTTTTCCCGCTCGCTATTCGGGAGTGGAATAGTAGAGAGATAGTATGATTGTGGTTCGATGAACCCTCTGCCAAGCACTTAAATGTGAATTGCAGAGTAGTCATGTAGATGTAGATGTATATATATCCCAACTCTTCCTCATAGATACAGGCAATGGGGCGGCAAGACGGATAGTCGATACTGTACCTGAGGCAGTGGCGCCAGACAGAACAGTCTACTAACTCAATGGTGCCACGGCTCTGCTATAAATATACAAACATGGGAAGAATTTGCTGCCGGCCGTTTATTCTGCAGGAAAGACACATTCACCGCTGCCAACGTGTTTGAAGGGGAATGCAACAGGTACGAAGAGACGAATTGAACAGGAAGAAAGCTCCGTCAATTACAAACCTGTCCTCCAACCATTCAGTTCCATTTCTATGGGCGTGTATTTTATGCTAGGACTGGTTTGATCAGTCGTGGGAAGCAGTTCCATAAGTTGAGCTCAAATTCTCTCTCTATGCAGGAAGAAGTTATGCAAACTCAGGATCTATTTGCAGTTGACAACGACGATGACCACGACTCCATTATTCTTTATGTGCAGGAATTGTTTTTTGTTGTTGAAAATAATCTTGTATGAAGGTGAAATTATAATCGCAATATCCTATAAACATGAAAGTATTGAAGGATCAGCTTAGCAGTGTTCGGTCAAGGTTTTATGTTGCAACAGTTTAAATTTCGTGTGTCGATTAAACTTAAGTAGCTATAACGGGACAGACGACATTTTACAGCTGCACTCGCTAGTGTGCTTGTCGTCCTTTCTTAACAAAGTGTTTTACATTGCGTGCGCAAGAGTAGTGAGAGGTCGGCAGTTACCAGGAGGAAAAGTCGCAGCGAGCGCGTGCCACTGCACGGAAAGACACAGTGCACAGTACACGCCCGAAGGAGCCGAATGGGTTTCCAACAGGACCTGCTGGCATCGCTTCCTCCAGCCCCCACCACTCCCACCATAGTCACCACGACTGAGTGTACTCTTAAATGCGATTTAAGTAACACGATTTCTTAACACCGTTTTTGTTTGGTCAAATGAAACATGTACTGTGTAGCCACTTTAATGAGACCACCTGTCAAAAGCCTCAGTAACCACCTTTTGCAGGGCAACGCGGACCGCTGCGAGACGTGCAAAAAATGGCTCCGAACACTATGGGACATCACACACATCCATGCCCCAGGCAGGATTCGTACCTGCGACCGTAGCGGTCACACAGATCCAGCCTAGAACCGCTCGGCCACCACGGCCGGCTCGAGATGTGCAAGAAGAGACTCAATGAGCTTCTGGAAGATACCGAGACGGATGTGGAACCATGTCGACTCAATTGCTGTGGCGAGCAAAGTTAATTGTCTCGGTTGAGGATCCACGGCACGAACAGCCTTATCAAGATGATCCCACAGATTCTAAGCTGGGTTTAAATCTTAGGAATTCGGTGGCTGGGGAGTACGGTGAAATCTCCTTGGTGCTTTCCGAACCACGCACGTTCACTGCGGGCTGTGTGACACGTTACATTGTCCTGCTGGTAGATGCCATGATACTGAGGAAAAACAGACTGCGTGTACAAGTGGGTATGATACCCAAGGATAGACGCCTACTTGTGTTGATCCATTGTGCCTTCCAGGATTAGGAGATCACTTAGGGAATGCCAAAAAAACATTCCCTGACCATGGTGCTTCCTCCTTCGGACTGGACCCTTCCGATGATTGTTACAGGATGTTTGATTTCAGATGATTCTCGCCATGCACGCCACCGGGCAATTGTTGACTGGAGCATAAAACGTGACTTGCCTAAAATAGACGTCCGTCGCCACTCAGTGGACGTCCAATTGCGGTGTGGACGTTTAAATTCCAGCCTTCGATGAACAGCAACCAGCGTTTGTGTGTGAACTAAGCATCTGTTGTGGAGGCCCACACGCAGCAACATTCACTGAACGGTCGTTCAGGTGACGCTGTTGGCAGTCTCCTGGTTCGTCTAGGCTGTCAGTTGCTCAAAAGTTACACGTCCGTCCGCTCGGACACATCATCGCATCCGTCGTTTTCCGCTGTCATTTATCGCCCGAGGTGCACCACAGTTGCTTTGGCGCCGGTTTCGTATAGCTCCATTTTTTGATGCCCGGTGTACGTTAACAATGGCCACCCATGAACAGCTTGCAGACTTAGCCATTTCGCAAATGCTTCCACCCTTGGTCTGAAAGCCAGTGATCATACTCTTTTCGACGTCAAATAAATAACTCCATTCCTGCATTATGACAACTAATGCTCTGGTTTCCATGTCCCCCGACAGGACACGACTCCTGTAAGTGCTGTCACCTGCCGTCTGTGACTGGTTGTTGCAAGATGATGTCGAACATAGGCGGTGGTGACATTAATTTGACTGGACAGTCTGTAAAAGCGAGTTTCGGCCAGCTCTTAGGGCGCAATTGATTTTGGCAGCATGTAAATGCACTACTGCTTTTAAGTCATGATTGAGTGGTCAAGCTGCTACGTGCTTCTTAAAATGTTGGTTAATGTGGATGAGGTCCATTTCTGTACATTGTAGGAAAATAAGGAGAAATTCATTACCTTAAGTGAAGAGAAACATATTTTGACTTAACTATATGGAAGGAGGCCCATATATGCAGCTATATTTGCCGAATCGGCAAAATCGAACCATCTGACGACATCCGTATATCCTGTGGAGTTCGCTGATTGTATAATATACCCACTCTCATTTAATGAGAAACATCCTCGCACTCATTCAGGGACTGGTCACAAAACCTTCGATAATTCTGTGCACAAGAATAGGAAAGTGTTTTTAGTTATTCAGAAGTTCTGTAGCCAAACGGTTAGACTGCAGTATTGGCTGAGGTGTGATCGAACGAGCATTCCGTTCAACTACTCTTTCAAGTACTTTGCTGTCTCTGACAGAATTACAATGTCATAGGCAAACCTTAATTTTTTTATTTCTTCTCCATGGCTTTTAATTCCTACTCCAATTTTTTCTTTTGTTTCTTTTGCTGCTTGCTCAATATACAGACTGAATAACATCGGGGATAGGCTACAACCCTGTCTCACTCCCCCCCAACCACTGCTTCCCTTTCATGCCCCTCAACTCTTATAACTGACATCTGGTTTCCGCACAAATTGTAAAGAGCCTTTCGCTCCATGTATTATTCCCTTGCCACCTTGAGACTATGAAAGAGAGCTTTCCAGTCAACACTGTCAAACACTTTCTTTAAGTCTACAACTGCTATAAATATTATATTCTTCAAGTCTGAAGGTATTTCGCCTGTCTCATGCATCTTGTCCACCATATGGAACAACTTTGTCAATGACGGCACTCCCAAGGCCATCAGTAGTTCTTATGGAATGTTGTCTACTCCGGGGGCCTTCTTTCGACTTACGTCTTTCATTTCTCTTTCAAATTTTTCACGCAGTAACTTATCTCCCATGACATCTTCATTTGCATCCTCTTCCACCTCCATAATACTGCCATCAAGTACATCTTCCTTGTATAGACCCTCTATATACTCCTTCCACTTTTCTCTTTTCCTTCTTTGCTTAGGATTGGTCTTCCATCCAGCTCTTGATATTCGTATAGCTGCTTCTCTTTTCTCCAGAGGCGTCTTTAAATTTTAGGTGGCGCCATTTATCTTTCCGTAATGATAAATGCTTCTAAATCCTTACATGTGTCTTCTAGCCATTCCCGCTTAGCCATTTTGCACTTCCTGTCAATCTCATTTTTTAGTTGCTTGTATTCCCATTCGCTTGCTTCATTTACTGCATTTTTACATCTTCCTTCTTTCATCAATTAAATTAAGTATCTCTTGTGTTACGCAAGGATTTCTACTGGCCCTCGTCTTTTTGTCTACTTGATCTTGTGCTGCCTTCACTATTTCATCTCTCAAAGCAACAAGTTCTTCTTCTACTGTATTCCTTTGCGCTGTTCTTGTCAATAATTCCCTAATGCTCTCTATGAAACTCTCTACAACCTCTTGTAATTTCAGTTTATCCAGGTCTCATCTGCTTAAATTCTTACCTTTTTGCATTGCGTCAAGGCCGTTGGGAAATAATCTGTTTACTTACTCTTTTCCATGTGGCTCGTTTTTGTCTGCCTGTCCCTTATGGTAAGGGTCCACTGTTGGTTAATTGTGTCGCCTTTTCAGTGCTCTACAGCAATAACATGGAATTTAAAATTATTCTGATAGAGAAGTATTAACCTTCCGGATTTCTTATAAGTAAACAAAAATTATTGGACAGTTTTCTGTACAGCTGAATTGGTGGGTATGCAAAAGGTCCAAAGAGAATTGTTAACCAGAAAATTCCTTATCAAAAGCCGTGTATGTAGCATGTCATTGTATCTGCATCTTCAGCTGAAAAATTGAAGTGTATCCTACCGTTTGACACTGAATTTGCAGATTTATATGTTCATTCCACTCTATGGACATTCCTCTGCTTTCGATTTCGACTAAACACGATGAATAATCGGAATCAAAGTTTCCAATCTTAGACATGCAGCCAGGCTATTTATTTTAAGAGATACGGATGATAAGAACGTTCCGATGGTGAATGGTATAGACAGCTGAGAAGTCATATTTTTTACATCGTGCATTATTACCATAGTAAGAATAAAGATAAGTTCCATGAGCATCAATTAGCTTAACGTAACTGGTTCTCATGACTGAAAATATGTTGACAGAGGTGGGGTACTCCTTGCTATTATTTTCTTCTCTCTGTGCATTTGCCTATAGGTTGCAATCACCTATAATGAAACCTTGACATGCCTACGGAACGAGGTAGATAAAAAATAGATACGTAGCAGATAGATTGGTAGAGAGAGATTGAATAAATTCCAAAGTTCTTCGCTTTTGCCCTTTACTGGTTGTTCCATTCCTATCCCAAGTTAGACAGTGGGCTTGGCACCGTCCATGTCGCTGTTCTTCAGCCAAGTGATGTTAAAAACATACAGTGTGTTTAAAAAAGTGTTGCATAAATAGTACATTGTAAGAGGTCCATGACTAAGGAATTTATTGCTGGCGCACTCGAGCAGATGTAATTTCGATGGATTGCTCACGCGCTGCCTGCGATATGTAAGCTATAAGAGAGTCTCAGACCAGAGAGCAGTGTTGACTGCAGTAGGAACTGTGTGGCAATAGGAATAAGTTGTAGCTAGCAGTCGTGTGTATCGAGTTGGGTGGGCCGGTCGTGGGGAGCGATGGCGATGCCTGAGCGATGTAGTATAACGTAATAGCACCCTCGCGCATATGTACTATTGTTACATCAAGTCCTATGTAAATGTTTTTAAAAAATCTCTTAATAATAATCTTTCTTATAAAAAGTAACATTGACAATCATTCATCTCAATTTAAAGAATTTACTAATTTCTCAAATCCATGGTCATCCCGATTATTGTAAAGAAAAATCAGTTGTTTCTTTTTATACATGACAAATCTATCGGCCAGCATCACACTGGGCTCTGCCAGAAATATTTCTTATAGGAGCAGATATATAACCAGCCGGTTAGCATACCTAACCAACAATGTAGTTTGCAAGGTCAACCATGCTTTAATGTTTCGCCGCCTACACGTATAGCGTCGGCCCCACCAAATAGTAACGTACAACAAGGAAATCAGTACGTACAGAAGACACACCATTTCCACTCCTATCGCAACGCGCCGTATAGCAATGACTATCACGACAGACGTAAAAGTAATGAGCACAGTTTTGAACGTACATTTAATAACAGTAGGTCTTATCAGCAGCAGTCAAACACAACAACAGATTATTATGATTGAACCAGACAGTCGGTATCATCCCGAACCTAATACGTCAGGACGAAGTGGCATAACAGTACAAATAGTCGAAATGCCACAGCATCCTCCTGCAAAGAAAGAATTTAACTAGATACAGTACAGATTGAATCTTCCAGCAAAGAAAGTATTACTTCTCATACACAGAATCTTGTTCACGAAAATGTTATTACTTTTGACGACATCCGAGACACACTTTTGCTTGAAAAACAAGTTATTCAAAAAAACCATTTCCCACCCTGCTATTGAAGTAGAGATTGGATCATCCACATTTTCAGCAGAAATCAATTCTAGATGATGTATGTCAGATATAAATAAAAAACTTTCAACGAATGTAACAAAGAGAACACTTTCCTGCGTTACCATTAGGCAAATCTAAAGTAAAAGGAACAGTATCTGGTAAAGGAGTAGATGTACAATTAAAGACACACTTATCATTTTGTATTGCAGGTCATACATTCCACACAAATTTTTGGATTGTTCCCTCATTGACAACAGACGTTATTTTAGGTACGAATTTTTTGATACAACATGACTCAATTAATGACTTTCAAAATTCCTATTTAATGTTAAAGGATGAAAAAGTACAACTGGCTTTAGAATTTCAGCACGGTTTATCTGCAGAAGAACAGCCAATTAATCGAACAGAGGTCATTTCTACATCGTGTTAAACGGACTGTCATTCCACATTGTTCACAGATACGTACGTACACAACTACAATACACTAAACGAAGCAGACTATGACGTTATACAAATGATTTTTGATAAAATAAAACAGAGCAACGCAAATACAGACCCGAATGTACTCAACTAAGCTAAATTCTTCTACAGCAAGCTCCAGTTTTTGAGAACGCCCCTGGTACTATGTACGGTTTTATGTATGAATTTCAAGTCAAACAGCATGACAGAATTTAATTTTACAGTTATTCACATTCCTGGTACACAAAATATTGCAGGAGACGCACTATCCCGTTCTCTCAGCAACAACCTGTAAGACATCGCAACCAACTTCTGGCAAGCAAATTCTAGCGTCATGTATATTCAACGAGTTGCATTTGAAAATTTCATTTCGTCCTCGTTACGAGACATAGCACAGGAGCAGAGCAAAGACAACGTGTGGAAACAATTAAACACCTTTCGCAATATAGGAATAACGTTACCATTAGAAACCATTATACTGCACGCAAGAACATTCTGTTTCGCCGCTCACACCCTGACAGCAACAACTGGTTGTTATGTATTCCTGACGATCTTGTTAACAAATTAATTTGGCATACTCATTTAAGTTACGCAAATTATGGAGCCAGCAAATGTTTTCTTGCACTGAGACAGAACTGTTATTTTGCTAACATGGAGAAACGTATTCGACGAGTTTTAGCGTCATGTCAAATCATCCAGGAAGCTAAATCAAACACGACTTCACATATTTCTCCGTCACACCGCATTGTACAAGTTACATTGAGACATGTGGACGCTGTAGACACTTATGGTCCGATTCTCAGATCTAATAGAGGTTTCTGCTACATCTTTGTCGCTGTTGAACTCACTTCGAAAATTGTTATCTTCACTCCGTTACGCAAAGTCACTGCTAAATCTATTTCGAATACATTTGTAAGACATTTTTTATTCCATGTAGGGCATGTATTGAAAGTAATTTCGGACAATGGACAACAATTTCGACTTGCGAAACCTTAGAAACATTTCTCCGATCTATATATCCAGGTATCACGTTTCTCCGAACCCTTCTGAATGACTGATGAAAGAAATTGGTAAACTATGTAGAATATACTGCCATAAAAGACATATTGATTGGGATACACACATACTCTTATCCCAGGATGTAATTAATTCAATACCAAATGAATCTAGTATGCTATCTCCGACTGTTATATTGAAAAATGTTGGACCACCCAACAAAATTAAAGAATTAGTATATTTTCCTACATCTCGTTGACTACGCCACCATGAAATAATTGACGTTGCGCACAACAACATCAAACGTGCCGCAGAGCGCCGGAGAAGACAGCAAAAACAGGTTTGTACACGCCATGACTTTCACATTGGACAGAAGATATTAATACGCACACATTATTTATCCAACAGAGGAAAAAGTAGATGCAGTAAATTTGAGCTTCTCTACACAGGTCCATATAGAATTAGTAGCATTCCTCACCCCAATGTAGTACACGTCGAAACTTTGAGAACCAGAAAAACCAAGGGCAATCACCATATTTCCAATATTAAACCCTTTATTGAGTCAACGTACTTTATGGTTTATCACACTGTAATGCGATTTCCAGATATTTATATGACCACTTAGTGATGATGATTATATTTTTACCTGGCAAGTGCCCGGCAAGGGAAGGTTAGCAAGTCGCTTTTCTTGTCGTTGTATATCAGACCGTGCATATTTTCCATTTTTTTAATGTATGTATGATTGATTTCCTATTGAAAGTAGAATTTTCTCTGTATGCACTATGAAATCTTTAAGATGTAACAAACACCAGTTGACTTTGACATTTTGTCTTATGATATCTCAATATCTTGACTATTCTACATTTTTTTGCTACTACATTATGATATTGTGTGAACATTTTTTGCACTCGAAAATTGTCTATGGTTTTGACTTAATACGTTTTCTGTCATGCCATGCCGTATGCTTAGTTATATCACGAGAAACAAATTTTCATTTAATAGTTATATGATTTAAATGCAAGATATTAAACCATATTCATCATTTCCAGAAAGCAATAACGTGTAAAAGAAATAAATTAAACAAACCACAATGGTTTACTATGAAATGCAAATTTCACAATTGGAATGAACGAAAGAAAATGCAATACCTTGTCGTGAATAGTAAATGGATCAGAATTAACAAACATTAACAAGAATATACTACACACACTGTATGATAGCAGCCTTGACTAATTATTTTTCTCTCAGAATGCGAGGCGATTATTGCAGGCTGCCAGACAGAACTACACATGTTAATTTTGGTGACGAAATATGCTAGAAGTAAGAAACTTTATAATATACGAAGCAATGAATGATAATGAATAGTTGTATGAGGAGAATGGTAATATGAATATGAATAATGAATAATGAAGTGTCTATTTTTTGCAGACGATAATAAATGATGATGAATAGTTGTATGAAGAATATGGTAATATGAATAATGAAGTTTTTCTTTGCAGATGATGATAATGATGAAGTTTATATATTTTCTATTAGTTAAGAAATGCTATGTCGTTATTTAAGTATGTTTTGCAGTTCTTTTTGACAGTGTCATATGTCGCATAATATAATGATTGAATGTTTTGGGAAAGACAACTAGAGTACATACATATTAGTACATGTTTCATTACCTGTTAATTTGAAGTTTACTACTTTTCAGCATAATATACATTTTTTCTTTCAGCTCAATAATCCACTTTGTATTTTTTTCAGGAGAAGCTTTTCATGATATTAATATACTATAAGCACTTAGCTATTGAATCTGTTCTAGTACTTGCATTTTTTACCCAGTTGTGTGTTTCATTTATGAATGTGATCACATATACTCTACTTGTTTCATAACCTTGCTACAGCTCACTCATGACGAATGTCGTTATTAATCCTTATTTCCAGCAATAAGTCAAAAGCAGATATTTTCATGCCCCAGTAATTGACTATCGATCCCAGTGCAATGCACTGCTAGCACAAAAACATTATTACCAGTCCCAACTATTACCAGTATGCAACTAAATATTGTTACCAGTTTAAGATACCTTTCTAGTCCTAAATATAATTCAAATTTTTCTGATGTATTGATTCCATTGTGTCTATGTACTATTGGACTAAACACCTTGAATACTAGTTCGAATGTCTTACATTTTAAATATGTCTTATGTCACTTGCGTGATATCGTATATAAACACTAGCAGCTTGATGCTACACACAATAACTCTTGTTTTGAATGATGTCTTCTGAGTAATAATGAATGATGTTTTATAATACTGCTTAAATGTTGTGCCAATAATTACTCTAATGAGATGATTTATGAATGATGTTATGTAATACTTCATACATACTACATAAATGTTTTGTAAATAGCCAACGAGTGCTAATAATTACTGTAATGAGATGTCTTATGAATGATGTTTTGTAATACTGCATAAATGCTATGCCAATAATTACTGTAATGAGATGACTTATGAATAATGTTCTGTAATACTCCATACATACTACATAAATGTTTAGTAACTGGCCAATGAATGACAATGATTATTCAAACTGGTTGATACACTAACGTAATTCTGAATGATGACTAGCATAAGGCTTAATGTATTCTTCACCTTCTGACCTAATTACCAGCAATTACTGCAATATCCATATGTTCTGTCCATCCTCATGATCATGCAACACTACATTTGGTTTTTGCACTAATTCTACGTTGATGCAAGAGTATGAATTCTACAAGAATCTGGTGTTGACACATCAAGCTGTCCACCACTCTGACCGAAGGAAATGCTGTTATGGTCCTACTGTTTGGTGTACCTGATGTACTAACAAAATGATAACATACAATATTAATGCAACATTTCAGTGTCTTGGATACATTGATAAATACTTCAGGGAAGAGAACTTCAGATTGTCTCGCTTGGTGTTGCGCTTCTGTTGAAAGATATGGACTTTCAGTGCAGCTACGTGCAACCCACTGCGCTACAACCATGATGCTATCCTTTACATTACTTTCCTAGTTCATGTAAAAAAGCTAAAGACTTTTACAGTGCGTGTGCACTTTATTTAACTCCTTGATATTTTTAATTCATGTAAAAATGCTAAAGACTTTCACAGTGTGTGTGCACTTTATTTCATTTCTTAATGTATTCAGTTCTTGCAAAAAAATAGTAAAGACTTATACATTGCGTGTGCACTTCATTTCATTTGTTAATACGATCAGTTCTCCTAAATATGCTAAAGAGTTATACAGTGCGTGTGCACTTTATGTCATTTGCTAATATATTTTGTACTCATTACGTATACACTTCGTCATTTCTTGATATATTCTGTACTCAGTGCGTGTGCACGCTATTTCATTTCTTAATATTTTCTGTACTTACATTATCAATAATGTTATATATATGTATATACTCTGTGACTGTAGACTTAGTAAAGTAAATAGATTATAGAAAAAATTGTTGCTCATGGCAAGTTCCATTGGATCGCCATCGCTGCCAAATTTTTGACCCCTCCCCCCCCCCCCCCCTCGAAGTGGAGGGTTATGTAAGAGGTCCATGACGAAGGAATTTGTTGCACTCGAGCAGATGTAATTTCGATGGATTGCTCACACGCTGCCTGCGATATGTAAGCTATAAGAGAATCTCAGACCAGAGAACAGTGTCGACTGCATTAGGAACTGTGTGGCAGTAGGAGTAAGTTGCCGGCCGATGTGGCCGAGTGGTTCTAGGCGCTGCAGTCTGGAACCGCGAGACCGCTACGGTCGCAGGTTCGAATCATGCCCCGGGCATGGATGTGTGTGATGTCCTTTGGTTAGTTAGCTTTAAGTAGTTCTAAGTTCTAGGGGACTGATGACCTCAGAAGTTAAGTCCCATAGTGCTCAGAGCCATTTCAATCATTTTAGGAGTAAATTATAGCTAGCAGTCGTGTGTATCGAGTTGGCTGGACCGGTCGTGGGGAGCGATGGCGGTGCCTGAGTGATGTATAAGGTAAAAGCAGCATCGCGCATTGTACTATTGTTACATCAAGTCCCATGTAAATGTTTTTAAAAAATCTCTTAATAATAATCTTTCTTATAAAAAGTAACCTTTTACAATCATTCATCTCAATTTAAAGAAGTCACTAATTTCTCTAATCCATGGTCATCCCGATTATTGTAAAGAAAAATCAGTTGTTTCTTTTTATACATGACAAATCTATCGGCCAGCATTGCACTGGGCTGTGCCAGAAAAATTTCTAACAAGAGCAGATATATACGCGTTATCCGGCGAACTTATTGAGGTAATAATTTTCAGTTTATTCAGAATGATCTTTCAGGGCCATGACGGAGCACTGCTGAAGTCCAAATTTACCAATTTAGATTCACAGTCAGTTAATTATTGAAAGGTTATAAGTGAGCCACAATTTTATTGGGAGGTTATTCACGTTATTATTGCGAGGGTACGGAATAATAAACTGTTTCTAGGTTACACTAAATGTCAATGCTATACATATTTTTACTGTTAGGTAGTTACACTGAATGTGAATTATATAATTATATTTTTTATCTGTGGGGAGGTACAACATCTGCGCTAACTTTCAGTCACTCTACTTAAAAACTGGTTGACAGTTAAAAAAAATCATAGCTGCATGAGTAAGAATAAAAGTAATAATATTTTTATTAGTGTTAGCACTTATCGTGTATACATATCCTGTAAACTGACTCGTTCCACATCATTTCGAGAAAAGAATCGTTCAGTTGACATATGTAGCTAACTAACTTATTGTGGCATAAAAATTTTAAAGTGGGATCCTCATGCCCACCCTCCTTATCTTTGATATCATCATCATCACGTGACATACCAAAATCTTTCCCTAACCTCTCCTCCAACAGACAATCACATCCTGGTATTTTAGGGGCATTAAAACGAAACAGCTGTTCACAATGTAGCGTCAGAAAAATGACACAGCCAATCAAAATGTGAGATGGCGGAACCTACCGAATTGTGCTAGAGAGAAATAAGAAAAAAATTGAAAATTCGAAAAATCCAAGAAGATGTAGATAGGTAACTTGTGTTTTGTAGCCGTCGCCTTCCCCTCTCCCTCTCCCCTTTTAACTCAGTCTTAGTGCACTATTTTATCGGTCATTAAAATGAAACAGCCAATCACAGCCTTATACTTCAGCCGACATTAATATGAGCCTATCCTAATATAGCAGTGAAATTGCATAAGCTTCATTTGAAATGCATAAAATAGTAACGTAAGCTGTATGTGAATTTCATGAAAAGGGCACAATTTCCAAAGATATTTGCCTCTGAATCGCGGAAAACGGTGTCATGTTTATACCGGTACGAAACTGGTGTTGTTGTCCTTTGGCCCCCAGTTTCAGCTACTTTTCACTGTCAACCAACTCCCTACTTTCAACTACTTTGCATGTCCACTATCCAAATTACTCATAAAGGTCATTGTTACAGGAGACTTTTTCTAGGATTTTCGGCTGCAGGAAAAAACTTTTTGTCATCGTTGCAATAGATGATTATAGGCTCGATTATGGTATCACGAACGACTTCTTTCTCAAAACCTTCTTTCAGTATTTTTTCTGCAAGCGGAATACAGTTCTGCCATTGTTCGACTGAAACGTTTTGAAAGCCTCGTGAAGTAAGCACTCGACATCTGCGATTTTTGTTTCTCGCGACTACTTCTCTCTTGAGTCCCAGTGAGCTCGGCCGGGTTCTACTGGCAGTAAGGGAACTACTTGGTGACCCCTTTCATTTGCTACTACATCTAACTCTTAAACAGATTATTCTTTGTTTAAACGAACCTTATTCAACAACTCAGATCTTGTGTCTGTAGGTGAGAATGCAATATTTTACGCGGTTGCCCAAGCGGCTACGTCACCCTTCTGCGTTTTCGTTGTTGGAGGTCGGTTCACGACTACCTAATGAAACTTGGCGTTGTACACTGAAGCTCCAAAGAAACTGATATAGGAATGCGTATTAAAATATAGTGATATTACCTGTCACTATTACCTATCACAGGCAGAATACGGCACAGCGGTCGGAAGCCCCTATATAAGACAACAAGTGTCTGGCGCAGTTGATAGATCGGTTACTACTGCTAAAATGGCAGGTTATCAAGATTTAAGTGAGTTCGAACGTTGTGTTATCGTCAGCGCACGAGCCATGGGACACAGCATCTGCAAAGTAGCGATCGATAGGGGATTTTCCCGTACGACCATTTCACGAGTGTACCGTGAATATCAGGAACCTGGTAAAACATCAAATCTCCGACATCGCCGGAAAAAGATCCTTCAAGAACGGGACCAACAACGACTGAAGAGAATCGTTCAACGTGACAGAAGTGCAGCCCTTCCGCAAAATGCTGCAGGTTTCAATGCTGGGCCGTCAACAAGTATTTGTGTGCCAACCACTCAAAGAAACATCATCGATATCAGCTTTCGGAGTCGAAGGCGCACTCGTGTACCGTAGATGACTGCACGGCACAAAGCTTTACGCTTCGCCTGGGCCCGTCAACACCGTCATTGGAGCATTGATGACCGAATACATGTTGCCTGGTTGGACGAGTCTCGTTTCAATGAGTGGATAGACGTGTACGAGTGCGGACACAGCCTCATGAATACATTGAACCTGCATGTGAGCAATTGACTGTTCAAACTGGTGGAGGCTCTGTAATGGTGTGGGGCGTGAGCAGTTGGTGTCTGATTACCTGCATCCATTCATGTCCATTGTGCATTACGACGGACGTTGGCAACTCCAGAAGGACAATGCGACATCCCATGCGCCTATAATTGCTACAGAGTGGCTCCAGGAACACTCTACTGAGTTTAAACACTTCCGCTGGCCACCACACTCCCCAGAAACGATCATGATTGAGTGTACCTGGGATACCTTGCAATGTGCTGTTCAGAAGAGATCTCCACCCCCTCGTACTCTTAGGGATTTATGGACAGCCCTGAGTGATTCATGGTATCAATTGCCTCCAGAAATACTTCAGACGTTAGTCGAGTCCATGCCACGTCGTGTTGCGGCACTTCTGCGTGCTCGTAGGGGCCCTGCACGATTTAGGCAGATGTACCGGTTTCTTTGGCTTTTCAGTGTAGGTGACGATGATGGAATTTTCCCCCAATAAATTCAAAAAAACTGTTCTCAAATCGGTTTTTAATCTTAGCAGTGTTCATTTCCGAATGGTAATCTTATGATTTGTTTCTTTTGCTACATCTGTAAAAGTGAAAGAAAACCAGTCTTCGCGGATCCCACATGCAGAACAATCAGCCTGGCCTCTTTCCCAACAGGTACCTGAAGGCTCCCACTTTGGCTCCAATTTTGTCAGCTATACTTCAGTAGATAGTTTTGAGTAGCACAAGTTTCGTCCAAATAGAATATAGGTCGCATATCACCTGAAGAACGTAGCAAAACATCGTCCGCAAAAACTTCATTCTGGAGGCCTCTACGTTGTTGCGTTCAAGTAAAAACTGTCTACTGTCACTCCTGTATCGTTTGGCATACGCCTCACAGATCTAGTAGATGCAGTAAAATTTATTTTTTTGAATTAATCTTTTTCTCAATTCTTTTGGTGTTGGGCAGTCGCCATTGTGGTAAAATAGACTGTCCACCTGAGAACGTCTTTATGAAATCGTTTAGTTTGGTTAAATAACTATTTTGTTTAACATTTTTCCCGATAGAATTCAACTTCTGTCTTCCTGCTTTTCCATTTCCAACTTAACACAAACACATGCCCTTAGTAAATAAAATGAACAAATACCGTCACAAAATACTCTTTCTTATGTGAAGTTAACCTGCAGAACTTAATAACTCAATAATCAATGCAAACCAAGAGCTGCACGAAAATCTACACATTGCCTCGCTGCTGCCGCTGTATTGGCGCTCGAACGAGGCAACTACGGAGGCCCAGCGTTGCCATTTACGAGCGCTACGCGAGACTAGGCGCAAATGCGGCATCAGTGCGTATGCAGCCATCCGCCAGTAGGGCAAGTCTTCAGTAGGATGTAAGGCCCCCTGTTCGCACGGGTTCGCTAGATGACTTACTTGTAAGCGTAGATTCCTTTTAAAGTATAAAGTACGAGGTGAGTCAAATGAAAACCTTAAATTTGAAATAACAAATCTAAATTTCACGCCGTTATCCTGTAAGTTGGTAAGCGTGCTACAAACAGCGTGCAGAATGGCCTATAGGTGGCAGCATAGCGCAGATGTACACATGTATCAGTATAAAGATGGCCGCCCCACTTTGCGTAGTGAAGGTGTGAAACCTATTGCAATTCATCGACGAATGAAGGTTCAGTACAGTGATGCATGTTTGTCACCGCAAGTCTACGAATGGAGTAGGAAGTTCGAAAATGGTGTGAATTCAGTGGAAGATGCTCCTCGTCCAGGCCAGGCACAGCGAGTTGTGTCTCCACAGAACATTACAGCAGTTGAAGCCACAGTGAAGGAAAGCCGTCGAGTGGCACTGAATGACATTGCAGCATGTTTACAGATTAGTCATAGGTCAAAAATGGTTCAAATGGCTCTGAGCACTATGGGACTTAACTTCTAAGGTCATCAGTCCCATAGAACTTAGAACTACTTAAACCTAAGTGACCTAAGGACATCACACACATCCATGCCCGAGACAGGATTCGAACCTGCTACGCGGTTCCAGACTGTAGCGCTTAGAACCGCTCGGCCACCCCGTTCGGCAGTCATGGGTCAGCACACCACATTGTGCATTATGTGCTCCAGTTTCACAATGTGTCTGCAAGATGGGTGCCACGGCAGCTGACTCTTGAAATCAGAGAACGACGTGTTGATGTTTTGTGAAGAACTTCGGCGCTTTGAACAAGAAGGTGATGGCTTCCCTGCAAGAATCGTTACTGGGGACGAAACCTGGGCTCGCTTCCACCAACCGGAAGCGAATAGAGCGAGCAAGGAATGGCGTCATTCTTCATCACCAAAACCAAAGAAGTTTCGAATAGAACCATCAGCAGGGAAGGTTATGCTGACTCTCTTTTGGGACGGAAAAAGTGTCATTTTGGAGAATTATGCCCAAAGGAACCACTGTCACCAGTGCATCATACACAGGTCTCCTAAAAAATCATCTGCTGCCTGCAATCAAATGAAAGTGATGTGGATTTCTGTCAGCAGGTGTCCTTTTGCAACAAGACAATGCAAGGCCCCACACTGCCCGTACAACAGTTGCAACTATCACAGACCTGCATTTTGAGTGTCTTCCTCATCCACCATACTCACCAGGCCTTACCCCAAGTAATTCCCATATGTTTGGACCACTCAAAGACGCAATGAGAGGAAAGAAGTTCGTTCTGATGTAAAGGTACGCCACGCGTTGCATGAGTGGTTGCGCAGACTGCCAAAAGAATTTTCTTCTAAAGAAATTTACGCACTTTGTAAGCGCAGGAGGACTTATATTGAGCGTAGGGGAGATTATGTTGAAAAGTGATACAGCTTTGTACCACGTCTGCACATCAAATAATATTTAAAAAATATTTAAAGTTTTCATTTGACTCACCCTCGTATAACTTCGTATTATTTTTTCACAATAATTAATCACCTACGTATCACCATGAGATGCTGATTTTCATTCTCTTAACGCTGACTAGACTTATTGTTGCATAATAAAGAGGAGACTGAGTTTGCTACAAAACTGTAAGTGAAATGTTTTCATGCGGTAGAAACTGCAGGCTCTAAGTACCTCCGTATGTGACACTATACTGCAATAAAAAAAAAGTTTCACGCAACGCGAAAGTTCCTTTCATAGGGTCAACACTTGCACAGCCGGACACAAGAGGACCTGTCGTCTGGGACATACCGTCAAGTCGGCCGTAGCAGAACATACACTCCTGGAAATGGAAAAAAGAACACATTGACACCGGTGTGACAGACCCACCATACTTGCTCCGGACACTGCGAGAGGGCTGTACAAGCAATGATCACACGCACGGCACAGCGGACACACCAGGAACCGCGGTGTTGGCCGTCGAATGGTGCTAGGTGCGCAGCATTTGTGCACAGCTGCCGTCAGTGTCAGCCAGTTTGCCGTGGCATACGGAGCTCCATCGCAGTCTTTAACACTGGTAGCATGCCGCGACAGCATGGACGTGAACTGTATGTGCAGTTGACGGACTTTGAGCGAGGGCGTATAGTGGGCATGCGGGAGGCCGGGTGGACGTACCGCCGAATTGCTCAACACGTGGGGCGTGAGGTCTCCACAGTATATCGATGTTGTCGCCAGTGTTCCGCGGAAGGTGCACGTGCCCGTCGACCTGGGACCGGACCGCAGCGACGCACGGATGCACGCCAAGACCGTAGGATCCTACGCAGTGCCGTAGGGGACCGCACCGCCACTTCCCAGCAAATTAGGGACACTGTTGCTCCTGGGGTATCGGCGAGGACCATTCGCAACCGTCTCCATGAAGCTGGGCTACGGTCCCGCACACCGTTAGGCCGTCTTCCGCTCACGCCCCAACATCGTGCAGCCCGTCTCCAGTGGTGTCGCGACAGGCGTGAATGGAGTGACGAATGGAGACGTGTCGTCTTCAGCGATGAGAGTCGCTTCTGCCTTGGTACCAATGATGGTCGTATGCGTGTTTGGCGCCGTGCAGGTGAGCGCCACAATCAGGACTGCATACGACCGAGGCACACAGGGCCAACACCCGGCATCATGGTGTGGGGAGCGATCTCCTACACTGGCCGTACACCTCTGGTGATCGTCGAGGGGACACTGAATAGTGCACGGTACATCCAAACCGTCATCGAACCCATCGTTCTACCATTCCTAGACCGGCAAGGTAACTTGCTGTTCCAGCAGGACAATGCACGTCCGCATGTATCCCGTGCCACCCAACGTGCTCTAGAAGGTGTAAGTCAACTACCCTGGCCAGCAAGATCTCCGGATCTGTCCCCCATTGAGAATGTTTGGGACTGGATGAAGCGTCGTCTCACGCGGTCTGCACGTCCAGCACGAACGCTGGTCCAACTGAGGCGCCAGGTGGAAATGGCATGGCAAGCCGTTCCACAGGACTACATCCAGCATCTCTACGATCGTCTCCACGGGAGAATAGCAGCCTGCATTGCTGCGAAAGGTGGATATACACTGTACTAGTGCCGACATTGTGCATGCTCTGTTGCCTGTGTCTATGTGCCTGTGGTTCTGTCAGTGCGATCATGTGATGTATCTGACCCCAGGAATGTGTCAATAAAGTTTCCCCTTCCTGGGACAATGAATTCACGGTGTTCTTATTTCAATTTCCAGGAGTGTATTTATATGGAAACTACGAAATAAAATACAGTGATACTAGGACATCACATTATCATGCTCACATGGATAGAGAAGCTATAGAGATTTTTTGTAACCATAATAATTTTAACAGAACAGATGAGGGTTTGAAGTTATATGAAATATGGATGTTGACTTTCCTCCAACAGAATGACAGTATATTATTTTTAATCGGGAATGATGCCGCCATCCAGAGACAGTCATACAGTCGGCATCGAGCGTCGTATGGTGGGATCCTCTGTGCGCTCTGTAAATGCTAGTGCCCCTCAGGCCTTGGTAATAGTAGCCGTTTTACTTCGGAAGATGTCTTCCACAGTTGGAGATGAAGCAGTTTTATACATCGACCTCGGCCTCTCAACCCAGAAGTTTTAACCTGAAGAAGACGCCTGCTGCGAAAGCCTACACTACAAAAATGTAAGTAGTTCGTTCAGTTGTAGGGAAAGCCGTTGAATAAGACTGGGGAGTTGATTGTTAAGTGTTTCGGACGGAGGCAGCAACATATTCTTTTGTCTGTGGAAGCGCTGTGTTAGGATGGATACAAACACGTTGCTGAAGACTGAAGAAGAACTAATGGACTATCGGGTTGTTGTCGCTAGAAGGTTTGTTTCATTTAAGGCGTAGGAGTATTTTGGAGGTCTTCTACAACTAGAAATAGAAACCGTTGTCTGTTACCGTAGTCATGGTGTGGATTTTAAAGAGTGCGAATGGCTCAGTGACTTTTATGTCAACCATACGGGGACATTCGAGACAGGTCCTTCTGAGGAGTAATAGCTAGACTTGGCCACTGTTTCTATGTTTCGATACAGTGTATCGATACGTAGAACTGTCTCAGTGTTTCTAAACGGTGGTGTTTCATACCACTCTGTGTCGGAAAACGGGACCAGATTCAAAAATGGTTCAAATGGCTCTGAGCACTATGGGACTTAACTTCTGAGGTCATCAGTCCCCTAGAACTTAGAAGTTTTAACCTGAAGAAGACGCCTGCTGCGAAAGCCTACACTACAAAAATGGAAGTAGTTCGTTTAGTTGTAGGGAAAGGACATCACACACATCCATGCCCGAGGCAGGATTCGAACCTGCAACCGTTGCGGTCTCGCGGTTCCAGACTTTAGCGCCTAGAACCGCTCGGCCACCACGGCCGGCCGGGACCAGATTCAATCTCGAGCCAGACACTGAAGCTGTATCGGTGTTTCAGTCCACTTGAACTTGGAGGGACTAATTGTGTTGAAACAGTGACGTTTCCTTACGCTCTGTCTCGGACGAGATTCGGATACGGTGCAGATACTGAAACACATTTAACATCTCACTTCATGAAATATTTTCAATTGTGTCGAAGTCTTTTTGACACACAACTGCGTGAAGTTTAAGGTTTCCGAAAATGAAGCTCCGTTTCTAATTGATTCCCTATTTCGAAATGGCGTAATATCTGCTTTATGAACACCAACAAACAATAAGATAACGCACACTATTCGTACTGAGAATAATAAAAGTGTGAAAAACATTCAGTTAAGTTACACATCTCTTATAACATACACGTGCTGCAAGTGTAGTCGAGCTTGATAAATATATGAAGATGCCACTGATGCACAGATCATAAGATCCATTGCTTTGGTGGAAAGAAAATCATGTGTTGTTTCCTACGCTGTTTGAAATAATAAAACGACTTCTTTGTATTATGGCCACCTATGTTCCATGCGAACGCATATTTTCAAAAAGGGGGGGGGGGCAATCAATAACAGAGAGACGATCCCGTCTTTCAAGCTAAAAAATATCAAAAATGACATTTCTAAACTACAACTTGGAATAGGTACAGTAGATCTACTCAGAAATGAAACAGTAAAATTTCTTATTATTTGTTCTTCTCTGCCCAATGTGCACTGAATTTGTATTTGACTGTATTTTGTTTTGTGCACTAAATCTGAAGTGTAGCTACCTTACAAGAACATTTTTCTCACATTTGTTGCACGCAGAAGACACTTACGTTTTTGCTCAGCGTTCAATGAGTTTAATTTTTTTGATTTTGTTTATTTATTTGTGTGTTCGAGAATAATTATCTGATTTATGTAAGTATATGTTTGTGTGTTTTAGACGTGCTATGCTTGGTTATTACACAATAAAGGCATCTTGAGTATTGATCATAGATAATTCTCAGGAAAATCAACAACAGAACTTCGATACTTTTGTTCTTGCTTTTCAGATACTGTTAGAAAAATTGCATTTCGACAGCAACTTAACTTTGATTTTCTGGAGAAGTTTGTAATAAAATTATAATATATCTCCTTGCTGTGAGCACTTGAGGGAACTCCATATACCTGTACACCAAACACACTTCCTTAACAAAAATATAAGTGGTGTAGAGCCAGATCTGCCATGATATAGCTATCACAAAGGCATTACACTTTATGAATTGTTTTACATTTTAATCTGGATGTTATACTTTGTAATGGTACTTGAATTACGTAACCATTATGGTACCTCACCTGAACCTCTCGATACCAGTAATATTCTACTGTGTTTCTGCAAAGTAGTTGACATATTTCTGAGACAACATTCAGATTTGATTTCATTTGTGATACATCGATATGTTTATATTGCAATGATATTATTTTTATGTGTATTCTTTCTTTTGTCACTGTGATCTTTGACGTACTTGTAACTCTGATTTTTTGGGCGCGTAAGCGATAGTTAGTTAGTTGTTAACTTGTTAGAGAGTCGGACCTTGAGAAAGTCAAGTCGTGGACGTCATGTTGGAAAGACGAATATTGTCGTCAGCTTATAAAATGTGAACTTTAACAGTGACTGTGAGGAAGATGTTTTCAAGTATGTTTTCTTTTGTGAAGTGATGTTCTGTGTGTTACGTGATATTGCAATAAAAGCAATTAAAAGGAAGTGTAACTTAAATTCGGAGTGCTGATTTTTTTTACATCACTATTGTGCTAACTTTGAAAGGTTAATCACCAAGAATGGTTTGAGAAGCGCATCTACAAAACTTTTGAATATAGCCGAATAAAACCTAAGCTTCTTTGCATTCGAGCTTGGAATCATAATCACCTAGATTTTCAACGATTGAGCCATGATTTTACGACGAGAGCAGCGTGGGAAACACAAAAATATGAGTGCCTAGTTTTTTGACTATTACATGAAATGACTTTATTAACTGTGCTCTAATGACACCTGCCACATAATATGACTGTTGTTGCCCGAAAATGCAGTATTTAGCAGCGTTATTAAATGCTGACCTTTGTTGTGGTAGGGTTGTTAGAACTTCAAGGAAACGTACCGAAACCAATGGAAGACTTAACCGTGAGTAAGAAAAGTGTGAGAGGCTCACTCATAAATGTTAATTTAGTGCCTTGCTTCCCAGAATGCTATCTCAATAAATTATATCCCACGATATGCCTTTTCAAGAGCACATACGGATCACTCATAAAACCTATTAAAATTAGGCACTAGAATACAGGGAAACGAGTTTGGCAAAATCTGTAATGTCAACCATCCAAACTCTGACCTGAGCCAACTGGAAATATGAAAGTCACATGACACGAAAGCACCGCATTTGCTGCAGGAGGTACGAAACTGCCAAGACACCTAGCGAAATTTTAATACTTTCTGCGATATGATTGGTGATATCCCACCTCATTTGTGTCTATATGGAAGTATTTATACAGAAGACACTCAATATGATATAATGTGTAGGCCTATACCATTAGGAAACACAAACTGTTTCACTGTTTCGAAACATTGTATTGTACCGTCTCATTTGCTTCAAAACAGTTATGTGTTTCAGGTTGCCCATGGCTAGCAATAGCGGTTGGTTGCCGTCACGGGGAGCGGGGTAGCGGTACGCAGCGCGCGCTTTTTTGTACGACGCGGGCGCGGCCTCCGCCCACCGCGGGCAGCGGCAGCGGCGGCGGCGACCTCGTGCCTGCCGACCTCTCACATCCGCCCGTGTCGCTCTCCTGCCGTTGCCGCCACTTTCCCTCATCCACCAGCGAGTCGTAATTGGAACAGCTACTAATTTACATTGTTCGACGCTGCCTTTTTGCAGAAAAGCATTTGTGCAACTTCAGGTCATTGTAACTATTCGTCAGTAACACCAAATAAGTGTACACTAATAATGTAGGTACAATGGTAGCCAATTATACCTGCAACAGCATGAAACCGGCATGGCATGCACTATTTGCCCGGATATACAAGAAACTGGAGTATCATCACAACTGTACCAAGTACGTAGGAGTAATGCACCTACAATCTGTACTGGGTGGTTGTAATTAATCTTTCGCTACTTGAACCATTACAGACGGAAAACTACACTGACGGAAAAAATATCGCAACATTAAGGAGGAGTTGTGAGACATAAACGAAAGTTGGTAGGCGTGTTTCTACATCTGAATGATGATGCCTTTTCGAATTTCGCGCCATTTGCTCAATAGTGACGTCAGTAGCCCCACTGTGAGGATGCAAATCATGTTTGCTTTAAATACACCCTGTAACGGTTGTGAGCGTCAATTATCTTTGACAATGGACGCGATGAACTGATGTCAGTCAAGGATGCCTTTAGGGCGACAAAGACGGCGTTATCGACACCTCACTGAGTTTGAACGAGGCCGAGTTATACAGCTGTCAGAAGCTGGATGTTCTTTCTGCCATATTGCAGAAAGACTTGGAAGGAATGCAGCCACTGTACATGATTGCTGATAGCTTTCATCACGGTAGGGTATGATACCAAGAAGACCGGGCTTCGGACGGCCACGTGGCACTGTCGAGAGGAATCATCTTGGTTGTTGGTGTATGACTCGGCCCATCGTACCCCATCTGCAGCAGCAATTTGAGCAGCAGTTGGCCCACAGTTGCGCAACGAACTGTTACAAGTCGGTTACGATACTCCGAGTCAGCAAGCCTGTACTGGGAATTCCACTGACACCAAACCACCTCCATTTGCTGCCTTAGTGGTGTCAAGCGAGAGCTCATTGGTGGGGAGGGTGGAGGTCTATTGTATTTTCTGACGACAGGTAGTTCTGCTCGTTGCCAGTGATGGGCGTGTGTTGGTTGGGAGGAGGCCAGTTCAGGACCTGGAACCTACCTGTCTGTTGCTAGCCACACTTGGCTTGCACGTGGTTTTATGGTCTGGGGTGCGATTTATTATGACAGAAAGACCACTCTCGTGGTTGCCCCACACACCCTGACTGTAAATTTGTACGTCAGTTTGGTGATCCGCCCAGCTATGCCGCCATTTTATGAACAGCATTCCAGTGAGTGTTTTCCAACAAGATAACGCTCATCCGCATACCGCTGTTGTAACCCAACGCGCTCTATAGAGTGTTGACATGTTGTCTTAGGCTGATCGATCAACAGACCATATGGGACATCATCGGACGACTACTCCAGCGTCATCCACAATCAGCATTAACCGTCCGTGTATTGCGTAAGTGCAACAGGTACGGAACTCCAGACCATAAACTAACATTCTGCACCTGTACGACGCAATGAATGCACGTCTGCGTGCTTGCATTCAACATTCTGTCGGTTACACATGTTACTGACGTACCAGCACTTCACATTTGCAATTGCTTGTCTCGCGCTTATGCTAACCTGTTATCGTACAATACTAATCGCGTAAATATTTTATCTAGACAAATGTATTTCCGAAATTTCATTACTCTACATTAGTTATTTTATGGTGTTGTGACTTTTTTCCATCAGTGTATAATCGTATCAATTTGCACCAATTTGTGTGTGAAATCTTATGAAACTTAACTGCTAAGGTCATCAGTTCTACGTTTACACACTACTTAACATAAATTATCCTAAGGACAAACACGCACACGCATGCCCGAGAGAGGACTCGAGCCTCCGCCGGGACCAGCCGCACAATTGCACCAATTTATCCATACATGAAACAGCTATTGGCGCTTACGTAATTGCACATAACAACCACTGTACACTACCCTAGGAACATGTGACTTAAATACACAACCAAAAAATTTCTTATAAGAATCTTTTTTTGACTGCAAAGACTTTTTTTACATTCCGAATAAAAATATAAATAACAAATTAATTAAAAACCTAAATTATACCGCTAAAGGTAGAATACTAAAGGTAGAATACTATCTCATACGTACTAGAGGGCAAAACAAAGAAGAGCTTTAGCTTCAAAATCCATCTAAAAATGAAAAATACTAATAAAATGTGCTTTGCTTAGTGACCTCAATACTTTCCTTGCCAAAATAACTTTTTCCTCGTTCTTATACATCCCTTATTTTAGATAAATTAACATATCGTGCCTTTTTTTCCTACGTAACTTAAACATCTATAGAGGGTGTGACAATTAATATTATACATTTCTTGAGGTTGTAGAGGGGGCTTCGTAAGTCAAGATGTACGGATTTCACTGCTATTTACTATGTTATTACAACAGCTGTTCGATATGATGATCACCAAATTCCGTGCACGCTGTATACCTGGGCAGTAAGTTCGCATAAACTCTGTCCAACGTGATTGGTGTATGGTTAATCACTTCTGGCGCAGCTATAATCCGTGTAACGAGATCTTCCTCCGCCTGAACAGGGGTCTCGTAAACAAGACTCTTCATACGACCCCCACAAGAAGAAGTCCAAAAGTGTTAAATCTGGGGATCTTTCTGACCAAGCATGTCTTCCACATCGACCGACCGATCCACCTGTCCTCGTAGACTACGTTCCGATTGTTTCGGACGCGAACTACAAAATGTACTGTTCGCCATCGTGCTGAAATCACAATTCGTGCCGATTGTCCAACGCCGTAACTTCCAAAAGCTCCACTAGGACATGCTACAGGAATATCAAGTACCTGGCACCCGTTAGGTGGGGAGGAAGGATGTACGGGAAAATTACACGACCATCGAAAATACGAGCCCAGACTTTGATGCTGAAAGTGTGCATCGTCTGCAAGTGGCGTTCGGCTTGTGGCTATTTAGAATGCTCAAAATACCTTCCCTGTTGAAATGCGCTTTGTCGGTGGACAAAATTCCCCTTGGAAACTGAGGAAAATACACACAACGAAATGAAAACCAAGTACAGAAATTGGCGAGTGGCATAAAATCGCCAGGAGAATAGAAGGTGATGTGGGCGGAGTTATTGTTCGTGCAGAACACGTCAGACAGATGAGTGAGACAGATGCAACTCACGTGCAATGGCTCGAGTACTCGTCAATAGGTTCTCCAACTTGATGAAGCACTTCCTCTTCCTAAGCGGCAGTGCCCCGCCTACTGGGAGCACCACTGTTTACTCTATCACTCGTGAATTTCCCACTTTCCCGCAGCCGTCGTTCTGCTCTGGAAATCATGGGATGAGATGGAGTCACACGATTTGGAAACTACTCGTGGTACAGAGGTCAGCTTCTCTTCCATTACGGCGAGCTTCACAGTAAATTAACAAAATGTCGGTGTATTCTGCGAACATGTCCTATTACTGCAGTAATAGTCACCGTAAGGTCAACTGATTCATCGCCAGGAAGCATGTAAACAAAGCAGTTGGAAATATAGGACATCACGTGACATGGTGTCATTCCTGAATATAGGTAGCCTACCAAAATGTCGAACTGCGTTGCGCGATTGAGTAGCTCTTCTTTTCCTTGTAACATAAACGAACCGTTTCCGGACGTGGGTTTTAGATAAAACTTGATCTAATGAGTCCCTTCTACAGCCTCTAGAATAATATAACATAAATTGTGAAACACCCTGTACATCTTCACCTACAGGTATACTGCGCAAATCACTGTAAACTGCGCGGAATATAAATCTTTTTAGTGAGGCATACATTAACGTCTCTTCCTCTGCTACTTACGGCTGGAGCGCGGGAAGAGTAAATGCTTCCGCGCCTTTTTGTAATCTGTCACTTCTGTAATTTCGTCTGTGCGATCTTTACGGGATAGACACGTAGGGGCTGTAGAACGTTTTGGTTTCTACACTGAAAGATGAGTCTCTGTCTTTTACAAGGGCGTCCTTCAGAGATATACGACATACTTCTCCGAGTTCTCCCTGTTACAAATTTTCCACATTTCTGTTACACACTCTTTCTAAGCCCGTGACCATTCGCGGTAACTTTCCCTATTGACAGTATTTTCAAATCGTGTCACTTGAATTATTGCAGAACTTAAACATATTAAAATTTAAGTTGGAAAAAGTACGCAAAGCTTTTGTAACAATCGAAGGTTCTGTTAGGCGGCTTTAAACCATCAACCTTAGCTAGAATGTAAACAGAAGAGAAATGTCTTGAGAAAAGTCATTATAAAATTTACATGCTTTATTTTTAAAATCTCTGTCTACAGGTGGCAGCTATAAATGAAATTTACGTTCCTCCTTAACGTCTACGGGATACTTTATTCTTTAAAAGCAGGTACTTAGATTTGAATAAAAGGTGTCAATCATTGGATTTAAATGTGTTATTTTAAGTCCATTTACAGGCTCGTGTCATCCTCTTGAGATACCAAAGCTCGTCGAAGTGCTTCTCTACCGGTAGAATATATTTGTTAGGCAATTTACACTCAATGATCTACATTTCACAGATGTTGAAAGCTTAGTGAAGAAGTTTATCGCATAACACTTTGATGCTAGCTATTTCCGAGGGCAATCGCGCGATATGTCACAGTGGCAGGAAACCGGACTCACTATAACGAGGAAGGTGATTCACATCCCCGTTCGCCCATACAGATTCAGGTTTACCGTGATTTTGCCACCAAACAGCTTGAGGCCAACGCCGGGATGGTTCCTGGCGAAAGAATACGGCTTATTTCCTTCCCTTCTTTCCCATGACGGAGTTTGAGCTCTGTTTCTAATGACTCTGCCGTTATCTATCTTCGTTTCTGACAACAGCGTTTCTAAGAAGTCATATGCAGCGCAACTTATTCTCAGACTGCAAGGCCTTAGAGGTTGTGTTAATTCTTTCTAGCTGCTTATACTTAATATGGAAAGAGTAACGTGATATTTTCGGCATTATTGCTATATTACCTACATCTGTTCCTTTTACGAATTATATTTGTCAATGAATCTCTAAATGTGTAGACGGTTTCTAGTGTGCCAGCCCAAGGCGTCGGATTTGATGTCTTTAGCATCACCTTGGAAGTACTCATGGAAAAAGATATAAATTCTATCACCATAGCATGCTGTGACCAAAGAATTTGTAGATATTCTCATCTGTTTCGAAATACAGTGCTGTTTCTTGTTTAGCCTCTTAGTCTCTACAGAGCCTTAAGGATTTGACTTAATTTGTCTCTTGATTCTTTTTTCACTCAATTATATATGCCACTCATCTGTTGAGAATTAATTATTTATATCCCTATATATTACATTAATACTGAGTAATAATGAGTGCGTTATGTTCTCTAATACGTGGAGGACTGAATTTTAAAACTAAATCAAGAGTCAAAGAATAACATATAGCAAAATGAGTGTCATGCAATTCTTGTGTAAACCACTACTGTGCTTGTCGTCGCGGTGTTGTACCCTACAACTTTCTCGTATGCAGTTCCTTTCGTTCTACATGTTCAATTAACTGGTGTCCTTATCCTAAGGCGAGATTGATCTTCGACCAGGTGTGGCGGGGCGGGTTGGTCTTTCACTATACTTTAAACAATCAGTCCACCTAGCTGGATAGTTCACAGGTTATCTGCCCCTTCACTCTGCGCTGGTAGATACTGGTTTAGCCGACAAATGCAGCGTTGACGAAAAATCAGCTAAATAATTACTACGCAAAGGCCACGTAACCCCAGTCCATGGGCAGAAACTGAAAATTAGTAAAACTATCGGGCATTCGGGCTTGTTGCATGACTCTTTTGAAAAATTTCTAAAATTTCCTGTAAGCTGGTTTGTTGTCTTTAAAACACAGAAAATGGTTATCAAGTCCTTATTTAATATCCCGACACTAATTATGCAATGTTACTGATTGTCTCTGTAACAAGTTCACATCCAAAAGCAGCTAGAAGATACTTTCTCCGACTCGAATATTTAAACATCCTAAACAGTCACTGATCCACAACTTCCTGCGAGTTAACACAGGCAGTCGTTCAGTAGTCTTCTTGTATAGAAGTGTTCGCCATAATGTCTCGTAATTTGCACGAGACACGCCACGCGGAGTGTGTAACAGAAATGTGGGAATTTTCACACATGAAATATCCTAAAATAAATCACTCACAAAGCTCAAACTTTTGCAAAATACTCCACACTCAGGTCGCTTTTCATCAACTACACGAGAACCAATCAAACGCGCGGACTTCTTCATTCTGGTACAAATTTGATCAGTGTGATTTAACGGAGTTGCTTACCAGAAGACGGCTGGCTCCCGAGCGACTATCTCGACTCACAGATCTGGGGCACAAAACCCTACACAAATGCCCGGGAAACGCTGAATTCCTATTGGCTAGTATGTTAAGCAGCCAATCATATCATTTCGAGCGCTTCTTTATTCGCGGTATTTCTGATGTAAGCCAGTCAGATTAGCGCACTCAATTTAAACTAGAAATCTCGTAATTCTGGAACTAAATAAAGTTTAATGAAACCAACAAACGATTTTTTTCGGCAAAATAAACTCCTAAGAAGTTTTGTACTCAACTCCCCTTCTGGCTGCCTTATACAAAATCAAGCTCACTCGGCATACGTCATAAATTCCCCTACACAACAACTTTCTGACGCTTACATTTACATAGTTTTAGTAAAGTATCACATTCTCACTTAGGTATGTCCTCCATTCACTTTCTAAGTCTCTCCAAAGCACTTGAACAATCCAAAGATTATGAAATAATAGTTTTCCAATTTTCAGTTACGTCAGAAATGTGCGGCAATGAAACTATAGAACATTCCAGAAAATTAGATTATATGAACCTATCCTCTTGATTGTACTTTCAATTGATACTATCGATGAATACAGTCTCTACTCGGTTTCACAATGAAAGAACGGTTGTGTGTTATATAAAATTTATATCTCCAAAAGTATTGAAGTTATTGTTTTGAAATTTTAGCAGTATCGTTCTGTTATCCATAAAACTTGGTACACTAAGTATAAGAAAGTTCGATTTATATTTAACACTACTTCTGCAGAGTCATTTTGAGTATGTGAAACGTATTGCACGCAGCATTACTCAAGTACACCTCTCGCCCGGTCCAGCAGCCGACGTCAGCTATGCGAGCGTGAGAACCAACATCTCTCTTCCCGGTTCCACGGCAAGCTACGTTTCCAGTGCGAGGTCACAACTCGCAACAGTTTTCTACGTTACAAAAACAGACATAATGTCTTATGGGACAACAGCAATCAGTGAAATTATACTGTTACTTAAAAACCGTCTTGATTGCAAATATTTTTATTCATATGATCGGTTTCGGTTCATTCAGAACCATCTTCAGATCTGATATTTCAGTTACAGGAGTAACCCGTCCAAATCCAGCAGTTTTCACATGCTACGTCACATCCTGACCGAAACCGGTCATATGAATAAAAATATTTGCAATCAAGACGGTTTTTAAGTAACAGTATAGTTTTCTACGTTACACTGGGTCAAGGAGATAAATGAGTTATGTATCATTACGTTAGGATAACTTTCAAAACATCTATAATTATTTTTACATGCGAAAGACTTCCCTTGAATGACCAGCTATACTAAATTTTTCACATTTCCTTCCCATTTGAAGTTTTCCACATTTCTTCCTATTCTTTTCAAATTCCAGGGGCTCATTATGCTAGCGCCCATTACCCGGGTCACTACAAATGATGAAAATGCTGTTAATTGAGAGACAATTAATGTCAACTGAATACTTCCACTAAATAAGGTAAAGCTGTTCTGACACTTTCGGGATTGCTTACAGAAAACACAATCTGCTATTTCCTGTTGTAAGAGTGGTATCGCTGTATGAACGTCTGAAACTGCGTCTACGATAAAGGGGAAGAAAACATTGATGTGTAATATCCAATTTTTAATTTCTAGAGTGGTAGATTCCTCATTATTACCAGGCCTATATTGTATTGCTTCTGGGAAATGAAAGAAGAAATTGCGAAAATACTGTTGCAATGGTAAAACAAGTGCACGAAAATGTTCAGTAGGAGACAAAGTCTCAGGATTTTTCAGCGTGATTTCACATGTTCCGTCTTTACTTAAAATAAAACCGCGAAATACGTTACAACGCGTTCCTCACGCTATTCCGAAAATTGAGGTTAACCATGTGTTACGTCGTGTTCGTACAACGCCCTGATACACGTTGCTAACATCGACTCAGTTTGGAAAAAAAAGAACTAAACTATCCATCTCAAAGAAATATTCTCTGAAATTACCACAGTCCGAATTCAGACCTCTGAGGGGAAATCTATTGCCACTTGACCAATACTCGCCAAGTGTGACAATAACAAAATAATGCGAAATTAGGGAAATATGCAAAAAAAAACGCTGCTGTCATCAATCGGTCCCTTGACATCTCAGGTGGAAAGCCCTATAGGAGGGCCAGGAACGTGAAACTGCACAGGGAATTTGGAAAAAGGAGAGTGGGGTGGGGGAGGATGGGTGTTTGAAACATACGGTGGTGATAGTCAAACTTCCTCTACTTGAGCCAATGTTGACGGAAAACTGTGGCGCTGCAGGATTTGCATTGTTATTAGTATTAGTGTCACGACTTACCGTTAGCCGCCGGTACTGGTACTGCGATGTACGAGGAACTACGACCCCAAAAACCAAGGACACGCAGCGTCAATGGTACACGTTATTGTGATCTGCTGTGACAACATGTGCTCTACGAAAGAGATGTGCTGTGGACTCAGTTGCTTTGATGTACGATGGAGCTCCGCCTAACACTAGTCATAAGGTTACTCGGTTACTCCGTAACACAACTGGAGAAAACCGAATCACAGGAAAATTGTTTCCAACTGCATGGCCACCAAGATCGCTAGATTTGACCCAAAGTGGTTTCTGGCTGTAGGGTTACCTGAAGGACAGGTTTTATCAACCGGACGTTAACACACACGTTGGAGACTGATGATGGGTGTGGCGAGCGAGGTAGCCAACATCTCACCTGAGGTGTTTTGGGTAGCAGTAGAGCAATCTCTAGTGCGGTTCCAGGCTGTCGTTATGCAGTCATCACATTGAGCAACGTTTGTAACATGCAGCGTATACAGGGTGGTCAATTGACTGTGACAGGGCCAAATATCTCCCGAAATAAGCGTCAAACGAAAAAAATACAAAGAACGAAACTTCTCTAGCATGAAGGGGGAAACCAGATGGCTCTGTGGTTGGCCCGCAAGATGGCGCTGCCATAGGTCAACAGGATATCAACTGCGTTTTTTTTTTTTTTTTTTTTTTAAAGGAACCGCCAGTTTTTATTACATATTCGTGTAGTACGTAAGGATATATGAATGTTTTAGTTGGACCTCTTTTCTCGCTTTGTGATAGAGGGCGCTGTAATAGTCTCAAACATATGTCTCACAATTTTAGACGAACAGTTGGTAACAGGTAGGTTTTTTAAATTAAAATACAGAACCTAGGTACATTTGAACATCTTATTCCGTTTGTTCCAATGTGATACATGTACCTTTGTGAACTTATCATTTCTGAGAACGCATGCTGTTACAGCATGATTAAATACCACATTAATGCAATAAATTCTCAAAATGATGTCCGTCACCCTCAATGCATTTGGCAATACGTGTAACGACTTTCCTCTCAACAGCGAGTAGTTCGCCGTCCGTAATGTTCGCACATGCATTGAAAATGCGCTGACGCATGTTGTCGGGCGTTGTCGGTGGATCACGATAGGAAATATCCTTCCAATTTCCCCACAGAAAGAAATCCGGGGACGTCAGATCCGGTGAACGTGCGGGCCATGGTATGGTGCTTCGATGACCAATCCACCTGTCATGAAATATGATATCCAGTGCCGCTTCAACCGCACGCGAGCTATATTCTGGACATCCATCATGTTGGAAATACAGCGCCATTGTGTCATGCAGTTAAACATCTTGTGGTAACATCGGTAGAACATGACGTAGAAAATCAGCATACATTGCATCATGGAGGCCACTTATCCTTCCTCACATAATGCCGTACCATACATTAACCCGCCAAGGTCGCTGATGTTCCACTTGCCGCAGCTATCGTGGATTTTCCGTTGCCCAATAGTGCATATTATGACGATTTAAGTTACCGTTGTTGATGAATGACGCTTCGTCGTTAAATAGAAAGCGTGCAAAAAATCTGTCATCGTCCCGTAATTTCTCTTGTGCCCAGTGGCAGAACTGTACACGACGTTCAAAGTCGTCGCCATGCAATCCCTTGTGCATAGAAATGTGGTACCGGTGCAATTGATGTTGATGTAGCATTCTGAAGACCGACGTTTTTGAGATTCCCGATTCTCGCGCAATTTTTCTGCTGCTGATGTGCGGATTAGCCGCGACAGCAGCTAAAACACCTACTTGGGCATCATCATTTGTTGCAGGTCGTGGTTGACGTTTCACATGTCACTGAACACTTCCTGTTTCCTTGAATAACGTAACTATCCGGCGAACGGCCCGGACACTTAGATGATGTCGTCCAGGATACCGAGCAGCATACATAGCACACGCCCGTTGGGCATTTTGATCACAATAGCCATACATCAACACGATATCGACCTTTACCGGAATTGGTAAACGGTCCTACGATCACTCGTTTTTCATGGGGGGCCCACTCAAATGGTGGTAGTTTGTTTATAACCATCCTGCACACTGTAACGGAATGTGTTCCACCGTGAATAGTCCAATATCTGTCAAACTTTGTGGAGACCGATATCACGTAATGGAATTAAATGATTGATCTTTCATTCTACTCTGAACTGATGTCCATCTTTAACATCAGTATAACCTCCATGAGGTTCTCGATGTTAACGCACAGATGGCATTTGTTTTTTTGATATAGCGGAAGAGAGAGAAGCGGTATAATATAATAGGAGGTTTTATTACAAGGAGTGGTACAACTGGTTAAACTTGGGATGCAGATAGTTCTCTCAAAACTACCCCTATTTTGTTCGCAAAACAAATAGAGATCGGCTGTACCTATTATCGTGGAATCATAGTTATTTTACTATCATCGTCACGATTGCGTGTTTAAAAAACAGGTGTTACAACAAGTACTGTGTTATTTCGTACTTCATAACCTCTAATTATAAAGTAGTCACCACTTGGTGTGTACTTGATATATAGGTCATTGTGGATCTATAAACGATAGTATTTTTTCTTTCCTGACATGTGAGTAGATCGAGTGAAACAGGCTGTGATAATCAAATTGCTTACAAAACTAGAACACAAGAATCTGCTGTATGATAGAAAGTTTCAAGACATGTCAGTAGAGGGGAATTATGGAGAAAAAATGTCAAATGCAAGCATGCACACTGTAACTGGTTTCGATGTAACGGAAGGGAGAGAGATGTGGTAAAATCTTATAGGAGGTTCTATTACAGGACAGGCTCTCACGATTTGTTTTATAAACGCCAGTGTGATATAGCATCTCGCTGGTAAAACAGCACAAGCCATACCGTACAAAGTATCTACGTCATATAGAATTACAGCCTGTTGTTGTCGAACATAAAATGATTCTTTTTTTTTTCGACATGTGAGCCAACTGGGTGAAATACTGTATTCTTTAATGTTATTTCACGTATCTGAAATGTTTGCAATTCACACGTGCATGGCAGTTTATTTACAGACACTGATTTGAACGTGAGAGACGCTCTCATATCTTGTAATTCATCCATTAAACTGAAAGAAATTACTTAACATAGATGTTTTTTCTCCAGAATTTCGAAATAACGAGGACATTCTGTGGTGATCGGCAATTTTCGCAGCAAAGTAGTGGAAGCTCTTTTCCCATTTTTATGCAGGCTGGACGTGTATAGGTGTTGTATAGCCTGACTTGTGAATGTAATCGTCAGTGGTGCACTCATTGCATGTCGCAAAATAATGAGATGCGAATTGCAACCTGCAGTCGAACATAAAAGCTATACCGATTTTGCTTAAAAAAGTGAAAGCAAATGAACTGCGACTGAGGATATTTATTATCGTCGCGATTGTGTTCTATTCTTTAATACATGATCCACTATTAGAGATTCGTCGATGTTTAATAAACCTGTCCTGCATCGTAGAATGGGGATCGCTTGCATGGGGCAGTGTGAAGGATGGTCCAGCGTATGTGTGTGTGTGTGTGGGTGGCCGCGCTTGGCAGATGTGTCCTGACCAGAGTGCGGCCTTTGTGGCGTGGCTGTGCCGCTATATTTCCCTTTTTGTTGGTGCAAGACCATCACCTCAAGGAGAGCGCGAGCTCATACCATGCCCTGCAGGCTGCTCGGGTCAGAGCTGAAGACGTCTGTGCTCTCAGATACGGCGGGGTCTGCAGTCGCTTTAGGGAAAAGGCTTCCTGTTTTCGAGTCCATGGAAGTTTGAAAAAACGATCTGTAGACTTCTCCGGAATTTCGTTGTTGTTCCAGATGGGGTCCAGTACTTCTGAGAAATATGTTTAACAGATTGCATGACATACCTTGTTCTTGTCTTTTCTCTATCTGTGACTTACTTCCACAATATTGAGACAGTGTATGAATGCCATCAGAAGGATCTCATTATGGACCACCAGCGGCCTCTATCCCTACCTATGGCGATGAGAGGGAGGGAGGGATTAGCAGTGGGATAGGAGGGGGGGGGGTGGTAAAACTACTTCCAAGTTGGTTAGCTCGTGCACCTCTGCACTCTTCTGGGGTCGGTTTTTTGCCGTAGTTGTGTTATTTCGATGATTTTTTTCCCAATCGCCAGCATATATGTTGCATTACGAGTGCTACTTTTTCACTACGATTTCGAAGTGCAATTAGAACAGTGATGCATTTTTTCCATTTGTTGTGGTGACATATATTGCCTTTGATTACCTGGGCTGCAGGGTGATTGTGGAGCAGGCGTCTGTAGCGAACTCTGACTTCAGACAGCGATAGATACAGTCCTCAGCTGTATGCTTACAGATAATGTACCTATGAACCTCCTCTCTGCCCAACGCCAGCATCTTCTCATTTGAATATATTTCCCGCCAAAAGGAATAAAGATAGTACCTTTCATCTCAGCCTTTCTCCCACCAGCTCCCAGCTGAAGGGTGGAGTTCAAGTGCGACTGCCACTAGTTTGGAGTGACATGGTGGAATGTTTTCCTACCACGATGACACCTATTGCAAGGCGTCGTCAATTTTTAAGCTGTATTGCTATTTTAGATAGTCCTTGCTTACCGCTTTACATATAGTTGTGTAATTATGCTCAATCTTTATGACTAATTATTTCCCAATCAAAATAAATGAAGTACACTAACCTAACTTTCCTCTTGTGCATCTGGACTGTTTCCATGTGTTGGGGGATCCATTAGGGCTTCCTGCGCTCCGCCATTTTTAATTTCCCATCAATTCAGGACCTGGGGGGGGGGGGGGGGGGGACGTCAGCAGTGTCCTAGGAAAAAGAAATTCCCAGCAAAATTCGAAATTCCCGCCCAATTTGATGTCAAAAGTGTCCCTGCACCTCCAGTACGCTACTACTTCCAAAGGATTTCAGTTTGGTGACGCACCAGGCCATGCTATAGGGCCTGCAGGTCCTATCCAAGGTCTGGGGATCATGGTGCTGGATATTAGTCAACTGTGATGCGGAAGTGGGATGGTGATCTGTCATATAGAAACTACGTAACCTGTCGTAGGGCCAAAGGCACATTCTCAAGCAGGCCAGGCAGAATCTTCTGCAGGAAATCTAGGAATCTTCCTCCATCAAGGCGTTGTGCACTAATAACCTGTCCAAGCCGTTGGTCGCCAAAAAGCCTTGCCTGCACATTAATTATGAACTGATGCTGGTGAGACGCCTCAATCATTGCCTGAGGATTATCTATAGCCCAACCCACAGACGACGATTATGCAGTTTGATGATGCTACTTCTGGTAAAGGTTGTTTAGTCGGTAAAGTGGACTGAAGACAGGAACCATAATTGTGATGGTCCAGTGCAAAAACCATTGACCAAATCCTTCCCATACAGGGAAATTCGCTGCTGACAATCCTTGCGCCCATTGCCGGTGATATGGATAGGAGCGGTTGCAATGCAGTGGCCAAGGCCTAATAGAATTCATTGGGTATACAGCGGTACTGTATTTAATCAATCAAAGAAGATATTATTAAAATGCAGCAAACGAAGCACGCGATAGGGAATACAAACGTCTAAAAAGTGATATTGGCAGGAAGTGCAAAATGACTAAGCAGGAATGCCTAGAGGACAAATGTAAGGGTATAGAAGCATATATAGCCAGAGGAAGATGTATACCACCTATAGACAAAATTTAGACACCTTTCGAGAAAGAGAAGCACATGTATGATTATCAAGAGCTCTGATGGGAAACCAGTACTAAGTGAAGAAGGGAAAGTTGAAAGGTGGAAGGAGTATATAGAGGGGCTGTACAAGGGAAATGGAGTTGAAGAAAATAATAAAGAGAGGGAAGAGGACATCGATGAAGATTATTTGGGAGATGTGATACTGCGGGAAGAATTTGACTGAGCACTAAAACACCTTAGTAGAAATGAGGCCTCTGTAGCAGACGACAATCCGTCAGAACTACTGATATTCGTGGGAGAAACAGGTATGACAAAACTATCTGCAAGATGTATCAGACAGGCGAAATATCCTCAGACTTCAAGAAGAATGTAATAATTCAATTTCCAAAGAAAGCAGGAGCTGACAGACATGAATAGTACCAAACTATGTAGCAGTTTAATAAAGTCATGGTAGCAAAATACTAATACGAGTTGTCTATAGAGAAATGGAAAAACTGGTACAAGCCGAACTCTGGGAAGATCGCTTTGGGTTCCGGAGAAATGCTAGAACACGCGAGGCGACATTACCCTTACGACTTATCTTACAAAACAGGTTAACCTACATTTACAGCATTTCTAGACTTGGACAAAGCTTTTGGCAGTGTTGACACTCTTTGAAATTCTGACAGTAGCAGGGCTGAAATGCAGGGACCGAAAGGCTGTTTACAACTTGTACATAAACCAGACAGTAGTTATAGGAGTCGTGGGGTATGAAATGGAAACAGTGGTTAAGAAGCATGTGAGACAGGGTTGTAGCAAGTCCCAAATGTCATTCAATCTGTACATTGAGCTAGCTGTAAAGGAAACCAAAGAAAAATTTGGTGAATGAAGTAAAGTTCAGGGAGAAGAAACAAAAACTGTGAGGTTTGATGATGTCACTGTAATTCTGTCAGAGACAGCAAAGATCTTGGAGAGGTGTGTAAGGGAATGGAAGTGCCTGGAAAAGAGAATATATGATGAACATCAACAAAAGAAAACAAGTCTACTGTAAATTAGTCGAATTAAATATCACTAAATGCTGAGGAAATTAGATTAGAAAACGATAAACTAAAAGTAGTAGACGAGTTTTGCTTTTGGGAAGCAAAATATTTGATAATGGACGAAATAGAGAGGATAGAAAATGGAGACTGGCAGTAGCAAGAAAAGCTTCAAATATACAAGGTGTTCCCCAGTTCCCGCTACAGGCTTCTAGGGCTGTAAGAGGGACGTAGTAGAATAAGGTTTGATAAGGATCCCATACCTGACAATATGCCTTTTGAATATAATACACTCCTGGAAATGGAAAAAAGAACACATTGACAACGGTGTGTCAGACCCACCATACTTGCTCCGGACACTGCGAGAGGGCTGTACAAGCAATGATCACACGCACGGCACAGCGGACACACCAGGAAAAGCGGTGTTGGCCGTCGAATGGCGCTAGCTGCGCAGCATTTGTGCACCGCCGCCGTCAGTGTCAGCCAGTTTGCGTGGCATACGGAGCTCCATCGCAGTCTTTAACACTGGTAGCATGCCGCGACAGTGTGGACGTGAACCGTATGTGCAGTTGACGGACTTTGAGCGAGGGCGTATAGTGGGCATGCGGGAGGCCGGGTGGACGTACCGCCGAATTGCTCAACACGTGGGGCGGGCGTGAGGTCTCCACAGTACATCGATGTTGTCGCCAGTGGTCGGCGGAAGGTGCACGTGCCCGTCGACCTGGGACCGGACCGCAGCGGCGCACGGATGCACGCCAAGACCGTGGGATCCTACGCAGTGCCGTAGGGGACCGCACCGCCACTTCCCAGCAAATTAGGGACACTGTAGCTCCTGGGGTATCGGCGAGGACCATTCGCAACCGTCTCCATGAAGCTGGGCTACGGTCCCGCACACCGTTAGGCCGTCTTCCGCTCACGCCCCAACATCGTGCAGCCCGCCTCCAGTGGTGTCGCGACAGGCGTGAATGGAGGGACGAATGGAGACGTGTCGTCTTCAGCGATGAGAGTCGCTTCTGCCTTGGTGCCAATGATGGTCGTATGCGTGTTTGGCGCCGTGCAGGTGAGCGCCACAATCAGGACTGCATACGACCGAGGCACACAGGGCCAACACCCGGCATCATGGTGTGGGGAGCGATCTCCTACACTGGCCGTACACCTCTGGTGATCGTCGAGGGGACACAGAATAGTGCACGGTACATCCAAACCGTCATCGAACCCATCGTTCTACCATTCCTAGACCGGCAAGGGAACTTGCTGTTCCAACAGGACAATGCACGTCCGCATGTATCCCGTGCCACCCAACGTGCTCTAGAAGGTGTAAGTCAACTACCCTGGCCAGCAAGATCTCCGGATCTGTCCCCCATTGAGCATGTTTGGGACTGGATGAAGCGTCGTCTCACGCGGTCTGCACGTCCAGCACGAACGCTGGTCCAACTGAGGCGCCAGGTGGAAATGGCATGGCAAGCCGTTCCACAGGACTACATCCAGCATCTCTACGATCGTCTCCATGGGAGAATAGCAGCCTGCATTGCTGCGAAAGGTGGATATACACTGTACTAGTGCTGACATTGTGCATGCTCTGTTGCCTGTGTCTATGTGCCTGTGGTTCTGTCAGTGTGATCATGTGATGTATCTGACCCCAGGAATGTGTCAATAAAGTTTCCCCTTCCTGGGACAATGAATTCACGGTGTTCTTATTTCAATTTCCAGGAGTGTATATGAAGATCGGACCACGTTCAAGTCTCCCACTTCATGGTACGCACACAAACTGAGAAGAGTGTTCCGTAGTCAGTCCTGCTGTAATTGTAATATCACATGCTATTTTCGTTCGTCTCAACAACGGCTGTGAGAAGCCGGTATGTTCGCAACTAGGAGCGCTGACTGGTGCGACACGGACGTGGCACACTCTTGAGCTTGAAGAGGACGTCCTTCGACAGGTAGAAGAGGACATAACGACGATTACTCTACATATTGCCCATACACGAACCCTTATGAAGCACACAGATCAGAACTTATTATCTCCGCTGTGCGCGTACCGTTAAGCGAGAGATTATAAACTGATGCCCCCTTTAAACGTATTTTACAACCAAGCGGCACATTTATGTACATGGGTTCTTATCAAAACTTTATGTACTAAGTCCTTTCTACAGCCCGTAAAAGCCTGTAATAGAAATTTTGGAACGTCCTGTAGATTGAAGTATTAGGAAATCTTTTTGAAGGGATTTATATGTAGTGTAGCATTGTATGGAAATGAAACGTAATGGTAAACAGTTCATACAAGAAAAGAATCGAAGCTTTTGAATTTGTGGTGCCACAGGCGAATGCCGACGATTAGATGGATAGATCATGTAACTAATAAGAAGGTGCTGAACGGAAGTGGAGAGAAAAGAAATTTGTGACATAACTGTACTAAAAGGAGGGATCAGTTGATTGGACGTATCCTGAGACGCCAGTGGATTACCGGTTTAGTACTGGAGGGAAGTGTATGTATGTGTGAGGGGAGCGGTAAGAGGTGGAGAGGGAGACTATGAGATGAGATGAATACAGTAAGCAGGTTGAAAAGAATATAGGTCCCAGTCGTAATTCAGGTATGAAGAGGAAACCAAAGAAAAGTAGCATGGTGAGCTGCATCAGCCCATTCCTCTGCCTGAAGACCACAATAACAGAACAGCAACAACTTCAGTAATCTTAGTTACTTAACTACATAACGCAAGAATTATACTTCGATAGGCTGCTGGCTGATAAAGCAGATATAAGAGCAATTAAAAAATAAATTTGTGAAAGAGAGGGGGTTGATATTTGCTGCATTGAATTAGTAAATCTCGGAAGTTCTGTGGGAAAAAGTTGTTGACCGGTTCAAAAAATTTTGGAAATTTGTGGTAACGTCTTATGGGACCAATATGCTGAGGTCATCGGTCACTAAGCTTACACACTACTTAATCTAACTTAAACTAACTTACGATATGGACAACACACACACTCATGCCCGAGGGAGGACTCGAACCTCCGACTGGATGAGCCGCATGGACCGTGATTGGCCGGTCCGATTGGTCACTGAGAAGGTAATGTCGTGCTATGTGCAAGATGATAAAAATTATATGAAACTACAAAGGAGTTTGTACACACATAATTTTTGATTTTGATGCATAGTAGTCTAGTTTCTGTGGATAATTTTATTTTGTATTTCATTGTTGGCGAAGATACTTATTTTATAGAGGTTGTGTTTTACAGAAGTAGTTTTCTTGTTTATTGGTGGCTGTTCCGTAGTTGGTTTAACTGATTTCCTAATGTTGCGGCTAATCATTGCAGAGAGACAAAGACGTTGAGTGACAGCTGTTACAGAAATCTATGGTCAAGCTTAATGGACAGAAATGGCCGCATAGGAAAAATTTGAATTAGGTTGTTGCAATGTCTTATCAACGTGACAGCTCCTAGCCATCAGTCCACAAACAGAACTGTCTCTTAAACATCGTAATCACTGTTCTCTTTTAGAGCAATCATCTACTGCATCTGTATCGCTAATGATGTTATTTCTTTAACTTCACTTTCCTATCGCATTTTATTTTGAGTTTTGAAAGACAGTAATTCACTGTCAAAATGCATACATCTCGAGAGAGTGAGCACTTTCAGTGCTCCTCTAAACTGATCAATAAAGACATAAGGCACTGAGAAATAGAGCGGATAAGAGTTGGTAGACCTGTATGAGTCATCCGAAACGCTCCGGTTTGAAGCCTTCTTGTGCAGCGCTTGATCTCAGAAGAAGTGAAGGGCGTGCCGCATTCGGCAGCTTCTTGCAAGGCCATGCGGACCAAAAAAAAAGGATCCTTCGAAAGTTGAAAGGACTGCTTCGAGGTACCAGACGTATTGTCATCAATGCCAGCAGCCCCTGGTACGATGGAGTAAACTTCTTCGAAGACAAGCTCAGAAATAGAAATGGATAATTAGCAATATGAAATTGAGTAGCAAAGCGCAGGAGCTGACGTATCATTTGCGTTGTGTAATAGAATCTCCCATTATACAGGAGTATGTTGAGGTCTAGAAAGAACATGAGCAAAGCAGTGAATAAAATTAAATGAATGGAATGAAGGAATCGGAGTATATGTGAAACTTATAGCAGAAATGCATTTATTATCGTGGATGTATTGTCATGCTCGATAAGGACGTACTTAACTGTCAAAAGGTTTTGCTGCTATTGTAGTTAACCATGTACATTAGCTCGTAGCCATAAATGGTACTGTCTTTCTTTTCCTCAATGTCGTTACTACAATTGTGTTTGTTTTGTTTTCAAACATCGTCAGTTAAGTGGTTAACTCTTACTAAAAGAGAATTTACGTGGAAAGACATCTCATTACTTTAGATAAAATGTGATTTATGTTCAGTGACATACTTGGAAGCAATAAAGAAGAGATATTAATTTCTGGTCGCCAATCAGATCATCACAGACGGAGCACAAGGATACAGCAGGAAATCTTAAGTTGTATTTTCACAGGTAACAGCTTTTCTTTCGTCGTAAGACAGTCAAAGAAGTAACTGAAAACCCAAGTGTAGTTAGGTCTGATTCAAATTTTAGCTCCACCGCCCTTTCTTACCTGATACCATTATTTTAACCAGCGTGTACTACATTTGGTAAAATGCGTGAATTTCAATATCGAATGGGTAAAGAAATATGTACGAAATAATATATGTTTAATAACAGCTGTAGACAATACATAACTGAAATTTACAAAATGTGAAAGTAGATAATTCTGTTTTGTTTACTCTTTCGTAAAATTGTGATCTCCGTTAAGCTATATAGAAATTATATTGTTTCGACGACGAGATGATAAGTGATGAGTTAATCAGTCGAACTGTTACTTAATGGTGCAATACAGTTTTGTAATCATAGCGAGCCCTTTACTATCTCCTTAGACTCTTATCCGATAAAAAGTGCTCTTAGTACATCTTGTTCATTCTCAGTGCCTGTTATTGTGTATGTAGGAATGTACATCTTCCATTTCTTTGCGCAGTTCGTGGAAAAGGGTACATTCTATCAATTTTCAGATTTTTTTCCCTATTGCACAGTGCATCGAGCGAGGGAAAAATGTTTATCTATACGCTGCTGCAAGCGGCCTAATCTAAGATATGTTTTCCCATGGCCAGTGCGCGAGACATACAGGGTGACTGCACCTGTCGATGAGTTTTATGCAACCTGGAACACCTTCAAATACCACCAGCAATATTTTCATATTCTCACTCTTGTTACGTGCAAACTATAAGTCGTACAGAAAAAAAATGAACAGGATCTTCTTGTAGAAAATCTGATATAGTTAAATTTTGTACTGGGGTAGGTTTCCGGTAGAGGAGGTTGTTTTCGAATTACTAGAGAAAAAGGTACAAAAGACCCTACAGACGAATTTTTCTTGAATAACTCGAAAACCGTGCCTCGCAGCGAAAACGTGTCCCAGTACAAAATTTAACTACATGAAATTACGTAGAAAAAGATCCCGTACATTTTTTCTATAGGACTAATAGTTTGCTCTTAGAAAGCGAGAGAAAATGAAAATCTCTCGCCTGGTTTTTGAAGGCATTTCAGGTTGCGTAACACGCATCGGTGAGGCCAGCTAAATCACCCTATATGTTGCTTGTTGCGTAATGTTCACACAGCGTTCTTCTAAAACAGGTTCTTTCTAAATTTCCCCAATAGGGTTTCATATAGAATGTACCGGCCTGTTACAATCCAATCAACGCTTTTCTTAATTAATACGATGTCTGCTGTGATGTCTACTTGATAAGGGCTCTAGACACCGTAACAACACTCTAGAATTGGTCCCATTAGCTTCTCATACGGGATCTCCATTACGGATGCATTCCATTTTCCGAGATTCCTTCCAACAAATCTTAGTCTCTTAGTCTCCCCCTCGTCTTCTCCAACACTGGCTTGTAAGTGCAAGTGAAAATTCTGTCCAAGTCTTTTGCAATTCCTTAAGACCGTCCGCTGTTGATATTTCCCTGTGTATAACTACACTGTCAACGAGGAATATTCCATCTGTGCCTATTGTGTCTGATAAATCATTTAGAAACGCTGAAACCATGTTATTTCTCTCAATGTTATTTCTGTAGAAAATTTATCGTCTAATATAAATTATTTGGTTCCGTTAATCAAAAATTCCTCCAACTAATCGCGTACCTGCAAAGATACTCCGCACGCTCTTATCGTAGTAGCGTGTGGTACTATGTCGAACGCCTTGCAGAGCCAGGGAAGAAGGACTCTGGCTGTTCACCTGTATCTGTTGTTTGCAAAATGTCGTGTGTAAATAGAGAAAACTGTGTCTTTTTATGACTCTGTGCAATATATTGAGAGAAACTTGTTTTCCTACAGGTATGTCATATTGCCTGAGCTCCGAATGTACTCTAGGATACTGCAACAAACGGATGTTAGCAGTATTGCTGTGCATCGTACCTTTTACCCTATTTGTAAAGAGGAATGACCTATACTGTTTTCCACTCACAAAGGGCTATACGCTGCACAAGAGAACCTCGATAAATATGACCTAGGAAAGCAGCGAATTGTGCGGCCTAATCAATCTAAACTGTAATTGGTTCACCCCGGTAGCTGCGCGGTCAGCGCGGCAGATTGCTAGCCGATGGGGCCCGGATTCGATTCCCGGCCTAATCGAAGATTTCCTCCGCTCGGGGACTCATTGATGTGCTGTCCTTACTTTCGTATCGACGTAATTGACATTTCACTGTTGAGATGGTTGTGTGAGCACGTACCGAAAGACAATTAAAAATATAATTGGACTTGGAAATTCGTCAGAGATTGCAGTCTTGGTTGCTTTAAGTAGTCTTTCATTGTTTTTCGGTACTGCGGGTGCTAATATCGATATTTCAAATTCGTGTTGTAGGTTAGGTTTGGCGATAGTGTCCTTCTGCGCGAATACATTCGTAAATGTTTCGACAGCACACTTGTTCGCGTGAGATTGAATGGAATCTTTAGATCCGTTCGTTGACCTTACATTATACGAGAACTTTCTAGAGCTTTCCGATAGTGTTTTCGCCACGATATGACTGTGAAAATTATTATAGGCATCACGCTTAAAGCTTCTGATTGGGTTTTGACCCTGCCCTTCACGATTTCCTCTCCTGTACCAGTTTATTCATTTCAAATCAGCACTTACATCCAACGTATTCAAATCTATGTCTTCCCCTACAGTTTTTGCCTTCTACGGCTCTTTCTAGTGCCATGAAAGTTAGTCTCTGATGTTTTAACACACGTCCTTCATCCTACCCTCTTTCCTAGACAATGCTTTCCAGTATTTATTTCTACGCCGATTCTACGGGAACTAATTCATTTACATTTATCACTTAATCTTGAGCATCCTTCCATGAAATTATATGTCAGTTTATTCAGAAATCTAAAATACAATGAATGAGCCAAAGAAAAGGAATATTTCTTTGCTATTTAGCAGAAGAATCTCATACATTTGAAAGAATCATAATCTATGCATGTTCTGCAGTATTTATTTTGTATTGTTAACCGGTTTTAGGCTTATATGTACGTTGCTAAACAAATAACAAGCCCACTGGTACACGATTTCGAAAAAGACAATAAGCTGAGGGATATGTCGTAACAACTTGCAGGACAAAAGTCTTCGGTCATACACTTGAGGTATGACAGGAAGCATTAAACAGAAGAAGCGAGGCACAGCGGTTGCAAACCGTAAGCTTAAGCATTTTGAATTTTAAAATCATGCAAGTATTAATTCCGACATCATGAGTTATTATCTATTAGAAATAATGTGACAAGAGTACGCAAATAAATATGAAGAGTTATGCGTAGCTAGAGATAAGATGGTCAATTGGTAAAACAGATAATTTAGCAATTCATATTGCAGTGCAAATGACAGTGAAAGTATGAATTTTATTTTGTAGATTTATGTGGTAAAGAGGTTGCAATCTACAGTTTTGATCGGCAATTTTCGCAGCAAAGTAGTGGAAGCTCTTTTCCCATTTTTATGCAGGCTGGACGTGTATAGGTGTTGTATAGCCTGACTTGTGAATGTAATCGTCAGTGGTGCACTCATTGCATGTTTTGATGGCGTTTTGATAAGGCACTACAGTCTTACTCAGGAGAGAGCGGCTTAGATACCCTCTGGCCGACAACATTTTGGATCCGCGTAAGACGAATGGAGGGATAATTCTTACAAAAGCACACTGTAAATTCTCATCCATATTCCTACTAAATGCTAGTCTGTGTTCCATCTCTAATGAAACGGTTGTTGACGAGACATTAAAGTCTATTCCCTTGCTTCCGATAGTGGAAAAAATGTTCATATCTAGAATTTGGCCTCCAAGGAGAGTAATAACTGTAGATGTTTTTTATTCTCCAGAATTTCGAAATAACGAGGACATTCTGTGGTGATCGGCAATTTTCGCAGCAAAGTAGTGGAAGCTCTTTTCCCATTTTTATGCAGGCTGGACGTGTATAGGTGTTGTATAGCCTGACTTGTGAATGTAATCGTCAGTGGTGCACTCATTGCATGTCGCAAAATAATGAGATGCGAATTGCAACCTGCAGTCGAACATAAAAGCTATACCGATTTTGCTTAAAAAAGTGAAAGCAAATGAACTGCGACTGAGGATATTTATTATCGTCGCGATTGTGTTCTATTCTTTAATACATGATCCACTATTAGAGATTCGTCGATGTTTAATAAACCTGTCCTGCATCGTAGAATGGGGATCGCTTGCATGGGGCAGTGTGAAGGATGGTCCAGCGTATGTGTGTGTGTGTGTGGGTGGCCGCGCTTGGCAGATGTGTCCTGACCAGAGTGCGGCCTTTGTGGCGTGGCTGTGCCGCTATATTTCCCTTTTTGTTGGTGCAAGACCATCACCTCAAGGAGAGCGCGAGCTCATACCATGCCCTGCAGGCTGCTCGGGTCAGAGCTGAAGACGTCTGTGCTCTCAGATACGGCGGGGTCTGCAGTCGCTTTAGGGAAAAGGCTTCCTGTTTTCGAGTCCATGGAAGTTTGAAAAAACGATCTGTAGATCACCACACCGATCACCACAGAATGTCCTCGTTATTTCGAAATTCTGGAGAATAAAAAACATCTACAGTTATTACTCTCCTTGGAGGCCAAATTCTAGATATGAACATTTTTTCCACTATCGGAAGCAAGGGAATAGACTTTAATGTCTCGTCAACAACCGTTTCATTAGAGATGGAACACAGACTAGCATTTAGTAGGAATATGGATGAGAATTTACAGTGTGCTTTTGTAAGAATTATCCCTCCATTCGTCTTACGCGGATCCAAAATGTTGTCGGCCAGAGGGTATCTAAGCCGCTCTCTCCTGAGTAAGACTGTAGTGCCTTATCAAAACGCCATCTCGCTCCTTGCTAGAACCGGTAGACGAATCGCCTATTACCAGGGTCGTCTGTCAACGCAACGCTACATCGCTGTGTTGCAGCCTTGTGCATGGAGAGGTAGGGAACCTCGGCTAGTGTGCCCCATTTTAGCCAAAATTGGTATAAAACTTTTGTTGTTGCGTTGAAGTAAGGTATAACTGCACAGAATCTTTACTTCAGTATCTGTTTTGGCATATATGGTCAAAAGAAGATAGATTTATACTTCAAGATGTTAACAAAAAAGTCGGGTAGTATGAGCCACACAACAACATATAGGCTTTTACATAAAAAAAATGTGCTTCTATGGTTCATAAACAAAATAATCTTTTGATACATCAAAACTATGACCAAAAATAACAGATGTTTAAAAAAATATTTCAATTTGTGGTCGATAGAACCTGCCAAGGCGCATTAAACTTGTGGGCTGAGGTTTCCTGTTAGGCAGTTCTGGATGCTTTTTCATAACATTTTGATAGAAATCTTTACCTGCCAGTTTCTGTTCTCTGTAAAATCTCTAGGCAATTTTACATTTGCTGCCAAACTGTAAACCAAGTGATTTTCTTCAAATTTTGACTTGAAAAAATACAAGTGACGTTCCATACACGTTTTCTTATTCCATACAATTATTTTCATTTCCTTTGCAGTGTAATTCAATTAACATTAAAACGATCTGCAACGGCTTTTTTGATCTTTTTGCCTTCTAGAACACTTGAAACCACTTCCTTCACTGTAGTCTCGGACCAATCTGGGCTCTCGGATCTCAAGGAGATCTATTAGAATGTGGTATCAGGTCATCTTTTGTACCGATATGTGATTTTTTCCTTCCCATTTTCTCTTTAAAACTTATTAGAAACGTAATGGAAATGAGTACGTATGAATGTGATGATAAATAAAATTTAAAGCTTTTTTCCTGTTAATCGGTGAACGGCAAGGAAATGGACTACCTCGAGACGTTTTGTATCAGACAAGGAAAGAGCGATCTGTGAAAGTAGCCGACGAAAGTTATAAAAATCGCCAGGGGAGCATGCCAGTGGAGCCAAAGACAATTACAGTTGAAAGCGATCCTAAACACCTTGTGAAAATAAGTAGACTCCCCGAGGACACTAAAGCCGCAGTATAGTTTGGACCTTCGGTTGGACACCGCGGCTTTGTGCTGGTTACTAGAGTCTGGTAAGTGTAAGTGTGTTTTGGCTTTTAAGCCACAGATCGGACATTATATATTTATCGGAGGGGATATTACGCTACTCGTAATTATACTGTCTACACCTTCCACTTCACATGAGAAAACTGATGAAGAGTTGTGGAGTGTTAAGTTGTACAAATAAATTAGAGAAAGGAATTAATATTATCTTTCAAAGGTACACTGATAGTTTTAGTTGTTTTGTATGTTAATACACTTGCCTGATGCATGGGTCTATAACGTGACAATCTAATGAACGCGCATTTAAGTGCAGGTTTCCAATTTCAAAACCACAGCATTCTGAAAAATGATTAAATGTTGTCATTAATGAAGGTTTTCGATCGACAGTAAACAATTCTCTACGTTCGGATAATTTCGAGGGAAATTAAGAGTAACTTTTCAAAACGCGATTGGTCGACAAATAAAAATTTTACAGGAGAAGCAAAAAACTAATATTAGGCAAAGTTGTGGAGTCAATTAGGATTTGTGTATGACAATTTACTAAGCTTCAAGAAATTAGAAGAATGGAATGAGTGAGACGTATCTGACTCTTTATTCAAAGGTAATGTTAACAACTGAATTATTGAAATCAATGGACCTTTCTCGTTTTGCACCAGACAAATGGACATAATATGTTTTGAAACAAATTTACATAAGAAATAACAAGAATCCAGTCTTTGTCTTTTCTTTACACCAATAAGACACAACAAAAACGAAACAGGAACAAGTGTCCAGTTGTTGTTGAAAGAAAACAATCAAAGTTAGTCATTTTATTGAACGGTTATTTGCTATAACTGTTTACATATTGTCTTTTGTTGCAAATCTACAAATGCTACATTCTTTAACCACTCACTCAAAATTAAAATTAAGCAAGCCATTTCCAAACATTGTTAAAGTGTACTGCCGTAATCTGTATCGAATTTGCAAATTATAATATATGAGTACATTATTTTTCTCAAAATTATCTAAAACGTTTGTAAGCAGTTAAATTGAAATTATTAAAAATTCTTTTCACGCCTCAGTTAATTTACTATTTTAAAATAATTGTAAAATTAATTTTTATGAGATATCTTGGTTCCTCTTCCAAGCTGTCACACTATACATCTTCAGCTTCGTCTTCCGCATTGGTTACAACACAGTCTCTCTAAAGTACGTCAACATAATTTTTTAAGAAATCATCTTCATTCCAACTATTACCAAATCGTTGTTTCAGAAGATCGAATAAATTCTTCTTGTTTCTGATTCTATTGGATGTACCAGACTGACATCATTTGGGTGACGGATCTGATCTGTTGCTACACCTCTTTTTAGCGAGGTCATATAACTTTCCGACGGATCATCCAAACCATATGAGGGCTCCATCCTATAAACAACACGCATTATTTTCCCCTTCAGTTTCTTTTTGAGTGTAACCCGTTTCATATCTCTTATCCCCATTGGGTCCCTCAAATTTTGGCAGAGGTACTTGAAGTTCAGTACGTCCCAGTCGATTCCTAGTCTTCGAACATTCCCAATTTTCTGATAAATCCTGTGATATTGTTCAGGAGTTAGTATTTCGGATTACTTGCGAAGGCTTTTTTTCCACATTTCCCCAAAGTCGATGTGCAGGTTAAGTAGGAGTGACCACGCACTGGAAATGTAATGCGTATCTCCTTTACTCAGGCTGGAGACTTTTTTAAAGAGCCACCAAGAGAGAGAATGAACCACATGGGCGTTTCTGTTTTCTCCATCGCAGCCATCACAAAATAGGTTAATTGTTGAAGAGTTTTCTTCATATCTATGTTTACTCAGAGCGTCTAGTTAGGCTCAAGCTACTTCGGTTGAACCTCCAACAGCCTGTTCTTCAGCCCAGCAGTAATAGGTTGGAGACTTATTGTCAGTATCTGTAATACACAGAGCATAATCTGACAGTTGTGCGTAATAAGCCTCACCAATAGCGATATTTCGCAGAGGTTGGACTTGCTGCAGATCAAAGCTATTGGGCTGTTTCTCTTTCGTAATTCTGTAAAACTGCTTAGTTCTCATTTTATGAGCACCAAGCTGTGCTCACGCCCTCTGTCTTTTGACCAGCTCTTTAGTTAGTTTTATTTCATATTCCATTCTACGGCACCGACTACAAACATCTTCTGCAGGATAACCAAACCCCAAATTAAATTTTTTTGAATAAATATGTTGCTGAAGAAATACTTTTTGTACTTTTAATGAATCAGGGACACTATCATACATTTTAAAAAGTTTTGTGGTATTTAAGTCTTAAGATAGATACAGCCTTTTACTTTTTTACCTGCTATAGTGACTTTCTCTAGCCTTTAAATTTGCGATGAATTGTGTCACACTATCTTTCTTTGCAAATATTTGTTTTGTTCTGCGATCCCCTCTTCTTTTTTCACAAGTGACATTACCAGCAACTACCAAGGAAACAATGCTGTTAAGTCGAGTTATTTCTATACCGAACACAGCTCTAAAAAATTTGGGTCGGCAGGAACTTGCATCCTGTCTACTCTCACCTGAAACTTCGTAGTTTGAGTCTTCAGTTTTCCACCCTTTTTCCGAGGATGTCGTCGTTTCTGACTGGAGACAACCATAAATTAAGACAGAATCCTGTCCTCTTGTAGTTTGTTTAAGTGTCTGTAGACTTTCATCCTATTTCTGATTAGATGGTATACAGGGATGCTACAGCATTTTAGTCTTCCCTCTTTGAGTACACATGGAGACTCAAACTCTAGCGTTTCAGGGTTCTCGTCACCGTATCTGAAAGAGCTGAATAGTACACGTAAGTTGATTCCTGTCCAGAAATTAAAGCGAAACACGTGGTTAGTATGTGTAGTAAAATCAATTTAGTAGGAATCTCACAAAAAAATTTTCTTTTAAAACATCTTACCTCTCCATCTGCTCAATCTTCCTTTTCACAATGCCCCTCTACCACTTCCTAAATTCAGAGGACTGGTCCCCTACACGTACAACTCCTTCCACGTCAGTCATATTTTTCGCGAACAGCAAGCTCCCACATAAGCTTACTGGCCAACCAATGTGTTTCATGTGACAATGCGCTGACGACAACAATAAGTGGTACAGGTGTACAACTGATACATTGTTGTGAAGTTTTGAAACGTATTCTGTCTTGGCGCCATACCTGTTATTTGGAAAAAAACTTTCGATAGCAGTCGGTAGCAAATGGACTTATCGCGTTTTGAACCAATTTGACTGATGGACATATTGCACTTTGAACAGAAAGTCAATTTTTATACCTGATTTAAAAGGTTAGAAATATCGTTTCTAATGAAAACACCACCATTGGTCGATGTAGCGCACCTTGTAGAGTAGAAATTCGCTTCAAACTAATTTTTGATCGCGAGTGGGCATATCGCGTTTTCTTACGTCACTCCTTTTTTTTTGTTTCCTTGCGTAGTATGTAAACTGCAGAAGGCTGAAAGATGGTGCTACTCCGTGTGTTTTCGCTTTCCAAACCATATTCAGCAGAATTTAAATTATTTTCTAAACAATAGGTCCCATCATATTTTATTTTATCTATAAAATTTGAAAGATACTGAAGATCAAGCAAGAGGAGATTTTGCGCCTAAGTTATCACCGTTATGGCCGCTATGAAATTTGCCGGCTGGTCGCCGCAGACCACTTACAAGATTATGGGGCACTGAGCAGACCTAACAAAACAAAGAAGAGCAAACTGAATGGGCAATGGAGGAGTAAGGCAAAGCACTGAGTTTTATGTAACAAATTATAGACACTGCTGATTATAAAGAAAAAGAGAGACTGGCTATTGTTAACAATATCTGGTAAAACTACATAAGAAAGGAATCGTATCGTAGGTACTTATTTAATGAGCAATGAAATGTTTAATAGTTATATTCCTAGTGCACAATAAATGTTCAATGATATCTGAAAGCATATATTTTAATAAAGTTATCTATAGTATTTCGTATGCTGATAAAACTGAAATATTTGTTACATTCTTTTTCTCTACCAATGAATTGAAGGGGTCGGAAAGATATAGTCATAAGCCACATCGAACTAGTTTTGAGATACAGCTAGTTTAAAGTTCCATAGAGGTCTGAAAATGTTTAATAGTAAATACAAATCTTATTTCTACTGCAAACACTTGCTTAATACTTGCGAAGCATGTTGTTAAATAATCAACTCTCTGCATGCTATAAAATATTAATTTTAGGATGATTCTAATTAAGATGTAGTCAACGGTGGCTTACGACTATATCTCCCAAAAAAATTGTGTAAAGCATAAAGTATGAATTTGTAAGGATTTATTTTAACTACTCTTACACAGCAAGCAGAATATATAATTTTTACACATTAATATTTACATATCAAGTATCTGAGATGTATAAATTACTTTTATAAATTTATACAGTTACATCAAGGAGGTTCCTCTACCTCATTATTGTACACGTTATTTCCAGTAGATGACCGAAAGAAATCTTGATTTGCTGCAGGTATGCATGGCATAAGAGACAGTACATCATCAATATTTTTCTGGTTAATTGGTAGTGGCTTTCTGTACTTTATTGGCAGCTGATATGGATTTGGTTCAACTAGCCTTCCTTTATTTTTGACACGAATATCCACTGACATGAAAGCTCCTATGTCTGAATAAGAGTGCTTTACACTTAGCTTGAAGAAATCTTCAGACCCAAACTTAAATTGAGTAGCTTCACTGAAATGGTGGGGATCTCCAGACGTGGATTCTGTACGTTGTGAGGTCAATGTCTTTAGGCTTTCCAAACTTCTGAAGTCTTCTCTTTCCATTTTAGTTAGAATGAAATGTTTTGGACTCGCAGATTTTATTACTTCTGCCCATTGATCTGGAGTGTACGTTATTGGACGTCTGTTTCTTGCATACCGTTTAATGCAACCAAAATCACGATCGCAAGGTAGCATGATGTGACCTACCACAGGGAAGTAATGCTGGACAGAATCAAATCTTTTGGTAGCAACAAGGGACCTTTCCAAAGCAATAATAGTCCAATTCTTTGTCTGACCCTTGCAGTTGTCTATGATTATGTGGAGCTGTTTTGTCTGAGGATTAGTTATCTCCAAGTACTTCAATAAGCAGCTCCCAATTTCATCTGAACCCCGTCCTCCATCTTTCTCGCTCCACAGAAACATATCACCCTTATTTGATCCACAGTCGTGGATACCATAGTTGTATTTGCATATTTTCCTCTTGTAAAATGCCGTACCTACTGTTAATCTAGGTGTGGGGTTGTTTGCTACATGTCCATTGCTATCACATGATGCTCTTTCGAATTTTCTTTAACCAGAGCAGTTAAAGACGCAATCATATTTTGTACTCTGTCAGCCTTTTTGAGATGCAGTTCATATTGTTGTTTCTTTACTGTGACTTCTTCTGCAGATAATTCTGGGTTATATATTGCAATTAGAAATCCATCACATTCTGAACAGGTGTCACTTTTTGGTAGTTTGAAGCCTACGTTAAATTCAGATACGAAAATTTCTCTGAATTTACTTTCAGATACTGCAGGAACTTGCTTTTCCTTGCAGTATTCTGAGTATTTATCTCGAAATAAGGAAGCAATTGTGAGATCACAATCCAAATACACTTTATTGGGGTTCTGTTGCCTACTGTAATGACTGTTATATTTTGGTATGGTGTTGAGAAATTCTCTAACACTTTGTACAGCTTCGATTTGAAATTTATATGGGTAGTTTCCATGTTTTCCTGAAATAAAAAGAAGATGAGCTTATATCCTCTACCTAATAGAAATATTTGTATAATAATCAGTTTGAGTAAATCCCTAACTTGTAGCACAGAGTAACATACAAACCTCTTCCATCTTCTTTTGGCACTGCAAATCCCTGCTTCATTTGATGTTGCAAATTCCTCACTCTTAGTGCATGTATCTGTAAGCCATGAACCCTTAGGAAAGCTTCCTTGCAGATCATGACTTCTATTCCGCATACCCTCACATTATAAGAAAATGTAACATCCCTGGATGATATTTTCTTTGAAGTCTTTTTTGGATAGCTTTGAAAGAAATTATGACAAATATAACAAAATGAAATAAATGTACAAAATATTAAATCATTTGTATTTAAATAGTGAACAAACCTCCGATTTTTCGGTTCAATTTTCATACAGCTCATCAGGTAAGTATTTGGGACATTAAAGTTTCCTATGTCCCAAAATGAATGAAAAATGTTTTCTTCCTCTGCAAGCAGTTTTGTGAAACAAATATTTGAACAAGTACAGGGACTTCCTATAGTAGCAGCCTGAACAGTCTTGTGGGTTTTTAAAGACTTATACTGCTGACCAGCATTTCGTCAACGTTTTGCTTTATTTTTCTTCCACTGATCAATATTTCGCTTTCTTTTCCGTGAAGGATTTGGTTTTTCGGGTGATTCTTCATTTATTCTACTTATTTCAAGATATAATATGAAGAGTTTAATAGTCTAAGAATTTGCGTGAGATATAGTCATAAGCCACACAAAACATTAAATTTCGCTAAAATGACATTAATGAGAAAATATTTTTTACACATCTTTTGCCTTTGAAACTACATTACTGCACCATTAAGCAGTAATATAAATGTGCCCCTCAAATTTCATCATTAACACACAGGATGGCTGTCAAATGCATTGCCAGTGCTGAGAGAAACAAAGTCACAAGCCACAGGAAATTAATCACCAGAAATAAACCGTTTTATTTCCTTACCGAAACATTATCTCAGCTGGAACTGCTGGTCAATGGATGCCAAGATTCATCACTGTCAGGATCCTAATGGTAAAGCTCTACAATTCCACTACTGTCTGGGTCAAATATGCGTTGAAGACCGGAAGGCGCTTCAGACGTTCCTGACCAGTAATTACAGGTGTGGCCGTGATTCTGTTAGATCACTGTTACAATCACTGACAGTGCTGACGTATCTGCGAGAGGAAGGATCCATAAATCCACTACATTGTTCCTCCATGTGATGCAGACACTTTTCTCTAGCGACGATGGGTATCCTACTAAGTAACGACGAGAATAACGTGAAGCTGGTGTTCGATAAGTATCCACGGTAAAAGTCTAGGGTAGAGCCAGTGGCACACCTGTGTGTTTCGTGCAGGAATGTTGTCAGTGTTTGCTGTGAGATATATTGGGAACAAAAGAAGGTGTGTCAGCTGTTTGTCATACGCAGCCAATGAGAGAGCGGCAGGTATACGGCATGTTTGTTTCGAAGTAAGACTTTCAGTGGAAAGGGTGAAACATTCCTGTAAAGAAGAATTATAAATTTAATTGCTCCTTATTTGATCAGAAATTGTTTAAACTGTGGTAGTATCTGAAAACCAAGGACAGCGTTGGAACCTACGATATATTAAAAAAAAAAGCAGTGAAATATTTCTCTGCTCTGTGTTACTACGCAATCAATCGGCTCGAGAATACTGAGTAAGTGGGTGAATGTGTTTTGATTAAATCATGGGAAGAGGTAGGTGGATCAATTTTATCATGGGAGAAAGTATGTGGATCAACGTTTTTTAAATTAAATCGTATATTGAGTGTGCGACTCTATTACTAATAGACAATGATAGATCCACCTGTCTTCTCCCATGAGCCCAGATCGAATATGTATTCATTTCACCACCAAATCTGATACATTTTCGTGTCTCTGTAATTAATCCATCAGACATGGACCAACGTCAGTCCACTTTATATCAGTCACTGCCATAAGTACAAAATTTTTGTCTCGAAACTTACATACCGGAAAGCAGCAAACTAGACAATGGTTCCAATTTCGGCGCTAGAAATACAATGCCTCTCTTCTCGCCTCTCATTGGTCATGTCAAAGAATTCTCCCATTGGAAACGCGAAATTAACGCGTTGCCAACCTATGAGCAGTAGAAAAGCCCGCCGTGACTGCCGCTGACCCTGATCTACACGTTAGCCATGACACAGTTGCTGAGGTCTAATTGAGGCAAGAAACTAATAAATTTTCTTCGTAGACGCTCAAAATTTCATGTTCTTTTGCTTGATTTATCTTCTTTTTCCTTTTAACCGTTATCCTGTTTTTGTTTTAGAGGCGATTGTCGGAGGCGGTAGCTAGGAGCTAATTGGAGGCGATGTAGTGACTATTTGTGGACATACTTTCTAATCTTCTGATCGGATGTAAGACTCTTTGTGAAAGTTGTTGGATCGTTACATTACATTTATTAATGGTACAGAAGTGGTGACAAACGTAATCGTGAAATTTGTTTGCATCTGCGGAATCTTTCAGACTTTAGCTGCGCTGGATATGAATGTACTACTTATTGGTGAAACATGAAAATTTGTGCGAGACGGGGACTGAACCCGCTTTCCCGCTGTATTTCAGCGGAACACCTTCTCAGGATTGTATCATAAACATCCAGTAGAGTGCTCTTAGTGCCTATCGTTGTGCAAACTTCGGGCCGTATTGTCTAAGTAGTTAACCAATGACCACTTAGCATATTTTGCAGGAGATACAGGTGGTTTCAAAAATGACCGGTATATTTGAAACGGCAATACAAACTAAACGAGCAGCGATAGAAATACACCGTTTGTTGCAATATGCTTGGGAGAACAGTACATTTTCAGGCAGACAAACTTTCGAAATTACAGTAGTTACAATTGTCAACAACAGATGGCGCTGCGGTCTGGGAAACTCTATAGTACGATATTTTCCACATATCCACCATGCGTAGCAATAATATGGCGTAGTGAATGAAATTACCAGAAACCTTTGACAACGTGTCTGGCGGAATGGCTTCACATGCAGGTGAGATGTACTGCTTCAGCTGTTCAATTGTTTCTGGATTCTGGCGGTACACCTGGTCTTTCAAGTGTCCCCACAGAAAGAAGTCACAGGGGTTCATGTCTGGCGAATAGGGAGGCCAATCCACGCCGCCTCCTGTAAGTTTCGGATAGCCCAAAGCAATCACACGATCATCGAAATATTAATTCAGGAAATTAAAGACGTCGGCCGTGCGATGTGGCTGGGCACCATCTTGCATAAACCACGAGGTGTTCGCAGTGTCGTCTAAGGCAGTTTGTACCGCCACAAATTCACGAACAATGTCCAGATTGGGTGATGCAGTAATCGTTTCGGATCTGAAAAATGGGCCAATGATTCCTTTGGAAGAAATGGTGGCGCAGACCAGTACTTTGTGAGGATGCAGGGACGATGGAACTGCAACATGGGGCTTTTCGGTTCCCCATATGCGCCAGTACTGTTTATTGACGAAGCCGTCCAGGTAAAAATAAGCTTCGTCAGTAAACCAAATGCTGCCCACATGCATATCGCCGTCATCAATCCTGTGCACTATATCGTTAGCGAATGTCTCTCGTGCAGCTATGGTAGCGGCGCTGAGGGGTTGCCGCGTTTGAATTTTGTACGGATTGAGGTGTTAACTCTGGCGCATGAGACGATACGTGGACGTTGACGTCATTTGGACTGCAGCTGCAACACGGCGAACGGAAACTCGAGGCCGCTCTTGGATCACCTGCTGCACTAGCTGCGCGTTGCCCTCTGTGGTTGCCGTACGCGCTCGCCCTACCTTTCCAGCACGTTCCTCCGTCACGTTCCCAGTCTGTTGAAATTTTTCAAACAGATCCTTTATTGTATCGCTTTTAGGTCCTTTAGTTACATTAAACCTCCGTCGAAAACTTCGTCTTGTTGCAACAACACTGTGTTCTAAGTGGTGGAATTCCAACACCAGAAAAATCCTCTGTTCTAAGGAATAAACCATGTTGTCCAAAGCACACTTGCACGTTGTGAACAGCACACGCTTACAGCAGAAAGACAACATACAGAATGGCGCACCCACAGACTGCGTTGTCTTCTGTATCTTTCACATGACTTGCAGCGCCATCTGTTGTTGAAAATTGTAACTACTGTAATTTCGAAAGTTTGTCCGCCTGAAAATGTACTGTTGTCCCAAGCATATTGCAACAAACGGTGTATTTCTGTCACTGCTCGTTTAGTTTTTATTGCCGTTTCAAATATACCGGTTATTTTTGAAACACCCTGTATGTACCAAGTAGTGACGTGTTTCTGACGCTGACTGAAATTGTCAATCATAAGAAACTGAGACATAAACAGATAATCTCTGATCAATACTTTCGCAATGAAACTGTAAAGCGCTACGTATCTCAATTCTTCAGTTGTGTCCGCCAGACTTTATCACCACCATCCACTCGTAGTCGAAGTTTCTTTATCTCCATCAGTAACTGGTGTCGGTCGTGACTGCGCGTGGGATATTCGATTCTGGAAGTGATTATTCACTCTCCATTCTCTAATCTTGTGATGGCTGAACCTTTTATATCGTTTTAACTGGTTGCACACGACCCTCCTCATTACATTTCTGGAACATTCCTTCTTAACTTTAGATTAACGTACCAAATTCAACACTGGTTTCTTCTTTCACACACTTGTGGACTTTTCCTACTCCGCGTTTGACTTCGACCCGCAGCTCCTCTAACAATGTAACAAGTATTATGCATAAGCTGGTGTCTTGGCCGACCTTCTAGCGATAGCTAGCTTCCAGCTGCGTCGGGACACGTTAGGTTTCTCAAATGTCCAGACAGCCCTCCCGTCTGGGCATGTACTTCAGGCTGGCTTGTCCACAGAGCCCCCTTCAATCTTTTATGTCTATCATCTGACATGAAATTAAAATATTTAAACCTTCTATGTCGCGACAGCGAGTGGTGATCTTAATCACTTTGGCTATGCGAGAACGCTTCCAGGACTGACCCAAAACTCCCACACGTCATACTGTCGACGAGACAAACAAATTTTATAAGTTTAGGACAGCTGCAGCATCCTTGCCAATGTCTGTTTCTTCAGACACTGTTAAAAATATGTATTTCAAGTCTTGATGGCAAAACGACGGTGGCAACACTAACGTGAAGCCCTGTCGTGGGAATTCAAGTAAATTTTCCGAGCGATGGCATATGGAAGTTTAGGTTGGCCTGGAAGCGTGCTCGGATAGCCAAAATTGTTCGCAGTCGGCTCGCAGCCGTGACACGAGATGGATGTGCTCGGCGCTCAGACCAAAGCAGTGCGGGCGTGTTTTTGTTTACGCGTTAGCGCGCGGTGCTACGTCACTTTCGTTCTTCAAGTTCTGACGTGCTACGACGTCATATTACCGCTATGTGACTATAAAGATCACCTTTCAAGCGGAACATGTACGACCTCGACCGCAAAAAGTGGAACAGTTCATAGTTGACGAACTTAATCTTGCACCTCAGAATGTTGTAGGAATTCACTTCTCCATAGCGTTGCGAGGGGAGTCGACTCGGCTTTCCTTCCGGTTGTGGCGGCGTCGGACGATGGGCGATCCCACTCTGATCCGGAACAACACGTTCTGAAGCAGAAGTACCGAGGAAACACAAGAAACGCTGTCGTTCATCATATGACTATTGTCTCGGGATGGTTGTACGGGACGGTGAACCGATGTTGGAAGACGTATCGATTTCGGAAGACCTGCTATTGAGCATACTTTCTTCCCAACCTACCTCAGCGGTCTGACCTCCGCAGCCTGTGGCGCCTTCCTTCTGCTGCCTGCTCCCTCTTTTGACAGGCCGTCACCGGAAGTCGCCAACATGCGGCGGCGTCCTGATGATCCTACCCCTGAACAACGAAATGATGCTGCTTCTGTTCTTTTGGTGGACGACGCAGAGCAGGTATCGGGGCGTCCTGTGAATAATATGAGTGGGTGTGTTCCGTTAGGTGTTCCCCCTACTGCCTCATCAGAGTGACTACCATGGCTTCGACCGTCTTGTGCTGTCTCCCACGGCTGAATGCCATCGGTAGACCGTTTTTCTCGACAGCAAGAGTGCCACAACAGACATATCGCCTAGCTGCGTTCAATGTGAGTACCATCTGTGCAGCACGTAAATGGCAATGTCCCACCATGCACTTCGTGTGGAGCACTTAGACGTGGTCCCCTTACAAGAAGTGTATATATGCCTTTCTTAACCTGTTTGGGTGGAATCACTTCGTCTTCCGTGAATAAGGCAGCGGTAGTGGTGTGGCGATCCTCATCCATGAAGAGTTACCCGTTCACGACGTCCAATATCTTCCAGATGCCAGGGCCATGGCTCTAACACTCTTTGGTGTCCAAACTATTAACATCTTTGCTCCTTGAGGATCGGGAAGGTGAAGGGAACGCTCTGTCTTCTTTGCGGAGGCGGTCTCATACCTTTCCGTAGGGCGGCAAGACGCGTTGTTGCTGGGTAGTGATTTTAATTCCACCCCACAGATCAGCTGCTGCGTTATTGCCACTATCTTTGACCGTCTCCAGTTTCTGGACATGTTAAACACGTTCATTGCAACAGACCCATCTTCAAGCACTATCCCACACATTCATGCAATCACCTTGATCGCCTTTATATCTTGAATTTACTGGTACGAGAAACCCGACTGGCAGAGATTTGACCTGCCGCTTCTACCAACCATGCGGAGTATGTCTATACAGTCGCACTCGACTGCTCTAGGATTTGGCATGGAAGGTGTGTTCCGAAGCTGAATGTGGCCCTACTGGTGTTGCCCGACTGTCGGTAGCCTATCGAGGTCACTTGGTATTCATGTCGTCTGTCCAAAACCCGTCTTCTACCAGGCCATGATAGCGACTGGCAGAGACTCGGCAGGTTGGAGTAGGCAATCTCTAAACTTTTATTACCACGTTTAGAGGGACTGCTCTATGATGACTTTCTCGCCTGAACGATGTAAAATAGTGTCTGCACCAAGGCACAGATCACAGCCATCACGCTCTGCCCGCACTTGTGACCTTATGTAACATCTTCTAGCAGACAGGCGACTATGGTACTGGGCACTGATTCAACTGACGAAGGCAGGCAACATGACACCCAATGAGGCATTAGACGCGCCCATCGCGCCCATAATGTTAGGTTGTACACTAACCACCCGCACTCACGAGATGTCATCGAGGAAATCTCTTGGCTTACATTCGGCATGATACCAGAGAATATGGCATTGTTATTGGAGGCACAAGTAACATAACACGAACTCCTTTACGCTACCCTAGTGGAACCTACAAACAAGTCACCTGGCCCTGACGGCAGCCCCCTGGAATTTTATCGTGCTTTTGACATCTCTTAGCGCCCATATGCACTGTTATCTGTGGATAAATGATGTTTCCACGGAGGGGCGGTTCACGATGCCTTTATTAGAAGGTCTCATTGTCGCTGTTCACAAATCTCACCAGGTTCCATCCATCAGAGACTATTGCCCGTGCTAAGTAACGACATGTAGGTCTTTACACACCTTTTGAATGGGTGACAGAAGAACATGGCCCATTATGTTGTTTTCTACCATCGGAAATTGCTAGGTGGAGCATGCAACATTTGGACAGCGTTCTGCCACTACAGGAATCTGATTGTCCTCGCCTGAGCTCAACATTTGGCTGCGGCATCCTTAGATTAGATTAGATTAGATTAATACTAGTTCCATGGATCATGAATACGATATTTCGTAATGATGTGGAACGAGTCAAATTTTCCAATAAATGACATGATTAAGTTAATTTAACAACATAATTAAGTTAATATAACAACTTTTTAATTTTTTGTTTTATAAATTTTTTGGAATTTTTCGTTTTTTTTTCCTTTTTTTCTTAATTTATATCTAAAAATTCCTCTATGGAGTAGAAGGAGTTGTCATTAAGAAATTCTTTTAATTTCTTGTTAAATACTTGTTGGTTATCTGTCAGACTTTTGATACTATTTGGTAAGTGACCAAAGACTTTAGTGGCAGTATAATTCACCCCTTTCTGTGCCAAAGTTAGATTTAATCTTGAATAGTGAAGATCATCCTTTCTCCTAGTATAGTAGTTATGCACACTGCTATTACTTTTGAATTGGGTTTGGTTGTTAATAACAAATTTCATAAGAGAGCATATAGACTGAGAAGCTACTGTGAATATCCCTAGATCCTTAAATAAATGTCTGCAGCATGATCCTGGGTGGACTCCAGCTATTATTCTGATTACACGCTTTTGTGAAATAAATACTTTATTCCTCAGTGATGAATTACCCCAAAATATGATGCCATATGCAAGCAATGAGTGAAAATAGGCGTAGTAAGCTAATTTACTAAGATGTTTATCACCAAAATTTGCAATGACCCTTATTGCATAAGTAGCTGAACTCAAACGCTTCAGCAGATCATCAATGTGTTTCTTCCAATTTAATCTCTCATCAATGGACACACCTAAAAATTTGGAATATTCTACCTTAGCTATATGCTTCTGATTAAGGTCTATGTTTATTAATGGCGTCATACCATTTACTGTAGACTTCAGCCAGGCGACGTCCTTAGACTTCAGCGAGACGTTTGATAGGGTAGATCATTTTTTTCTTACGGCTGCCCTCCATCATGCGGGATACCCGTAAACTGTTGTTGAGGTGGTCATACGTCTCCTGTGTTGCGCGAAATCTTAGGTGTTGTATAATAGCAGGCTCTCACAGCGGAACCTGATCAGGCGTTTGGTGCGACAGAGATGACGCCCTCACCTTAGAACCATTGTTACATACACTAATGCAACGAATTATGGGGGATGTCGCTGGATGGAAACCGATTTTGCTGCACCACCTATGTTGATGATTTCATTCCGAAGTGTCGACGATACCTGGGTGGCGGTTACGTGGGTGGCGACCTACAGCGAGGAGCCTAGCAGCTCCCTTAACGTATGTAAATAGCGAGTTATGTATACCAGTGCAGGCCTGCCCGAGGGAGCGTTGACTGATTCAAGATGACCGATAACTTAAGCTGCCTTGGAATCTATTTTAAGACTGGCCTGTGGCCATCTGCGGCCCTAAATTACAGACGGCTGCAGCAACAGATCAGGTCTGGATTCGTTGAACATCGCCTCCGCTCCCTTGACCTAATGCAATATACGTGTTATGTCAACACTCACATGGCATCACATGTCCCTCACATGGTACAAACTCTTCCTGTCCCGCGTTCCGCCTGCCTGGGTGGCCGAGCGGTTCTAGGCTCTACAGACTGGAACCGCGCGACCGCTACGATCGCAGGTTCAAATCCTGCCTCGGGCATGGATATGTGTGATGTCCTTAGGTTAGTTATGTTTAAGTAGTACCAAGTCCTAGAGGACTGATGACCTCAGAAGTTAAGTCCCATTGTGTTCAGAGCCATTTGAACCATTTTGTCCCGCACTCCCTGCCTCTCCGCATCTTTGGTGCGACGAGTTCCTTTGTTAGCCAGAGGACGATCTTCAAAGTCCGCTATGAGTCCCTTCCCCCAGGTTCTAGGAGGGTGCAGGTCTTCACCGTGGCCCGTTTGGAGCTCGGATCCTTTTTGTCACTTCACAATAGGCTATGTGGTGGTGTTGCCTGACGTGCCCTACCAGATTACTGATTTATGCACATGCCCCAGGCCTCGTTGGCTCCTTCGGTGACGTTGTCGGACATCCCAGAGCCCTTCTATCACACTGGAATCTTATTTTGAGGAGCACAGCTGCATTTCTGTCTCTTTGCGCCTCTGCGCTTGTTTTCGACGAAGGTAGTCTACACTGAGATACAGCTGGCCCGCAACCCAATTGATACTGTAGAACAGAAGTACACATACTACAGATGGCACAACATATACCAGGCGGTTAACAGTGCTTTTCTTGAAACTGCTGCACCCTCCGCATGGTATGTCTCTGTCAACGGGAAACAACCGAATCGTTTTCGTCTAAACGAAGTTCGCCTCGCTGGCTCCCCGCTTTTAAAGCTGCCTTTGGAGTGCTTTCTATGACCCGTCGTGCAGATGAAGTGTCCATGTAATGAGCAATTGATCTGCTGCAGTATTTTCGATTTTTTTGATACTATGATCCCCACCGATATTCCCCGTTATTTCGAAAAGACGTGCATGGATTTCTCCACGGCTACAGACGGTTTTAGTGGACTTCACTCCACGGGTCCGAGGAAAAAAAAAAGACTTTTTTCTGTTACATACAGTTGCTACCCTCTCCCTCGTTTCCTTTCCTCCTTTGTTAGGGATAGATGCAGGTAGCGGCCGACGACAGAAATAGGGATAGAAGTGGCACTGGCAAATAAGCTCCTTTTTGATAGGTTTCTTTACAATCAAGAAAGTGAGGAAGAAAATTTATATGTGAAAAAACTATTACGTGGTTAGTTTCACACACGCGTGTTTTTTAAAACAAAGTGGATACGGGAACCGCTAGCGACAAGCCGGACACCCAGGATAGAGTCCCGGCCCGGCACAACTTTTCATGCGTCTCCAATAGGTAATGTATTAGTACCTAAGGCAGCAGATGTCGGAAAGATTCTGCAGCTGCCGCCCTATGTGGCCGAGCGGTTCTAGGCGCTGTTAGGTTTACGTACTTCAAAGTTCTAGGGGACTGATGACCTCAGATGTTAAGTCCCATGGTGCTCAGAGCCATTTGAACCATCCCGCAGCTGCGAACAAATTTCATGAAATGAGTACAGTTTCAAGATCATCACCAGTGCCTGTTTGTTCAGACATTGTTAAAAACTGGGAGCCTCTGGGACGAGGCGGAAGGAATGTTTCAGGCTTTGGTACATATCGACCATAGGGTTTGAGTTGAAGATTATGAGGTAGCGAAAAAATGTGTCGTAATTGGTGTTAGTAAAAGAGACTGGGTACTAGTGATCAGTGTACTTGTAGACTACTTACTTGGTCGGTAGTTAACGGTCTGGAGGTGCCGAAACGCTCGCTAGTGAGAGCATGGCTGGCTGTTTAAGGTGGCTATCTGGCTGTGATGGCGTGTGACAGTCGCCTCTGGAGTCTGTCAGATTGCGACTGCTACATCATGTCCTCTCTACACTCCGGTACAGTCCGACGCAGAGCTCGCTTTGTGGTTCAAAACGAGCAGGCATTTGAGGATCACTCATTGTCTTCACACCTTAGTTTGCATGACCTCTACGCTAACGACTAAGACTACCATGTTGATGTAACTGTTAACTCCAAGCAGTTACCATAGTCAGTGTGCATGACAAGAGTAATATCGATCGGGCGGCGCAGCTGCTAAAGTCCTGTGCTAAGCACCTCTGAATTGGCTGCTGTTACACCAATAGAGCTTAACTCGCTCGAATGAGTGTCAGAGGAATCCGACCTTGGAAAAAATTGATTTTTTATTTTATTTTCCAACTAGAGCCCACCTTCAACATTTGTAATTGCAGTTATGTGACATGGAACTCGGCCATCATCAGATACAGTAAATAAGACGGAAAATCAGAAAAAGAGAATCAGTAAACAATTATTCATGATCCCAAATAAATCAAGCGGTAGATATCATATTGAATAAAGTTTTAATGTACAGTCTCAACTAAAAAAAATGTGGAAACGATGCCATCGATGACTAATTATGTAGCTCACAGTAAAAACGGAAGCACTCGTGACGTTAGTCAAGCTCCGACATGTACATTTTATTCAAATATTATTTGCAACAAAAATACATTGTGCCAGACGTAACATTTTAGAAGTATTCATCTATAACAATGTAACAAGCAAAGGAAGTTCGACAAATATTAAAAAAATAAAGAAATGAACTGAAAAAAACTAGGCGAGACTCATGACTCGTAAAAAAAGGGAATCGTGGTTTAGAGATTTTTGTGTATGCTATCGACTATTTCCAGTTCGTATTAAATTTTAGTTACAGATTAAGGTGTGGTCGGCACTTGGTTTCATATGCTTCTCCCTCCCGTGATCAAGCAGCAACAGCAGATTCTCATCTCCAGGCAGGCTGCTGTTACAGTATCTGATGTTTCCAAAATAACGTTAAAGGTAGGTCCTGGGTAGCTTGGGATCATTTATTATCGTTAAATTATTTGTCTCTGTCCGGTATTGCACTGTTTTGCCACAAACTTTTTCACGTAAGCGTTGCTATCCACTATAATGACTGGGTTGGGTTGTTTGGGGAAGAAGACCAGACAGCGAGGTCATCGGTCTCATCAGATTAGGGAAGGATGGGGAAGGAAGTCGACCGTGCCCTTTCAAAGGGACCGTTCCGGCATTTGCCTGGAGCGATTTAGGAAATCACGGAAAACCTAAATCAGCATGGCCGGACGCGGGATTGAACCGTCGTCCTATAATGATTAATGAAGACATTACTGCTACATGCATCCGGATTCGTTATAGATCTTTTATAGATAAATTAGGTACCGATCACTTTTTGATCATCGTGGATAGAGAGCCTGTCTCACTTTCATTTGCGAAGGTGCTAGATGCGACTTCAGTTAGCTCTTGTCTGTGTAAGCTACCTTCTGTCTTGCTGGAATAACTAACCCTGTCCGGAATCGTTACCGCTCTTTTGTGAAAGTTGCAGCCAATACCGGCCGTTACCAAGAGAAAGCCGAGTCTGGACAGTCACATTCTTTCAGGAGACCGAGAGAGGTGGCGCACTGGTAAGCACACCGGACCCGCATTCTGGAGGACGCAGATGCGTATCTTCTTCTGGCCATCTAGATTGAGGTGGTGTGTGCTTTCCGTAAATCGATTACGATAAATAGCGCAAAGGTTGCTTTAAGAAGGACACGACTGATGACCTCTCCCATCTGTCCTTTGATCCTGTGCTCCGTATCTAATGACAGCGTCGTCGACAGAACTCGGTTGCCCTAGAGTGGTTATAACAGAAGCTAAAGGCTCACTTCTATAGGAAATGTAAACTCGTCCATCCTATGCGATCTGGAGCGGTAAGTCGGCAAGGTGGTTTGCTGTTAGACAATCGTCGAAGCTAAACATGAATTTTACGATGACGTCCACTGTTGAAGCATCGTCTCTACAGAAGTGGACAGGAAAAGTATTGAAATACGCTGATAAAAGACTCGGAAAATAAAGTATCCAGGCAAAGAGTGAACGCCAGAGATATTAGATTAAGTCTACTTCTTCTACATCTATATGTGTACACAGCAATTCACCAGGCCGCGTGAGGTAGAGTGTACGCCAAACAGCACTGTCACTTTGCCCCATTTCTTCCCCATTTGCGAGTAACGTATGGGAAGTACGGCTATTGGTAGGCCATTTTTCTTTTTGTTATTAAGACATCAGACATCTGGCTGATTTGATGCGCCCCGCCTCGAGTTCCTCTCCTGTACCAACCTGTTCATCTCAGAGCGGATCTCAAACTCGACATCCACAATTATTTGCTGGATGTATTCCAGCCTCCGTCTCCCTCTACAGTTTTCACCCTCTGCAGGTCCCTCTGCTGCCATGGAAGTTCTTCTGTGATATCTTAACACATGTTATATCATTTTTTCCCTTATTGTGTCACTGTTTTCCCCATTTTCCTTTCTTCGCCTTTTTTCCCTTCTTGTGTCACTGTTTTGCCCATTTTCCTTTCTTCGCCGATTCTGGTGAGAACGTCCGCATTTTACCATATTAGTCCACCTACTTTTCAGCATTCTTCTGCAGCACCACATCTCAAAAGCTTTCGTTCTCTTTTTCTAATTTCCCCACAGTCCATAATTCACTGTCATACAATACTGTGCTCCAAAAGAACGTTATCAGAAATTTCTTCCTCAAATTAAGGACTATGTTTGATACCTGTAGATTTAGGCTATGTTTGATACCAGTACATTTCTCTTGGAATGCCCTCCTTGTCTACGCTTGTGTGTGTGTCTGTGTTTTTATATCCTGCTTGCTTTGTACTTCACGGCTCATTCCGCATCCAAGGTAGGAGAATGCCTTATGTTCGTCTACTTCCTCATCACCAATTATGATATTAAGCTTTTCGCTATTCTCAATTCTGCTACTGCCCATTACTTCCGTCTTTCTTCGGTTTGCCTCAGTTTGTATTCTGCACACAGTAGACTGTTCATTCTATTCAACATATCCTGTAATTCTTCCTCCTCAGCGAATATTAACGTTAATGTCCTTTCATGCGGAATTTTGATCTCACGCTTGAATATTTCTTATAGCTCCGTCATTGCTTCTTCCATGTAAGGTTGAACAATTGGCACGAAGGACCTTTTTTATACCCGTTTTAGGCGTTCCTGTGAGCTCTTAATTTCTCTGGTCATTTCACGAGATATATAAAATGTAAGTAATATGTGTTTTAACCTATCTTGAAACATATACTCTCGAAATTTTAACAATAAACCTCTCCGTGATTGAACGTCCGCTACTGGAATTTGATGAGCTTCTCGATAACGTCCTAGCGTTTACTGAACATGATGATACGCCGTGCTCTTCTTTGGATCTGTCATATCTGCCTTCGACCTTACGGAAACGTCATCACTCATATCGCAGAAAAATAGCAGATCCCCGGGACCACCACGTCTTAAATCGCTTGCGTCAGGTCAAGCTTGAACTGACGAACCCTTCTTATTTGAAGTTGGCGGCGCATTAAATAAGAATCAGTATATTTCGGTCTGAGATCAGACCATCATCTAGTCCACTGTACCAAAGAAGAATGAAAATACGTGTAACAAACTATGCAAAGTTAAGAGCCAGCCGGTGTGATCAAGCGGTTCTAGGCGCTTCAGTCTGGAACCGCGCGACTGCTTCGGTCGCAGGTTCGAATCCTGCCTCGGGAAAGGATGTCTGTGATGTCCTTAGGTTAGCTAGGTTTAAGTAGTTCTAAGTTCTAGGGGACTGATGAGCTCAGATGTTAAGTCCCATAGTGTTCAGAGCCATTTGAACCATTTGAACGTCTACAGCTTTACTTGAAAAGACATTAAGTGCACCGCATCTCATATTAATGTAGAAAAGTGCTTACAAAAACGTGTGAGCTGTGCATTTGCATCATTTGGAATAGCAGTTACCAGATATATATTGCTCCAGCAGTAGCGGTTACTGTGTGACGTAAATTGTTTGTCCATTTAACCTCATATTGTTAGTATGTGGTACTGTGATGCACTGAAGAAAGCAGATCAAAGATTATTGAATGGAGACTTTAAGGCATTGCAAAGATATACCAAATATTGATTAGCTCGATTGTCAGCACAACATAGATGCTAACATTACGCATGTTACAAGCACTACATGCACGTAATATGTAACAACATTAATAAATCAATTACAAATCATTTCGATTTTATGGTTACTGTGTAACATTGATGGAAACACAGTCACACTTTAATCTAAGCAACACTGAAAGTAATACAGCTACCAGTAATACGGATAGCATCTCCATGAAGTGTGATCTCGTTATGGTTGTGCGATTCACGTGCAATGATACTATTTCCAGAAGATCTGAAGAGGGCAACTGGACTCTACCGAAAATAGCGACTGAGGAAATAAAAATATTTCAACACGCGATCTTGGCTTCAAAAACTCTTATTTATCACGAAATAGCAGAGTGTACTCAGCTACATGCGCAAATTATACAGATAACATTGTCATGACATGCAATGTCGACTAAAATTATTTACTTTGGTAATGTAGATTATAATTCCAGCTATTTATTTCGATGAAAATTATTGGTGTGAATATGTTGCTGAAATACACTGGCACTCTGGAGGCTCAATGTAAAATGTAATGATGTACAAATGCTCTGTTTAAGTTTTGTATGCTAGCACGCAACACATTTTTCAGTCAATATACTGTATGACTGTGTGCTGGTACTATGTTCAGTATGCAACGTAGTAGAATTGTAGATCTAATGATGATAATCAGTAATAACTATTATAATGATTATTACATGTGGATATGAACCCATTTCCGTAAAAAAAAGAATTTACTTTACTACATTTTAGTCGACGTTGGTGCATGTCATGACGATGTTATCTATATGACTGGTACCTTTTTAGTGCGGTCTGTGTTTCTATTAATGTTATACAATAACCATAAAATGTAAATGGCTTGTGATTGAATCATTAATGTTTTAACACGGTAGGTGCATTTAATACTTGTAATATACTTAATGTTAGTAACTGAGTTGTGCTAACAGTCGAAATAATCAGTATTTGGTATATCTTTGCAATGCCTTAAAGGCTCCATTGAATAATCTTTAGCCGCGCGAGATTGGCCGAGCGATCTAGGGCGCTGCAGTCAGGGACTGTGCGGCCGGTCCTGGCGGAGGTTCGAATCCTCCATCGGGCATGGGGGTGTGTGCTTGTCCTTGGGATACTTTAGGTTAAGTAGTGTGTAAGCTTAGGGACTGATGACCTTAGCAGTTCAGTCCCATAAGATTTCACACACATTTTTTGAATAATCTTTGATGTACTATGTTCAGTGCATGACAATACCACATATAAACACGTGTGAGGTTAAATTGACATATAATTTACGTATTTACAGCTACTAATGGAGCTGAAGCAATATCATCTGATAACTGTTATTCCAATTATGCAAATGCCTTTCCTCCCTCCTTTTAAACGAACCAAACAACCGAGATGTTTTTGTAAGCACTTTCTTTACATTAATATGAAATGTTATCACTTAATGTCTTTTTCACGTCACAACTGCATACTTTAATGTTGCCCAGTTTATTGCAGGTGTTTTTGTTCTTCTTAGCACAGTAGTCTGACACTAGACCGAAGTCGATCGTCTCTAACAAAATACACTGATACAGATATGTATTGCCTAATGCAGCTCGCCCGCATCTCGTGGTCGTGCGGTAGCGTCCTCGCTTCCCGCGCCCGGGTTCGATTCCCGGCGGGGTCAGGGATTTTCTCTGCCTCGTGATGGCTGGGTGTTGTGTGCTGTCCTTAGGTTAGTTGGGTTTGAGTAGTTCTAAGTTCTAGGGGACTAATGACCATAGATGTTAAGTCCCATAGTGCTCAGAGCCATAGTGCAGTTCTCCACAGAAATTTTATATTCTACTCGTTTTGATAACACATTTCTATTACAGACAGAGCAGTACAATATGTCTATTTCTTAATGCCCTCCCTAATAGCGTTTAAAGATATCAGGGAATACCTTAATTAGAAATGAATTATTCCTTATTGAAATATGTAGCACTTGAATAAGATCCACAAATTCATTTCTGTTACAGAAGAATGTCTGTGTCGTACTTATTTTAAAAGGGGAACCAAGCCATTTCTGCGGTCACTAGATTTACACTACTGGCCATTAAAATTGCTACACCACGAAGATGATGTGCTACAAACGCGAAATTTAACCGACAGGAAGAAGATGCTGTGATATGCAAATGATTGGCTTTTCAGAGCATTCACAGAAGGTTGCGACACCTACAACGTGCTGACACAAGGAAAGTTTCCAACCGATTTCTCATACACAAACAGCAGTTGACCGGCGTTGGCTGGTGAAGCGTTGTTGTGATGCCTCGTGTAAGGAGGAGAAATGCGTACCATCACGTTTCCGACTTTGATAAAGGACGGATTGTAGCCTATCGCGATTATGGTTTATCGTATCGCGACATTGCTGCTCGCGTTGGCCGAGATCCAATGAGTATTAGCAGAATATGGAATCGGTGGGTTCAGGAGGGTAATACGGAACGTCGTGCTGGATCCCAACGGCCTCGTATCACTAGCAGTCGAGGTGACAGGCATCTTATCCGCATGGCTGTAACGGATCGTGCAGCCACGTCTCGATCCCTGAGTCAACAGATGGGGACGTTTGCAAGACAACAACCATCTGCACGAACAGTTCGAGGACGTTTGCAGCAGCATGGAATATCAGCTTGGAGACCATGGCTGCGGTACCCTTGACGTTGTATCACAGACAGGAGCGCCTGCGATGGTGTACTCAACGACGAACCTGGGTTCCGGAATGGCAACACGTCATTTTTTCGGATGAATCCAGGTTCTGTTTACAGCATCCGTGTCTGGCGACATCGCGGTGAACGCACATTGGAAGCGTGTATTCGTCATCGCCATACTGGCGTATCACCCGGCTTGGTGGTATGGGTGCCATTGGCTACACGTCTCGGTCACCTCTTGTTCGCACTGACGGCGCTTTGAACAGTGGACGTTACATTTCAGATGTGTTACGACCTGTGGCTCTACCCTTCATTCGATCCCTGTGAAACCGTACATTTCAGCAGGATAACGCACAACCTCATGTTGCAGGTCCTGTACGGGCCTTTCTGGATGCAGAAAATGTTCGACTGCTGCCCTGGCCACCACATTCTCCAGCTCTCTCACCAACTGAAAACGTCTGGTCAATGGTGGCCGAGCAACTGGCTCGTCACAATACGGCAGTCACTACTCTTGATGAACTGTGGTATCGTGTTGAAGCTGCATGGGCAGCTGTACCTGTACACGCCATCCAAGCTCTGTTTGACTCAATGCCCAGGCGTATCAAGGCCGTTTTTACGGCCAGAGGTGGTTGTTCTCTGTACTGATTTTTCAGGATCTATGCACCCAAATTGCGCGAAAATGTAATCACAAGTCATTTCTAGTATAATATGTTTGTCGATTGAATACTCCTTTATCATCTGCATTTCTTCTTGGTGTAGCAATTTTAATGGCTAGTAGTGTGTATTATTGCTGAAGATTTTTCCAAGAACCGAAACAAACGTAAGTCATGTTGAGGGAGGGGAGGGTGCTCTCGTAGACAAACGGTGTCGTGCCAGGCAGGGCATATCCTCACCACCAAGTAGTGACCCCTGCCGCGGCGTCTGGAGGACGGCGCAGCGGTCAGTATGGCTTTGAGAGGGCGGTGGCTGGGCGGTCGGATCCACGCATGCGCAGTCGCGCGGGGCGGCGCCCAGCGTGGGCCGGACTGGTAGATACGCTGCGCGCCACGCCACGCCACACCGCGCCTGGTTGCGACACGGCCGCAGCTTTCGCGAGGCCATAAGCGTCCAGGTGAGAGGAGTCCGCGCGTTGCGACAGCTCGCGACGCGATACGCTTTTCTGGATAACGTGCTGCCGCTTGTCAGGTCAGTTCCGCAACCGGTAGCAGTGGCAGGCCGCCGTATTAAATAAATTGCTATGCCCGCCATCAAACACAAGTCTCACTGAATCTTTCTATCAAGTACCAGCCAGTAGTCAAGAGGTTATCTTTCACATTGCTGAGCTGCACCGTGAAAAATAAATTGGACCATTGAAATGTGTTTTCATGAACTGTTGATTACATTTTTATTTTCTGTTTCTTCTTCTTCTTCGTAGTATATCTACTTATAGCAGGGTCTGCTAACTATAAGTAATTGCTTATCTGAAATTTGTTGGGAATTTCGTCACCTAGGGGAAGAAAGTTGTGTTCTCCTGAAACATACAACTTCTTAAAGCTTGTGTCATACAAGGTGATTATAACTGAAGTGCAGCCACTTATGGTCGAGTGTGGCCTGTAGTTATCGTATGGTAGCTAAACATAGTAGATATGCCAATGCGTTAATCTGGGACCGATTTACGCTGAAAAAAAGTAAAAAATAATAATACACTTTTGGCCACCAGGCGCAAATCATTGTAAGAGAGGATGATGTTTTAGAAGCGAATAAAGAAGTTTAATTTTACCCAGCCTACCGCCTAACACGAGGAGCACATGACTGGATGATAGGCAACACACGTAGCACATAAACTCTGCGGAGTACCTATGCCCTGCCACATCTCAAGGGTCTAACCAGTCTTAAACGATGCCTAATGTTTAATCAAACATTTTGTCTCTAACAAACGTTGTTACCCATTACGTGATTTATAAACCACAGACGTTCGTCGTAAACCCTTTGAAATACCACATACATAAAACAGCTACGAATGTCCTGTGTTCACTTTTTAACTTCGCCTCGTCATCCTTTTTACCGTCCGTCCCCCAGTAGCTGAGTGGTCACCCGACAGAATGTCAATCCTAAGGGCCCGGGTTCGATTCTCGGCTAAGTTGGAGATTTTCTCGGCTCAGGGACTGGGTGTTGTGTTGTTCTAATCATCATCATTTCAACCCCATCGAGGCGCAAGTCGCCGAATTGGCGTCAGATCGAAAGACTTCCACACGGCGAACGGTCTACTCGACGGGTAGTCACACGACATGCCATCTTCTTTACCACGCACGTCTATCTCCGCTTTCTGACAGACGTTTTCCGTTTGAATTGCTCTATGGACAGGTTATGATATTCTGGAGTTTGATCTTCGCCTACCTATCCAAATTCATGAGGAGGTATCGAGTCTAGGGACTCTTTAACCTAGAGCTCATATCTGTTCAGTATAGTGTAGTACATTTTGTGTCAACTCTGGAGAAACACCAGGGCGTTTAATTAGAGCAGTGTACAAACTACCTCAAAACCAGGACGAGGATATCTGCTATAGTAGGATCTCTAGTGTGGACCCCGTTAAGGTCTCGCTCACCGTGCATTCTTGACGAGCAGGTCGTGGCACCCTGTTTTTCTTCGTAATAAAAGGTCATTATCCGTTTTGACTCACTGTATGTCTTTTTCTTCACTGTGTATGTGGATGTTAGAATGACACAAAGTGTTGTAAGTACTTATACCTTCCGGACTTTGTGCGTAATTAAGAAATAAATGCTGACGCCATTTTCACGAATAGTATTTAATTAATAACTTTTTCAATAAAATATATGCTTCGTGACTCACAACATGGAAATTAATATGAAACATTGCTGTTCCGAAATAAAAATTTGGTGATACCTAGCTCAGAAATTTAAGAAAGTTATTAAATTACTAAGGCAAAACAAAGATAGAACATTCATCGCTGTTAATTGCAATGGAGTATCACCTGAAAAGAATGATAGAATGAAGAGGCGTTTTACTGATTTCATCAACGATTGTATTTGTATCAGTCCCAAAAGAAAAGGTCTTGCGAACAGTACAACAATTTCTGTAATATTCCGTTGCAGACGAGTTGATTTTCGTTAGTGGGACTAAGGTCACAACGAAAGATTGCAATAATATTAATTCATCTGTAGTGGTACAGTTCAGGAGGAAATATTTTCTGTTCGATAATGACAGTAGATTCCTTATTCCCTATCCTCTTTGTCTGCTTCTCTTGTCCACATCTGTTTAAGACAGCAATCGGAATAATAGTAGGAGTGGCGTTCGATAAGTAACGCAACTCATTTTTTCAACTTACAATTTCGGTTGAAAAAAATATGGAATGTTTTGCGGAACAACGTGGAATATTACCGCTTCAGTCCGAATAGTTTCTTGAATTTCCGATAGGTGCTGGCGCTATACGTAGCCTTGAAGATGGCGTCTGTGACAGAGGTGCGTTCCAGGCAGAGATGTGTCATTGAGTTCCTTTGGGCGGAAAACCAGAGTATCACAGATATTCATAGGCATTTACAGAATGTCAGTCAATACAAGCACCTTGAGCCGTTGGGCGAGTTGTCTGTCATTGTCATAGCAAGATCGCACGAACGTGTCCGATCTCCAGCGTGCCGGCCGGCCATACACAACTGTGACTCCCGAAATATTGGAACATGCCGACACTGTTGTAAGTGTGAAAGTGTGAACATATCGTTTCTCATGACAACGCAAGGCCTCTCTCAAACCTGTGCACCCGAGAGGAGATCACAAAACTTCACTTGACTGCTTCTCCTCATCCACCCTACAGCCCAGTTGTTTCCTCCAGTCTGGAACCAATGCGTATATGAAGAAGAGGTTATTGATGCAGCAAGATGCTGGCTCGAACGTCGACCAGTTGAGTGATACCTTCCCAACATGCGAGGTCTTCTCAGCAAGGTGGCGTAAGACCGTCGCACAGAACGAAGATTATATTGAAAAATAAGGTTTTGTAACAAAAAGAATTGGGTGTAATATATTGGATTGGAATCCTAAATAAAACCAATCTGCTTTCAGAAAAGAAATATGTTGCATTACTTATTGAATTCCACTTGTGTATGGTAGTCACGTGATGAATTGCTCATTAATATACTGAAAAGGAATGTTTCACGAAAAATAAGAAAACAAATGTTTGCGATTTTAATTAAATATTTATTGGCGTCATCAGACTAATAAATAAATAGTTGACTTAACCGTAGACCTTGGCAACGGGGGCAGCTCCGTAGGCCAGACCACCGTAGCCGTAGCCGATAGCGGGGGCGGCGTAGGCGGCGGGGGCGGCGTACGCGACAGGGGCGTGGGCGATAGCGGGGGCGGCGAGAACGCGGGCCGTCTGGGAGATCCTGTAGGTGTTAGCCACGGAGGCGGCGGCGGGCACGGCGGCGTGGGCCACAGCCACAGGGGCGGCGGCGGCGTAGCGGGCGTAGCCCAGGGCGGGGGCGGCGGCGATGGCGGGGGCGGCGTAACCTACGGCAGGGGCGGCGTAGGCGGCGGGAGCGGCGTAGGCAGCGGGAGCGGCCAGGACGCGGGCCGTCTGGGAGATCCTGTAGGTGTTAGCCACGGAGGAGGCGGCGGGGGCCACGGCGTGCGCCACAGCCACGGGGGCGGCCGCAATGGCGGGGGCGGCGTAGCCCACGGCGGGGGCGGCGTAGCCGACGGCAGGGGCGGCGTAGCCTCCCAGGTAGCCGGCCGAGGCGGCGGCGATCAGAGCGGACAGGACGACCTGTGGGAACGAAAGACATCGCGGTTAATCAAATTGCAAATGACGACGCACTGTTTACTTACCGTGGAAGTGGAAAGAACTCTTGCGTTTCACAAAGCATATGAAGCCTAAAGCCACATTTGTGTATCAAGATTTTCTTTAGTCTGAACGTTGTCACGTTTACACGTGCGAAAAAAAGTAATGCCGATTAGGAACCATATTTTTTTCTGACCTACTCTCAAGTGGAAAATGTAAGTTCCAAAATTCAAAAACCAAGTGATAGGTGAAGAAATATTTGATTTATTCTCAGTTCCCCCGAGAAACCAAAATACGAAAATACGGCAATTCATATTTTGAGAGGTACATCGGACAGGTTGACGTTATCGTGGTCCATACTCTGTCTCAAGTAAGTAAACTGAGGTAACTGAAGCTAGTATGGGCGGCGTCACAGTAACTACAGCCTACATAATCGTAACCCACAGCCTTCATGTCATACGGGAGCAAGTCACGATTCCAACTACTAAGCGCTCGATACTGCGCTGCACTATTAACGATATAGTATTAAGAGATTGGTGAAAAAGAAGTAGAGTTATTTAATCCTTAGAGACCGGCAAAGATGTTCCGTACTCACCAGCTTGTACATGTTGGTTGGTTGGGTGGTTGCGTTCGGTCTGCTGTGGTGATCGAATGTGCCGTTGACGAGACGAGGCGGCGTTTTATAGGGTCGAATGGCGGCCAAGGGCGGCCACACCTGCTCCAATAGGCCCCCCGCACCGATTTGGCAACCGCAAAATAGGAGGCGGGGCGCCGGGCAACGGCCAGCGGCCACCTGGTGCCAGCCGGGCCGCCACACGCCGAGACACCGGGCCGGTCAGAACATTGTGCTCACCTCACCCACTCGCGCCGCGAAGTGTTTCTGTAAGTCTTCGTAATACAGGACCCGTCGCATGCTCCTATAAGTATCAAATACTGATACTGATTGCAGTATGCGAAATTAACTATGGGAAAAGATTTTGGCAGCACGGGAAACGAAACCGGAAACTGTAGTCTCAGCGGCAGTTGTCAATATATGTCTTATTAGCTTCTCGCCTACGGCTTCTCCCCTTACATACGTGTCACATACACTGAGGTGAAAAAAATCTTGCGATACCTCCTAATAGAATGTCGGACTTCCTTTAGCCCGGCGTAGTGCAGCAACTCGACGTGGCATGGACTCAACAAGTCGTTGGAAGTCCTCTGCAGAAATACTGAGCCATACTCCCTGTGTAACCGTCCATAATAACTGCGAAAGATGGCGGTACAGGATTCTGTGCACGAACTGACCTGTCGATTAAAACCCTTAAATGTTCCATGGATCTACTCTACATCTACATCCATACTCCGCAAGCCACCTGACGGTGTGTGGCGGAGGGTACCTTGAGTACCTCTATGGGTTCTCCCTTCTATTCCAGTCCCGTATTGTTCGTGGAAAGAAGGATTGTCGGTATGCCTCTGTGTGAGCTCTAATCTCTCTGATTTTATCCTCATGATCTCTTCTCGAGATATACGTAGGAGGGAGCAATATACTGCTTGACTCCTCGGTGAAGGTATGTTCTCCAAACTTCAACAAAAGCCCGTACCGAGCTACTGAGCGTCTCTCCTGCAGTCTTCCACTGGAATTTATCTATCATCACCGTAACGCTTTCGCGATTACTAAATGATCCTGTAACGAAGCGCGCTGCTCTCCGTTGGATCTTCTCTGTCTCTTCTTCAACCCTATCTGGTGCGGATCCCACACCGGTGAGCAGTATTCAAGCAGTGGGCGAACAAGCGTACTGTAACCTACTTCCTTTGTTTTCAGATTGCATTTCCTTAGGATTCTTCCAATGAATCTCAGTCTGGCATCTGCTTTACCGACGACCAACTTTATTTCATCATTCCATTTTAAATCACTCCTAATGCGCACTCCCAGATAATTTATGGAATTAACTGCTTCCATTTGCTGACCTGCTATATTGTAGCTAAATGATAAGGAATCTTTCTTTCTATGTATTCGCAGCACATTACACTTGTCTACATCGAGATTCAATTGTCATTCCCTGCACCATACGTCAATTCGCTGCAGATCCTCCTGCATTTCAATACAATTTTCCATCGTTACAACCTCTCGATATACCACAGCATCATCCGGAAAAAGCCTCAGTGAACTCCCGATGTCATCCACAAGGTCATTTATGTATATTGTGAATAGCAACGGTCCTACGACACTCCCTTGCGGCACACCTCAAATCACTCTTACTTCGGAAGACTTCTCTCCATTGAGAATGACATGCTGCGTTCTGTTATATAGGAACTCTTCAATCCAATCACACAATTGGTCTGATAGTCCATATGCTCTTACTTTGTTCATTAAACGACTGTGGGGAACTGTATCGAACGCCTAGCGGAAGTCAAGAAACACGGCATCTACCTGGGAACCCGTGTCTACGGCCCTCTGAGTCTCGTAAACGAATAGCGCGAGCTGGGTTTCACACGACCGTCTTTTTCGAAACCCATGCTGATTCCTACAGAGTAGATTTCTAGTCTCCAGAAAAGACATTATACTCGAACATAATACGTGTTCCAAAATAATCCGCTCGAGTTGTCCAGAATGTTCTTCAAACCAGTCACGAACGATTGTGTCCAGGTGACACGTGAATTGCTGTAATAATAATTATAGAAGGTGGCAATTCCATTTACGCGCTGTCTTTTAAATAGATATGATGGTATTTGATACTCAAGTACTAATGCAAAGAAACGTAATGATGCTGAAATGCTTTAAATTCTTACTATGATTTAATCTTTAAAATTTAATAATTCTCTTCCTGTTAATATTTAATTAATTATCTTACGTCGTTCAGATTTCGTAACAGTGACGCCATTAAAATTTAAAGTTGTTCTGTCCTTGTTTTGTTTTTCATTCAATTGTTGCGAGCCAGCGATGATGCAATGCTGTTCGCTTTCAAGTCTACACATTTATAAAAATCAGGTCCAGGAAACAATTTTGTGATCACGGTTGCGATTTAGACGGTATTCGCGTAATTGTACTGATTAAGAGTTATCGTTTCCGAAAGATGCAGGTTCGATTAAAGCTGTGTGCACTTTTGCGCGTATAATGAAAATATCCCTAACACGTAGCGTAACAAAAAGTAACATGCGAATCACAAGAAAATATATGATGACATAAATGTTCTCCGCTGTTATTCAGGACAGGTTTAGATTAAACACCGCAATTTTCAATCTTTAGAAATCACAAGACGATACACTTTAGAGATATCTGTTTTGAATAACTTGTATTTACCTTTTCTTATACAATATGGCGATTGTCCGTAAGGATTATCTCTCTCTCTCCTTTTTATAGCCTTTATACATTCACATTACATAAATCGATTAAGAAACTTTTCTTTCTCTACCGACCAGTACGAGAACAAAATCCGCCCAGACAAAATGTCTTACATAGAATCGTTTCTCACTTAACAATCATATATAGTTTCGTAGTACAAACAATGCTAGTTTATTCCGTGCACTGAAAAGTCTCTGAGTCACTGAGCACAAAAACTAAAATAATAAAATAATAATTACATTTTTAATATCGTCAATTCTTCTTTATATCATGAAAATATTATTTTTCATCGTTGTAACACTATACACGGCACATTATCATCCATAATAATCCCATCGTTGTTTGGGTACATGAAGCCCATGCGTGGCTACAAACGTAACCAGGTACAGTCAATGATCGGTTCACTCGGACCAGACGACCAGTCCTTTCTATGTAAACTCAGCCCACACCATTATGGAGCCACCACCAGGTTGCACAGTGCCTTTTTGACAGGTGGGGTCCATTGCTTCGCGGGCTCTACGCTACACTCGAACGCTACCATCAGCTCTTAACAACTGAAATCGGGACTCATCTTACCAGGCACCGGTTTCCCAGTCGTCTAGGTTTCCAACCGATATGTTCACGAGCCCAGGGGATATGCTGCAGGCGACATCGTGGTGTTAGCGAAGGCACTCGCGTCGGTCGTCTGCTGCTATAGCCCATTAACGACAAATTGCAACGCTCTGTCCTAACGGTTACGTTCGTCGTACTTCCCACATTGATTTCTGCGGCTATTTCAAGTAGTGTTGCTTGTCTATTAGCATTGACAACTGTGTGCAAACTCAGCTGTTCTCAGTCATTAAGTAAAGACGGTCGGCCGCTGTGTTGTCCGTAGTGAGAGGCAACGCCTGAAATTTGGTATTCTCGGCACACTCTCCACACGGCCGAGCTCGGAATGTTTAATTTCCAAACGATATCCAAAATGAAACGTCCCCTGCACCTAGATCCAACTGCCACTCCGCATTCAGAGTCTGTGAGTTCCCGTCATGCAGCCATAATCATGTTGGAAATCTTTTTACATAAGTCATCTGACAACAAATGATAGCTCTGCCCACGCACTGCCATTTTATATCTTGTTTATGTGGTACTACCGCCGTCTCTATGTCTGTGTGTGTCGCTATCCCATGACTTTTGTCACCTCAGTGTATACTTCACACACACACACACACACACACACACAAACACACGAGCTGTGTTCAAAAGTCATTAATCAAAGATAATCACCAAAAGCATCAGCACAACTGTCCCACTGTTTCACCAGCCGAAGCATTTCTTGTTGTCAGAATTCCTGTGCATGTGACAGGAGCCAGTCCACCACTGTCTCCTTCAGTAGTTCGTCGTCAGAGGTGAAGCACTTCCCTCTGAGACGTTTTTCTTTAGCAGACGACGCACGTGGAAGCTGCAAGGTGACAAGTCCGGGCTGTAGGATGGATCTCACGTTGCTCCCACTTCAACATGGCTCTGCACTTTTTATGACCTTTGGCGACAATTGGATGCGCGCCGTCGTGGAATAGAATCACTTGCTCCGTGAACAGCCCAGGCCGTTTGCTCTTCATGGACTTCTGTAGGCTACAGAGTGTCTCACAGCACACGTCGCTGTTAGTGCTTTGTCCGTCACCGAGGAATTCGATGAGTATCGGACCTCTGGTGTCGAGAAACACAGTGAACATCACATTGTCTTCTGAGGGCACAGTTTTGGATTTCTTAGGTTTCCTACGTTATGCATTCTGTTTATTGAGCAAGCAGTAAAGGAAACAAAAGAAAAATTCGGAGTAGGTATTACAATCCATGGAGAAGAAATAAAAACTTTGAGGTTCGCTGATGACATTGTAAATCTGTCAGAGACAGCAAAGGACTTGACCAGTTGGACGGAATGGACAGTGTCTTGAAAGGAGCATATAAGATGAACATCAACAAAAGCAAAACGAGGATAATGGAATGTAGTCGAATTAAGTCAGGTGATGCTGAGGGAATTAGACTAGGAAATGAGACCCTTAAAGTAGTAAAGGAGTTTTCCTATTTGGGGAGCAAAATAACTGATGACGGTCGAAGTAAAGAGGATATAAAATGTAGACTGGCAATGGCAAGGAAAGCGTTTCTAACGAAGAGAAATTTGTTACCATCAAGTATAGATTTAAGTGTCAGCAAATCGTTTCTCAAAGTATTTGTAAGGACTGTAGCCATGTATGGAAGTGAAACATGGACGATAAATAGTTCCGACAAGATGAGAATAGAAGCTTTTGAAATGTGGTGCTACAGAAGAATGCTGAAGATTAGATGGGTAAATCACATAACTATTTAGGAGGTATTGAATTGGATTGAGGAGAAGAGAAGTTTGTGGCATAACTTGACTAGAAGAAGGGATCGGTTGGTAGGACATGTTCTGAGGCATCAAGGGATCATCACTTTAGTAATGGAAGGCAGCGTGGAGGATAAAATCATAGAGGGAGAAAAAAATGGCTCTGAGCACTATGAGTCTTAACGTCTGAGGTCATCAGGCCCCTAGAACTTAGAACTACTTAAACCTAACAAACCTAAAGACAACAAACACATCCATGCCCGAGGCAGAATTGGAACCTGCTACCGTAGCGGTCGCGTGGTTCCAGACTGAAGCGCCTAGAACCGCTCGGCCACACCGGCCGGCTGTAGAGGGAGACAAATAGATGAATACACCAAGCAGATTCAGAAGGATGTAGGTTTCAGTAGGTACTGGGAGATGCAGAAGCTTGCACAGGATAGAGTAGCATGGAGAGCTGCATCAAACCAGTCTCAGGACTGAAGACCACACAACAGCAACCTGCACGTGTAACTACGTTATACCGAAGAGGACTAGGCAGATTTCAGCTTTTCGTACCTCTTCATTCGGATGGTTCGTATTAACGTTTAAACAACCCCAAAGTGACTTCGATGACGCAGAGATAAGTAATTTAATATAAGACGCATGGGGTTGCAAATGTCGAGAAATACTTCGAAAATGGATGACAAATGTTGATCATGTGACGTCACCAGATGAATACCTCGCTGCAAATGCGGCAGTGGAGCCTTTCAGTCTGCCGCACCTGATTATCCCAACCGACGTCAAGTATTAGATGTGGCTCAGGGCCTACATGCGCAACTTTAGCGCTACAGGCACAGAATTCGAGTCTTGCGTCTCGCCGGCAGTGTATTCTTGTATTTTCTTAGACAATTATGTCTTTACACGGAGGTAATATTCATTATTTTATTGAACGGTCTCATGGTCTCCTCCGGTTAATTGCAAAGTTCAGTACGACAGAAATTTACCATATGGCACCACTAGTAAATAAGTTTTCGGATTGCATTGCCACCAGTGAATGACTTTCGTCTTCTTTACTAAATAAAGTCTTTAAACAAGCAATAAGAGGCAAAATAAGAACGGATTTTGCTTGGTTATAGCGAGGACAATAATTCTGTAACTTGTACGTGTACACCAGATCACGTTTACAAAAGGTGTTCGAAAACAGAGAAGCCTAACCGAGCGACTTGTAGCAGTGACCCCTACTAGCGAGTGTATCATTGCAAACCCTACTGCTTTTCGTTTGGCGAGGTACATGATCTGGTGACGTCCATGTTCAACATCTGTTGCTCAGTTTTGGAGTATTTCCCACCGTTTGCAGCCCCATGTGTCTTATATTAAATTACTTACCTTGTGTGAGCGCCACCTCTGCCACTTCGAGGATTTTTAAACGACTAGGTGCCCATGTTCGTAAATGTACCGTTTGGATGTAAATAAGTTTGAAGATGGGATCACTTTCAAATCTCCTAATATGCGGTGCGCACACAGCGGAGACAATGAGCCCTGAACCGTGTGCTCTACGATAGCCCATGGCAATTCGAGTACTCGTCGTCGAGGTCTCCTTTACGTGTCGAAGGACGCCCTCTTCGAAGTCGAGAGTGTAGCGCCTGTCGAGCACCACAGTCAAGCTATCTAGTTGCGAAAGTACCAGTTTCTTGCAGCATTCGCTGTAGTCGGACGAAAATGGTATGTGATGTAGTTACAGCAGGGACTTAAGACAGCGTCCTCTTCTCAGTTTTTGTGCGTACCATGAATTTGGTGATTTTAAAGTGATCCAACTTCAAACTTATTTTATATCTAAGCGGAACCTGTTTGTACATGGGGTTCCATATCAATACTTCATCTACTAAGTCATCTCTACAACATCTAGAAGCTCTTATTGGAACTGTAGAACACCCTGTATATTTCACATATAATTAGCATGATTCACACACATCTGAAAATATATTACATCTCTATTGACACCTCCCTTCCCCTCCCCTCCCCATACGTGCAATAGGGATATCTTACTCAGAGAATATTTTTATATACAAGGTCTGTTCAAAAAATTCTGGAACATTAGTAATTTTGCGCCAGTAGTGTGTTGGAGCGAAATGCGGTTGGCATACCTGCACTCGTCTGTGTTTAATGTGTAACTGTTGGAATGTTGGAATGCTGTATGTGTGTTAGATAATGCTCAATGCTGTAGTGAGTAGAACCTTGTGTCCAACAGTTTGCGAATTTCTAGACTAGAGAGTTAGAGGAGCAACGCGTCTGCATTAAAGTTTGCGTGAAACTCAAGACAACCTTTACAGAGACACGCCAAGTGATGCCAAATGAAGCCTACGATGATGAGTGCTTAAGCCGTACTCGGATTACGAATGGATCGCACAGTCAAAAAATGGCCTAACGAAAGTTAAAGATGATCCTCGTTGGGGAGTTCTTCGACGTCTGCCGACGACGCTCTTGTCAGAAACGTCAACGAAATTGTGCGTGCCAATCGAAGACTGACTGTCCGAGAGATTGAAGAAGAATGTAACACTGCTGTTTGGTCATGCCATGAAATCCTGGCACAGCATCTTGGAATGCGTTATGTTGCCGCCAAGTTCATCCCACGGCTCTTGAGTCGACACCAGGAAGACCTTCGCCTTGCAATCTGTGAAGAGCTTTTGGAGCGCGCAACTGAAAACGAGATGTTTCTTAAGAGAATCATAACTGGTGATGATGAGACATGGGTCTACGGTTATGATGTTAAGGCCAAGGTTCAGTCTTCACAATGGGTCTGGAAAGATTCTCCAAGGTCAAAAAAGCTTGTCACGTCGGGTCAAATATCGAAGCCATGCTGATCGTTTACTTTGACTTTGAAGTATTGGTTCATCATGAATTCGTGCCACAGGGACAAACTGTTAATCGATAGCAGTAAAGGGGCGTGTTGCGACGACTGAGAGAAAATGTGAGAAGGAAACGGCTTGAGATGTAGTGGGACAATCCATGGCTCTTGCACCACGAGAACGCAAGCGCACATTCGTCCCTGTTACTGTGTGACTATTGCACAAAAAACGAAATCATTGTGCTGCCTCATCTTCTGTACTCTCCAGATCTGGCACCTGCAGAGTTTTTCTATTTACAAAGTTGAAAACCCCGTTGAAAGGACAAAGATTTGCGACGGTACATGAGATAAAAGGAAATTCACTGACGGCTCTTCGCGCGATGGAGCAAGAGGCGCGCCAAGACAGCTTCCGGAAGTGGAAACGGCATTCGAAGCAGTTTATCAATTGTGGAGGAGATTGTTTCGAAGGAGACCATGTACGATAAGTAAAAGTTAAGTGTAGAAAAATTTTGTGAACAATGTTCCGAAATTTTTCGAACAGACTTCGTAAACAATGCGTCATGTGTATAATAAATTTGGCTATTATTCCAGGCATTCCTGAGTTAAGCTTTTATGCCATCCGTTTTCAACCTACCCTCATCCATGTGGTGCTGGGGGTGTTGACTGTCACTCTAACTTTTTCTCGATGACCAGTGATACATGAGCCAAGTTTGGTAGAAATTGCTTCAGGCGTTTCAGAGACATATCAGTTATTTTGCACCCTTTGGCCCACCTGCTACTAGACGTGAAACGTCATTGGGACTGCCACCAATAAGCCAAGTGATCCAGAAAGCCATGTATCCGATATTAATGTGGTTATCGAATATTTTTACACGTCACGGTTTATAACCCATCCCCCAGCACTTGGGGTGTTAGGGATACATTATCACGTGCAATTTTTACGCAAATAGTTACAGAAATAATACAAATAATGAGTCATTTATGTACAAAACTTGTTTGAAACTGATACAGATGCTCCTGAATTATGCATCAATGTCACCCCCTTTTCATTTCCCACGCTTATGGGAGCAGGTGTTTCTTACCCCTACAGTACTTCTTTCCCGATAGCAAATGATACGTGCACCAAGTTTTGTTGAATTCGGACTAGTGATTTACGAGGAAATGTGGAACGTACATACATACATACGAGGGCTATTCGTTTATTAAGATCCTATCGGTCGTGAAACGGAAATCAGAGCAAAAATTGAAAAATATTTTAATTGCAACAGTTAATTACACCTTCCCGCTACTTCTCTACAAAGTCGCCCCTCCGACTTAGACATTTGTCGTTATGTTGTACCAACTTCCCAAAATCCTTGTCATAAAAGGCAGTCGACTGTGATTTCCGCCAATTCCCTAAGCTGGTCTGCAGCTCGTCGTCTGTGAGAAGATATTGTCTGCGTAGCCAAATGGTCCATGTGAAGACAGATGAAATTCAGAGGGAGTTAAGTCCGGACTGTGTTGTGGGTTCTCAAACACTTCTCTTCGAAACCTCTGCAGAAGCGTCTTCATTACTCCTGTAGCGTGTGGTCGAAAACTGCCATGTTGATGGAAATGCCTGACAGTTACGTTATGTGGGTTGCATGTAACCAGGCGGAATCTCTCAGCAGGCACTCTTGCTTGGCGGGAGACAATGTTTTCTAGGAACCGTTACATGCTCACCGTGCGCTCAGAACTTAAGAAAACGACGTGACGCGATCGACAGGTGTAGTAGAGACACTGCCCAACACATCTGTGCAAATCTTTATCGGACTGTCACTGTGGTTTCCATTTTGCGACAGATTGGACCTTAATAACTGATCCTCTCTCTAACATACATAAAATTAATGTTATAAATATGTAGATTTACAGTAGAATGTGTTTAGTTTGATTATGTGATTCACGATGTCGTGAAACACAAAACTAAGAAACTAGATAAATATTAGTCAATTACGAAAAACATGTAATACATGTAATACAGATTTCTGACAGCTGATCATCAGTTGAGGACATTTACTACGATGCAACATTAGAAGAGGTAGACGAGATCCAACGAAGAGCGGGACGTTTTTCAATGTGCCGCTTAGCAAGCGTGAAGATTTTGGGAAGACATTTAACAAATTGCAGTGGTAGAAGCTACAGGAGAGACTTTGTGTGTCACAGAGATATCTACAATTTGAATTCCAACTGTGTATCTATAATAAGAGTAGTCGGGCAACAAATTACATCTTCTCACCATGGATAGAAATTCAGAGAAATTCGAGTTTGTATAGAATATTAGCTTCATCTGAACGTATCGTGACCACTTTTAGTATATCGAAGAAAGACTCTGTCTTGGTCACCTTTTTGGTTTATGAAGATTACTGCTTCTCGCCCTTCTTAAGAGTCCACTTTCGATCCACACCTAATTGCCGCATATCGCAATTCATCAGCAACGCAGTTTTCCGTTAAAACTACAAAGTTTGTGTGAATTTTGACAACTTCTGCAGTTTAAAAGATCCCGCCGTCGAATTGTAACTCGTAATAATTATATTTGGATCCAAACTTGAACTTTCACAAGGGACGAAATCAGTAATCTGAGTGGACATAAAAAGCACACAGTAATAATACGAGTATATTGGCTGCATCGAAGTATGTAGCATTATTTTGAGAAATGACACACAGTGGTATCTGATGTGTCCAAGGTGATGTTTACCGCTGTCTATATAGTCCATGACTGATTGTCGAACACGGGCCAGTACTCGTTCCAAATTAGAGAGAGGTATCTAATGTACCGTGCAACATGATGCAGTGAGCGGGAGCCTATAGAATAAGCAAGTAAATATTTCACATCTGACATCATCCTACTCTGATGACATTAATCACCAGGACAGAAACATACGAGCAACTGGATTTTAAAGCCATATTCGTATTCGGGCACAAGAAAAGAGATTCCTGAGAAGAGCACAACGTTTCACGATAAAAAACAGACTATGAAATCACGAAATTAGAGAATAACTAAATAATCTTAGTCTAAATGATAAAATTTTACATGCAATGAATTCGCAATTGCAAATAGGATCAACCATCAGCTACATAATGGAATGAAGATTAAGAAAACTTGTGTCGGACCGGAATCGAACCTGGATTTCCCGCTCTACGCGAGCGGTCGCCTAACAGCATTGGTTATCCGTGCAGAACTCACGGCCAGATCAAAACTTCCGTATGTCGTCGTCCCTAATTAACATCCTGTACTCGTACACACATTATTTAGTTCTTGTACAGTGGTGGAGGGGGGGGGGGCACATTTTAATTGAAAGTCGCTGCCAAGTATCGGCAGATAAATTGCAATGCCTGTGTTGTTAAGAAGAACGATGCGATGCATGTACGAAATAACATTGCTTCTTTCTTCTTAGCAACGCAAGCCTGCAATATTAGATAAAATTCTAGATTATAGAACAAATGGAACGAACACCTAGAAATGATGGAGAATGAGAGCCTCCCCTAATGGCTAGAATTTATTAATTCCACGAAAGAAGAGATGGCAGACGTTTCTGCCAAAGATGGGTACCATAACACGCAATTTTGCCTTATACATAAACTGAAGAGAATATACATGTACATCTACATGGACATTCAACAAGCCACCGTATGGTGTGTGGCGGAGGGTATCCTGCACCAATATTAATTATTACATTTCCCGTTCCACCCGGAAAAACAGAGCGAGGGAAAAACGACTGTCTAATGTGCCTCCGTATGAACCCTAATTTTTCGAATCTTATCTTTGTGGTCTTTACGTACTATGTGTGTTGCTGGCTAGAATCGTTCCGGAGTCAAATTGAATTGCCGATTGTCTAAATTTTCTCAATAGCGTTTCTAGAAAAGAACGTCGCCTTCCTTCCAAGGATTCCGTTTTGGTCCCCGAAGCATCTCTGTAATACTTACCTGTTGTTCGAAACTTCTGGTAACAAATCTGGCAGTTAGCCTCTGAACTGCATCAATGTCTTTCTTCAGTCCCACCTCTTACGGATCCCAAACACTCGAGCAGTACTCAAGAATAGGTCGCACCAGCGTCCCATATGCGGTCACTCTTTCCCGAAATTCTCCCAGTAAATCGAAGTCAATCATTCGCCTTCCGTACCACAGTTCTCACATTCTTATTCCATTTCATATCGCTTTGGAACGTTAAACCTCGATACTTAAACGACTTCACTGTGTCAAGCTGGACATTAGTGATACTATAACCGAACATTACAGGTTTATTCTTCCCACTCATCTGCATTAACTTAAGTTTTTCTGCATTTAGAGATTGCTGCCATTCATCAAGGCAACTAGAAATTTTATCTAGGTCGTCTTGTATCTTCCTAAAGTCACTCAACATCACCACCCTCCCGTACACTGCAGCATCATGAGCAACAGCCGCAAATTTGTGCCAACCCTGCCATAAAATCATTTATGTATATAGACAAGTACAGCAATCCCATCACACTTCTCTGGGGCACTCCTGACGATACCCTTGTCTCTGATGAACATTCGCCGTCGAGGATAGCATACTGTGTAATATTACTTAAGAAGTCTTCAAGCCACTCACATATTTGGGAACTTATTCTATATGCTCGTACTTTCGTTAACAGCCTGCAATGGGGCACCGTCTCAAATGCTTTCCAGAAATATGGAAATATGGAATCTACCTGGTCCCCTTCATTCATAGTTCACAGTATATCACGTGAGAAAAGGGAAAGCTGATTTTCGCACGAACGACGCTTTCTAGGAACCTGTTGACTCGTGGACGTAAGCTTCTCAGTCTCAAGAAAGTTTATTATATTCAAACTGAGAATATGTTCAAAGACATTGCGGCAAAACGCAGTTAAGGCTATTGGTCTGTAAGTTTGCATGTCCGTTCTTCTACCCTTCTTATATACTGGAGTCACCTGCGCTTTTTTCCAGTCGCTCGGGACTTTGTGCCGAGCGAGAGATTCACAGTAAATGCAAGCTAGGCAAGGGACCAATGCCGCAGAGTACTCATTGTAAAACCGAATTGGGATTCCATCCGTACCTGCTGATTTATTTGTTTTTAAATCTTGCAGTTATTTCTTCACGCCAGGTATACTTATCGTCCATACCGTAGTCTGTCGAAAGCCAAATGATGGCATGTTGTATGATTCTCCTGTGTAAACGATTTTTTGAACGTGAAATGTAAAGCTTCGGTTTTCGTTTTGCTATCATCAATTGCCACACCAGACTGGTTAGCAAGGGACTGAGTGGAAGCTTTGACCTGCTTAGCGATTTGAATAGGTAAGGTGCTCGACGAAGAGTCATCCGCACAGTAGAGTTTAAGGATGGGGCGCATCGTGTTGGACAAGATTCATTTATAAGAACTTGTCAACTATCCCGTGAAATCATGAAGACCACAAAAATAACAACCTTCACTATGCTATATTTTTGATCGTAGGAGGTGGGATACCCTACATCAATCATGAAGGATTTTGTTACATTTTTCACAAAGAAACCGCGTTACTTGGGAAACAGGCCCTTGATTTTTTTCCAGAACCAACCTCGTCGACATAAAGTTCAAATGCGACCAAGCAATCTTGGAACAATTACTGCCGTATGAGCTGATTTATTATCCCCCGGAAAGATGCAGTCCACAACGAGAACAGTATCTGCATCACGTCTTTGATGAGCTCATCACTAATGTTCTGTTTGAATGGAACCATTCTAGCTCGATTACAGCTGCTAAAGTTTCACAGAACATGCACCACGATTTACACCATAACCCCCCCCCCCCCCAGCGATTCACACCTACAAGCAGACAGTCAGAATTGTACGCCATCCTCGTGTTCACCATACCTAAATACGACCTGGGATTTGGAAGACTGTGAAAGTAGTGCAGGTTTTGTGTTCCTTGCACTAGTAAAACCTCTTTTTAACCTTTGAACTGACCTAATTTACGAAATATTCGACTATAGAAGCGTTATCGGTGAGTGTGCTGTTTATAAGCACACCGAAAAAAAGTTTAGTACCCCCTTGAAAGTGCACGGTAGTCACTGTATATTGTTGACAAATAGTATCAGGTAATCATGTGACCCTCCACGGCTGACTTAATTCATGGCAGTGAAAGGCTGTATAAGAACGAGTCGCTTGTGAGATATTAAATGGGTCGACATGTTAGAGACGTGTTCGGATGGCCCGTCGTCTCAACGAGAATGAACTTTACAGATTTGTTAGTGTACAGGCACGAACTGACTAACGGGTGTGGAAGGAATGGTGTATCAGTCACAGCCATGGAACACGCCGTACGAACAGTGGTCGTTAAAAGATCCTAACTGACAGGGATCATAGGCGAGTTTCACTTCTCGTCAATAACAGTTTCAGACCTGACAGCATGTGTACAATTCAGCATAATGGGTGTATACACGCTCGATGTATTCTACTGTGAAAGCCGTTATTCATTTAATTATGTTTAGTGAAGCAAGATGTGTACAATTCTGGAAGTGTGGTTCTCTCGCTGCACCACTCACCTGTTTCGGACGAACAAGCCCCGGTTACAGAATGAGATTTTCACTGTGCAGCGGAGTGTGCGCTGATATGAAATTTCCTGGCAGATTAAAACTGTGTGCCGGACCGAGACTCGAACTCGGGATCTTTGCCTCTCGCGGGCAAGTGATCTACCAATTGAGCTACCCAAGCACGACTTACGCCCCGTCCTCACAGCTTTACTTCTGCCAGTACCTCGTCTCCTACCGTCCCTTCAGCGGGCCATGCAAAACTTTGCCAATGATGGCAGAACATGTCGTAACATAAATCCTAATATCTGTAGTGACGTTTACATGTTGGATAAAGTGTGTGAACGCCATAGTTGGTAACTTATTTAAGTTTTTTTCATATAGTTCAATAATTGTCACATTGTGCATAACCTATCGTAAACGACTTTCTTTTGGCAATGGTAAAACCATAAAAATAGCCGGCCGCGGTGGTCTCGCGGTTCTAGGCGCGCAGTCCGGAACCGTGTGACTGCTACGGTCGCAGGTTCGAATCCTGCCTCGGGCATGGATGTGTGTGATGTCCTTAGGTTAGTTAGGTTTAAATAGTTCTAAGTTCTAGGGGACTAATGACCACAGCAGTTGAGTCCCATAGTGATCAGAGCCATTTGAACCATAAAAATAGTGATGCGCTGTATAATAATGATACGTAGCACCAAGATTAAATAACATTATATTTAGACTTCGATAGTTTCGTAGTAACCAGACCATCATACCTACTGGGTGTATTTTAAAGCCTCAAAGCACGAATTTTTAGTTGGATATTGTTCAACTCGAATATTGCTTGCTTCGTGAGAAAATGCTTGATGTGTTAGTGTTATTTTGAGGCGTAGAGTTCACGAGCATTCCCTACGCTGTAGTGTTACTAGCCGCCAAGAATCACGAGTGTTCGATCGTGTCAAAGCACAAGCACGTGTCTCATGTCAGGAATATCGTGGCACCGTAGACGAAACAGCTATTGACTAGTGCGTGCTCCTGTTTATTGACGATGCACGCCTTTGAGTAGCTGTCATTTTTCATGCTGAGACTTTTAGTATTTATGTGGAAATACGGCTAGTCTTCTAACGACAGCACTTTAAAAGATTTATGGTCTACAATTATTTGCAGTATTTGCCGTATAAATTGCTAATAACAGCAGTAATGAACTTCTGAGTGTGTTATTAACTGCAATAAGCACGAAAGAATTGTTCCAGCGTGAAACAGCCATTGTAAGAAATTCAGAGAGTAGTTTACATTTTGTAATTTGTGCCTTTAAATGAGATCGTTCTGCAAAAAAATGCTAGACTTCTTTAACATAGCAGGTGTTATATATAGAGGGTGTTACAAATGTGTCCGGAGACGCTTACTTTCCATGTTAGAGCTAATTTTATTACTTCTCTTCAAATCACAATAATCATGGAATGGAAACACACAGCAACAGAACGTACCAGCGTGACGTCAAACACTTTGTTACAGGAAATGTTCAAAATGTCCTACGTTAGCGATGATACATGCATCCACCCTCCGTCGCATGGAATCCCTGATGTGCTGATGCAGCCCTGGAGAATGGCGTTTTGTATTAGAGCCCTCCACAATACGAGCACGAAGAGTCTCTACATTTCGTACCGGGGTTGCGTAGACAAGAGCTTTCAAATGCCCCCATAAATGAAAGTCAACAGGGTTGAGGTCAGGAGAGCGTGGAGGTCATGGAATTGGTCCGCCTCTACCAATCCATCTGTCGTTGAGAAGCGTACGAACACTTCGACTGAACTGTGCAGGAGCTCCATCGTGCATGAATCACATGTTGTGTCGTAAGTGTAAAGGTACATGTTCTAGCAGCACAGGTAGAGTATCCCGTATGAAATCATGGCGGTGAATCGTGGAAGTACAGTACATACTGACGAAACTAAAATGAGCTCTAACATGGTAATTAAGCGTTTCCGGACACATGTCCACATAACATCTTTTCTTTATTTATGTGTGTGGAATGTTTCCTGAAAGTTTAGCAGTACCTTTTTGTAACACCTTGTATATATATAGGCGTTCAAGGATAGGGATCAGTCCTGAAAGTTGTGTCGTGGAGGCTACTTCACGATATGCTATTTCTGTCTTCAAGGCGAAACTGGGCATTGCTGGCAACTACGCTGCCTGACAAAAAAGGCAAAGCATCCATAAGACATGGTCGGAAGTCACTGTAACTTCGTACACAACACACCATCAGCGTATGTGTAAATGACTCCAGTTGTAATTAGATGTGACCGGGAGAATGGTCACCAGAGTGTCGTTTGTGCAGTGTTGTTAACAGGCCTGGTATGGTATATAACGAACGTGAACAGCAGGAGGAGGAGGAGGAGATAAGTGTTTAACGTCCCGTCGAAAACGAGGTCATTAGAGACGGAGCGCAAGCTCGGGTGAGGGAAGGATGGGGAAGGAAATCGGCCGTGCCCTTTCAGAGGAACCATTCCGGCTTTCGCCTGAAGCGATTTAGGGAAATCACGGAAAACCTAAATCAGGATGACCGGAGACGGGATTGAACCGTCGTCCTCCCGAATGCGAGTCCAGTGTGGACGTGAACAGCCTCAGTCATTTAACACAGTGAAATAGACAGAGATTCCACGAATTCGTGTGAAACAGTGCAATCAGCACCTGACAGAGTTCTAAATGGACCTCATTGTGGGTGTCCCTTTTATTCAGATTTATGGGACATTCGGGTGCCACAGTGATCCGACGTTGTACTGCAGGAGTACGTGAGGGCAGGCATACTCATCGTCAATATTCAGCTCGTACACATCTGACTACTACAAAGAAGGATCGACGGAGTGTGCACCAAGCATATCGCAATTTTCTCACATTTCGCCTGCCATCTGAAAACAAGTAATGGACTCCTGTAACGTTCTGCACCGTCCCACACCGCTGGTCGGGGACTAGCTGCAGTCCGACTATGGTTTTTCTGTCCCATGCATAGGCGGACTTTGACAAAACAGAAACGACTGCATCTTTGTCACTCATATGTTTGTAAGTACTTTGTATTGTATCAAAACATGTGGTGTATGCTAGAAATCTTTTCTGTGACAAATATGAAGTGTTCCGCGAGAAAAATTTACATGTGCAACGATAAGAATGCAGTGGGAATGTATTCACATCTGTTGTACGAATGTAATGAAAACAAGCACTTCAAACCGACATTGCACGGCAGTTAATCTGTAAAAAAAACATTTGTAATGAAAGCATGAAAACCGTCTGAAGATGAATCATAACGATTCGAAACCAGTAACGATACTCTTCGAATAAAGGAACTGAAAGTAAATCTGTGGCTGGTTGCTGTCTCAACACCATCAACATTTGTTTTCGCCGGCCGGAGTGGCCCAGCGATTCTAGGCGCTACAGTCTGGAACCGCGCGACCGCTACGGTCGCAGGTTCGAATCCTGCCTCGGGCATGGATGTGTGTGATGTACTTAGATTAGTTAGGTTTACGTAGTTCTAAGTGCAAGGGGACTGATGACCTCAGAAGTAAAGTGCCATAGTGCTCAGAGCCATTTGTCTTCAAATAACGCTCACGGTCTCCAACCATGTCATCATATGACAAAATTGCAGAAACGACTGCTTTTGGAATGGTGCCGTGACCGGGAAGCATGGACTTCTGACGAGTGAGGTCGCATTCTGTTCAGAGGCACATCGCAGACATCTTGCACCCTCATGTGTCACCTCCCACGCGACAGTATCGTGCAGCGATTTTTCAGCAGGACAATGCTTATTCACATATGGCACGTGCTTCCATGAACTGTCTGCATGATTCTGAAGAACTCACGTGGCCAGAGAGATACCCACATTTTCCCCGATAGAATACGTGTAGGGCCTGCCAGCTCGGATGTTATCTCCGTCCCAGTGCCAGAATTAAATATACTGAAGACCAGTTACGCAGTTATGGGCCGTCCTGCTTTAGGAAAGGAATCAGCAGCTTTAGTACGCTCTTTCCAACCAAATCAATGCATGCATCCAGGCCGAAGCGAGTGCAGGGTTATCCCCATCAGTGGGCTTACACTACCAAGTCCTTTGTAATTGTGACTCTATTTTGCCATCCCCTACATAGTATCAAATATCCTCTCAAGCTGTGAGATTTTATTTTGTTCCCTCTTACCTTTCTGGCAGCTTCACTTTTTTCATGCAGTGTAGTCTGTCCTATAGATGACATGATTGTACACAACTTCCTCGACACCTTTTGAGCTCTTTTTTCTTATTAAGTGCATTTTACATTTTGTATTCACGAGAAAAAAGAGGGTAGACCACCGAGAAGATGCAAAATGACTTATTTTAGTCAAAGTATGGTCATATTGACAGTCATCTAAAACAAAGACCGACATAAAGTACAAAATGGTTAAGGAGAAATGGCTAGAGCACAAATACTAGTCTGCAGAAGTATGCATAACTAGAGGAAAGATAGATGCTGGCTATAATAAAAATGAGGGACCTTCGGAGAAAAAGATAATCAGCTGTATGAATATTAAGAGCTCATATGGCAAACCAGTAATAAAGTAAAGAAGCGGAAGCTGAAATAGTGAAGGGATTTATAGACGATCTATTCTAGAGAAACAAAGTTGAGGACGGTATAGTGGAAGGAGAATAGGAAGTAGGGAGAAATGATCCTGCGCGAAAAATTGGCCAGAGCACTGAAAGACCTGTGTGGAAACTCGGCGCCTGGAGTAGACTACAGTCCTTCAGAATCACTGAGATCCTTGGGAGAGCAATCAATTCACGTGGTTTGTAAGATATATGAAACAGGCCAAATACCTGAGACTCCAGGAAACATGTAATAATTCCGATTCCAAACAAGAAAGGTGCCTAAGATGTAAATACCATCGAACCATTAGCGTGATAACTCATAATTACAAAGTACTGAGACGAATTATTTACAGAAGATCAGTTTGGAAGCCGGAGAAATGTAGGTGCGCTCGAGGCAGTACTAACCATAAGACTTATACTAAAAGTGAGACTTAACAAAGGCAAACCTACATTTATAGCGTTTGTAGGTTAAATAAAAGCTTCTCATAAGGTTGACTGGACTACACATTTTGTAAGATAACAGGGATAAAATACAGTGAGCGATAGATTATTTACAACTCTTACAAAAGCCAGACCTCAGTTATAAAAGTCGAAGGACATCAAAGGCAAGCACCACTTGAGAAGGGAGTGAGACAGGTTTGTTATGTACATGAATATTATTCAATATATACGTATAGTAGGCTGTGATAGAAACCACGGACAAGTTTGGAAAAGGAATTAGAGTTCAGGAAGAAGAAATAAAAACTTTGAGGTTTGTTGCAGACATCGTGATTCTGAGAGATAGAGCAAAAGACTTGGTAGAGTAACTGGACGGAGTGGATAGTGCCTTGAAATGGTACAAGATGAACATCAGTAAAAGGAAAACATAGGCGATGGAATATAACTGAATTAAAATCAGGAGACGGTGAGAGAATTAGACTAGGAAATGAGATACTAAAAGTAGAAGATGAGTTTTGCTTTTCAACAGAAAAATAACTGATAACGGCTAAAGTGGAGAGGATGGGAAATTCAGACTGGCAACAATAGCAAAGACATTTCAGAAAAAAGAGAGATTTGTAAACAATAATACAATTTAAATTTTAGGAAGTATTTTCTACAAGTATTTGTATAGAGTGCAGACGTGTACGGAAGTGAAACGTCTACAGTAAACAGTTCAGATGAAAGGAGAATAGAAATATTTGGAATTTAGTTCTGTATAAGAATGCTGATTCGTAGGTGGGTAGACTGAATAAAAAATGCGGAGTTACTGAGTCGAACTGGGGAAAACTGAAATTTATGCCACAACTTGACACAAAGAAGAGCTTCGTTGATACTATGCGTTCTGGAACATCACGGGATCACCAGTTTAGTATTTCAGTGAAGCGTGGGGGATAAAAATTGTAGATGAACACCAAAAGATGAAGACAGTAAGCAGGTTCGAAAGGATGTAGATAGTACTTGTTATTCTGAGATGATGAGGCTTGCACAGGATAGAGTAGCATGGAGAGCTGTATCAAACTAGTCTTCTGACCAAAGATTACAAGAACAATGTGATTTCTTCAGCAATTTATCTCATTTTTACTGTCCCTCTACTGCCATATATTTTCACACCAATGTACCTCTCTTTCCGGGTGAGACTTCTCCTTAGACTTCGTATGTCTTGCCTATTCCGTGTAGCACTCGTTCATTTCAGTCTTTATGTGTTTATTTTATTTACGGGATTATTTAATTTGTTTGAAACTGTCTTTAGGCATTGTTTGTGTACTAGTCCCAACAAATGAATCGAAGAAAAACGTAAGCGTTTCGGTTTCGCAATATGTGCCAGAGCTTTTTGTTACCAGTAATTTAAAAATGTCAGTGAGCAGCATTAGCTATCGTAAAGGCGTCACGTGACATCTATAACGAGCTGTTGTCGAAACCAGTTGGAGAGTGACCTAGTGCCAGTCTGAGCTGTGCCGCTGCTGTTTGCGCAAGGTCAGCTCTCAGTCTCAGAATGCCCCTGCGGGAATGATATGAATATCTTGTCAAAATCCACCTGGAACAAGATGCCAGTTGCTCTCTGTTCACGCTGGAAGCATCACTATGTGAAACATAAACTGGACGTGTTTGCACGTTTAATGTCAGCAGAAGTGTCATACAAAAATTTCATTGCCGCGTGTTCAGAATCTCGACTAACCTCTCTTATGAAGTTATCGACATTGTAGAACAGTGCAAGTTTCAGAAGAGCAAGCTTCTTGAAAATGCCATAACAGTCAGTGCACATCTCTTAGACTTAGCTTTTCCTTTCATAACATAATACCGTTTCAATTCTCTTGTGTTACTTCTCTGTGGGGAAAAATACGTTGATTTCATCCTTGTTACAGTTAAAATGAGACTTTCTCAGAAGCATTCTTAGGCAGAAGAAAGAATGAGAAGTTTTCACTAATGAAATAACGTATCAAATGTATTACGGAAATTGCTATCGATGGGCCGTCTCCATCGATAGGCTGGCTTTATTTCTCCGTGGATATTGACCATAGGTGCATTCTAGCGGTCATTGAGTGCACCCTGTCTTTCCAATTACTCGTATCTTAGTAGTGAGTTGGTTCATGAAGACACAAAGCGACGGTGATTTGCACTTTATTCTTGTAATTCTTCAGGTATTAATAATTGCAACACCGTAGTGATATGGTAACAGTGATCAAATTTCCGCAGCCTTCATTGGAAACTACCAGTAATTCATACCATTTTGTCACGTTCATAATGTAAAGTTCAGCTCTGTGAGCGAAGCAGTTATGCGATACCGTGTGAGTTGCCTTGAATGAGCCACTTAGAAATTTATCTTATTTTAGGCCGATGCAGGCTGCTATGAAAAAAATGTAAGTAATGGTTTTAGTTGTGTTTTGATAACCCGCCCGGCTAGCCGTGCGATCTAACGGACGGCTTTCCGGAGTGGGAAGGAGCGCCCGGCTGACTTGTGTCAAGTTCTGGTGAGCCGGCCAGTCTGTGGATGGTTTTTAGGCGGTTTTCCATGTGCCTCGGCGAATGCGGGCTGATTCCCCTTATTCCCACTCAGCTACACTATGTCGGCGATTGCTGCGCAACAAGTTGTCCACTTACTCGTACACCACCATTACTCTATCACGCAAACTCGTCTGGTATGAGACGTTCCCTGGGAGGGTCCACCTGGGGCCGAAACGCACAATAACGCTGAAATGGTGGTTCGGTGTGGGGCGGTGGAGGGGTGAAGTGGACTGTGGTAGTCGTCGTGGGGTTGTGGACCACTGCGGCTGCGGCGGGGACGAAACCTCTCCGTCGTTTCATGGTCCCCGGTTAACATACAATACAATACAATACAATATCAGTGTTTTGATAATCAGTCACATGATGTTTTTACCTTCGAAGACGACATTTCTGCGTCTAGTGTCGTTAGTTTAGAGTGCGAGTACGTGTTACTCGGTTTCATATACGATCAAAAACTCAAAAAAGAAAAAAATAAATGAAATGTACTGGCACTTATTTAAATGTGTATTTTATTTAACAACTGTTACACTATAGGCCATTCATGGAATCTACCTGGCCCAATGTGGAAAACCGGTCGCCTTAACTGTGTTTTTGAAATATCCCATTAACATTGAATATTTATGACTCCTACGTCTACTACAGTGTAATGCAAGAGACGATGTTCAAGCTCCCTGGAAATAAAATATTGATTACAACATCCGAAGATTTCATTACACATTTTCTATAGGTGGTTCATCGATAGCTATCTTCCCCTGATCTTTTTTCTCTGAAACGGCAACTGACGGGATTGAATGGGTTTACACTGCCCTGAAATAAAAGGGAACAGTTTCTATTAGCGGGTAATTATACATTAGAGGAATAACGGTTATATGAGTTACGGATGCGAAAATTTGGGAAATGTTAACGACACTATGTTATTCTGTAGGATAAGTGCAAAGAATACTCTCTGGGTGGTACAAGGGGGCGAATCAAGGGGTTATTCGGCGCCTTAGGTATCAATCATTTGGATATCTGAATATTTTTCTTCTTGACTAGAAGGGAACCAATTTTTGGAATGATTTTGATCCTTGACACACCGAGAAGATAGTTGGCAAATACCTTTTTAACAACATGACGCTTGACTTCCTCCTCTATTAGAAGATATATGATTAACTTCGGCCTCGCGCCGGTTTCTCTTGGGCTTCGAAACTTCCACAGGAGCGATCATAATTAAGATATACATAAGAAAGCCAAATTGTTTGTAATGAAACGTGTGCTCTCCCGGTTTCAAGATCGCCGACTGGAGCCGCGCCGTGCCGGTGCTGCCGTAACCGGTTAACGGATCGGGGTCACGGAGTGAGCAGCCGTGCGACGGACTGCTTGCTGCTGCGTGCCTCCGCCTCGGATAACCTGTCGCCGACTCAGTCTGGCACCGCCTGCTGGGGAGCCCTGGCAGTCAGGAGCATTCGATAGGCACTCTGACATGATTAACATCTGTGCAGGGATTCACTTTTAAAAAATTTATCTTGATAAAGGGAAAGATTAAAGTGCGTTTAGTTGTTTTTCACTAAAGTTTTATCCTTTCGGTGCTACGATTCCTTGTTGTGCACCTTTGGAGAAAAAAGGTGCCTTATGTTTTCTGGAATATTGGAAGACTGAGAAACATGATAGCCTTGTTGCGGAAACACTGGCATTATGTAATCTTTATGTCTTCGTGCCTCCACAGCTCAATGTAAATAGCAATAAAACCATCACGGTTGTACTGCTGGTAGGTATATTACGGTACAACCGGTTTAGTCGCAAATGAGCAACTTCACATCGCCTGCATTTCAACAAGACAAATATTAAAGAAAAGCCTTTAAAACATGCACGTATTGTTATATGCACATAATGTAATGCACGTCTTTTAAAGGCTTTTAGTCTTATTTTTGTCTTGTTGAACTGCAAGTCACTTGGAGACATTCATTGACAACGAAATCGATTGTGGTGTAATAAAGCAGCTTCCATTCAGCTGTCTTGGTTTTTATTAACACTGGCATTATTTGTTGTAATGCTTAGTGTCTTACACGAAATGAATTAGATTTGTTTCGTTAATGTTGGACGTGAAAAGTACAGTGTCTGAGTCTGCCATCTCTAAAATAAATGAAAAATAAAATAAATCTGAAGGAGATGGGGTGAGGGTAAGAGAGGCTGGATTCGAATTCAGTGGAAGGGGTGGGGGGGGGGGGGGGAGAGGGGCGGGGTTCAAATCTCCGTCCTACTTGCAGATACGTTTTCCCCATCGCTTCCCTACATGCAGAAGTTGTATGGTTCTTTTTCTGTCCAATTCATGTGTAATGTGAGCAGGTGCTCTGTCTCTAAAGTTAGATCCAGCGACGCGAGCATAAACCCTTACCATCCGCTTTCCCCTTTTACAAACTATGAACTGCTTTGAACTTGGCGGTGACTTTATTAAGCATCACTTTCAAGAGGACACTGACAAAGGCAAAAGAAGTAACGATCTGTTAATTTACTGTCTTACACTAGGATTACATTCATGACAGTTTCATACACCTGCACCTCGGGAAACGTTGATGGTGGTGGTGGTGGTTAGTGTTTAACGTCTCGTCGATAACGAGGTCATTAGAGACGGAGCGCAAGCTCGGGTTAGGGAAGGATTGGGAAGGAAATCGGCCGTGCCCTTTCAAAGGAACCATCCCTGCATTTGCCTGAAACGATTTAGGGAAATAACGGAAAACCTCAATCAGGATGGCTGGAGACGGGATTGAACCGTCGTCCTCCCGAATGCGGAAACGTTGAATGCAGACCCCACATTCCCTTCTGCTCCACCGCCAGTCGGCCCCTGTGACCGAGCGGTTGTAGGCGCTTCAGTCCGGAACCGCGCTGCTGCTACGGTCGCAGGTTCGAATCCTGCCTCGGGCATGGATGTGTGTGATGTCGTTAGGTTAGTTAGGTTTAAGTAGTTCTACGTCTAGGCGACTGATGACCTCAGATGTTAAGTCCCATAGTGCTCAGAGCCATTTGAACCATCTGCTCCACCGCCTCCTGTCTATAGGCGGGGTGGCTGTAAGTGCAAACCGTGTCGTCATTGTATAGGAGACACCAAAAATACCTGAGAACGAAAGCAACTTTCGCATGATGTGTCACTGCCTAGTAACATATCTTAAGAAATATGGACCATACATAGAAAGAATTTCTACAGTTTAGTACATCAGGTAACTCAAAGAAACACGAAGTGAGAAGAAAGGAAATGACACTTTTATTCAAAGACAATAATTAAACTGAGGTCATCGCTATTTATGATGATGCCCTGGACATTAGAAAAGACAGACGTTTGATCACTGCCGACGGGTGACAATGTACTCTCGTCAACGTGCTCCCATGCTGGCCACAAGTTTCGTAAGGAGGTATTGTGGTAGAATGTTTCATTCGTCCAACAGCGTGGTTAACAACTGGTGGGTGGTCTTCAGTGCATGAGGAAATGCTGCAGTGTGATCACTGCCGACGGGCGACAATGTACTCTCGTCAACGTGCTCCCATGCTGGCTACAGGTTTCGTAAGGAGGTATTGTGGTAGAATGTTTCATTCTTCCAACAGCGTGGTTGACAACTGGTGGGTGGTCTTCAGTGTATGAGGAAATGCTGCAGTGTGATCACTGCCGACGGGCGACAATGTACTCTCGTCAATGTGCTCCCATGCACAAGTTTCGTAAGGAGGTATTGTGGTAGAATGTTTCATTCGTCCAACAGCGTGGTTAACAACTGGTGGGTGGTCTTCAGTGCATGAGGAAATGCTGCAGTACGCCTCCCAAAGCATCCCACATATGTTCGATGGAATTTAAGTCGGGGAACGGACACGCTAGACAATTCGCCAAACATCCTGACGTTCAAAGACCTCTCACACCTGCGCTATTCGATGCGGTCGCAAATTGTCTTCCACTAAAAAGATGTCAATGGTGAATACACACCTGAAAAGACGCACGTGGAGATGTACAGTATCAAAATAACGTTGACCGGTGAGTGTACCGTGTTCAAAGACTTCGAGATCGGCACGCCACTACAACATTATGCCTCGTCACACCACAAAATCTGGGTCACAAATACGATCGTGTTCGACAATGTTTCTGGGTGCATTATGTGTTCCCATGTATCACCATATGTAGTTGCGTCCATTATTGTCGAACGTGATCAAATTGGTGGTACAGATGTTATGGGGTGCAGGGCACAATGTTGCACGGGAGTAATGGTTTCCTAATCTTTGAAAAGGGTACACTCACCGATGATCAACGCTATTGTGACGCTGTACTCCATCCCCGGCCGCTGTGACCGAACGGTTCTAGGCGCTTCAGTCTGGAACCGCGCGTCCGCTACGGTCGCAGGTTGGAATCCTGCCTCGGGCATGGATGTGTGTGATGTCCTTAGGTTAGTTAGGTTTAAGTAGTTCTAAGTTCTAGGGGACTGATGACCTCAGATGTTAAGTTTCATAGTGCTCAGAGTCTCTTGAACCACTTTTTACTCCATCCCCGTGTTCGTATTTTCAGGGGTGCATTTGGCGCCTACTTCATTTTTATAAAGGATGATGCACGATTGTATCGTACAGCGTAGTCCAAGAAGCTTTTCAAGTTAGAGGATATTCGGCGAATGGACCGCCGTGCACGTTTCCTCGAGTTAAATCCCATCGAGCACGTGTGGGGTGCGTTGGGGAGACGTATTGCTGCCCTTCCACACATATCAATGGCCATCCAGCAGCTGTCAATCACGATGATGGTGGAATGGAACGCCACGTAACGAGAAATCCTTGCCAGCATTGGGGCATGACGCAGAGCATGCACTGGCGATCCTGGTTCTGTCTGGTTCTGTTCTGCCTTTTTTAATGTCCAGGGACTCATCAAGAATCGCTTTGATGTCAGTGTAATTATTGCCTTTGAATAAAAGCGTGATTTGTATTAGTCTCACTGCCCATTTCTTTCAGTTGCCTCATGTACTGTGGTAATTAGCGCTAAACAAAGAAAAGTGTGAGGTCATCCACATGGGTACTATAACGCCAGAAATGCCTATCCTCCTATTTCCATCTATTGTACTATAATTTTTTTCCTTATTTTGTTCCCTGAAGATATGACATTTCTGTGTCTTTATATAATGTGATTGTTTCACTATATATACACGCATTTATGTCGATGTATAAGTGGTTTGTTTTGTAAATATTATTTGTATTTTTACACTGGGTCTGACCTAGGGCAAACTATGCTATCGAACGATTACATCGATAGGTCGTGTGGAGAACCAAAGTGTTTAGGATCTTTGGCAGTGTTAACTCTGCCGCATGGAGCGCGGGCAGAGAGAGTATGGGTGGAGTAGGGCGGTGGAGCCGGTGTGCTGTGTGATGCTCCCACGAGTTGCCGCGCTTTTGGGGTTTCGCAGTATGTAATTGCGCTCGACTTCCTATGATAGTTTCTGACACGGTGTCGCGGACGCGAAGCATTAGCTGGCCCCTATCAAGAGTCCGTTTTGCCTGGTGACCGTGTCGAGAAGAAGGCGCGCCAACATCCAGCTTCTGCAACAGCGACGGCCGGCAATGAGTGACTGTCGCCACCTCCCCAATCGACGACTGCGAACCTTCAATCAGCCAACAAGGAAGACTAAAAGCACATAAAGTTTTAGAACTGTATGGCAGACCTCAGCTTTTAAAACAGTTGCATCAAAAAAATACAGCTACTTAGCATGAACCTTTGTTGCTCACTGAACCAACTGCATTACCAAACAGGGTCCCTTCCTTTTCTGGAATGAACCTGAGTGTCGTTGAAATTAATATGCCAGCATTAAAATAATATCATTCCATTTCACTGCTTTAATTTCAAAGTTCAGTTAAAGTATTCATAGCTGGCTACAATATTTATATTACACAAGCAGAAATTAAGAGAGCGAGTTTTGTTACCGTATTTTAGATAACCTGTGACAGCAGCTCAGCTTGGTACATACTAAATTTTACTATTGTTAATTGTTCAGAATCATTTAATTCAAGTTCAAAGTTAAATCTCTTATTTCTAAATTGCATAGATTCAAGTGGCTTTTGAAATGATTGTTGAGGTAGCCCAAGACTAACCTTATTTTATTGAATTTCGTAGTGCTTCAGAAGCAAAGTTCACTATTAATTTCAGTCACTAAATTAACTTTCAATTTTCTGGTTTTATTAATTATTATGCTAAAATAAGTTAGAGTGTAGCGAAATTTATTACTTCTGACAAATATTCAATTTTCACATAGCACATGTCAACCTTCAGTTGCCAAGCTTATAGTGCTAATTATATGTGCATTAATCTTTCATTTTCAGTTATTATAGTAGTTGTCCATAGGACTGGAGGCCGTAATTTTCCCAAATCTCAAATATCTAATTAACGCCAATTAATTGTTAACGTAATGACCGCACATTTACTTTTTTTAATAATTTTACCTTTTTCTCAAAATTAATTTCCACCAATTTCATTTGCATTTTTCCTTTCATTTAGATGTAACCCTTTCCTCCCTCTTTTTCGACAAATTAACTTCGATGACGATTGCTTTTCCCAAATTTCCAGTAGGTACATGTGGTGTAATTTTTCACTGTCATTAAAGTCGATAAGTGAGGGGGAGGTTACAGTACAAAAAGAAATCTGATAAATTTTTGGTATACGATAAATCGTATAAATCTGAGGGCTGTCAATTCAACTAGATACCTAGGAATTACTATTACGAGCAACTTAAATTGGAAACACTGTGGGGCGGCAGGTGGAATAATAGAATAAATGTTTTGTATTTATGCTGTTTGCCGTTCTCAACAATGGCTCTCTAACTACAATATTGGCAACCATAAAGTGATTAGCAAAACTTGAAGCCTGTAATTAGAATTCTTAGTGCCCACTTCATCTGAGAAATACATTTACAGCTACAGCTTATAGTTCTGAGGAATTAGGAGATTGTCTGGGATTCATAATCAAAAACCATTCTCTCTAAAATGTTCCCTATATTCTGAAAATCACAGACCAAAAAGAATCCACACAAGCCAACTACCAGAGCAGTTCAGAGTTTAATGCGCTGATGCCACTATAACTGTTCAAATTAAATGTTTAAGTGAAAGCTCGCCATAATTTGATGATAATGTTCATCAAACGCCACGCTAAATAATGGTAGAATGTGTGTCCAGCGGCGGCACGTGAAAATATGACACACGCAAACTAAAGATAGATCATTAACGTCATCCCAGAATTAACACTTCACTCGAAAACGATTTAATGGCTACGCGTATCCCGAGTAACTTATTACGGCATCCGAGGCTGTTTATAGCAATGATACCGACGCGACGCGACTTCCTGGACAGGTGCTGCGTTAATCAGCGTCTGGAGAGAACTGGGGCCTTCCTTTTCTCCTCGCGTGGATCTGCACGGAGATAACTTTTCCTCCGATGTGTGATGGAGTTCGCAGCAGTTAGTGCTTTGCCTCCCATGCATGCCGATGTAATGCGTCTTCAGATGTAGAATGTCTTCTTGGGTGTCTCCTCAGCATAGTTCTACAGTGCTAGCTATGCAGCGAGCAGGTGTGGCCAGCGGGTGTTGACGCTGCGCGGCAGTTTGCGGCCCAGCGTCCGGATTTGGGCGTTGTGTGACCGGCCAGCACGTTCGTAAAAGGTGCGGGCGGCCGCCTGGAAGAGGTCACGGAGCAGAGGTACTTCCTACTTCCGCGATGTCGTGAAGATGAGCGGAGGGGAAATCGTAAGGCAGGTGCAAGGCCAGCCGAAGGATGCGATGCTGCAGTGTCTCCAGCTTCTTCAGGTTCGTGTCGGCGGCGTTCCCCCAAACGACGGCGGCGTATTGGAGTACAGCGCCTTGTAGAGAGTGATGCCCAGACGCGGTGGTAGTCGGGAGCCGGGGTTCAGCACCGGGTACAGGATGCGGAGCCGGTTCCGCACTTTGGCCTTCACTTCGCGGATGTGCGGAACCCACGTGAGTCGGCGGTCGATGGTGACGCCGAGGTAATGCGCCGTGGGACGCCACGGGACAGGGCTGCCACCGACGGTGAGCGGTTGCAGACCCGCAGGAACGAGTCGCCTGGCGACGATCAGGAACTGAGTCTTGGCCCCATTGAATTGTAGACGCCACCTGACGGCCCAGGCTGCCAGGGTGTCAACGGCGAGTTGCAGACGGCGGCGCATGACGGCGGCATTGAGGCTCCTCGTCTATAGAGCCGTGTCATCCGCGTACAGGGCGAGCCGCACACGGTCGATCTTCGGCGCACAGGCGTTGATGCGGCGGACGGAGGACAAGCCATGCGCGGCCCGCACATGGAAGGTCCTATCGGCAAGATAGGAATGGATGAGACGGACGTGCGACGTCGGGACCCCAAGTTCAAAAAGTTTGAACAAGAGGCCGCGGTGCCACACACTGTCGAAAGCACGCGACACGTCCAGGAACTCGCGCTGCTCGAGGGCGACGAACGCATCTTCCACTAGCCGTAGGATTTGGTGAACTGCCGAGTGGCCCCTGCGAAAGCCGAACTGCTCTTCAGGCAGGAGGCCTTCCTCGTCAACGTGGCGCTGCAGCCGCCTGATGTACACCCTTTCAAAGACCTTGGAGACGGCCGGCAGTAAACTAATAGGTCTGTAGTTCGCGGGCTGACGCAGATCCTTCCCCATCTCCGGAATCGCCACGATCTCTGCATGCTTCCAGGACTGAGGACCAGAGGATTGCATTAAAGACGGCGGCGAGATGAGTGACAGCCACCGGCGGCAACTTCTGGAGTAGGGCGTTGGAAACCTTGTCTGGGCCCGCAGCTTTCTTGGGGTTCAGGGCACGCAGGATGGACGACACCTCCTCCGCCGTCGTCTCCTCAATGACGTAATCGTCGTCGCGTGCCTCCAAGTAGCGTGGGAGCCGGTCAGCAACCATGTCGTCGTGGACAGCGTCGGTCGGGTCTTCGATCGGCGTAAACGCAGCCTCAAAGACGTCTGCGATGGCATCAGCCTTCGCAGCTGGTTCGCAGACAGCTTGACCATTGACCAGCAGCGGAGGAATACGTTGCGTGCGGCGTAGGAAACGCTTCATCGTCTGCCAGGCCCTGCCGTCGTCAAGACAGAGGGTGGCGACCTTGTTATTCCAGTCGCGATTGCGATGGTTGTCAATGGCGACCCGGATGTCCCGCCGCATCCTGTTGAGTAGGCGCTTGGTGTCGGCATTTCTTGTTCGCTGCCACTCCCGGTAGACCCGGTTCTTCTCAGTGATGGCCGCAAGGATGTCCGGCGGCAGCTGGCGGGAGTAGTCAGGCGGAGTGCGAGATCGGGGCGGCGTTGCTATGTTAGCAGCGTCGATCGTGGTTGACGCAAAGTGCAGAAGTGCTGCGTCCGCTCCAGCTTCCGCAGGGGGCGGCACGGCGGCGAGTGACTCCGTCACGGCTGCTTGAAACCTGCCCCAGTCGATGCCAGCAAGTGAGATGCCTCGCCTGGGCTGTTGCAGGGCGTCTAAGTCGATATCAAAAACCACTGGGACATGATCAGAAGAGAGTGACGTCCTCGTCGTGGCGGTGATCTGATGAGGGATGCCCTTGACGACCGCGATGTCGGTTATATCCCGGAGGCCACGGGCAGGGAAGATTGTCGGGTCGTACGGCCCCACCACAAGCGCATGGTGGCATTCTGCTACCCGGAGCAGGCAGCGGCCAGTGGCATTGGTGATCCTGGAGTTCCATGAGACATGTTTACTATTGAAGTCCCCGGCGACGAAAACCTGCCCCCTCAAGGAGAGCAGAGCATCGATGTCAGCAGGGTCCAGTGGACGAGACGGCGGTCGATAGGCAGTGACGAACGTGATGGCGCCCGCCGAGGTGTGAACGACGACGCCAGTGGCCTCCAGGGTTGCCAGTGATGGAAGTTGTATCACGTGATGACGAATGTCATTGCGGACGTAAACGGCTGTCCCACCACCCGCCGTCAGTCGGTGCGATAGCTGGAGTAGTTGGCCGCCCTGACGTCGACCCCAGGCTTCAGGTGGGTTTCGTTGATACGGCAGACGTCGACGGCTTCATCTCGAAGAAATTGGCGAAGTTCACCAGCATGAGTGCGGACGCCATTGGCATTTCACGCGACGACTGTGAGCCCTCTAACACTGCCCATGGTGCAGCTGGTGAGTGTTGACAGCGGTCGGGGCCGGAGAGGCCATCGGCACTGCAGCGGTGAGTTGCTGCGACAGGACTTCAATCAACTTCGTAGCACTGGTCACCAAGGCAGTGAGTTGCGCGACGAGGTTGGCCAGGTCAGCGGTGGAGGCAGCCGGCGCGGCCCCGTCGCTGGAAGGGGGAGGCGTGGCTGACTCGCCGTGAGAGTTCACCTGGGGCTGCTCGACTGACGGTGCTGAGCGCTGGGTACCCACGGGGCGCTGACCCCTGCGGTGGCGATTGGCGGGACTCGCAGGAGCCTCAGGTATCGGTACGGCATCGGACGCGGCAGGAGCAGGAGCAGCCGACGCAGCCGGGTCGGCGGAGGGCGCCCCTGACGTTGCCGCCGCGAAAGAGACGCCGGGCCGTCTCGTTGCTGGCTTCTAAGGACGCGGCGCTGGTGTTTGGCCACGTTGGCGAGCGATGGCACACTTTCACACCTCACACCCACGATAGCTGGCCACGTGAGCAGCGCCACAGAGTGCACATGTCGGCTTCTCGGTGGGCGGACGAGGGCATGCACGTCCTGCGTGGGCGCCGGCGCATTTAACACATCTGTCCGGCATAGAGCAGTGGCGCGCGACGTGATTGATCCCCTGGCAGCGAAAGCACTGCACAGGGTCTCTCCTGGAGCGAAGATCTTCGGTCTGAACCGGAACGTCGGCGACCCGCGTCAATTGGTAGAGTTTGCGGTTCTCCACGGTGTCGGAGCAGACGACCAGGAAGAGCGGCATATCATCGTTTGATTTAGGCGACTTCATCTTCACGACTGCCCGTATGTAGAAGCCCAGGTCAGCGAGTTCGCGATGCAGGTGATCGGCTTCCATGTTGAATGGGAGGTCCCGGATGACAATCTTCAAGACTTTGTCAGGTGCGGAAGCGTGGGTGTAGAACGGGATACCACGCTCAGACGCCTCCTGAGTGACCCGGCGATAGTCGTCAGCAGTGCGGAGTGTGACCCTGTACAGGTCTCGTCCGGCAGGCTTCACGGTATACACGGCCATTGTCCAGCTGCCCAACAACTTCTGCAGTTCCCCATAGGGCGGCCGAAACTGGAGGACCACCGGCGGAAGATGGGAGTCTTTCTTTGGCGCAGGATCGCGCGGCGGCTGATCCGGCGCGTCAGCGAGCGCGTCGAATTAGTTGGCGACGGCAGTTGGAAGCGTCGTCGATGACTGCATGCGTCTTGCAGTGCGCCGGGCCGGGACAAAACCATCAGCGTCAGGGCCGAAATCTTGCTTGGCCCTCTTCTCGATCGTCGAGCTGCGAACAGCGGACGTCGCCGCTGTTGCCCTCTTCTGTTTCCCGCTTCGTCCGCGTGGCTGAGGGGCGGTGGAGCTCTCATCTTCAGAATCGGGGAGCGGAGCAGACAGCACTGTCTTCAAAGTTTCCGGAGCTGTGTCCATCAAATCCATAGCCATAGCACTGGTCGTCATAAGTGGGGGGCCAGATGGGGCCCCGGCGGCGCAAGCGCGGCCGGACGGCGATCTGCCACACCCTTCGCGTCGCTAGCAAGCGCAGGTACGACCTTCTCGCGGCTGCACATCTCAGCGACTCGGTGCGCGTCCTCGTCTTGGTGGTAATCCTTCCTTTTCTCGCGCAGCGTTCTGACATGTAAAGCCGCGGTGCGGACGGCTAAGGGAACACCTTATCAAATCTGCTCTCCCAACTAGCCGCTGGGCTAGTAATGCACCACTTTAAGTTATCGAATAAATCATTGCTTCCTTTGCTGATGGCCGATGAAGCTTTCAATTTAATTGTGCAATCAGCACACAGGTAAGTAATCATAATAAAAGTCTGATGTGGCTAATTCATATATTTTGGGCGAGAGAATTAATTTAATTACACTACACTCAGTAGACGAGCTCTGAACTTGCTCTTTGGAGATACGTTATAGCTATAGTTTTATAGTTATTCAGTTGACACTTCTCACATCTTTATGATTATAGTGGATCTCCCTTCTACTTAAATTTAAACATCATAGCTTTATTTATTCGCCTACTTAATCTATCTTGCTTCCTTAATTTCTAAGACAAAAACCAGAAAATCATGAATTTCTACAAAAATTTTAATTTGTGAGATCCAGAATACTGTTTCTACTAAATTATTATGCAAAAGGAATCTAAATATAAATTTTTAAGGTCCTAGCTCTTTTATGTTGCGTCAATGATTTTTACAGAAAAACAACCAAATTTCGAAAATGGTTGAAGTTATTGCACTGATATCCAACACATATTGATTTTGTGTTACTCCTGACATGCTAGAAACGTTTCAGGTTATTTACATCATTTTAAAGTATTGCGCAATATTTATGACGTCAGAGCTAGTTACAGCGGACTAGGCTGGAACACAATGGATATTGTGGGGAAGGTGAAACAAAGACTGCGCTTTGTTGGCAGAACACTTAGAACGTGCGACAAACCCACTAAATAGCTTACATTACGTTTGCCCGTGGTCTGATGGAATATTGCTGTGCAGTATGGGATCTTTACCAGGTAGGATTGGCGGAGGACATCAAAAAAGAGCAAAGAAGGGCAGCTCGTTTCGTGCTATGGCGCGATAGGGGTGAGAGTGTCACTGATATGATACGCGAGTTGGGGTGGCGGTCACTGAAACGAAGGCGGTTTTCTTTGCGGCGAGATCTATTTACGAAATTTTAATCACCAGCTTTCTCTTCCGAATGCGAAAATATTTTGTTGACACCCACCTATGTAGGGAGAAATGATCACCATAATAAAATAAGAGAAATCAGAGCTCAAACGGAAAGATTTAGGTGTTCCTTTTTCCCACGCGCCATTCGAGAGTGGAATAGTAGAGTAGTAGTATGAAAATGGTTCGATGAACCCTCTTTTGTATGCCGCATGGCGCGTGCGACTGCTCCGGTAAACCTGAGGGTAGGCCGAATGTAGGAAGTGAATATTAGCAGGAAAAGGTCAATTGCTTCGGTACTGCGTTTAACTTTACAGAACATTTAACAGAGAATATTAGTCAATGACACACGTAAATTTGCACTGAAGATCAGCTTGTAGGTGCGAAGCTGAACATAAATCAAACATCAGCTAGTAGGTACAAAGGAAAAATCTGTAGTGGCTTGCCCACTAGGAAATAAAAACAATGTTCCTAGGTCGTCTACTCGGAATAAAAATGGGCTGAATCCGGAACGGCGCTCGTAGAGCTGCACAGCGCCGGTTAGAGGGCGCTGTCGTCTGTGTCGGTGTCGTAGTGCCAACCTACGAACTTGCACCTAAGCCGTGACATAGTAGCTATCGATACCACACCCTCTGCCAGGCACTTAAGTGTGAATTGCCGAGTAACCATGTAGGTGTATATTGCAGCAGTTCTTTCTTCGTATGGCCCAAGTTTCATCGAGATAATATCATTATTATGTGTCTTTGCTGTGACACATTATATGGAAGTTGCTTTCGCCCTTGAAGTTAAGCGCAGCATTCTACGTAGAGAAGCGTAAATGAATGTCACACATCTTCTGCTCCACTGTCGCCATAAAGTGAGTGTGACAGTAATTCAAACAGTAAGTTAAAAACAGGTTTAATGCATTTGCAGCGAAACGCTTTGTTGTGCCACTGGTACCCATTCCTTGCCCAAGTAGTCATCATTATAATACAACAGTACATCACGGTACCGATGCATGAAAGATAAAAGAAAGCTTTGTAGGCTGGAATTCTCTTGATGTAGGATCAATCTTTTTAACAGTTCATTGACAATAATAATTTACAGAAGAGAGGAAAATGAGAGCTACACAACGTTACATGGCGATGGTTTGTCTTTCGGAAACAGAAAGGCACAGTAGAGGTAGTTACGGCGATTCACTTCATAATGGAAGCAAGACTTGAAAAAAGATATGTTCAGAGTATTTCGACCTATAAAAAGTGGTCGACAACGTGAAGTGATGTACATGATTGAAACTATGAGAAATTGAGTATGCTATACAAAAAGACGGGTAATTTACAATATGCACCAGAGGCAATAGCGAATAATAAGAACAGAAGAATGAAGTGCTCGAACTGAAGAAAGTGCCTTTCTCTCTTACTGTTAATCTCAAAAACGAAGAAGCAGTGACAGTGATAAAAGATAACTTCAGAAGTCGGTTCTAATTCAAGGTGAAGAGTATTAATGAGAACATTGGCTGATAACATTGCTTCCCGTAATGAAAGCGGAAAACAATTGCAAGTCATATTGATTGGAGTGAAGAATCTAATGAGAAAAAAATGTGGATTGAGAATACACCAAAAGAAGACGAAAGTAATGAAGAGTAGCTTAAATAAGATTAGCTATAAACGTGACATCAGAATTGCAGACAGCGTTAAGGAATTGTGTAAACATGGAAGCAAAATAACATATAACGGACCAAGCAAGCAGGACTTTAAAAGCAGGCTAGCGCAGGCAAAAAGGACGTTCCTAATCAGAAATAATCTACTTGTATCAAACACAGGCCTTCCTTTGAGGAAGGAATTTCTGAGAATGTGCGTATGAAACACAGAATAGTATCGAAGCGAATCACAGACCGTAAGAAAGTGGAAAAGGAGAGAATCGAGAGTTTGAGATGTGGTGCTATATAAGGACTTTGAAAATTAGGTGGAGTAATAAGGAATGTGAAGGTTCTCCGCAGAATCGACGAACAAAGTAACATATGGAAATCGTTTACACGAAGAGAAGACCACATATGACATGCGTTAAGACATCAAGGAATAACTTCTACGGTACTAGAGGTCGCTGTGCAGGGTAAGAACTGTAGGAGAAGATGGAGATTAGAAGATCTGCAACAAATGATTGTGGACGTAGGCAGCAAGTGCTACTCTGACACGAATAGATTGTCACAGGTGGTACGAAGGAGGTTGCTGGTGGAGGGAGAGGGGCCTCGTGTTGGAACTCATCAAATCAGTTAGAAGACTGATGACCCTTTGACCCATATAAAGCAAATAATAGCAACGACGATGCACTGGAACTCTCTGTTGGAAAGTGTGTGCTCTTGCAAAACTTCGTGACAAATACGTGTTGTGTGCTGGATTCGAACTAGTCCAGCAAGATAACTGGGTGTTTGAATCTGTGTGGTGATGGGGGGAGAGGGGGGGGGGGGGGTTGCAGTGAGGCGTATCTAGGTTCCAAGGACAGACGGTGAGAGCATTGCCCGAGAAAGGCGTGTACGTCTGGGTTACGGTTGCGCTCCAGCACATGGCAGTGACATGTCAGGAAATTTCTCCTCTGCAGGGTTAAAGATCTGTGTAACGCTATTAGTCGACTCTGTTCTACTTGACGGCGCTAAAATAAATTCTTCAACTTGCAGTTGAGATAGTTTACTCATAATAGTGAGCATCGTGCGAGACAGGTCAACAGTGTACTTGAATATAAGCTCTCGTCAGCTGAATTAAGCGTCCCTATCCAGCGCTTGAAACACTTTTCAAAAGTAAGTTCACACACCGTTAACGGCGGGGAGATTCTGTACGTCGACTAAGTGTGTATTGATACTGGAAATTCTAACAGGCTTTAAAACATGAAATGTTTCTTGCGTGACTATAACTATGGCACATCATTTTACTAATCCATAGTACAACTCAAAACACAATGATTATAGAAATGATATGGGTTTTTTGGCGCCTTTTGCGACTTTATAAAACCTTATTTGGACTAAATCAGATTTAACATAGTCACAAAAAAGGCTTAATTCCCTTATTATTTTTAGAACTTCATTGCAGAAGAGAGGTATCAAAAAACCAAAAGACGACTAGTATACTGGTTCAGTAAGAACATATTTGTAACAATCGTCTGTGCTGTAGCTCATTAAATATGCTTCATGCAACAAGAAGTAACTTTCTTGGTTAATAAATAAAACAAAATTCAGTCAAGAGGCACAATTATCATTTATTTTTCTCGTCAAAGTAAAGAGGATCTACCCATATTTTTATTGTTGTTGCCGTTGTTGTTGTTTGTGTGTGTGTTTGTTTGTGTTTGTGTGTGTGTGTGTGTGTGTGTGTGTGTGTGTGTGTGTGTGTGTGTGTGTGTGTGTGTGCGCGTGTGTGTGTACGTAAGTGTGTAGGTGAATGTACAGGGGTTGGACAAAAACATGGAAACACAGCGAGAAGTGCACTCTTGAACATGTACGCAGATGCTACAGTAGATGAACCTACATATAGCGCTGTTTTATTTGACCACACCTGTGTAATGTCCTCAATGCGTTGCAAGTGTCAGTCGTGATCAGAACAGAACTCTGTGCAGTTTGTGAATGCATTATGTCGGAGGTGACATCCAAACCTCCAAATGTCAGACACTCAGATCGGTACCAGACGTTGTATGTCGATGCAGTTTGAACCAAAACTCCGAATTAGTTCGTCTATGTGCTGTCGTCATGCAGAATGGACGTAGCATCAGAACTGAGGTCCACAGAAAAATCGTAACTGTGAGAAGCTAATACGGTTAGCTTCCGTTGGGAAGTCGGTAGAACGTTAGATGATTGTAGTAAGGGTCCTGCGTTCGTACCCCAATGACAATATTTCTTGTTACTGTTTGAAAGTGTTGTATGGAACTATTAATACTTCCGCAAGTATGATGCAATTGTTTCTTTACTTTACCGTTACGATTATTTATGCTTCTTCTGTGAAACTACAAATGCGCTAGCTGCTTCATCACGAGTGGTGTCTGTTCTGTCGCACGTGTCCGACAGAACACCACATCTATCTAAACAAATGTACTCTATAGGGTTGCTGCTTTCAACTAATGAAGCGAAAGCAGACTGCCCAAAGAACATTGCGAGAAACTCCTAAAAATCCTTTTACATGCCAGGAAAATGTTCTCCCATTTACCAGTTCACCTGTAAACAGTTAAAACGAATAGTTATCAGTGAGGTTTAAACGTGGGACCTTACGCACCGCGACCTCACGCTCTACGAATTAACACTGTAATCTACATCTACATATACAGGGTGTTTATAAATGAATATCGTGGTTTTAAAGCTTTATAGTATTTATTAGATTAAACTTACAGTTATAAATGATATGTCAAATTAAAGAGCAACTCAAACAGTTTTACCAAGAACCTTATAAATGTTCAATCTGAGCATCATTTGTCACGCGAGGTAAAAACGACTGTCTGAAAGCCTCAGTACGACCTATAATTTCTCTTATTTTTGAATGGTGATCATTGCACAATATGAAAGTTAGTGGTAATAATACGGTATATGCTCTACATCCTTGGCGAAGATCAGATTTTTGGAAATTAGTGAGCAGGCCCTTCCGTTTCGCGCGTCGTCTATCTGCAAGTGTGTCCCACTTCAAACTTTCTATAAGATTTGTAACGCTCTCGCGATGGCTAAATGTACCAATCATGAACCTTGCCGCTCATCTTAGGACCTTCTCAATCTCCTAAATCAGACCCAACTAGTAAGGGTCCCATACAGAAGAACAAAACTCAAAGTCTGGACGAACTAAAGTATTGTAAGAAATTTCCCTTGTTGATGGACTGTATCGCTTCAGGATTCTACCAAATAACCGCAATCCAGAGTTTGCCTTACCCGTCACTTGTGTAGCCTGATCGTTCCATTTGAGATCATTTCAAATAGTCACACCCAGATACTTGACGGATGTTACCGCTTCCAAAGACTGTGCACTTATTTTGTAGTCGTACATTAATGGGGATTTTCACTTTGTTATACGCAGTAGGTTTCACTTACTAATTTTGAGAGATAACTGCCAGTCTTTACACCACGCATTTACTTTCTGAAAATTCTCACTGATTTGTTCACAGCTTTCGTGTGATACTACTTTCATGTAGACTACAGAGTCATCGGCAAACAGTCTAATGTCGCTCTCAGTACCATCAACCAGATCGTTTATGTAAATCGTAAAAAGCAGCGGGCCTATTACGTTGCCCTGGGGCATGCTTGTTTCTGTTGGAGTCTCTCCATTTAGGACGGCATACTGCTCTCCATCGGTTACAAAACTTCCTATCCAATCGCATATGTCATCGGATAGACGGTAAGCGCGCAGTTTTTAGAGTAAGCGACAGTGTGGAACTGAGTCGAACGCCTTTCGAAAGTCGAGGAACATGGCATCAACGTAGGAGCCGGTACCTAGAGCCTGTTGTATGTCATGCACAAAGAGGGCCAGCTGTGTTTCGCATGACCACTGTTTCCTAAAACCGTGCTGGTTTCTGCAGATGAGCTTCTCAGAGTCTAGAAAGGACATTATGTCTAAACACACAATATGTTCCATGATTCTACAACAAATCGATGTCAGTCAAATTGGTCGGTAATTTTTTGCATCCGATTTTCTACCCTTTTTTATAGATTTCTATGACCTGGGCCTTCATTCAGTCCCGTGGAACTTTCCGCTATCCAATAATCTCTGATAGATGATGGATATTAATGATGCTATATTTGTAGCATAGTCAACATAAAATCTTACGGGGATACCGTCTGGGCCAGATGCCTTCCTGGCGTCTAAGGACCTTAACTGTTTTACAACCGCAGATACACTAAACACTATGTCAGCCATCCTTGCGTTTGTTCGATAATTGAAAGGCGGAATGGTGCTGCAGTCCTCTACCGTAAACGAGTTTTAGAAAGCTAGGTTTAGAATTTCGGCCTTCTGTTTATCATAATCCGTTACATTACCCGTACTGTCAGCAAGTTTATTTGTAGCGTTAATAGAATTTACGTACGACCAAAATTTTTTGGGGTTATTTATAGAGTATGCAGATGAATTATTGCTTTCAAATTCGTTAAAAGAATCCTTCATTGACCCTTTGACAGCTGCTTTCATTTCGCATAATTTCTGTTTTTCTGCGGGGCAGTATAGAAAGACTGTGCAAAATTCTCTTCTTTCTCAGCAACTTCCTAATATGTTTGTTGAACCAAGGTGAATCCTTTCCCTGCCCTATATGTTTGCTAGGCACATATTTCTCTAGCACGTGGTGGTCAATACTTTTAAATTCCGACCAAACATGCTCAATATCTTTGGGTCCCGCGGTGAATGCTAGGAACCTGACTATGAAGATATTCATTAACGACTCTTTTATTTGCATTCCCAAACTAGAAAACTCTACGCTTTTTTTGCAGCTTGCACAGACATAGAAGCCACAACGACATTACTGTCGCTAGTACCTTCTTCTAGATCAGGGCTTCCCAACCATTCCAGCCGGTAGACCCCCTTCTTCAGTCGAAAATCCATGGCGGACCCCTAGTCAGTCAAGAGCACAGTAACTTCAAATTTCAGAGCGAAACCTATGGGAACTGAAAGCTTCTTGATGCAAGTTCCACGTTCCCAACGACCCCCACCCCCACCCTCCCCACGAAGTATCAATAGTCTTTGGTTTAGAGATGAATGAAAACAACTTGAAGGTCAAAAATCGACTTATGAAACAGGTAGTGCACTGACAAAGCAAGTTTGAAATTTAATGATGCCTGGGACCGCATACGTGCCTGAGAGCGCTGTGACTGGTCGACAAAGCTCGCTCCGCGAATGGAAGTTTCAGCGCCGTGAGCCGGAGCACAAACGAGTCCCATATTGTTGCGAACAGTCGATCAGAGAAACTGCATTCTCCGGCACTAAACTGTGTATGCGTTCTCACTTAGGAACCGCAAAGGCTGCTTGGGAATACGACCTGAAGTAAAAGTACACATGTTTTTCGCACGAAAAAAATAGTGATGAATTTGATTTTCACTTTTTATTCAATAATTTTACTAATTATTTTACACGATTTGGTGAAGGGTGGCCGCGGACCCCCTAGAAAAAGTCGGCGGACCCCTGAGGGGTCCGCGGACCAAACGTTGGGAAGCCCTGTACTAGATTAACTTCCTCAAAGAGATCAGGTCTGTTTGTCGCCAAGATATCTAATATGTTCCCATCTCGAGTTGGTTTTCTAACTAATTGCTTAAAGTTGTACGTTGAGAGTGCTCCTAGAATGACTTCACACGAGTCTTTGATTCTTCCCCATGTGATAAACGTGTAATTTTCCAATTCAATGGACGCCAGATTTAAGTCTCCACCTATAACTAATGGATAATCTGGATATTTATTTCCTATGTACACAAGACGTTCCCTGAAAGGTTCTGCGACGTTTGTTGCGGATGCTGGTTCAAATGGTTCAAATAGCTCTGAGCCCTATGGGACTTAACTTCTGAGGTCATCAGTCCCCTAGAACTTAGAACTACTTAAATCTAACTAACCTAAGGACATCACACACAGAATTTGAACCTGCGACCGTAGCGGTAGCGCGGTTCGAGACTGTAGCGCCTAGAACCGCTCGGCCACCTTGGCCGGCCCGGATGCTGGATATCTATAAAAACATCCTAATACAATGGTCACTCTTTGTCTGATTGACAACTTTATCCGAAGTATTTCACAGTCCGTTCCAGTTTCGATCTTAACTGCGTTTAAACAGCTTTTAACTGCAATGAACGTATGAACTTACTCTTTTATGTCTGGTTTCAACCAGCTTTCGGTAGCGTCCTACAACCTTCCACCCTATAGCGTAGGTCGAGGAATCTACAACCATTTTCGTCACAGAGTCGACGTAGCCTCTGGTTTAGATTCTCCACTCGACTCCAACCCAGAGGACCCCGGTCCACTCTGGGTGCGAGGCTGCAAATCGTCAGCTTGGCTTCCACTCCTCGAGAGATAGAGGCCACCTTCGCCAATTTAGCCAGCCGCCTAAAGGACCCAAGGATATCCTCGGAACCCCGACGACTGTCATCGTTGGTGCCGACATGTGCAGCAATCTGCAGCTGGCTGCTCCCCGGACGCTCAATAGCCGCTGGAAGACCCTCTTCCAGATCCCGGACAAGGCCCCTCCGGCAAGCACACTGAGTGAACGTTGGACTTCTTCCCCGCCCTAGCCGCTATGTTCCTGAGGGTATCCATGACCCGCCTAACATTGGAACTGCCAATAACTAACAAACCCACGTACCTGTCTGGACCTTGCTGAAGGAGCGGCCACTATCCTGGCATAAGGTACATTCTGATCTGGCTCAGCCTCCCTCCCCCCTCCCCCCCGCCCCACCAGCATAAGATAGCACACTGAATCTATTAGCAAAGTGCATGGGATGTGGCAGGAACCTGCATGTGTCCCCCATGCTCCCTTCGCCTTGAGGCTCGAGACGTCGACACAGTCCGCCACCCACACTGAGGTGAGAGTGCGCCTGCCGACTCAATGACAGAGAGCTGTTGTAAGTAGGCTGTTTAGGTTTTCTTATTGGTAACGCCACATAGCGCTCTGTATGAAAAATCACTGGCTGTGCTGTGCGCAGTCTGTGGCTAGTTTGCATTGTTGTCTGCCATTGTAGTGTAGGGCAGCGGCAGCTGGATGCTAACAGCGCGTAGCGTTGCGCAGTTGGAGGTGAGCCGCCAGCAGTGGTGGACGTGGGGAGAGAGATGGCGGAGTTTTGAAATTTGTAAGAATTGGTGTCATGAACTGCTACATATATTATGACTAGTGAGCTGGCAGTAGTGGCGCTCGCTGTATTGCAGTAGTTCGAGTAACGAAGATTTTTGTGAGGTAAGTGATTTGTGAAACGTATAGGTTAATGCTAGTCAGGGCCATTCTTTCGTAGGGATTTTTGGAAGTCAGATTGCGTTGCGCTAAAGATATTGTGTGTCAGTTTAAGCACAGCCTTGTATAATTTTTCTAAGGGGACGTTTCATATTCGACCCTTAGCCGAGGATACCTCACTGGAATCTTCTCATTTTTTCTTGTAGTTTGTGTAATTAATGTAGATTTTTTTTATTGCTAGCGCGTAATCATAGAGAGAATTTCCTTTGTAGTTGTAGTCTTTCATTGTTGTACAGTGCAACAGTTGTGGCATGCATGTAGAGTTGCACCAAGTATTTCGCAGCTGCGCTTGCAATTAACTAGATATTATTTTCAGTGCTATGTTAATGTGTTCTCTTATTTTTGTTCTTCAAATTGTGTTTTTCTGTGTTGTCGTGTGAAAAATTGTGACAATAATGGCGTGTGAAAAACGTAATACTAGGTTCCAAAGTAAACTGAGAAATGACAGTGAAGACGAAAGCAGTGTGTTAGGGCCACCATGTAATGAATTAACTAATGTTCAAAGTAGTAATTTGGTAATTGTGTATAGGGAAATGGAGCGGGTTGCAAATAATGGTGTAGGCAGTGAAACAATTAGTGAACAGGGAAGCGTTATCGATCGATTGGTCGGCAACAGCTCGCCTCAGGATTCCGAAATGACAGGACACAATCTTGCAAATACTGTAGATTCAGATTTTGCGTCCTCACCGTTTTCTCAAATAAATCAAGACACATTTTCTGCTTTTCAAAATGCGAATATTGCCGGTTCAAATGCACTACCGAAAAGCACTGAGAAACATGTTTCAGACACCAGTGCACTGTTATTACAGTTAATGCAACAAATGGGACAATGGCTACAAAAATTAGACATAACGCTTGAACAAAATCAGAAACAAATGGGACAAAATCTTCAAAAGTTAGACACAATGGAACAAAATCAGAGACAAACACAACAAAAGCTTCAAAAGTTAGACACAATGGAACAAAATCAGAGACAAACACAGCAACAGTTGGACACAATGGAACATAATCTTCAAAAGTTAGACACAATGGAACAGAATCAGAGACAAACACAGCAACAGTTGGACACAATGGAACATAATCTTCGGAAGTTAGACACCACATTTGAACAAACACGTGAAGATTTAACTACTGAGTTACATAATACTGAATCGAAATGTCAAAAAATCTGTAATGACGTAAAAACACAAATTTGTGAGCATTTTCAACCTATTTTTTCGCGGCATGAAAACTCATTACAGAATCACGAAGCAGCCATAAAAGAATTGCAAACTGTTGTTCGTGAAAATCACGACACCTTGCAAGCTAAAATGGACTCAGTTGCATCCACCGATTCGGTTACGCAACTTGCAAGAACTCAGGAAAACTTAAAGGACACAGTAGATTCGATTTCAACACAAATGGACACTCTGAAACTTGGTTCAGAAAAACACACTGAGGAAATGTGTTCACTATCGGAGAAAGTAGCCGAACTTTCGGATCAGTTCACTAATTTATCTACGAAGGTAGATGATAATCTGAATGACACAAAACCGGTAGTCTTTAATGACACAGAAGAGTTCGAACAAATTAGGAAATTCAAACAAAATCAGAATCAAATTAATACGCAACACCAAAGAGAAATCCGGGAAGTACAAGATCAGTTGACACAGGTAATACAAGAATTACGTATTTCAGAGGACACTCGCACTCCAATACGGGAAGAGGGACATAAAAATACGGAACTGCCACAAAATAACAACACAGGGCACTTTGGAGATTATGAAAGAAATTGGCAAAGTACACCGAATTTTGAGATGGAACCGCCGAAACGAAGTAACAATGACCGATATGCGACCCGCCGACACGATGATTTTGACTATAAGCTGTTCATTACTATACGTAAATTCAAAACATTTAAGAATTCTGGCAACGACATTCATCCACAAGCGTGGCTCCATCAATTCTCTCATTGTTTTCCTCCCAACTGGTCACTAGAGCACAGATTAGAATTTATGTGTGGCTACTTAGAGAATGAACCATCTGTAAGAATGCGATCGGTCATTCACGATTGCCACAGTGAACGAGAATTTTACCATGTCTTCCTCTCAGCATATTGGTCCCAAGCCACACAAGACCGAGTAAAACATGGCATCATCATGATGAAACATTTCGAGCAATCTGAATTTTCCAGTCTTGTGAAATATTTTGAAGACATGTTACATAAGAATCAGTATCTTTCAAACCCATACAGTCCGTCAGAACTCATCCGCATTTGCTTAATCAAATTGCCTGAACATTTACGGCATATTATTTTGGCAGGCCGTTGCAAAGACGACATTGAAGCTTTTCAGGGACTCTTACAAGAATTAGAGATTGACACTGACAATCGCGGAACGCGGAAACAGGAACACAACAATTACAGGTCACATCCGTCGCAATTCCGCGATGAAAGAAATAATAACTGGACACGACAAGGCTATTCTCACAATATGAATCGTGACCAAAACAGACACCACCTGTATGACAACCACTGGCAGAGTAATAGTTACAGAGAAAGATCGTATTTCCGTAGTAATGAACATGACAGAAACAATCATAGAAACAGACAATATGGAAACCAAAATAATTATTATCAATGGAGACAGAATAACTTAAGACGCAACGGTCCAGCGCGCAGTTACGATTCAGGGAGAAATTCTCCACCACGTGACCGACAAGAAAGAAACTATCGAATCTACCGACATGACGACAGACGATATGATCGTAACGACAGACCTGAATTGCAGCAAAACTGGCGGGATTCAAACAGAGCAGGGCCTTCTCGACAAGGTGAATTTGTAGAAGTTAGGTCTCCTAATCCCAATAACGGCGCGCGCCAACAAAGAGACAGACAATGACTCGCACCGCAGGCAGCCGCGCACACCGGCTGGCTCAGAGAAAAATAACATAAGCCTTGAGCAGAATTCCAGTGTTCCTTACCGACGTAATCACATGATAATTGCTTTTAAGTTGAAACTCTGCGTACTAGGAAGATTAAAGGTTTACACCACATTTCACATTTAAAACCGTTTATTGAAAGATAATCTGCTTTTTAACTTTGTCTTTGCCATAAAACATTTCACTTCACATTTGTAGTATGCTTTGTCACACTGAGAAACTGTTAACATGCAACAATGTTTGAAGTTTACTATCCAGTCTAGAACCTACGGAACATATTTAGACTGTATTTACGGGTGCATTGTTATAGTGAACAGACATCACAGTGTTATTGCGTGTGTACATTCATGCTTGTTAGTTGCACGATTACGTAACGACTATAAGGCTCACATACTTAGAACATTTACCAGTACTGCTAATGAGATTTTAATGCAACATTTTGGTTTACTTGAAAATACATTCTTTATTTGAAGTACATTCGGTGAGATTAAAGATGACTTAGCATTTGGTTTCTCTGATAGCTACACGATTATATCACGACGCTACTAATGTGTGACACAATTTACATTGTGCTTTGGCGGTGTATCTGTTTTATATCTGCACAGTTTTTCTGAATCATTCTGGAAAGTAAAACATGTTTTAGTGTAACTTTTGTGGTATAGCTACAATTAGACAGCCTTTTCCATAGCACAGCAATACGTTACAGCACAGTACTTTCTTCATCACGGCAATAAACGTAGTAACTAAGATATTTATACGCAAAGCAATTCACTTCGTTTATTACGAGGTAAGTACATTGACTTCAGCAGAACTTCGCTTACAGAGGACTATAACTACGACACTTCCACATAATTATCTTACAACAAGACGCAAAGTTTATCGCTACAGTACACGTATTTGAGTGATTAATTTTGTACTTAAAACATTTATTTTTAAAGATATTTGAAGTACAATGATACAAAGGTTTTCCGTGATACATTTCATTCCATTGCTGTAATCTGTAACCCCTGAGGATATAATTACATTAATCCTCAGGGGGGTACACGCTTACTTTGTGTACCATGTGTTTGGCAAGCACAAGGAGCCCTAGCTAATATGGTATTTGTTTATACAACTTTGCACATCGGTACCATATTTCTCTAACACATAAATTACACAGCTATCTGATCATTTAACTGAGAGAGACAAACATTTACTTTACTACATCAGTGACAGATGTTTACGTAATTACACCATTGGATAACTTCACACTTACGAAGTTGTATTTTGTCTGTACTTTGTGAACTGTTCATATTTTTTCAGAACCATTGTGATACTATGAAAGCTTTGAATGATGTATTTGGTATGGGGTCATGATTTTTAAAGTACGTTTGAGGTAGATGACACTTTTGACATGAGCACAGATTTTTTTTAGGTTTTGAAATAGGAGGCCACGACGATTTTGAGATTTGGCTGAGGTTTTATGATGTTATGATGACGATGTGTATTACGCTGTTGTGGTATGTTTATGATCAATAAGCTGATGCTATATAAGGAATTTGATTATGCTACGTATTTATTATGATGAAATATTGAAGAAGTGTCTAGGAGTATGTATATGTGTAATGAAGCAAGGACTAATAAGTAGTGGTTAGGGACTCTGGTTTGTGAAAAAGGTTGTTGGAAACGAAGAATCGTACTTTAAGAGTTGTGAAATGTATGTAAATGCATGAATGTATTACAATGCCGACGGAACTTTTTTGGACACTGTTATATCAATAGGATTTTGTCTCTACAGATTTGTAACGCAAATTATTGACCTGTGAAATTTTTTATATGAGACTGCCACTGTAGCGAAAATCACTTTAATGAAACTGGTGTCGTAAATATTTCGGTAAGAAAGTTAAGTGACCACCTGCTCGTAATGCGTCGTGGGCACCCAGCTGCGCGACAGGCACCTGGAAACAAGCCATTAGTGTGTGCCTTCCAGAGGCACAAGAAAAAAAAGGGCCATTATGCTCGCTATTGACATTTCTTTGTAGAAAGCGTCGCAAATACGACACGCTCAAACTTGAAAACATATGATTACACTTTGGAGTTCTTAATTTATGATATTTACTGAAATGAAATGATGAGAAACATTCCATGTCTATTGTCTTGCTAGTTGGAAGATTGTTTACTGCATTATGAAATGACTTATGGCTAGCGAACGACGTTTCACGCCTTGCTTCGCCTATTTTGTTTAATATCTAGTTTCTAGCTGTCCTGCAGCATTGGTTAAAGTAAAATTTTATACATGTACTAATATAAATATTTTATGCCTACAGACCCAGTAAAGAATAACTTCGTGATATATTTCCAAAAAAAAAAAAAAAAAAAAAAAGAGGGAGCACAAAAAGACATTGCCCTTCACAGGAATGCATACATAATTTTCTTTTCAAGTACTTGGTAATTTATTTCATTGAATAAGTAGTGGTGCACCATTTTAATTACATAGACATTAAGATGTGAATATACATTTCCCTTATCTGCGTTGTTGTCTTCAGTGTACTATTTTTTCTGCTTGTGGGTTTGTCATGTTTAGATATAAGTTATTACATTTATTGCTGCTTGGTTTGCTTACCTGCACCTTTTTTTTTATTGCTGTTTGTATTAATTGTTTTGTGCTGCTGCATTGCCTCGTCCCTCAGTTTAGCATCTGAGCTCAGTAGGTTTAAGTTAGCTTAAGAGGGGGTGGACTATATAAGAAACTAACTATGATGAATTGGAAGAAAAGCGTTGAAAAGCTATAAGAAAATGGTTTGGCCAAAAAAGTAGTGTACAGTGGAGGAAAACTATTTTTGAAAGAGGATAAGAACAGAATACAGAAAGCATGCTTGGATAGGATTTTTTTTTGGCTCGAGCAAATGTTGAAATAAGAGGGGTGATCTATGGAATGAAGTTTTGGGTTGGACTCCAGTATCAAATGTTACCTTGAAAACAAACCCTGTCCTTTCCTTTTGTGTTATCCCACTACGTGTTTGTGTACCCTTGTGTATTTATGTTCTTCCGGTCTTTATATGCTTATCTGATAAGATTTATGTTGCATAATTTTTCTAATACTCAGTTACATGAACTATGATGAGGAATACTGTTATCCTCAAATATAATTTGCATTAATAATATGTTATTTTCTTTGTAAAGATATTTAGACATTATTTATTCTGTTCTGTTTTAATTCTCATGTGTGAAGTTGATATTTCGAAATTTATTCTGATCTTTTATGTATGTACTTATGTAATAATTTTTGTAACACTGATGTATTTGCTATTTCGATTCTTTTGTAAAGCCTGTACTACTACAAATGTTATCTTTATTGTTTTGTTCTTTAACGATATATTTTGTACCTTTGTTATTGTATTCTTATGTTATAAAATTGTAATTGACACCAGTTCATCAAATTAAGTAACTTGTAAATTACTTTTCACTGCACACGTTTCTGTTGGTCATAGTATATGGACAATATGTGAGAAGTAGGGACTGATAGTGTTTGCACGTGTGTTAATAATTCAGTAAGGGACTGGATAACAGCATTGCTGGTTGTAAGGACATTTCAAAAACAATTTTTGTGATTGGACAAGTGGTGGTTTATGGACTTGTTATATTATCTACAAGACTCTTCAATGGTGATTGTGCGCGTGCACAGTCAAACAGATGAGTGCTGGCCATCTCTACAAGGTCTACAGTGGGTCTACACCTTTGATGACCCACCAATACCATTATTTCTATAAGGTCTACAGTGGGTCTGCATCTCTGGTGGCCCACCAATACCGTAATCTCTACCAGGACTACAAGGGGTCTACTCTGTGATGACCTACCTACCAATATTCTTCAAAACTTCGACTGGCTCTGCTGTGGGTTTGCTCTGTTGTGGCCCATTACCTGTCTGCATGTCAAGAGTCAGCACGGTCTTTCCGTTGGAAGGACAACACTACTTCTTCAAGACTGCATGGAAATCCACTACTTCCCTGTGCATTTTCTTTTACTACTCAGACTTTGAGAAAAACACTGCAATTTTACTTTGATGAATGATCATGACTGTCTTTATGGACTGTGAGAAAATTTTAGCTTTTGACCAACATTGTATCGATAAGTGTGTGCATTTCATTTCTTTGTTATTGTAATTATGAAAAAATTTATCAAATCATTATTGGCCACTGCCCAAAACAATTTGTAAAATTTTTTTGTGGGGAGCATGGGGGCTATGTAAGTAGGCTGTTTAGGTTTTCTTATTGGTAACGCCACATAGCGCTCTGTATGAAAAATGAATGGCTGCGCTGTGCGCAGTCTGTGGCTAGTTTGCATTGTTGTCTGCCATTGTAGTGTCGGGCAGCGGCAGCTGGATGCTAACAGCGCATAGCGTTGCACAGTTGGAGGTGAGCCGCCAGCAGTGGTGGACGTGGGGAGAGAGATGGCGGAGTTTTGAAATTTGTAAGAATTGGTGTCATGAACTGCTATATATATTATGACTAGTGAGCTGGCAGTAGTGGCGCTCGCTGTATTGCAGTAGTTCGAGTAACGAAGATTTTTTTGAGGTAAGTGATTTGTGAAACGTATAGGTTAATGCTAGTCAGGGCCATTGTTTCGTTGGGATTTTTGGAAGTCAGATTGCGTTGCGCTAAAGATATTGTGTGTCAGTTTAAGCACAGCCTTGTATAATTTTTCTAAGAGGACGTTTCACTGTGACATCCCCCTGCATATCTAGTATAGCATCCGCACACAACAGACACAGTCCCTATTCATCTAGCTAATATGTGATTTACCAAAAGAAATTTATGGAAACCTAGTGCCACAAAAGGTTAACAGCTACACTCTAGTTGGCAGAAAGGACACTCAACAATGGAAAACAATAAAAATTTATGGTATAAGCTAGATCTGGTGCTTTTTTCCTACTAGGGGCTGTCTATTGATTAATAAAGAAAAATGAACAGTGACCTACAGTATACTCCTACGGGCTCTCTAGTGAATATTATTAAAGAATTAAACAGTAGCCTACTGTAAACTACACCTACTGATTATCCCTGGTATTTACAATGTAAACAAACGTTTACGTACACGCGAAAATGACCTAATGAAACTATAAAAACTACTACCTTTAGTGTATCGAGTCTAAATGATACTAATAATCGTAAATACTGAGTATTGCACACTGACAGATGCAGGTACAAACCAAAACGTTTAGCTAACAATAAGAGTTCAGAATGTAACGCACAAATACGAACTCTACTTTTTAGGAACCGATGGGCTTACAGTGCACGATCACTAAAGCTCACAATAAGCTAAGGAATTTAACCAGACTGTGAGTGAGTTTTAGCTTTCTGCTAACTAAACTGTATGTAAGAAGGGCTCAGAAGTTGTATTATAACATTAATTAACTCAGATATTGTAGTGTAACACTAATTTACCAAGTCTGTTACATTTGCTTAACTGATAACGCTCGCAACTTGCGCTATTCAAACGATTACCCCACGCCTGGTACACGTGGCTCTCGGAGACCACAACACAGCTACGATACCTGAAGATGGGCTTATAACAGTCCGAAACCGGTCGTGTGAAAATAAGAAAGCTACAACTGAAGCAGTATTTTCAACCTCTATGAACAAGTGAGTTTAGAATTCACTGTCAGTATCATTTTTCCTTATAAAACGTCTAAAATCTGCTACCTTCAATGTATCGATCCTAATTGACACTAATAAACGTGAATACTGAGTATTGTACACTAACTTAAACTGATTAATCCTAGTATCTATAACCTAAACAAACGTTTACGTACTGCGAAAAATGACCTAATAAAACGTATAAAAACTGCTACCTTCAATGTGCTGAGTCTAAATGACACTAATAAACGTAAATACTGAGTATGGTCCATTGACTTAATTGATAATCCCGCGTATTAACGACAGTTAAGAATGTAAACAAACTTTTAAGTGCACGGGAAACTGTCTTGAACAGAAACTTCCCTCTTCCTGTTCAGACGCAAATAAAAACTGAAAGCTTCAATTTATAAAATCTATCTGACACTAATGCACGTAAATGCTACACAATATACAGCAAAAACAATTAAATTACTAGCTAAATTACTTATCTCGTAACACAGCAAGCGAAAACCGCTCGTAGCCGGCGTCAGGGCTGCCAACATTGGCATTCGATATCTGCAAAACTGTCACTCATAGATATGCCTTTTCTGTGCTCCGCTGGTGTTAATTTTAATTACTGTTTACGCATGTTCTACTGGACGACAGCACATAGCACGAACTAAATCGGTGTTGTGGTCGAAACTCTATATACATGAACGTTTGGTACCGATCTGATCGTCTGACATCTGGAGGTTTGGGTGTAAGTGTATTCGAACATGGGGAAATTGTTGGTGCTCGTATGATGGGTGCTTCCGTAACCAAGGGAGCCGAAGTGTTTGGTGCTTCAACAGGCACCTTATAGAAAATTTATATCGCGTACAGGGAAAGTCGAAAAACATCAGGCGCTAAATCACAACGCGGACAAAAGTGTGTATTGCGTGAACGTGACAGGCGGTGATCGAAGAGGATCGTGACGAGAAATAAGAGGACGGCAGTTGTAAAAGTCCTTTCAGAATTGATTAACGCACTCGCGACCCTGTCAGCACCAAAACAACACGAAGGGTGGTCCATAATCAGGAAACTGAAGGGAGATGGCTTCAAATGGCTCTGAGCACTATTGGACTTAACATCGAAGGTCATCAGTCCCACAGAACTTAGAACTACTTAAACCTAACTAGCCTAAGGACATCACACACATCCATGCCCGAGGCAGGATTCGAACCTGCGACCGCAGCGGTCACGCCGTTCCAGACTGAAGCGCCTAGAACCGCTCGGCCACCCCGGCCGGCTCTGAAGGGAGAGTTGGAATTCCAAAACCTCTCATCAGTGATGCAAATGTTCATAACACTGATAAAGCTTGGACTATGAACCAATGACAGAAAGTCATTTGGTCGGATCATCCTTATTTCACACGGTTGCAAACTTCTCATCAAATTCACATCCCAAGAGTGAAACACTGCGAGGATTCGGTGGTGACTTGGGGAGCCATATCGTGGTATTCCGTGGGCCCCAGGGTTACTCTGCAAGGTATTACTGCTAAGGATTGTACCACAATGTTAACTGATCAGATCCATCCCATGGTAGAATGTTTGTTCTCCAGTGGTGAGGGTGTGTCGTAAGTCCCTGTTCACTCGCAGCCCACATCGTGCAGGACTGGTTTAGTGGGCGCGAGGATGAATTGTCGCATCTCTTCTAGCCACCATGGCCATCCCAAGTCTGTGCAGCTTACTGTGGAGAGACTCGTGTCTGATCCGTATCCATCTCCGCCATCATTACGTAAACCTGCCACAATGGTTTAGGAAGAATGGTGTAAGATTCCTTTGAAAACCGTACATGGTCTTTATTTATCCATTACGAGACGACTGGAAGCTCTTTTGAATGCTAAGGGTTCGTATTAGGCATGGCAACTGTGTTTTTGGTGTTTACATTGTTTTTGTTCACCCTCTGTACGTATCTACGTTGGGACTTCTGTAAGGAACTCTTGTAAGTATTTCGCGTTTTAACCATATTTGTTTGTCTAATGTTGTCGTAGTTGTCAAAGTCAAAGCTGCAGTGCCCTGAAACTATGTCTTCATAAGTGTAAGATTTACATCTTTTACATGAAGACTTTTATTCTCACTTTCATTCTCTTCATCTACATTAAAAGGCAGCTAATTTTAGTTTTACTTATTGTAAAGCAAGTCTATAGAATTCTCTCTGAGACCTTCTCGACAAAATTGTTGGTTTACAAGTTTGCGGGGTTTGTAGCCGTGGTAACACTTACACGATATTTCATTCGTTGTCGTGCTCAGGTGTTGCTTGCTGTTTGGACACAAATCGATCAGTCTGTGGAAACAAAGAAATTGATGAGTCTTCTGCAAACCAAATAACTTGTAAATCATTCTTATAGTGTGCCCAAGAGAACAACGATTTTTCTCTTGTGTCTACATCAGTACAGTTATTTCTCAAATCACTGTTTAACGCTAAGATGACAAATGGTAAGCATCTACCTGTATTTGTAGCTTAACTTGGCCTCTGTGTTTGGTGAAATGAGATTTTTCCTGTTCTCTGAAATGATATAGCAACAGATCGTGTGCCCGTATTATAGAGTACGACGTGTAGTACGGTCTCCTGGTTTTACACAAAGATCACATTTGTGAAGGTCAAAATCTTTGGGACAGACATGATACTATATACGTAACTCAGCTGGCTTTCGTGGCCGTTGTCATTGAGAGTAAAATCTTCCTAGTTGATAGGCAGCTTCATATTTCTTCTACACGATCGACGCTTCGACCGCTCCACTGGGACCTTGTTTTCAGCTAGCCCCGAACACCACAAGAGCACTTGACCGTGAGCATCACAGAGTACTGAAGTCGATTCCAGCGGAGCGGTCGAAACGTCGACCGTTTAGAAGAAATATGATGCGACCTAATAACCTAGAAGATTTTACCTTCAAGATACACTATCTGTCCATAAAGTACCTGTGTACTGCATCTCTGATGGCTCTACGTAGTGTTACACTTTTGTACGCGATAAACAACGTGTCTGTTACTTAGCTCTTTTGCCACATTTCACTTTGCTGGTATGGATTCGTCTGGTATTCTGAGTTCCCATTGTTTTACCTGACTGCTAGTGCAATCTGGATTTTATGGAGATTCTAATGTAGTACGAATATAGTATTCTCGGGCAGTATTGTCTGTAATCAGATTTAATAGACCTTATTACTGAACTACTACACGGAGATAATGTAAAGGTCAATGTAGGTTCTTAGATGACGAATATGTAGTGCAGGTACGAAAATGTTTCTTATTTCTAACATTTTATTATTTGAGAAGCGTTCAACAGGTAATGCAACATTTTTTTTGTTGCAGGTTGGTTTTATTCAGGATTCCAATACTTCACATTATTGTCCACTCTATCGGTACAAAACCCTATGTTTCAACATAATCTCCGTTCAATGAGACGGACTTACGCCGCCTTAATAGGAAGGCCTGTATGACCGCATAGTACCACTCTACTGCTCAGCGGTGGAGCCAACGTCTTGATGCATCAATAATCTCCCCCATCAGCCATATACTTCTTCCCACAGAGTGCGTCTTTCATTTGGGCCATAGAGACGGAAGTCGGAAGGTGCGAGATCCAGGTTGTGGGGTGGATAACGAAGAACAGTCCAATAAAGTTTTGTCGAGCCCCTCTCGGGCGTGCAGGCTACTGTGGAGCCATGCGTTGCCACAGAGAAGAAGAAGTTCGTTTGCCTTTTTCTCCATTGCAGGAATCACAGATGTGTGTGGCGGCTGGCATGCGGGAGGTCGGACAGGTGTACGCGACCTCGTTGCGGTGATGACAGACGCCTCACCTAGCGAGTCATCGTGCTTTTGATCACTGCCAGGTTTCCGTAGACATTCTGCAAGCACCTTTGAATATCTTCGATGCCCTGGTCTTCAACCAAAAGAAACTCGGTGACAGCTCTCTGCATGGAACGCACCTCCGTTACTGGCATCATGTTGAAGGCTTTGTATAGCGCAGCCACCTGTCGGAACTTCAAGAAACTATAGGGGCTGAACCGCAGTATTCCACGCTGTCCCACAACAAATATAGCATTTTTTTTCAATCGAAACTGGCGGGTAAAAGAATTTTTGCATTGCCAGATGAACGCCTCTCGTATTTTCTGTGCTACAGTGTATAGTAATTACATTATATTCTTTATGCACCTATAGTCTCACGTCACTTAACAAAGCACTCCAGCTTCAGGCCACAAGTGGCCCATCGGGACCATCCTACCGCCCGTGTCATCTTCAGCTGAGGATGTGGATAGGAGGGGAGTGTGGTCAGCACACCGCTCTCCCGGTCGTTTTGATGGTTTTCTTGGAACGGAGCCGATACCAGTCGGTCGAGTAGCTCCTCAGTCGGCATCACGAGGCTGACTGCACTCCGAACACTTAACAGTGTGCGATTAAAAAAATTATGTAGTTTTGGTTCTTTAAGGTCTTACTGATATTCTATCCAAGAAAGAATTAGGCTTTAACTTCCCGTCGACGCCGTTACTAGAGAGGGTACCCACTCTCGAAACGGCGTAGAATTGGGAAATAAATCGACCTTGTCCTTGTCGAAGGACCCATTGACGCTGACCAGATGTCGATTTCAACCGCCTCTCTCCCAAACACCACCCTGTATTTTCTTCTGTCACTAACAGAAATATCAGGCGATATCTTAAGAGATGGACAAAATCTCGACGCAGAGTTCATAGGAATGGACTTGGACAGCAGTGATAGCTCCTAGTATAAAGTAGAGAACGTAATTGACTACCGTATATTTTTTTCTTTTTTGCCTCCAAACGTCTATTTGTTCGTCGGTCGAACTTTGTCGTGAGACAAAACACCGTCAGGTCCGAATCGCTAGTAGCTGCGAGACTCCGTCGATAGCTTCGATTTCCCGAAAATTCATTGACTGTAGTTTCGGTTTCCCAATTATTTGTGAGTTCTGCTCCTCGAACGTCGCGAGCGACACTCGCCGAAATTCGCCGTACTGCCATCAGAGTTACTCCACAGCACGAGACAGCAGACGACAGATCTGTTCATCTACTGCGGGTTCTGCCATTTCGTGAGCTCAGGAGCGTCCACGGTGCCTTCATTGTGTAACCCCGAGGGAGAACTTCGGTAAATGTCGCTCTCGATTTTCAAGAAGTCGAACACACAAATTTCGGGAAGCAGAAAATACGAGACTAATATTTAGTAAACTTTGTTTGAGCCCTGAACGAGCAGCACGAGTGTGCACGGGACTGTCACGGAGCTTTTGGTTTGCCTCTGACGTCATCGTACCAGTGTAGGCGGGTGCGTGTGACTGTTAAGCTTTACCTTTTTTTGTGTAAAGTTATACAGGGTGGTCCATTGATCGTGACCGGGCCAATTATCTCACGACATAAGCGTAAACCGAAAGAACTACAAAGAACGAAACTTGTCTAGCCTGAAGGGGGAAACCAGATGGCGCCATGGTTGGCCCGCTAGATGGCCATACGTCAAACGGATATCAACAGTGTTTTTTTAAATAGGAGCCCCCATTTTATTACATATTCGTGTAGTACGTAAAGAAATATGAGTGTTTTAGTTGGACCACTTTTTTCGCTTTGTGATAGATGGCGCTGTAATAGTCACAAACAAATGTCTCACAATTTTAGACAAACAGTTGATAACAGGTAGGTTTTTAAATTAAAATACAGAACGTAGGTACGTTCCAACATTTTATTTCGGTTGTTCCAATGTGATACATGTACCTTTGTGAACTTATCATTTCTGAGAATGCGTGCTGTTGCAGCGTGATTACCTGTAAATACCATATTAATGCAATAAATGCTCAAAATGTTGCCCGTCAACCTCAAAGCATTAGGCAATACGTGTAACGATATTCGTCTCAACAGCGAGTAGTTCGCCATCCGAAATGTTCGCACATGCATTGGCAGTGGCTGACGCTTGTTGTCAGGCGTTGTCGGTGGATCACGATAGCAAATATCCTTCAACATTTCCCACAGAAAGAAATTCAAGGACGTCAGATTCGGTGAACGTGCGAGCCATGCTTCGACCACCAATCCACCTGTCATGAAATATGCTGTTCAAATCCGCTTCAACCGCACGCGAGCTATGTGCCGGACACCCATCATGTTCGAAGTACATCGCCATTCTGTCATGCAGTGAAACATCTTGTAGTAACACCGGTAGAATATCACGTAGGAAATTAGCATACATTGCACCATTTTGATTTCTATCCATAAAATGGAGCCCAATTACCATTCCTCCCATAATGCCGCACCATACATTAACCCGCCAAGGTCGCTGATGTTTCTCTTGTCCCAGTCATCGTGGATTTTCCGTTACCCAATAGTGCATATTATGATGGTTTACGTTACCGCTGTTGGTGAATGACGCTTCATCGCTAAATAGAACGCGTGCAAAAAATCTGTCATCGTCCCGTAATTTCTCTTGTGCTCAGTGGCAGAACTGTACACGACGTCCAAAGTCGTCGCCACGCAATTCTTGGTGCGTAGAAATATGGTACGGGTGCAATAGATGTTGATGTAGTATTCTCAACATCGACGTTTTTGAGATTCCCGATTCTCACGCAATTTGTCTGCTACTGATGTGCGGATTAGCCGCGAAAGCAGCTAAAACACCTACTTGGGCGTCATCATTTGTTGCAGGTCGTAGTTGACGCTTCACATGTGGCTGAACACTTCCTGTTTCCTTAAATAACGTAAATATCAGGCGAACGGTCCGGACACTTGGATGATGTCGTCCAGGATACCGAACAGCATACATAGCAAATGCTCGTTGGGCATTTCGAGCACAATAACCATACATTAACACGATATCGACCTTTTCCGCAATTGGTGAACGGTCCATTTTAACACATGTATCACCAAGCAAATACCGTCCGGACTGGTGGAATATTACGTGATACCACGTAATTATAGCGCCATCTATCACGAAGCGAAAAAGTGGTCCAACTAAAACATTCATATTTCTTTCCGTACTACACGAATATGTAATAAAAACGAGAGTTCCTATCTGAACAAAAAAAAAAAAAAAAAAAAAAAAAACGCAGTTGATATCCGTTTGACCTATGGCAGTGCCATCTAGCGGGCCAACGACAGCGCCATCTGGTATCCCCCTTCAAGGTAGACGGGATTCGGTCTTTGTAGTTTATTCGTTTGATGCTTATGTCGTGAGATATTTGGCCCGGTCACGATCAATGGACCACCCTACAGACTATTGTAGCGAGGAAATGCCTGTAGCTGGGACACTAATAGGTGTGTCACTGTGAAGAGATTGCGGTGCCATACTACGACCAAAGTGAAACAATAAAAATATCGGCTGCAATAAGAGTGATAATTGGCACTAAACTTAAAAAAACGATACTGAAAGATATGACTTGATGACTTGTAAATATGCTCTGAATTATAGGATATGCCAAGTCACGGGGATGTTCGCTTCGAGAGGAGTCCAAAAAGCCTAGCTCAGAGCTGTGATTTATTTATCTGTAAGCAGCATAGTAATCTGTGCAAGCACTGTATTAAAGTGAATGATAATTACACCGAGGTGACAAAGGTCATTGGATAGCTCCCGATACAGTGTCGGACCTCCTTTCTCCCGGCATAGTGCGGCAACTCGGCTTGGCGTGGACTCAACAAGTCGTTGGAAGATCCCTGCAGAAATACTGAGTCCACTGCCTATTTAACGGTCCATAATAGCGAAAGTGTTGCCAGTGCAGGATTTTTCTCACGAACTGATCTCTCGATTATGTCCAATAAATGTTAGACAGGATTCATGTCGGGCGTTCCCAATGGCCAAATCATTCGCTGACTCTGTCCAGAATGTTCTTCAAACCAATCGTGAAGTACTGTGGCCCAGTGACACGTCACATTTTCATCCGTAAAAATTTGGCGACATGAAGCCCACGAACATATGCAAATGGTCTACAAGTTGCCAATGATCGGTTCTGTTGGACTAGAGGACCCAGTCCATTCCATGTAAACATAGCTAACATCATTATGGAGCCACCACCATCTTGCACAGAGCCTTATTGACAATTGGATGCATTGTTTTGTGGGGTCTGAACCACACTTGAACCATACCATCTGCTCTTACCAACTGAAATCGGTGCCCGTCTGACGAGGACGCAGTTTTGCAGTCGTGTAGGGTTAGACCAATATGGTCTCGAGTCAAGGAGAGGGGCTGCAGGTGATGTTGTGTTACCAAAGGTACTCGCGTCGGTCGTCTGCTGCATTGCCTGTTAACGCCAAATTCCGCCCCACTGTGTAAGTAGGCTGTGTGGGTTTTTCATTGGTAACGCCATGTAGGGCTCTGTATGAAGATCACTGGCTATGCTGTGTGAAGTCTGTGGCTAGTTTGATTTGTTGTCTGCCATTGTAGTGTAGGGCAGCTGGATGTTAACAGCGCGTAGCGTTGCGCAGTTGGAGGTGAACCGCCAGCAGTGGTGGATGTGGGGAGAAAAATGGCGGAGTTTTGAAATTTGTAAGACTGGATGTCACGAACTGCTATATATGTGGTTAACAGGAGGGTGTCGGCCGCTGCGTTGCACATGGTGAGAGATAATGTCTCAAATTTGGTATTCTCGGCACATTCTTGACACTGTGTTTCTCGGAATATTGAATATATACTTTTGAACACTATTAAGGTAAATACATTGTTTGTTCTGTATCAACATCTTTCATTTGGTAACTATGCCTATCAGTAGTTAGTGGCTTCTGTAGTTTGAATCTTTTAGTTAGCTGGCTGTAGTGGCGCTCGCTGTATTGCAGTAGTTCGAGTAACGAAGATTTTTGTGAAGTAATCGATTTCTGAAACGTATAGGTTAATGCTAGTCAGGGACATTCTTTTGTAGGGATTTTTGAAAGTCAGATTGCATTGCGCCAAAAATATTGTGTGTCAGTTTAAGCACAATCTTGTATAATGGTTCAAAGGGGACCTTTCAACTGTCCTAAGTTCGTTATGTGCCCCATATTGATTTCTGTGGCTATTTCACGCAGATGTCTGTTAGCACTGTAAGTAGGCTGTTTACGTTTTCTTATTGGTAATGCCACGTAGCGCTCTGTATGAAAAATCACTGGCTGTGCTGTGCGCAGTCTGTGGCTAGTTTGCATTGTTGTCTGCCATTGTAGTGTTGGGCAGCGGCAGCTGGATGCTAACAGCGCGTAGCGTTGCGCAGTTGGAGGTGAGCCGCCAGCAGTGGTGGACGTGGGGAGAGAGATGGCGGAGTTTTGTAATTTGTAAGACTGGATGTCATGAACTGCTATATATATTATGACTATTAAGGTAAATACATTGTTTGTTCTGTATTAAAATCTTTCATTTGCTAACTATGCCTATCAGTAGTTAGTGCCTTCAGTAGTTTGAATCTTTTATTTAGCTGGCAGTAGTGGCGCTCGCTGTATTGCAGTAGTTCGAGTAACGAAGATTTTTGGTGAGGTAAGTGATTTGTGAAAGGTATAGGTTAATGTTAGTCAGGGCCATTCTTTTGTAGGGATTATTGAAAGTCAGACTGCGTTGCGCTAAAAATATTGTGTCAGTTTAAGCACAGTCTTGTACAATTTTTCTAAGGGGACGTTTCAGCACTTACAATTCTACGCAAACGTCGCTGGTCTCGGTGGTTAAGTGGAGGGAGTAGGCCGCTGCGTTGCCCATGGTGAGAGATAATGCCTCAAATTTGGTATTCTCGGCACATTCTTGACACTGTGGATCTCGGAATATTGAATTCTCTAACCATTTCCAAAATGGAATGTCCCCTGTGTGGTGTCACCGCCAGACACCACACTTGCTAGGTGGTAGCCTTTAAATCGGCCGCGGTCCGTTAGTATACGTCGGACCCAGGTATCGCCACTATCAGTGATTGCAGACCGAGCGCCGCCACACGGCAGGTCTAGTCTAGAGAGACTCCCTAGCACTCGACCCAGTTGTACATCCGACTTTGCTAGCGATGGTTCACTGCCTACATACGCTCTCATTTGCAGAGACAATAGTTTAGCATAGCCTTCAGCTACGTCATTTGCTACGACCTAGCAAGGAGCCATATTCAGTAATTAGGATGAATTCTGAACAGACAATATTGTGAATCATGTACCGTCAAGAGCGACGTTCATCATTAATGGATTAAAATTAAGTATCAAACTATTTACGTCCGCTTTCTGAATTCTAATTCCTTGTCATGTTCCAGACCTCACGTCAGTGTAGTTCTTCCCTCCTCACGCCAGCCTGCGTGAGCTAAAGCGCATGCATTTCGGCCTGCACTAGTAAAACGGTGTTGGCTCTTCTGCCAATTCCCGTCGTGCAGCTATAATCACCTCGGAAGCCTGTTCACGTGGATGACAGCTCTGCCAATGCGCTGCCTATTTATATCTCGTGTAAGCGACATTACTGTCATCTGCGTATCTGCATACCACTATCTAAAAAAAAAAAAAAGTTCAAATGGCTCTGAGCACTATGGGACGTAACTTCTTATGTCATCAGCAGTCCCCTAGAACTTAGAACTACTTAAACTTAACTAACCTAAGGACATCACACACATCCATGCCCGAGGCAGGATTCGAACCTGCGACCGTAGCGGCCACGCGGTTTCAGACTGTAGGGCCTAGAACCGCTCGGCTACTCTGGCCGGCTCACTCTCTCATAACCTCTGTCACCTAAGTATGAATTACACATTAACACTTAAATAACATATTAATACGAAACACTTATTATTGTTTGAACCTCACGTTTTCTTGAAATGTCTACGGCGAGAAGTCGAAGTGCGCACATAGTAATTATTAAGATCGATTCGCAAGTGGCCTAATAAGATGCTTGTAATGTAATACTCGTTTAGGTGCCAGACAACAAATTTGTATCGACATACAAAAGGACAGCGAACGTGCACGAGGCTACATCTTCGACTGACCACTGACGGCGTCGAATGCTCGGCCCAGTCTCAAGGCTGCGAGTGCGAAACGGGCCGTTGCTGCGAAACGCGGCCGCCAGCTCAGCCGCTGCGACACTCTCGCTGTTTCTCGAATTAAAGCGGAGCGAAAGAGAAATGGCCGGCTGGCTCGCCGGGTGCTTAACGTAAGCGGCGGCGGCAGCGGCGGCGCTCAGTGGGTCACCACAGCCCTGCCTGTCGCGTGCCGGAGCCGCCACGAGTGGGCTGGCCCGCGGGTTCGCACCCCGCCTCGCTGCTGGATGCAGGACGCCACAGCACTGACACGGCAGTGTGGGACACGCTCAAAATACTTCCAGTGAAGATCTCTGCATTATCCTGCTTACTGGAAGTCTACATCTACAAGCACATTTTTATGACCACTCCAAGGCCTTCGATTTGTATAGTTGATAACACTCTCTTCTCAAAATTCAAGTTTTATGGACTGATGGATTTTCACACATGTGGTTTGAGTCATACTTGATAAACAGAACGCAATCGGTTGTGCTGAATGATTGCGACAATGTCGAAAAGGCACAAAATTTAACTGACATGGAAAAAAAAATAATCACGAAGGGAGTCCCACAGGGTTCAGTTTTGGTTCCACTCTTATTTCTTGGATATGTGAAGGAACTTCCACGTAACAGTGAACAAGCAAACTGGCTACTTTTGCAGGCGATACTAGTGTTATTGTAAGTCATCCTGGAGAGAGAGGAAAAGAAGAGTTAAGTAATTGATATTTTCCAAAGAATTATTAAGTCGTTCTCTTAAAACGGTCTTGAGAAGACACACTACATTCAGTTCTGTAGAAAAAATAGTCATACCAACAATATTGATGTAGCACATGACCAGGAGTGAGTAAATAGAGTAAAACGCTCCAAATTTGTGGGAGTAAATATTGATGGAAACATGACTTCGAAGAAGCATATAACTGAGCTTATCAAACAATATTAAATTTAGCTAATTTTGCTCTTTGTACAATTGCTAATCTTGGATACAAGCGTATCAGACTCCTGACATATATCTTGTATATTTCTACTCAACAATGGCGTACGGATTAGTTTTCTGGGGTACCTCATCACTTAGAAAGAAAGTACTGATTGCAGAAATGCGAGCAGTAAGAATAATATGTGATGTTCAGCCTCAGACGTTATGTGGATACCTCATTCAAAGAGCTAGGTATTTTGACTACGCCGTCACAATACATATTTTCGCTAATTATATTCGTCGTAAGTAATCCATCACAATTTGAGAAGAACAGTGATGTACGTACACACAACACTAGAGGGGAAAATGAGCTTTACTACCCGTCGTTAAAGCTGTGACTGGCTCAGAGAGGAGTACAATATGCAACAAAAAATACTTGATCATTTGCCCAATAATATAAAATATCTGACAGGTAGCGAATCAAGTTTTAAATGTAATATAAAATGATTTCTCCTTGACAACTCCTTCTATTCCACTGACGAACTTCTTCTTAAAAACAGATAGTTCTTTTAAAAAGCTTTGTATTTAAGTGTAATTGCATACGTAGGAATAAACTGATAATGTGATCATTAATGTTAATACTAATCATGTACATAAACTGTAAACGTTCTCGTTCCACATACACATAATTTCGGTTAAAGAACCGTTAAAATGATCTATAGAATATGTAACTAACTAACATCCATAGTTTGCAAAACACTCTTAAATGCTTGACAGAAGATACTTCCTATTATATCAGTTGTTAGGGATCCTCCCCATTCCATTCCGCTATAGAGCACAGGAAGAATGACTGCTTAAACACCTCTGTGAACATTGTGACTAGTGTCACCTCGTGCTCCCTATCCCTACGGGAACGATATGTAAGAGCTTGTAGCGTATTCCTACATTCATTACTAATAGTTAGTTCTTGAGACTTTGTAAGTATGCTTCCTCTGGATAGTTTGCGTTTATCTTCAACAGTCTGACAGGTCCAGTTCCGTCAGCATCGCCGTGTCACCGCCCCACGGTTCAGAAAACCTGTGACCTTTCGTGCTGCCCTGTTCTGCCATGTGTCACTCACTTTATAATTAAACAGCGCAGACCGCTCTGTCTTCTCAAAGCAGGTTCCTAGTCCTCGTGTCACTACATCCAACGATTTGGTACGGGGGCTGCCTAGCTCACAACAAGCAAAGACTTAATGTTGACTGTATAACAGGCGTATATTTGTCATTCGTACACGAAAGGCTTACTGAGTTTTTAAAAACGGTTCTGCCGCGCGGGATAGCCGCGCCGTCTACGGCGTGTTGTCACGGTCGGCGCCACTGCCCCGATCGAAGGCTCGAGTCTTCCCTCGGGCATGGATGTGTATGTCGTCCTTAGCGTAAGTTAGATGAAACAGTGTGTAAGCTTAGGGACCAATGACCTTAGCAGTTTGGTCCCATAAGACCTTACCATACATTTCCAAAATTTTCCAAAAACGGTTCTGCGCACAAGTGTTAATAATAAGCTGTGAGGAACAAGACATTAAAAATTAAAAATAGTCACAAATTAGGTAAATAAGCATCAGAAATAGCGGGAAACATTTAATGAAGCTGAAACACAACAGCGATATGCCCCATTACCAGGATTCGCGACACTAGAGCATGGTTTCCCTGAGGAACACAGGCGTTCGGTGGGAACTGAACGAGTGCTTCGCGAAAAGCTAGTAGTAACATGGTGTTTCTTCCGACATTTTGACGACATTATTTTTGAAAATATTCTTATGATTTCTGTGCTACTATATATGATCTAAAATTGAAGTAATCACTGAATAAAACAAGTTTTTCCAATGTTTAAAAATTTTATCAACTACCAAAATAAACAAGGCATTTCATCGAAGTACCAGAATTCTCAAAGTATTCCGTCAAAGGAAGCATTTGGGGACACTCGCTACAGAAAGGTCTAGGAAATCGAACAAGCTTCAGATCAAGTCAGCGAAGTGAAGAAGAGGGCCACAGCAGCGCGTCACAGCAGGGAAAAAAAGTATGGTGAAAGACTAATTCATTTAGTCTACCTCTGTAATTAAATTTTAAATTCATTTAACTACAAGCAGCAACGTATCAGCTGTGTCATTAGTTGAAATGTACAGTAATATTGGAGAACTGTTGCAGGCGTATGGCTGGTCTCTGGCAACTAATTTGTTGCGGAAATCGCACTAGTGTTTTATTGGACGGGATACACATGACGCCAAAAGATATATGAAGATAAATGAAAGACTTATTTCTTTTTGGAGAAGTCTGGGAAAACGCGGCGTATCTATTAGAGAAACCGTGTGGAAGAATATCGAGCGATATATTTTTCACGATGGACAGGAAATGCACCGTCAATACTTCCTACGTCGTTGAGGGATGTCCAATTTACCTTCGTTTGCGTAAAAATACTTTGACAACAGTTAAAAACAATTTGCTAGTTGTGACTCTATTTTGCTATAAATTTCAAGGTCATAGTTTTATCTTTAAGTTGAATTTGAAATATTACTGCAAAATTGTTTAATAATAATTATTATTAGAAATTAAGATGGAATGTGATCCTGAGGCGGATTGTTAGTCACAGCTTATTACTATTAGCGCTCCGAGCACGGACCTTCATGGCATAAACAACTATAGATCTTCATTTGAGTTTTCCGACCGCAACAGCCTCTACCTGATGTTGTCATTGGATATACATTCTGCGTGACGGTCCGAAACATTTTGTCATGCTGGTATTATTTTCGTATTATTTACTCGACTTGCTGTGTTGCTGTTTGTTCCTTTTTTCGTGCCTGACTTTTGTTAACAGCTTCTCGTGTCTGATCTTCACGAACCATAGCAATAAGACATAAAGCAACAATCACTTTTTCGTTTTTTTTTTCAAGTTTTCTATATGGAGTGCAAGAAAATGGCATTTAGCGAACAGAACCGTTAAGCCTGTCTTATCCTGCCCGTTTCCATGTACTCTACTCGCCTGCCAGAATGGCCGCCAAGTAGGGTGTTACGTGCCAAAGGAAATGCACAGTTTCCTCCGGTGTAGCTGCCGCACGGTGAAAGTAAGTTTGTCCGTTACGTCATTAAAAGGCGGATACACCGCTAAAAGACGTGCCAGGATCTATAATATCTTGTGGCGCAGTTCTGCTTGTTGAAACAACACTACTTTATACGTGGTTAACTTCTCCTGTCAGAATTCACAGTCATGTGGAATTTTTTAAAGGACATTATATTCGCCGTTGATTGTTGAAATTACCCATTTTACAATTTCAGTTCCGGCCTTTACGCCGTTATCAAGAGTTAGTGCAAAAGATTTCTCTTCAGCTCATGTCGCACATTAAAATCCTCCGACACGTTTTGACGATAATATGTATGCGTGTCGGACTAAGCAAAAATTATTTATTTCACAACTACAATTTCGGCCTTTAGCAATTATCAAGTGTTACTGCAAAAGATTTTGCTTCAGCCCATGTGACACTTAGAAATCTTCCGACATGTTTGGACGATGTATGCGTGTCGGAGTATTTTGAAGCGTGACATGGGTTGGAGCAAAATCTTTTGCAATAACGCTTGATAATGGACCAAAGGCCGAAACTGCAGATGTGAAACAAATAATTTTTGCAGTCATTGGCGAATATCATGACCGTGAAAAAATTACTATAAGTATCTCTGGAAATAACACAAACAGTTTTCAAACAGTGAAAATCGTTTTCGTCATATACCCTTAATTAACTTCCTGTACGACGAGGTAAGTTGTATCTAACGCATACCTGCATATGTGTGAAGAGTGGTTGCTAAAGATCTATTTTTAAATCTGAACGAGTACTGTATTTGGTGATGTATCTGAGGCAGCTAATGTGGATGAAGCAATCACTGCCTTTTCGTCTCTTTAGAATTATTGCTCTGAAGTTTGCTGATAAGGATGTTCTGTTGTTTACACTAATAAATATTTAAAAATCTATAGCTCTGTGGTCTGAACTACTTGATGCGTACAATATGAAACAAGATAAAACAAAATTGCTTTAACTAATAATAATTACAGCCTCGCCTCAAGTATCTACGGAAAAATCTGATCTGGGAGAACAATTGTAAAGCACTGCGTGCTGAATTGTAAAAATATGAGGAATGAGACTCATTTTCAAATCGACAGACTTCCAGCTTTTCTCTTAATACATAACAACTTCTGAAATTTTAAAACTGGAAGTTATGGGAAAAATGTAAATCTCCTGTATGTCTGAAAGAGTCGCTACCCCCTGAACATAAATCTGAACATCAGTTCAAAAGATGCTTTCTATTTCAAGGGAGAAAAAGGAATGTACCTTTTAAGAACGAATATATCCATTAAAGAATCAGGTACCTGGAAATCCATGGAACACTTCTTTTAAAGTACGAATATTCCTCTGTGATATTTCTGCTCTGGGATTTAGGCCTGCGGACGAGGCCAACATTTTGTGCCTCGTACGCCGTCTTCCACTGTAACAGGTACCATCAGCTACTGTATGGCTCAAAAAACCAATTTCGACATTTTTGGCTAGAAATAACGAGAAAAGCAGCTAAGAAATGTCACGGAACTAGGAGCTACGAAGAGTCGATGTTTCGGGGATTGTTTGCGCTGATCCAAGGAAATGTATAAATTCACGGCCGCGTACCGACTAATGTAAAGGTAAAAATCGAAACAACTAGCTTCACAGATTCAGGGTGTATGTCATACCGTAGGAGAAAAAAAATTTAGGTACTAATTTGTGCCTATGTCTTTCCTGAAATACCCAAAAGTCAGATCTCATCAAGGACGGACACAGCAGGTTTAGAAGCCTTCACTGTAGACAGTAGAAAGCATAATTTTTTTATTTCTTGTACATTATTAATAACTTCTGTGTTGGAATTTGGAAACATACTGCGTAGGATGTTTGTGGCGATCCAGTCTGTTAAGCAACGTGGAACTGTTGAGCATTACAGAAAGTTACGAGTTCGTGGCCTGTGCGCGTTAAAGCAAGGTCATGAATAATTCTACAGTCGCAGGCTGTAGAATGTGGCGGCGTTGCGAGAACCATTCTACTGACACCTTCCAACTTTCTAGTGTCCAGACAGAGCTTTACTAGGTTTTACCTTCACAATACTCTTACGGGCAAGAAATCATATTTATCATCAGTGTTTCATGCGGTGGTATAGTACGCGTTAGTAATTGTTTAGCTGAAGGTACCTGCATTTTATTCGCTTTAATGTTACTTCTAATTCATGTATGTACAGAGGCCGCTTTACAATTTTGTCGAGAGACAAAGAAACTAACGTAGCTTTTGGTGCAAAAACTCGGCGTAATTCAGTAATTTAACAATCTCGCTTTGAACAGTTACTGGCGACTCTGAAACTAGAATTATCTCACAATATTTCTTATAACTGTCGCTATGTGTCTGTGAAGACTATAGGAATGTCTTTCCAATGAAAGAGGCTGTCCATCTCCACAGCTGTCTTGAGCTTTGAACGACACTGATAACATTATTTACGCTGTCGGTAGTTTTCCTGCCATCAAGAGCATATCACTACGACAATAATAACTGGCTGATGATGTGAAAATTCAAAAGGATAAGTGCTATCGCTACCATTCCCTGTAATACGGAAGCGACGTTACTTGAATGGTAATAACATAAACCGTAAATACACTATGTGATCAAAAGTATCCAGACTCCTAGATGAAAATGTCTTACAAGTTAGTGGCGCCCTCCATCGGTAATTCTGGAATTCAATACGGTGTTGGCCCACCCTTATCCTTGATGACAGCTTCTACTCTCCCAGGCATACGTCCAATCACGTGCCGGAAGGTTCCTTGGGGAATGGCAGCCCATTCTTCACGGAATGCTGCACTGAGGAGAGATATCGATGCCTGTCGGTGACACCTGGCACGAAGTTGGCGTTCCAAAACATCCCAAAGATGTTCTATAGGCTTCAGGTAAGGACTCTGTGCAGGCCAGTCCATAACAGGGATGTTATGGGCGTGTAACCACTTCGCCACAGGCAGTGTATTATGAACAGGTGCTCGATCATGTTTAAAGATGCAATCATAACCCCCTAATTTCTCTTCAACAGTGGGAAGCAAGAAGATGCTTAAAACATCAATGTAGGCCTGTGCTGTGATGGTGCTATGCAAAACAACAAGGGGTGTAAGCCCCCTCCATGAAAAACACGACCACACCGTAACACAAGTGCCTCTGAATGTTACTATTGGCACTACACTCGCTGGCAGATTTATGTTCACTGGGCATTCCACATACCCACACCCTGCCAACGGATTGACACAATGTGTACCGTGGTTCGTCACTCCACATAACGGTTTTCCACTGTTCAGTCGTCCGATGTTTGCGCTCCTTACACCAAGCGAGGCGTCGTTTGGTATTTCATGGCGTGATGTGTGGCTTATGAACAGTCGCTCGACCATGAAGTCCAAGTTTTATCACCTTCCACCCAATTGTCATAGTACTTGCAGTGGATCCTAACATTTGATCAAGATTCCCTACACTTTTACAACTAAGTATAAAAGCCTTCGTCGCATTACTCGCAACCATTTCCGGTGCTGCGTTAGCTTGACTGGACCTCTCCCCGTTGTGTAGCGGATGAATGCTGTGCGGAAGTGGTTTCCGATTTCTAATGACATGTTAATTCCTCCTCCTACGATTCCTTTTTGAACTTCAGACACAATATACACTATGCGATGCCGGCCGCGGTGGCCAAGCGTTTCTAGGCGCTTCAGTCCGGAACCGTGCTACTGCTACGGTCGCAGGTTCGAATGGTGCCTCGGGCTGGTCGCATTAAGTCGGACAAATCATCTCCACTGGTCGAAATAGGGCTAGGCTTAAACTAACATCGGTGGCTTCGTGTCGTACCCAAACACATTTCTTCAACGAAAACAACATTGGCGACTGAATACCCGCTTCTCATATAAGTCAATGAGTTATTGTAAAAAATGCAAAAATTCTGTGAAAGATTTGGTTGAACAAGATTTGGCGTCCAGTGTATGCGACTGCGAAGTCCTGCAAGTCAAAGGCTTCATCAGGAATAAAGCAGAAAACATATGTGTCAGACCACTACCTTTGTCTTTAATAAGTTTTGAGGCGCATACATCGTATGTATGTTGTCCTATGGAACTTAATGCGCAGCCGGTGTTCCAGCGATACAATGTTCTATGACAGTATCAGGAAGTAGAGGCTATTGCGCCGACCCGCGTGACGGGAGTAAATCTTGCAGAGCTTTTGAACTACATTACGTAGGCAGCGTAAAGTATCAAACACTGAAAGTTAAAATCAGACAGCAGTACAACTGATAAGGGTCCTTATTCACGCAAATTTGACTAATGTTGGACATAGCAGCACATTGGACTGACTCATACTACAAAAGCGTGTCTGACTACACTTATTTGAGCAAATATAACTGATGTTGACGATAATAAATAATATCTGAATGCAACGGAATTAATGTACTGATATTTAAACCAAAGTGCATAAACGGATAACGTTTATGACTTCTTAAGACTACCCTACTGTTTGATCTATCGTACTGCGTCTAATCACACATCAATCAGTCTACTAACCCTGGCAATCCCTTCTGATCGTCGTCACAGCGCGCTCCATACCGGAACATAAAGCTGAGAGAGAGCGATGTTGTGCTGCGCCTTGTAATCAGTAATCAGTCGATGGACTACCTTGGTCTTGACTAAGGGTTATCAAATGTTTCCAATCTTCTACTACGAATCACCTCGTACTAACTTTCTGGTCATAACAGCTTAATATTCAGAAAGATAGACTGTTTTAATAATAAAAAAGGAATCGAAATGAAGAACATAGGCAGAATATGATGAACAACTGCAAAACAATATCTTAGATATAGGCTTGTAAAATAAGCAGAGGAAAATGTAAGTACATAATTTGCACGAAGGGAAATTTATACTCGAATTACGTTAAATTATGAGAAAAGTCACGTGTATCATGAGTACACCACACATTTCGACGTAACAAATTCCCAAATATGCTGCAGAGAAGCGATGGCAAATAGCATGTGAACTCACATAAAGCAACATGACAAGAAAAACTGCCCAACGCCTTGAGAAACATAACGTAGCACCGAAGGTGCAGATAAAAAAAACCTTCTTCACCGTACAAAATTTTTCTGCGTTTAATATCCGTTGATATGATGTACTGTACTCCTAGTTCTGAATCTATAGGCATTGTTACAGAAACTGTATTTAATATGTAATGAATGTAACTGTATATTTATTTCTGAATTTATAAAATTTATTGTAATTACAATGGAAGTATTGTAAATTGCTGGGAAATAGCCAAGGAAACTTTATTTTAGAGTATCTATGTTGTTGTTGTTGTTGTTGTCTTCAGTCCTGAGACTGGTTTGATGCAGCTCTCCATGCTACTCTTTCCTGTGCAAGCTGCTTCATCTCCCAGTACCTACTGCAACCTACATCCTTCTGAATCTGCTTAGTGTATTCATCTCTTGGTCTCCCTCTACGATTTTTACCCTCCACGCTGCCCTTCAATGCTAAATTTGTGATCCCTTGATGCCTCAAAACATGTCCCTTCTTCTAGTCAAGTTGTGCCACAAACTTCTCTTCTCCCCAATCCTATTCAATACCGCCTCATTAGTTACGTGATCTACCTATCTAATCTTCAGCATTCTTCTGTAGCACTACATTTCGAAAGCTTCTATTCTCTTCTTATCCAAACTAGTTATCGTCCATGTTTCACTTCCATACATGGCTACACTCCAAACAAATACTTTCAGAAACGACTTCCTGATACATAAACCATTATTCGATGTTAACAAATTTCTCTTCTTCAGAAACGCTTTCCTTGCCACTGCCAGTCTACATTTTATATCCTCTCTAATTCGACCATCATCAGTTATTTTACTTCCTAAATAGCAAAAATCCTTTACTACTTTAAGTGTCTCATTTCCTAATTTAATTCCCTCAGCATCACCCGATTTAATTTGACTACATTCCATTATCCTCGTTTTGCTTTTGTTGATGTTCATCTTATATCCTCTTTTCAAGACACTGTCCATTTCATTCAACTGGTCTTCCAAGCCCTTTGCTGTCTCTGACAGAATTACAATGTCATCGGCGAACCTCAAGGTTTTTATTTATTCTCCATGGATTTTAATACCTACTCCGAATTTTTCTGTTATTTCCTTTACTGCTTGCTCAGTATACAGATTGAATAACATCGGGGAGAGGCTACGACCCTGTCTCACTCCTTTCCCAACCACTGCTTCCCTTTCATGCCCCTCGACTCTAATAACTGCCATCTGGTTTCTGTACAAATTGTAAATAGCCTTTCGTTCCCTGTATTTTACCCCTGCCACCTTCAGAATTTGAAAGAGAGTATTCCAGTCAACATTATCAAAAGCTTTCTCTAAGTCTACAAATGCTAGAAACTTAGGTTTGCTTTTCTTAATCTTTCTTCTAAGATAAGTCGTAAGGTCAGTATTGCCTCACGTGTTCCAACATTTCTACGGAATCTAAACTGATCCTCCCCGAGGTCCGCATCTACCAGTTTTTCCATTCGTCTGTAAAGAATTCGCGCTAGTATTTTGCAGCTGTGACTTATTAAACTGATAGTTCGGTAATTTTCACATGTGTCAGCACCTGCTTTCTTTGGGATTGGAATTATTATATTCTTCTTGAAGTCTGAGGGTATTTCACCTGTCTCATACATCTTGCTCACCAGCTGGTAGAGTTTTGTCATGACTGGCTCTCCCAAGGCCGTCAGTAGTTCTAATGGAATGTTGTCTACTCCGGGGGCCTTGTTTCGACTCAGGTCTTTCAGTGCTCTGTCAAACTCTTCACGCAGTATCTTACCTCCCATTTCGTCTTCATCTACATCCTCTTCCATTTCCATAATATTGTCCTCAAGTACATCGCCCTTGTATAAACCTTCTATATACTCCTTCCACCTTTCTGCCTTCCCTTCTTTGCTTAGAACTGGGTTGCCGTCTGAGCTCTTGATATTCATACACATGGTTCTCTTCTCTCCAAGGGCCTCTTTAATTTTCCTGTAGGCAGTATCTATCTTACTCCTAGTGAGATAAGCTTCTACATCCTTACATTTGTCCTCTAGCCATCCCTGCTTAGCCGTTTTGCACTTCCTGTCGATCTCATTTTTGAGACGTTTGTATTCCTTTTTGCCTGCTTCATTTACTGCATTTTTATATTTTCTCCTTTCATCAATTAAATTCAATATTTCTTCTGTTACCCAAGGATTTCTAGCAGCCCTTGTCTTTTTACCTACTTGATCGTCTGCTGCCTTCACTACTTCATCCCTCAGAGCTACCCATTCTTCTTCTACTGTGTTTCTTTCCCCCATTGCTGTCAATTGTTCCCTTATGCTCTCCTTGAAACTCTGTACAACCTCTGGTTCTTTCAAGTTATCCAGATCCCATGTCCTTATATTCCCACCTTTTTGCAGTTTCTCCAGTTTTAATCTACAGGTCATAACCAATAGATTGTGGTCAGAGTCCACATCTGCCCCTGGAAATGTCCTACAATTTAAAACCTGATTCCTAAATCTCTGTCTTACCATTATATAATTTATCTGATACATCTTAGTATCTCCAGGATTCTTCCATGTATACAGCCTTCTTTTATGATTCTTGAACCAAGTGTTAGCTATGATTAAGTTATGCTCTGTGCAAAATTCTACCAGACGGCTTCCTCTTTCATTTCTTAGCCCCAATCCATAATCACCTACAATGTTTCCTTCTCTCCCTTTTCCTACTGACGAATTCCAGTCACCCATGACTATTAAATTTTCGTCTCCCTTCACTACCTGAACAATTCCTTTTATCTCATCATACATTTCATCAATTTCTTCATCATCTGCAGAGCTAGTTGGCATATAAACTTTTACTACTGTAGTAGGCATGGGCTTTGTGTCTATCTTGGCCACAATAATGCGTTCACTATGCTGTTTGTAGTAGGTTATCCGCACTCCTATTTTTTTTTATTCATTGTTAAACCTACTCCTGCATTAGCCCTATTTGATTTTGTATTTATAACCCTGTATTCACCTGACCAAAAGTCTTGTTCCTCCTGGCACCGAACTTCACTAATTCCCACTATATCTAACTTTAACCTATCCATTTCCCTTTTTAAATTTTCTAACCTACCTGCCCGATTAAGGGATCTGACATTCCACGCTCCGATCCGTAGAACGCTAGTTTTCTTTCTCCTGATAACGACGTCCTCCTGAGTAGTCCCCGCCCGGAGATCCGAATGGGGGACTATTTTACCTCCGGAATATTTTACCCAAGAGGACGTCATCATCATTTAATCATACAGTAAAGCTGCATGTCCTCGGGAAAAATTAAGGCTGTAGTTTCCCCTTGCTTTCAGCCGTTCGCAGTACCAGCACAGCAAGGCCGTTTTGGTTAATGTTGCAAGGCGAGATCAGTCAATCATCCAGACTGTTGCCCCTGCAACTACTGAAAAGGCTGCTGCCCCTCTTCAGGAACCACATGTTTGTCTGGCCTCTCAACAGATACCCCTCCGTTGTGGTTGTACCTACGGTACGGCCATCTGTATCGCTGAGGCACGCAAGCCTCCCCACCAACGGCAAGGTCCACGGTTCATGGGGGGGAGAGTATCTATAGCTACGATGAAATGGTAGTAGCTATGCCGTTATTTATATTTGCGTATCGAGAGTCGCTGACGCGCTGCGAGCAGAGAGGAGGCGATCTGGACGAGAGGTTCTAGGCGCTTCAGTCAGGAGCCGCGCTGCTACTACGGTCCCAGGTTCGAATACTGCCTCGGTCATGTATGTGTGTGATGTCCTTAGGTTAGTTAGGTTTAAGTAGTTCTAAGTCTAGGGGACTGATGACCTCAGATGTTAAATCTCATAGTGCTCAGAGGCATTTGAACCAAGAGAGGAGGCGGAGCACCTTGAGTGATGAAAGAGTGCGGATATGTTTGTTGGGCACTCCTGCAGACGCGGTGTGCAGCTATGATGGTGCCAGTGTATGCGCACCTATTTCGTTAAACAGCGAGCATTGAGAGCACGGTAGGAGTGAACAGACGGAGGAAGCTGCAATTCTAACTGTTGCCTGTCCCATGATTATACGTGGCTCTGGAGACGACTAAGAGTACTCAACCACCAACACCAACAGCGAAAGCTCACCAATGTCGTCGGCTATACTCTTCCTCGTCCGCACAGATACAACATCGTAAGACTGTAAAGTGAGAAAATAGAACTAACCTTGTACCCAGTGACATTTCTTTCACGAAGTATGACTAACTTGAATAATATCAGCGCACACTGCGCTGCAGAGTGAAAATCTCATTCTGGAAACATACCCCAGGCTGTGGCTAAGCCGTGTCTCCACAGTATCCTTTCTTTCAGGATTGCTAGTTCTGCAAGGTTCGCAGGAGGGCTTCTGTAAAGTTTGGAAGGTAGGAGACGAGATACTGGTAGAAGTAAAGCAGTGAGTACCGGCCGTGAGTCGTGCTTCGGTAGCTCAAATAGTACCGGCACGGTAGCTCAGCGTGTTCGGTCAGAGGGTTAGGTGCCCTCTCTAATAAAAAAAAACTGAGTTAATCGATCAACAACGATCTTAAACGGATATCCTACGACGTCCGACCCGAGCAGATGCAACGAACAAACGCGAACAAATTGAGTAAATTGCCCGCGAAAGGCAAAGGTCCCGAGTTCTAGTTTCGGTCGGGCACAGAGTTTTAATCTACCAGGAAGTTTCATACAGCGCACACTCCGCTGCAGAGTGAAAATCTCATTCTGGTATTATTTTACTTCGGTAACGATAGCCTTACTCACTGTAAAATTTCATTTGGCATACGCGTTACGGTCAATTATGTCGCAATCCAGTAGTGTGATTAGGCCAGGGGAGGTTACAATTAGACGTACGTCAAACACTACAAGCACTACAAGGCAAAGCATTTGTGATATAAACGAGCATATAAACGAGCATGAGGGACATATGAGCTTTGTGGAACTGTCACTCAAAAAATGATAATTATGAAATTCACGCATTAAATTGTGCAACTGACTAAAATAATGAAACTGAGAGGAAACATATGATAGAAAATTTGAATTTAACGTCCTCACGGACCACATGTCTCCATGAGTGTTTTGAGGTGTTTCATTTTAAATTAATGAGTAAATAAATACACTTTAGCTAATTTACATCTATAGAAAATAATGTCATTGAATACGAGGACCAGAAATGTACGTTACCTCAACTTATCTCTCAGTGTGATGAAGGTTATTAACAAATGTTCAAATGTGTGTGAATTCCTAATGGACCGAACTGCTTAGGTCATCGGTCCCTAGATTTACACACTACTTAAACTAACTTATCCTAAGAACAACACACACACCCTTGCCCGAGGGAGGACTCGAACCTCTGGCGGAAGAGGCCGCGCAATCCGTGCATGGCGCCTCTAACCGCGTGGCGGTAATTTACATCCTGTTATGACCTTTTGCCTCAAAGATTCCCTCTTCTTACTCATTTGCATCAGACAAGTGAGCAAATTTGTTAAAGCGCTCGTTAGACGGCTGGTGCACAATCAATCTACAGTTCCTAAGAAAAGTATCATGTGAGCTATAGAATATTGGTCGCTACGGAATGTCTCAGGAACGCTTTAATTTCATTTTAAGAAGCATCTTAGGAGAGAACACGATTAGGAGTCGGTAGTTCGCCGTCCAACAGAGACTGTTGTCCCAATCATCATCATTTCATCCCCAACTACGCGCAAGTCGCCAAAGTGGCGTCAAATCGAAAGACTTGCAACCGGCGAACGGCTTACCCGACGGGAGACCCTGGTCACACGACATTTACATTTACCCCTCCCCCCCCCCCCCCCTTAAACCATTGACATTGCCGTTGGTGGGGGAGCTTGCGTGCCTCAGCGATACAGATAGCCGTACTGTAGGTGCAACTACAATGGCGGAGTATCTGCTGAGAGGCCAGGGAGCGAATGGATATTTACAATTTGTACAGAAAACAGATGGCAGTTATAAGAGTCGAGGGGCATGAAAGGGAAGCAGTCGATGGAAATGGAGTGAGACAGGGTTGTAGCCTCTTCCCGACGTTATTCAATCTGTATATTTAGCAAGCAATAACGGAAACAAAACAATAATTCGAAGTAGGTATTAAAATCCATGGAGAAGAAATAAAAACTTTAAGGTTCGCCCATGACATTGTAATTCTTTCAGAGACAGCAAAGGACTTGGAAGAGCAGTTGAACGGAGTGGACAGTGTCTTGAAAGGGGGATATAAGATGAACATCAACAAAAGCAAAACGACGATAATGAAATGTAGTCGAGTTAACTCGAGTGATGCTGAGGAAATAAGATTAGGGAATGAGACAATTAAAGTAATAAAGGGGTTTCGCTATTTGGGATCAAAATAACTGATGATAGTCGAAGTAGAGAGCATATAAAATGTAGAATGGCAATGGCAAGGAAAGCGCTTCTGAAGAAGAGAACTTTGTTAACATCGAGTATAGATTTAATTGTCAGGAATTCATTTCTGAGAGTATTTGTATGGAGTGTAGCCATGCATGGAAGTGAAACATGGACGATAAATAGTTCGTGCAAGAAGAGAATAGGAGCTTTCGAAATGTGGTGCTACAGAAGAATGCTGAAAATTAGATGGGTAGATCACATAACTAGTGAGGAGATGTTGAATAGAATTGGCGAGAAGAGGAGTTTGTGGTACAACTTGACTAGAAGAAGGGATCTGTTGGTAGGACATGGTCTGAGGCATCAAGAGATCACCAATTTAGTATTGGAGAGCAGCGTGGAGGGTAAAAATCGTAGAGGGAGACCAAGGGATGAATACACTAAGCAGATTCAGAAGGATATAGGCTGCAGTATGTACTGGGAGATTAAGTAGCTTGCACAGGATAGAGTAGCATGGAGAGCGGCATCAAACTAGGCTAGATTCGCTACACTGTTACTATAACAACACATAGCCAGCTATTGTACTGCTACCTTATTAAAGACAAATTCAAGATACACACATACTCATTCACACACAGGAATTTTGGAAGCACAAAATGTATGTAATACGCATAGCATTGGGTAATTAGTGGAAAACTCGATACTTCAGTGTAGCTCTATACCAATGAATGGGGAAAAAATTATATACAAAAATAAATCACTAAAAATAGAAAGTGAACAACACGAAAAGCAAGTTAAATTATATGAAACAAATCTTATAGACATTTCTCAACGGCCTAGTGCAAATCTTACAACAGGACGCCAATTCACCGACTTGCGTGTCCTAAATCTACCAAGTTACCCAACCAGGTTCAAAAATGATTCAGATGGCTCTGAACACTATGGGACTTTACATCTGTGGTTATCACTCCGCTAGAACTTAGAACTACTTAAACCTAACTAACCTAACTAACCACTACCAAGGACATCACACACATCCATGCCCGAGGCAGGATTCGAACATGCGACCGTAGTGCTCGCGCGGTTCCAGACTGAAGCTCCTAGAACCGGTCGGCCACACCGGCTGGCACCCAGCCAGGAAAGGTGACCTAGAGTTGGTGTTTTGTAGTTAGGGTAGTGGTTTTCCTTATCTCAGCGAATCAATTAGTCCTTGTCTTTACTTTTTCTTTCAAAACTTTGCTATTCAACCACATCCGCAGAAAGAAAATTCTAAAGTGGTAAGGCTCGAGTATCTTGATGGCCAACAAACGTGACCAATTTCTCTTGATCTATCTTCCAAGGAATGTTAAGTTTAGATGATACAATACCTAACGGCTAGAATTTGCAGTGGCCCTGTCGTGCTGTAAGAACACACCCACCCTTGTGTCAAAGAAGCCTCTGCCAATAATGCTGAAAATTCGTTTTCATGATAGTCGAGCTAATGGGGCCCTGTAAGATGCTGCGATAACATAAAAGGCACAGTGAACTGATCTTTTATCGCACGACACCACACCACAGAGAACCGTTTTTGAAAATGTGTCTCCGCAAAGGCATGTGGATTTTCGTCCGACCACCGATATGACTTACGTGTGTTACTGATGCAGTTAGCAGTGAAAGTGGCAACATCAGTAAACAGCATTAACGGGGTTACTCGCCCATTTGTTATTAGTCAACAACGAAATTCCAATTACGTATCCTCATCTACTACCCGGGGATAAGGCGCCCACTGTAAATACTATGGATAGAGAGGCTATGCATATGTAATGTTCTCGATGTTCTTGTAAGTCAAACACCGACACGTGTAGAAATTCTACGTGTGCTTGTTGAAAGACTACATTCTAAAAGCTGAATAATGTCTTGTGCTTCATCCACACTCCATTCATTTGCACGTTCGTATGAGATATTACCGCTGGGCACTATACGAGTTTCACGTAATTTAACGGAAACACGAGCAAACACTCTAGAATATGGTACTCTGCAGTTAGGAAGTCGCCTACCGTATTCTCTACAAGCAGAAGCAGCGTTTCCATTACAAAATCCGTACACAAACACCATAGTGGGATACTCATAATTGGCAAATGTGTGCGGCATGCGTAAACTGTACTGTAGAATTAGACAATAAATCGGAAAGGTTATTACCACACGGGCTATTTTATTTACATGTTTTTTTACTTTCTTCTCTGTTCGCTATTGGGTAAAAAGTTCGAAATTTTAAACTAATTTCCCCGTTAAATAGAGACTTGAAACTTTCAACGTTGTTCGGAATTGTATGACAATGCATTACTAATTTACTTTCTTGACTGTCTGAGATGGAGGGTACTTTGTGTACGAGTTTTGCTTTCCCCTTCTCGTGTTTCAGTTGCGAATGTTTTGCTGTTTTCGCGAGGTATTGTATGAGGAAGTAATTTACTGGTTGACGCAGGTGAAGAAAAACTAAATAAACCTGAAGTATACCAGACGTCTCTGTTGAAATCTCATAAAAATTTTTGAAAAACCGACTGAAAAATTTCATTCACGCAAGACTAGAAAGCAAAAAAAGTAGTTATTTAAATAAAAGCATTTTAATATAACACGTTTTTAAAACCGACAAGAAAGTATTTCTGCTAGCCCGGTACAGATTCTTGCCCTCACATAGTTAGTTCTGAAAATCTGAGCTTGTGAATTTTCAATAGGTGTGTCAGTACTTACAAAATTTAAAACGAAAAACGTGGGGCACGCGAAATAGATTGTAGTAAGGTGTTTAGACAGTGGTTGATGGAAAAATCACACAGCAGCTTATATAAATTGCAGTGCAACAAAATCTTTAGTGTTTTCCATGATTCGTGGATCAGTTATCTATTGCACGAGTTCCAGTTTCACGTTTCAAATTTAACAAGTATTTCATAGCTATCAAAAATTCACAAGCACAAATTTTCACGACTGTATCAGATTAGGAGACAGTATGGGGCTAGGAGAACTTGTTTTATACCTTTTAGTCCTCTTTTAAGACATGTTTATTAAAAAGTTTTTTATATACAAAATTTGCAACTAATACAACAATCCAACCAAATGTGTATTCAATTCAATAAAAGATTCACATTGAAAACGGATGTGGAGGAATTCGAGAAACAGGTGTAAGAGCTTGTAGTCCTTGTTGTTGTCTTCCAACAATAACGAAGCACTGGAGTCAGCAGACGAAAAGTGACTTTTAGCAGGCAATATGGCATTTTCGGAATCACACCTGTTACAGCAATAAAAAAGATACTGTTGATATCTTCCTCTTCACCATATTCACGCAGATAGTGTAACAACTATGTAGTGTAAGTGTTTTATGAAATCGACATAACAGAACCACAGACTTGCGATGATGGGTCCGGAGCTCACTGAATATCAGCCGTTGACGTACCAGTGGAGCAAGGATAGCGAAGGGTGTTTTTGTGTGTAGTTTCTTCGCCGACACTTGTAACGCTCGTGTCATATTGTTTCACTCTTCTTTAGTTGAAGCTCTAAAATTTCAAGGAAATCCGTAGCTGGAAATCTCCAACGGAACTGACCTCCTTAGCCAAGTGGTCTGCCCTTTCGTTTCCCTTGGTTTCGTTGTGCACCTTTATCCAGACCAACCCCCATCTGGTAGCTGTGGGATAATGCTAACGCATGCCGGAGTGGCCGAGCGGTTCTAGGCGCTTCAGTCTGGAACCGCGCGACCGCTACGGTCGCAGGTTCGAATCCTGCCTCGGGCATGGATGTGTGTGATGTCCTTAGGTTAGGTAGGTTTAAGTAGTTCTAAGTCTAGGGGACTGATGGCCTCAGAAGTTAAGTCCCATAGCGCTCAGAGTCATTTGAACCAATAATGCTAGCAGCACGTAAGCAACGTGATGATTACTTCTTCCATTGTATAAATGATTAGAGAGAGAAAGTGCCGATCTGGAACCTAATTGTATAAAGATCCGCTCATTCACTTGAAGGTAAATACTTTGGGGACTGTGTATGAATGGCTGCTGAAGTCGTCCTCATACAGACAAATTAGCTAATGTTGACCTGAAGCTGCACGAGTTTTGTGATGTCACCCTTATTATTTCGCGCTGAGGAGGCACTGAGGTGCGTGAAACACAAGATATGTTCTGCGATATTTCAGAAACGTCCTACGAAACGATGAACAAATAAAATGCTACGTGACAAGAAAATTTCGGGAAACAATATATTGGATTTCATCGTTTGCAGCAGAAGTCCATATTTTGTGAGCTTTATATTATATCATTCCTACGAAGAGATGCTTTTTCTAAGCAGCAGCACAATGACGACCTCCTGAATACGAATCGATATTGGTACGACGTGTTGTAATAAAATCACGGATAATATCATACTGATGGTTAAGGAATGTTCGTATTTAGTTAGTTTCGTATTATAAATTTCATGTTATGAAGGTAGACCGTTTTAAGCAACATTGAAGATTAATCAAAGCTGCGTTGGCCTTGGTAAGATTTGTTAGAATTAAACGTTAGTTAATAAAATATCAGCGATTAAACCTTCAGGAGAAATACCAGGTTGTATGTCACATTAAATCAGTGTATTCTAGTGGGTAAAGGTGCTGCGTTATGAAGTAATGTGTAGTCCGTTTGTGTCCTATGTTCAATTCTTTTTCTTTTTTTATTCACCTTCAAGTTTTCAGAGAGGGCGTGGGACTTTCTTATTAATTTAATATAAATATTTGAATTATATCCTAGTCTTTTCCCCATGGCTTTGTATGCTTGTGTGTGTGACACATTTACAGAACAAATCTCCTACTCCCTCTCTCTGTATGCACCTCTTTCTGCCTCTGCCTGTCCACCTCACCTCAGGTATTCTTACCTCCTCAGTGACTCTTCCCAGACAGTAACTGATAAGTGTACAAAATTTGTACACACATACACATATACATACCTATACATGTATTGTACTAACATCTTCAACTGTCGTAGTCCTTCCTTCCTCAGTTGCGTGTTACATTACGGCATATCGATAATTTTTACTTTTTGGACCTTTTAACTACAACTGAGTGAAACACAGTTTTCGTAGCATATGTGTTTCGCCTTTGTTCTCTGCAAGGCATCTTCAGTGGCCTGGAATATGTAGAAAATCGTCCACGCAACCTGTAAGTAAAATTTAAAATATTACAACATCGTAGCAAAAACTAACCACCAGAATTGTTTCTAACCTGTAGGTGCATAGCCCCAAAATGTAAACTAAAGACTAAAAATATGTACATATTGTAGGCCACTGAAGATGCTTTGCAGAGAATAAAGGTGAAACGCGTATGGCACGAAAACTGAGTTTTTTTCAGTTGTAGTTAGACGGTCCATAAAATAAAAATTATCAATATAACGTAATATGTATTGTACATCAATTTTGTAATATGCATGTCATTATTATTATTGTTATTAATATATCAGATTACATGTAAATATAAGTGCACCCCCTCTCAGTACTTAATTCGTTTAATTCGTTTTATTTTGGGAACTTTTTATAAGCTGATATCCTTAGTAACTGGACATGGAACTTTCATTTTTGTTTTATGTCATTTTCATGAACAATGAAGTTTTTATTTATGTATACTACAGAGAGAACAACATGACTATCATACAGCTATGGGAGGAAATATGTGTTTTAATAGACCTTACATAGGAATTTCAGGCGCCACTATTTTCCTCAACAAACTATGTGGTTCATGAGCCACGCAAAGCTGACAGCTACCGCTGGAGAGCGCTGCATCATACCCCATGTGATGCTTGCTAGCGCTGTGTCTCATGTGGAAGCATTTCCTGTCAGTGTGCACATGAATGTCAGCTGCTCTGTCCCCTGTAAGAACGGCTTATGTCTGCTGGCAGGATAGCGATGACCAGTGGAGATATAAACTTACCTTTGGTTGTGGCAACAGGAAAGCCAGAAGCACCGACACAGCCTTATGTGCTTTGAGAAGCTTCATTGCATATGAGCTTCACTATTTCCCAATCAAAGAGAATTTAATAGGATTCTGCGATAGTCAGCATCCTTAAGAACGAGATCTTATAGAACTTAGTGCTGAAAAATGGTGCACTGTCAGCTAGTTCCAAGTCAGTCTTGTCTCTGGCCAGATTTTTATTCTGGTGATATATGGGCTTAGTGACAAATACCGTCGCGAGAGGGGGAGGATCAGGCAGCTGTTCGGTCATTCGAAGTGAAACGTACTCCGATTACCTTTCACATAATCATTATGAGCTTGTCTTCAATGAGTAGCGCACATCTGAACAAGTAATTGTTACTGAGATATTGAGGTTCTTACAAGAAGTGCGGCTTTTTTCATTGCTAGGGCGTTTGTTGGTCCATGGTGCCAAGTGTAACTTCATTTAACTGCTACTGACACTTATCAGGAAGGCACAATGTTGAATCAGAATTCGAATAAAGGCATAGACGGATTTAATCAAAACGACACTGTACTACAGTGCTGTATGGAGTTACGCCCTTAATCTGGTCCGCCAGATTCGCGAACGTAGTATATTTATCGATTTTTCGCTAACATTTTTAACTTTTAATTTCATTTGATCTTGCTCTCAATGGTACGTCAAAGATATTTGACTACAGTCTGGTTCTAAGCCATTGAGTCTTAATTTCAATGGTATCGGGTAACCTCTACACGATAAATAAAACTACTGAAAATTCTCACCCTCAGATTTCATTTAGCTATCAAACGGTCCATTTGAAACAGGTCCTTTGCTGGTCTCTCTCTCTCTCTCTCTCTCTCTCTCTCTCTCTCTCTCTCTCTCTCTCTCTCTCTCTCTGTGTCTGTCTGTCTTTCTCTCTCTATCAATACAAGAAAGTGAAATACTGATAAGGGGCGCAGTTAAAGAAATAAAACTTGATTATTTGAGAGGGTATGTGATGTTATTTCAGTGATTACAACATGAGTCAAATGTACATAGAACTTGCTAGCATGAGCTCACTTATCGGTATGATGCTGGACCCTTTTGGCCTGGATGCTTGCACGTATTCAGCTGGGAAGAGTGGCAAAAGTCGTTGTACCCGCTTCTGAGTCAACCTGGCTACAAAGATTGTAACTGTTCCATAATAATCTGCCTACAGGCACTGGGACAGAGTTGACATTCGAGCTGGTCGCACACAGGCTCTATAAGGAGACAGATCTGGAAATGTCCTGGCCACAGGTGTACCCCAGCGTCACGCAGACAGTTTATCAAGACACATGTCCTTTATGGACAAGTATTGGCCTGCTGAAAAATGGCATCGCGATGCTGTTGTGTAAGAGGACGCAGGATGTCCATGACGTACCGTTGTTCCGTCAGAGTTCCCTCAATCACTTGCAGCCATCACCTGAAATCATACCAGGCGGCTCCTCACTCCATGACGCTCGGAGTAACTAGGACCAACCTGTCCGGAACTTTGCAACAAGAGGCCGTTTCCCAGGTCCCTACCACACCCCTGACGATAATCACACAAGGTAGTGCATAGCCACGATTCATTTCTGAACACAGTGTGACGCCATTCGTCAGCAGCCCATGCCCTCTCGGTCACGGACGCACTCCAAACGCTGCCGTTTGCGTTGGGATGTTAACTTCAGGTCAATGATTCCCTGCTAGTCTCCGACCAACGATGCGGGATGACAGAATGCGGCAGGAAGTCCATTACTTCTTTTCGGGTGGCAGTAACAGATGTGAAGGGATTGTGTTTGGTGCCTAATATGGTAACCCCCTTGTGATGGCCAGGCGTGGTCGTTCGGAACTTTCACGACGAATGTACGTGCCTCACGTTCCCATACAGTCCAACATCAGGCCACCGTCACACACGAATACCACACGAATCTTGTTATTGCACGATGGGAGCAGCCTGTGGAATGGAAACCCACAAAGAGACCTCTTTCAAACTCTGTCAAATGCCGATAACGCTGTCTCGCACGAGTATGCGGAAGCTCTTATCCTTCACACTGATCACGCAATATCGACGCTGTCATCTCCCTTGTATACCCTACTTGGCCTGATAGAAACACTAAACAAAAACAACACAAAGGTACTCTGGTGGCTGTACTCGTGCAGTGAGCTGCAGTGCTAATCACTCATATACAGGGTGTTACAAAAAGGTACGGCCAAACTTTCAGGGAGCATTTCTCACACACAAATAAAGAAAAGATGTTATGTGGACATGTGTCCGGAAACGCTTACTTTCCATGTTAGAGCTCATTTTAGTTTCGTCAGTACGTACTGTACTTCCACGATTAACCGCCAGTTGGCCCAATTAAAGGAAGGTAATGTTAACTTCGGTGCTTGTGATGACATGCAACTCATTGCTCTACAGTACTAGCATCAAGCACATCAGTACGTAGCATCAACAGGTTAGTGTTCATCACGAACGTGGTTTTGCAGTCAGTGCAATGTTTACAAATGCGGAGTTGGCAGATGCCCATTTGATGTATGGATTAGCACGGGGCAATAGCCGTGGCTTGGTACGTTTGTATCGAGACAGATTTCCAGAACGAAGGTGTCCCGACAGGAAGACGTTCGAAGCATTTGATCGGCGTCTTAGGGAGCACGGAACATTCCAGCCTATGACTCGCGACTGGGAAAGACCTAGAACGACGAGGACACCTGCAATAGACGAGGCAATTCCTCGTGATAATGTCAGCGTCAGAGAAGTTGCTGCTGTACAAGGTAACGTTGACCACGTCACTGTATGGAGAGTGCTACCGGAGAACCAGTTGATTCCGTACCACGTACAGCGTGTGCAGGCACTATCAGCAGCTGATTGGCCTCCACGGGTACATTTCTGCGAATGGTTCATCCAACAATGTGTCAATCCTCATTTCAGTGCAAATGTTCTCTTTACGGATGAGGCTTCATTCCAACGTGATCAAATTGTAAATTTTCACAATCAACGTGTGTGGGCTGACGAGAATCCGCACGCAACTGTGCAGTCACGTAATCAACACAGATTTTCTGCGAACGTTTGGGCAGGCATTGTTGGTGATGTCTTGATTGGGCCCCATGTTCTTCCACCTACGCTCAATGGAGTACGTTATCATGATTTCATACAGGATACTCTGCCTGTGCTGCTAAAACATGTGCCTTTACAAGTACGACACAACATGTGGGTCATGCACGATGGAGCTCCTGCACATTTCAGTCGAAGTGGTCGTATGCTTCTCAACAACAGATTCGGTGACCAATGGATTGGTAGAGGCGGACCAATTCCATGGCCTCCACGCTCTCCTGACCCCAACCCTCTTGACTTTCTTTTATGGGGGCATTTGAAAGCTCTTGTCTACGCAACCCTGGTACCAAATGTAGAGACTATTCGTGCTCGTATTGTGAACGGTTGTGATACAATACGCCATTCTCCAGGGCTGCATCAGCGCATCAGGGATTCCATACGACGGAGGGTAGATGCATGTATCCTCGGCAACGGGGGACATTTTGAACATTTCCTGTAACAAAGTGTTTGAAGTCACGCTGGTACGTTCTGTTGCTGTGTGTTTCCATTCCATGATTAATGTGATTTGAGGAGAAGTATAAAAATGTGCTCTAAAATGGAAAGTAAGGGTTTCCGGACACATGTGCACATAACATATTTTATTTCTTTGTGTGTGAGGAATGTTTCCTGAAAGTTTGGCCGTACCGTTTTGTAACACCCTGTATACCGATGGCGTGTACGTGTACGAAGTTACATTGACATTTGACCATTTCTTTTTGTTGCTTCACATTTTTGTCAGAAAAAGATTCACAGTTTTTGCTTAAACGTCTAACGCTGATAGCACACGAGTTTGCTAATAACCTTTGTTAGACAGAAGCGTTCACTGACGCTTCTGGCGACGCTGGGAGTCGTTAAGTAATAACCTGTCCTGGAACGACCAGATTTCACTGAAGTTGCAAGATCCACAAACCATGTGCTCTACTTATTTAGACAGTAATTACGAATGCGTTTTTGTAGTGAACAGACGACACTGTATTACTGTGTGTACATTCTCGCTTGTTCGTTGCACGATTACATAACGACTATAAGGATTACATACATAGAACATATACTGCTAATAATATTTTAATGCAACATTTTAGTTTACTTCAAAAGACTTTCTGGATTTAAAGTACTTTCTGCGAGATAACAGTTGACAGAGTGGTTAGTTTATTTGACAGTTACATGATTATATCACGTCGCTACTAACGAGTAACACTATATACATTATTGCTTTTGCGCTGTACCTGTTTTATGTCTGCACAGTTTTTCTACATTCTTCTGTAAAGTAAAATATATTTTAGTAGTAACCTTTGTGGCATAGCTACAGTGAGACAGCCGTTTTCGCAACACAACAATATGCTACACTACAGGAATTTCCTGGTCACTGTGATGTACGCAATAACTACGACATCTACATGCAGCCGGCTGGAGTGACCGAGCGGTTCTAGGCGCTTCGGTCTGGAACCATGCGACCACTACGGTCGCAGGCTCGAATCCTGCCTCGGGCATGGATGTGTATGATGTCCTTAGGTTAGTTAGGTTTAACTAGTTCTAAGTTCTAAGGGACTGATGACCTCAGAAATTAAGTCCCATATGCTCAGAGCCATTTGAGCCATCTACATGCACGCCATTAAGCTTTTGCTTATGACAAGGTAAGTACATTGACTTCTATAGAACTTTGTTTATGGACGATGGCAACTACAACGCTTGGGACATTTTTACCGTTAAGTAATGACAGAAATTATTTTTCAGCAAGATGCACAGTTTAGCGCTACAGGACACGCATTTGAGTGATTAATTTTTGTACTTAAAACATTTTTTTCTGAAAGATTCTTGAATTACAAAGATGGTTTTCGGTGATACATTTCATTCCATTGCTGTAATCTGCAACATATTAGGGTATGATGACATTGATCCTCATGAGCTACACTCCTACTTTGTGTACCATGCCTGTGGCTAGCGCAAGGAGCCCTAGCTAATATGGTATTCACTTATTCAGTTTTACACATCTGTACCATATTTCTCTAACACAGAATTACACAGATATGTGATCATTTAAGAGAGATAAAAAATTTTTTTACTACGTCAGTGACTCACGTTTGTGCAATTACACAGTTGGATGACTTCACACTTATGAAATTGAATTTTCTCTATAATTTGTGAAATGTTCATATTTTTTCGGAACCATTGTGATACTATGAGAGCTTTGAATGATGTATTTTGTATGGGATTGATCTTTGAAGTACGTTTGAGGCAGATGATGCTATTGAAACAAGCAGAGAAGTTTTTTTCAGCTTTAGAAATTATTGAAAGAAGCTAACACGATTTTGAGATGTGATTGAACTGTTATGATGATGTTATTATGATGTCGATGTGTATTATACTGCTGAGGTATATTTATGATCAATGAGATGATGCTATATGAGAAATTTGATTATGCTATGTATTTATTATTATGAAATATTGAAGAAGTGTCGACGAATATGTATATGTGTAATAAGGTAAGGAATGATGTGAAGTGCTTAGGGACTCTGGTTTGTGAAAAGGATGTTGGAGACCAAGAATCGTGCTTTAAGAGTTACGAAATGTGTATTCATGTGTGAATTTGAGTATCACAATGCCAGTGGATATTTTTAGACACTGCTATTCATGAGATTTCGTTTCTAGACATTTCTACTGTAATTTTCCAACCTGAGAAATTTTATTGGTATCAAACTGTCACTGTAATGGAAACTGCTGTCGTAAATACACTCCTGGAAATGGAAAAAAGAACACATTGACACCGGTGTGTCAGACCCACCATACTTGCTCCGGACACTGCGAGAGGGCTGTACAAGCAATGATCACACGCACGGCACAGCGGACACACCAGGAACCGCGGTGTTGGCCGTCGAATGGCGCTAGCTGCGCAGCATTTGTGCACCGCCGCCGTCAGTGTCAGCCAGTTTGCCGTGGCATACGGAGCTCCATCGCAGTCTTTAACACTGGTAGCATGCCGCGACAGCGTGGACGAGAACCGTATGTGCAGTTGACGGACTTTGAGCGAGGGCGTATAGTGGGCATGCGGGAGGCCGGGTGGACGTACCGCCGAATTGCTCAACACGTGGGGCGTGAGGTCTCCACAGTACATCGATGTTGTCGCCAGCGGTCGGCGGAAGGTACACGTGCCCGTCGACCTGGGACCGCACCGCAGCGACGCACGGATGGACGCCAAGACCGTAGGATCCTACGCAGTGCCGTAGGGGACCGCACCGCCACTTCCCAGCAAATTAGGGACACTGTTGCCCCTGGGGTATCGGCGAGGACCATTCGCAACCGTCTCCATGAAGCTGGGCTACGGTGCCGCACACCGTTAGGCCGTCTTCCGCTCACGCCCCAACATCGTGCAGCCCGCCTCCAGTGGTGTCGCGACAGGCGTGAATGGAGGGACGAATGGAGACGTGTCGTCTTCAGCGATGAGAGTCGCTTCTGCCTTGGTGCCAATGATGGTGGTATGCGTGTTTGGCGCCGTGCAGGTGAGCACCACAATCAGGACTGCATACGACCGAGGCACACAGGGCCAACACCCGGCATCATGGTGTGGGGAGCGATCTCCTACACTGGCCGTACACCTCTGGTGATCGTCGAGGGGACACTGAATAGTGCACGGTACATCCAAACCGTCATCGAACCCATCGTTCTACCATTCCTAGACCGGCAAGGGAACTTGCTGTTCCAACAAGACAATGTACGTCCACATGTATCCCGTGCCACCCAACGTGCTCTAGAAGGTGTAAGTCAACTACCCAGGCCAGCAAGATCTCCGGATCTGTCCCCCATTGAGCATGTTTGGTACTGGATGAAGCGTCGTCTCACGCGGTCTGCACGTCCAGTACGAACGCTGGTCCAACTGAGGCGCCAGGTGGAAATGGCATGGCAAGCCGTTCCACAGGACTACATCCAGCATCTGTTCGATCGTCTCCATGGGAGAATAGCAGCCTGCATTGCTGCGAAAGGTGGATATACACTGTACTAGTGCCGACATTGTGCATGCTCTGTTGCCTGTGTCTATGTGCCTGTGGTTCTGTCAGTGTGATCATGTGATGTATCTGACCCCAGGAATGTGTCAATAAAGTTTCCCCTTCCTGGGACAATGAATTCACGGTGTTCTTATTTCAATTTCCAGGAGTGTATTTTCTTATATAGTATTACCCTTCTTAAGCTATCTTAAATCTTCTGAGCTCAGATACATAAACTATGGGACGAGGCAATGCAGCAGCACAAAAATTAACATAAACAAGAATGAGAAAAAATGCAAAGTGGCAAAGCAAGCAGCTATACATATATATATAAATTAGCAAAGCAAATGCAACATTACAACTAATATGAGATACTGTGCAGAAACAAGAAAAATAAATCAGTAGTAAAATTGGCTTAAAAGAGTAATACAAAGTGAAATTCAGTAGGACAATACCAGACAAACAGTAGCAGGAAAAGCAATAAACTATACCTAAACATGACAAAGCTCAAGCAGAAAAAATATTACAGTAAAGATAGGAAATATCTAATACCCATGTCACATCTTATCACTAGAGTGATGTGTCACAACAACTTACTCTACCAAAGAAGTTACCAAGTGGTTAAAAAAATTATGTATGCAATTCCTGTGAAGGGAAATGTTTATTTACATCATAATGTCTATAACAGTTCTCCTTCCTGTACTTCTTTTGTTTTATAGTGCTCCATTTTTTAAGAAAGTATATCATAACATTATTATTTAATAGATCAGTAGACAGAAAATATTTACATTAAAACATATAATAAATTTTATTTTAACCAATTCTGCAGTGTAATTAGATACTAGATATCAAACAAAATAAGCAAATATATACAAGGCAAAACAAAAGATGTCTTTCACTTGCCATATGGCACTTCATAAGGCCGTTAAAAAATTCTCTCAACTAGAAAGACAGTAGTCTTAATCAGGTGTATAGATGTAAAATATTTCTCATCATTTTATAGGCATTTCAGTAAATATACGAAAGTACGAGCTCCAAAGTGTAATCATATGTTTTCAGGTATGCGTGGGTCATATTTGTGATGCTTTCTATAAAGAAATGTCAATAGCGAGGTAACATCTGTGCCTCTGAAAGACACTCACTAGTGATATTTTTTTTTTTTTTTTCCCAGGTGACTGTCGTGCAGCTGGGAGCCCACAGCACATTGCGTCAAGGTCGCTCACCTTCTATACTGAAATACACTCCAGGAAATTGAAATAAGAACACCGTGAATTCATTGTCCCAGGAAGGGGAAACTTTATTGACACATTCCTGGGGTCAGATACATCACATGATCACACTGACAGAACCACAGGCACATAGACACAGGCAACAGAGCATGCACAATGTCGGCACTAGTACAGTGTATATCCACCTTTCGCAGCAATGCAGGCTGCTATTCTCCCATGGAGACAATCGTAGAGATGCTGGATGTAGTCCTGTGGAACGGCTTGCCATGCCATTTCCACCTGGCGCCTCAGTTGGACCAGCGTTCGTGCTGGACGTGCAGACCGCGTGAGACGACGCTTCATCCAGTCCCAAACATGCTCAATGGGGAACAGATCCGGAGATCTTGCTGGCCAGGGTAGTTGACTTACACCTTCTAGAGCACGTTGGGTGGCACAGGATACATGAGGACGTGCATTGTCCTGTTGGAACAGCAAGTTCCCTTGCCGGTCTAGGAATGGTAGAACGATGGGTTCGATGACGGTTTGGATGTACCGTGCACTATTCAGTGTCCCCTCGACGATCACCAGAGGTGTACGGCCAGTGTAGGAGATCGCTCCCCACACCATGATGCCGGGTGTTGGCCCTGTGTGCCTCGGTCGTATGCAGTCCTGATTGTGGCGCTCACCTGCACGGCGCCAAACACGCATACGACCATCATTAGCACCAAGGCAGAAGCGACTCTCATCGCTGAAGACGACACGTCTCCATTCGTCCCTCCATTCACGCCTGTCGCGACACCACTGGAGGCTGGCTGCACGATGTTGGGGCGTGAGCGGAAGACGGCCTAACGGTGTGCGGCACCGTAGCCCAGCTTCATGGAGACGGTTGCGAATGGTCCTCGCCGATACCCCAGGACCAACAGTGTCCCTAATTTGCTGTGAAGTGGCGGTGCGGTCCCCTACAGCACTGCGTAGGATCCTACGGTCTTGGCGTGCATCCGTGCGTCGCTGCGGTGCGGTCCCAGGTCGACGGGCACGTGTACCTTCCGCCGACCACTGGCGACAACATCGATGTACTGTGGAGACCTCACGCCCCACGTGTTGAGCAATTCGGCGGTACGTCCACCTGGCCTCCAGCATGCCCACTATACGCCCTCGCTCAAAGTCCGTCAACTGCACATACGGTTCACGTCCACGCTGTCGCGGCATGCTACCAGTGTTAAAGACTGCGATGGAGCTCCGTATGCCACGGCAAACTGGCTGACACTGACGGCGGCGGTGCACAAATGCTGCGCAGCTAGCGCCATTCGACGGCCAACACCGCGGTTCCTGGTGTGTCCGCTGTGCCGTGCGTGTGATCATTGCTTGTACAGCCCTCTCTCAGTGTCCGGAGCAAGTATGGTGGTTTCTGACACACCGGTGTCAATGTGTTTTTTTTCCATTTCCAGGAGTGTAACTATGAAAAAGGAGGGAAAGAATGCATTGAGAAGTTATATGAAAAAGATTTGAGCCAAAATGAGTATTGTACAATGAGAAATAGTTATTTTGAAGGAGCATATGAAGTAAGAATAGACAAGTAGAGCTTAGGGACAACAGGGTTAAGTAGGATTTTCTTGAAAATAAATAAAGAGGTAATGAATATGTGAAAATACTAATGCAGAAAGCATGTATAAATAGGACTTCTTGGGACTAATGATGAACTAAGGGAGATCTTCGAGAAGTAATGAAAGTTTTGTTTGCAAATGAATTACAATAAATACTGCAGTACTAAATGTTATACTGAAAATAAACCCTGTCCTTTCCTTTTGTGTCATTCTGCTATGTGTTTATGTATACCCTTGTGTGTCTATGTTCTTCCTGTTTTTATGTGTTTATCTGATAAGAGTATATTGTAGGTTTTTTCTAATAGTAAACTGCGTTTACTATGATGAAGAGTATTGTTATCCTCAAATACAACCTGTTCTTTAATTTGTAAAAATAAAGTTTAGATATTTCTAATTCTGTTATGTTTCCTTTTTATGTTCATGTATCAATTTGATGTTCTAAATAATATTCTCATTTTTTTCATTTATTTACTTATATTACAATTCCTATGATACTTATGTATATGCTTATTTCCCTTTTTTGTAATGCCTGCTTTACTACCAATGCTATCATTATGTTTCTTAATGATGTTTTTTTACCTTCGTAATTATATTCTCATGTTATAAAATTGTAATTGACTCCAGTTCATCAAATTAAGTAAATAGTAGGGTTTCATTTCTGTGCACACATTTCTCTTTGTCATAGTATATGCACAATATGTTAGAAGTTAAAAAAAGGACTGTTAGCGCTTGCACGTGTGTTGATAATTCAGCAAGGGACTGGTTAACAGCATTGCTGGTTCTAAGGACATTCAAAAAAGTTTGTAAGTGCACAAGTCGTGGTTCATGGACTTGCTGTATTATCCAAAAGACTCTTCGATGGTGATTGTGAACCTGCACAGTCGCAACAGATGGCTGCTGGCCATCTCTACAAGGACTACAGTGGGTCTGCACCTTTGGTGGCCCACCAATACCATTATTTCTATAAGAAATACTGTGGGTCTGCTCTGTGAGGATCTAAGTACCAATATTATTCAAAACTTCGACTGACTCTGCTCTGGGGTTGCTCTGTTGTGGCTCCTTACCTGTCTTTCCGTTGGAAAGACAACTCTACTTCTTCAAGACTGCATGGAAATCCACTACTTCAGTTTGCATTTTCTTTTACTGCTCAGACTTTGTGCATAAATCTGTAATTACTACTGTGATGAATGATCAAGACTGTCTTTATGGACTGTGAGGACAATTTTTGCTTTTCACCAACAGTGTATCAATAAGTGTGTGCATATGATACATTTGTTATGATTAATATGAAAAAATTTAGCAATTCAGTATTGGCCACAGCCCAAAACAATTTGTACTATTTTTTTTGGTGGGGGGGGAGGAGGATGGTGGCTATGTAAGTAGTCTGTTTAGGATTTTATGATGGTGACGCCACGTGGCGCTCTGTATTAAAGTCGCTGACTGCGCTGTGTGCAGTCTGTGGCTGATTGGATTCATTGTTGGATTATTCGTTAGTGTAGTGCTGGGCAGTTGGATGTAAACAGCGGGTAGTGTTGGGAAGTTGGAGGTGAGCTGCCAGCAGTGGTGGATGTAGGGAGAGAGATGCCAGAGTTTTGAGCTGTTAATATGAACGGGCGACCTGAGCGTATCTTTTAAATACTTTTGAACACTATTACGGCAAATACATTGTTTCTTCTCTATCAAAACCTTTCATTTGCTAACTATATGCCTATCAGTAACAGTGCCTTCAGTAGACAGAATCTTTTATTTAGCTGGCAGTATTGGCGCTCGCTGTATTCCAGTAGTTCGAGTAACGAAGATTTTGTGTCAGTTTAGAAATGATCAGAATAATTAGAGCGAAAACTGTCTGAGTACGTTCAGTTTTACTCAGCAGTTTCAGTAACAAATAACGTAGAAGTTTACCAGCACAGTCTGTCCTTACATTTAAAGGGGAAGTTTCACTACAACTGACGTACACGTTTGATTTGCTAGTTCAATTTAAAGTCCCTTGGTCGAATTCTTTTGTCTTTCAGAGTTTAGTCACAACCATATTTTTTGTATTTATTATGTGTCAATACAGATTACATCTATGTTCTTAAAGTTTTCATGAGTGTTAGTAATTTTGTTTTGTTGTTGAATATTGACGGCATTGAAACCTTCTGGCAGATTAAAACTGTGTGACGGACTGAGACTCGAAGTCGGGACCTTTGCCTTTCGAAGGCAAGTGCTCTACCGACATAGATACCCAAGCACGACGCACGACCCGTCCTCACAGCTTTACTTCCGTCAGTACCTCGTGTCCTACCTTCCAGACTCCACAGAAGCTCTCCTGGCGGAAGTAAAGCAGTTGGGGGGGGGGGGGGGGGGGGGTAGGGTTGGTGGGGCGGTCGTGAGTGGCGCTTGGTTAGCTCAGTCGTTAGAGCGTTTGCCCGCAAAAGGCAAAGCTTCCGAGTTCGAGCCTCGATCCAGCATACAGTTTTAATCTGCCAGGAAGTTTCTTATCAGCGAACACTCCGTTGCAGAGTGAAAACTACATTCATTGAAGGCATTTATGGATATCTCACGCTATCGTAGCTCAGTTTTATGTGGAATATGATTCAGATAAATTCCACGGTATTCGTATTCACAGTTATTTAATCGTAGCGACTGGGATGAACGTTTGAGCCATTGACCTACTGTGATGGGCAGAATTCGTCTGTCTCTATTCTTGTGTGTGTGAATTGTGTATGTTTGTATGAACTTTTCCCCTCCGTGCCTGACTTCCTTTCTGTATACACCACTATAAACCTCAGCACTTCATGTAATAATAGTGTAACTGAGTTACATAACTAAGTAATACGTAACGACAAAACACAGTTTATAATTACTCTGTGAATTTTCAATATGACATATTATTTCAATAAACTACGACGACTGCTTCCCAAACAAACTCCTCCCCTTTTGTAAAATTACTTTGATCCACCCAACCTGGAGCTTTTTTTTAAATTGAGGCTTAAGCTCCTGCTTGCACTGATTATTTTATATATCACGTGTACTTACATTTTTTCATATACGCTCATTCCATCCGTTCACTTATCAATTCAGTGATAAATTCAGTTGTTATATTACATTTCCCAATTTTAATTAACCTGAGACAAAATTTTGTGGCACACGGAATTTATACTAGACTGCAAGAATTGCACAGTGACTAACTTCCTCCAGTCTCTGTTTGCAGATCACTTTTCACTTAACCATTTAGCCAATAATAACCATTTACTTGAAACACGAGAAAATATATATGACAATCCACATGTTTCGTCTAAGAATTGTTGCATTACTTTGTGTTTGTATTTTACGTTTTTCTGATTGCTTGTTAGAGGTTTTTACATTGCTGTGAAGGTATTTTTACAGAAACACGAAGACTCAAGTCGAGAAAACGTTTTCTCCGGATAACGCAACCAATGCAGACATCACCTGCACGCGATAGGATACAACTCTGGCGTAGCTCATCATCAGAGAAATATTGGGAGAACCCCAAGGAAGAACTTGCTACAGGTCGTCATCTCCCATACACGACATGGATGGTGCTTAATAGACAGAGAACTAAATCGGTGTAAGGAGAACATGAAGAAATGGGGATACATCCCAGGGGACGAACTATGTGAGTGTGGTGAACCTCCAGACTATCAGCACTTACTCAACTGCAGGAAACTGTCGGAAGGTGTGTCCATGGACGATCTGATTATCGCCAATGTTAAGGCAGTCTGTGCAGCGGATTTCTGGGCAGCACATGGGATATAAATATGCACATATTCTCTGTAATACTTGTAATATATATGTCTGTATGATATGCTATGTATGATAAATGGTTCAAATGGCTCTGAGCACTGTGGGACTTAACGTCTGAGGTCATCAGTCCCCTAGAACTTTGAACTACTTAAACCTAACTAACATAAGGACATTGCACACATCCATGCCCGAGGCAGGATTCGAACCTGCGACCGTAGCGGTCGCGCGGTTCCAGACTGCAGAGCCTAGAACCGCACGGCCAGTACTGCCGGCTATATCATAAATCATATTTAATATGTTATGTTCTGGACAGGTATAAATAAATAAAGTAACTCGGATAACAAACAAAATAAATTACTTTATTGCTCTGTAACGAACCACCAGAGCTCAAGCGTCCTAGGGCCCAAAATACTTAGAAAATATCCCTTGAACAGCCTCGGAAGTTTTGTCGGAGAGGTTCGGGTTCACTCGGAGGAGAGGAAAATTTTTCGTGGTTAGGTGTGCTATTTGATGTCGTACTATTTATAGAAGAGGTCTTAATACCAATGTCAGCCACTTTGCTGGTGTTATTGAAACACGCACCCCACTTGTGTAAACACGCTCGTACGGATTCTCGTTTCCTTAAATTAGCATACGTGCGTGACAGGTGTCTTAGACTGCTTGCTACTGTTGTGGCCACGCTAGGATCTAACAGTAGCTCCCAATCTTTAAGACACATCTCACAACACCAGATGGCGTCGTCGGACAGCAGCTTCCGCCCAATCAGTATTTATTAGTTGAGGATGTGGGTCGCGGCCAATGAGAGCGGTGTAGTAACGAGGCGGTAACTTTGGAGCAGAGCGGAACAGCGCGTGTTTGCCGGCTGCGGCGTCCTTGCGGCCGGCGGGCGAGCAGAGCTCCTTCACCTGGTTGCCGCCCCCACAGGGTCACGGCCACGGCCGGCGGCCGCGCCCGTCTGGCCGGGCCTTCACTTTCACGGCCCGCGCTCGCCGCACTGCCCGCGGCGGAAACAGCGGACTGGCTCCCGCCGCGGTGGCACCGCGCTTCCGCCTGCACTGACACTCGTCCCCAGCCTAGAACACCGCGGCACACGGGGCGAATTAGCTGACCATGGCGTGGCGAACTGCGAGGCTTTGGACGTCACTTCCTGCTATTTCACGTTGAAGTACAATTTTGTCACGTGGAACACAAAATAAGTTCTGCAATATTTCGGCCAAGTGTCACGTAATGTACAATCAACAGGAAGCAGCTTCGTCACAGACAGAAAGCTCGAAGCCCGCAGAAAGCAAGACGCCGCACTGTATTTGTCGTGCTGTGGCGTTTCAGTCCGGAACCGCACTGCTACTGCTGTCGCAGGTTCGAATCCTGCCTCGCGCATGGGTGTGTGTGATATCCTTCGGTTAGTTAGGCTTAAGTAGTTCTAAGTCTAGGGGACTCATGACGTCAGGTGTTAAGTCCCATAGTGCGTAGGGCCATTTTGTTTGTTATTACAGTGAAATGAATACCCCTAGCTGCATATAGGTGTCAATATAAGTCAACGGGGACAGTTGAAAATGTGTGTCTCGACCGGAACTCGAACCCGGGATCACCTGGGCCACTGAGGACACATTGGATAGTGTGACTGCAGGGATTTACCTCTGGCACGCCTATCGTGAAACCCACATTCCCAACTTATTCTCCCGCAATATATTGATAGTGCCCCTGCCCATTGTACACATTACTCGCAGCTTTTTACCGATTCCCGTAAGAGTCAGGGCACTGTTCGTGAATCCGCACAGCAGAAGATGGTCAAATGGCCGGCGAGCCTTAAATATATATGGTATTTGCTCTCTCGGACATGTCCGAATATATACTGGCCATTAAAATTGCTACACCACGAAGATCACGTGTCACAGACGCGAAATTTAACCGACAGGAAGAAGATGCTGTGATATGCAAATGATTAGCTTTTCAGAACATTCACACAAGGTTGGCGCCGGTGGCGACACCTACAACGTGCTGACATGAGGAAACTTTCCAACCGATTTCTCATACACAAACAGCAGTTGACCGGTGTTGCCTGGTGAAACGTTGTTGTGATGCCTCGTCTAAGGAGGATAAATGCATACCATCACGTTTCCGACTTTGATAAAGGTCGGATTGTAGGCTATCGCGATTGCGGTTTATCGTATCGCGACATTGCTGCTCGCGTTGTTCGAGATCCAGTGCCTGTTAGCAGAATATGGAATCGGTGGTTTCAGGAGGGTTGTACGGAACGCCGTGCTGGATCCCAACGGCCTCGTATCACCAGCAGTCGAGATGAAAGGCAACTTATCCGCATGGCTGTAACGGATCGTGCTGCCGATCCCTGAGTCAATAGATGGGGACGCTTGCAAGCCAACAACCATCTGCACGAACAGTTCCACGACGTTTGCAACAGCATGGACTATGAGCTCGGAGACCATGACTGCGGTTACCCTTGAAGCTGCATCACAGATAGGAGAGCTTGTGATGGTGTACTGAACGACGAACCTGGGTACACTATTGGTAAAACGTCATTTTCTTGGATGAATCCAGGTTCTGTGTACAGCATCATGATGGTCGCATACATGTTTGGCGACATCGTGGTGAACGCACATTGGAAGCGCGTATTCCTCATCGCCATGCTGACGTATCACCCGGCGTAATGGTATGGGGTTCCATTGGTTACATGTCTCGGTCACCTCTTGTTCGCATTGACGGCACTTTGAACAGTGGACGTTACTTTTCAGATGTGTTACGACCCGTGGCTCTACCCTTCCTTCTATCTCTGCGAATCCCTACATTTGAGCAGGATAATGCAATACCGCATGTTGCTGGTCCTGTACGGGCCTTTCTGGATACAGAAAATGTTCGACTGCTGCCCTGGCCAGCATATTCTTCAGATCTCTCACCAATTGAAAACGTCTGGTCAATGGTGGCCGAGCAACTGGCTCGTCACAATACCGCAGTCACTACTCTTGATGAACTGTGGTATCGTGTTGAAGCAGCATGGGCAGCTGTACCTGTACATGCCATCCAAGCTCTATTTGACTCATTGCCCAGTCGTATCAAGGACGTTATTACGGCCAGAGGTGGCTGTTCTGGGTACTGATTTCTCAGGATCTATGCACCCAAATTTCGTGAAAATGTAATCACATGTCAGTTCTAGTATAATATATTTGTCCAATGAATACCCGTTTATCATCTGCATTTCTTCTGGGTGTAGCAATTTTAATGGCCAGTAGAGTACATAGTTAAGGTTCGCTGGCCATTTGACGATCTTCTTCTTTGCGGATGCGCAAACAGTGCCCTAACTCTTACGGGAATCGGTAAAAAGCTGCGAGTAATTAGTATAATGGGCAGGAGCACTATGAATATAGTGCGGGACAATAAGTTGGGAATGTGAGTTTCATGGGAGGCGTGCCAGAGGTCAGTCCCTGCAGTTGCACTATCCTCTGTGTCCTCAGTGGCTCAGATGGATAAAGTCTCTGCCATGTAAGCAGGATCCCGGGTTCGAGTCCCGGTCGGAGCACACATTTTCAACTGTCCCCGTTGCTGTATATCAACGCCTGTATGCAGCTAGGGGTATTCATGTCATTGTAATTTCATTCTAACAAGCTGCATGGTCACCGATAGTGTTCATATATATATGTACCATTCTTTTGAGCCCTCTCGGTTGGCCGTGCGGTCTAACGCACAGCTTTTCGGGCGGGAAGGAGCGCCTGGTCCCCGGCACGAATCCGCCCGGCGGATTTCTGTCGAGGTCCGGTGAACGGCTAGTCTGTGAATGGTTTTAGGCGGTTTTCCATCTGCCTCGGCGAATGCGGGCTGGTTCCCCTTATTCCGCCTCAGTTACTCTATGTCGGCGATTGCTGCGCAAATAAGTTCTCCACGTACGCGTACACCACCATTACTCTACCACGCAAGCATAAGGGTTAAACTTGTGTGGTGTGAGACGTTCCCTGGGGGGTCCACCGCGGGCCGAACCGCACAATAACCCTGTGTTCTCTGTGGGGCGGCGGACGGGTGGAGTGGACTGCGGTAGTCGTCGTGGGGTTGTGGACCGCTGCGTCTGCGGCGGGGACGGACCTTTCGGTCGTTTCTACGTTTCCGGTTCACATACAATGCATTACAATACAATACCATTTTTTGTATTTGTCGTGTTCGGTAGAAGACCATATGCGGTGGGTTTTATATTACACCACGGACTCCATGAATATATGCTGTTTCATAAACACCAGCACACTGAATGTTTCGAGAACGAATCGTCATTGGTACGATTTGTTGTAATGGAACAACTGGAAGCCTTATATTGGTGGTTAAAGAATTTTTGCATTTAGTTATTTTAGATTTATGAGAGTAAGCAGTTTGAAGGCCATGACACATTCAAGATTCAGGGACAACCGGTCGTTCTTATTAGAATCTGCTATAATTAAATGTAAATTAATAACATTTCGGCGATTAAAGTCTGTAGAAGACTATAATATTAAACTATAAATTTTTATACGAAGCAACAGCTTAGTGTTGCGGGTTGAAGTATCATATTACTCAAAAGAGGGTAGGTAGGCAGAGGATTCAACTCGTGCTGTATCTAAATTTCTTTCCACCTAAGCGTCTTCTGAAAGGTTGAACGACTTCCTTATGGAATTAATAGAAATACTTTCTGTAATACTTGGTGTCCTGTAAGTATAAGTACGTTTTCTATCAGAAGGGAATTTGTTCGATTTCGCGAACTTTTATAAGCAGATGTCCTTAATGACTGGACAAGAATCTTTCCTTTTTGTCTTATTACATATTCATGGAAGTCGAAAATTTATCTATTTATACCACAGACAGAACAACATAAATATATGCAGTTTAATAGAGCCAACGTAGAAATATTGTTTTGTAGATTCTGTTTGATGAATATATGGAAACTGAAGTGATGGACGAAAATTTATACCAAGATTGGGATTCAAACCCAGGTCTCCTGACCACAAGGCACATATGTTCACCACTACACCACACTGGCACAATGGCTGTGCACAACTTCATGAACTAGTGTAGCAGACCTTGGCTTCTGGCCTTGGAACAAATTTTCGTTCGTTGCTTCAGGTTACCTACAGACCTCATAGATGTTTGAGACTGGAGATCATTTCTGGAAGCATCTAGTTACATTTGAATGTTTGATGTATTTTTTCCAACAGTTTTACATGTTCTGAATTGTTTGGGTGACACTTTTCGTATTATTTCATTTCTGAGGAGTGTATAGAACTTACCACATGAGCTTTGACCAGGCTATTCGCTATGAATTTTACCTTGGTTGTTAATAAACTCTATTATCAGTGCTAGGTCCTCAGTTTTGTTAACATATTTCTATTTTTTTTGTAAAAAGGGTTGCTGTTGTTTTTGTGGTCTTCAGTCCTGAGACTGGTTTGATGCAGCATCACATTACACAAAAGAGGATAGGTAGGCAGAGGATTCAACTCGTGCTGTATCTAAATTTCATTCCACCTAAGCGTCTTCTGAAAGGTTGAACGTCTTCCTCATGAAAGGGTAGTCTCTCATAACCTCGCTTTTAACGTTTAGATGTCAAACTGCACAGCAGAAAGCTCTTACAACACAGACAGTTTGGCGCTGACGTGTAAACGAAATTGACCTCTCGAAACAGTCGATACTCAGTACAGAAATAAGATCCCAGGGGCGCTGCTGCGGGCTTATTTGACGTAAGAAAGTCGATGGTGTAAAAGTGGCTTAACGCTCCATTTACATTTTGCAGGCTTTTTCAACAGTGGAGTTCTTATACAGAAGACACCATACCTTCGCCATGTAGAACTGGACGTATGACAGGTGTAATGTTAGGACAGATCACTGTTTGCTTCTTCTTGTTATGTATTCCGTACTTGATAGGTGTAGCCACACAAAAGCAGCAGTCACTGACATGGTTAGTTGGCTCAGCCAGATCATGGGCACTGCAAACGGCACTGAACATTCTTTCCCATGCATCCAATTCCTGAGGTTGCTGGTACCAGTGTTGCTGATAACATGTGGAGCCCATGGTTTTTACTGATCACCTGTTTTGCACCCAAAATAACAACTGTAATATTTTTTAAGCACTGGAGTTATTTTCTGTTTTTGTGAGGCAAATGTCACTTCTCACACACATAGCAAAATGTGTCAGCACTGTTAACACAAACTTGTGGCATTGTTGTTCACTTCAGTAGCAGTCAACTTGAACAAATTGTAGTTAATCTGGAAACAAACTAGCAAAAATTATTACATGCATTAATAAAGTCATTGAAGTTGAAGATGAGGGAGATAAAAGATCTCTAAGATTTGTATCAAAAAGGTTTATATCCAGAATGTTGCACACAAGGAAGACCAGTTACTAGTTATTATGGCTTTGACAAACCATTATAATATATGATTTTAAACTTAACATAAAAATCCAGATATAATTATCTCACCATAATAAAACAGTGTAAAATAAAAACTAGAGCTAATTTTGAATTATCTTTGTGATATTCGCGATCAGCACATTAGAATTGATTGGAATTGGCTATTTTCATTCAATTTACATTTTCATTGTTGCAAAGTGTTATTTGCTGGACAGGGTTACTGACCTCCCCTGCAAACCCGCAACATCTTCAAATAGCATATTCAAGATTTTCATATTCTCTTGCTCGTTAAGCGCAAACTATTAATCCTATAGAAGAAATGGGCAAGACATTCTTGTAAGAAATTTAACGTAGCTAATTTTTATACTGTGATACCTTTTCCCTAGAGGCCATAGTTCTCGAATTGTTTAAGAAAAACGTACGAAAGTGATCTTCAGTCGTGTTTCTCTTGACTGAATCGAGAATGTTGGCTTGCATTGTAAACATATCCAAGTACAAAATTTAACTACATTAAATTTCCAACAAAAACGTCCTGTTCGTTTTTTCCTGTAGTGTTTGCGTGCAGCGAGTGAGAGAATATGAAAATCCCGTTCATGGTTTTGAAGATATTCCAGTTTGCATAAAACCCATAGATTAGGGTAGCTAAATCGGCGTGTGCACGTTCCTTTTATTACAAACCGTTATTGCATGTAACGAATGCTGTCATGAGCCACTTAACCTCACAGTATCTTTAATTATTTTGTTAATTTTGATATCTGCTGTGTGTTCAGCACCTTAACCACTCGAAAATAAGTTAACTGTCGAAACTGCAATTTTGTAAATGATAATGAACAGTGCAATTGTTGGAGAAGATTTTACCGATCGGGGTAAGGGAAGATATATAATACTTTATAGTTACGCCACTTATTTTTAGCTCAATATTTTGTTAGTGAGTTATTTATACAGAAATGTAGAGTACTTTAAAAAAAACTAAAGATATATATTTATGAAGATGATGATTTTGTATCATTTTATACTGAAATAAACAGAACTAACCCCAAATCATGAAATTTACACATTTTCACTTAGAATTTTGTAATGAGGACGTTAATGTGAAGTATTACTGTGTACATTGAGATGGAGAGGAAAGTTAACTAACGCGAAAGAAACTGCGGCTCCACCCACAAAAGGAGGTTAGTGGTATATCAGACCATTCAAGTCAGACACTGGATAATGGAACTGGCGTCAGTTTGTAAGTTCGTAAAAAGTAAAATTAAAAAAGAAAAGACATGAACAAGTGTGGGTAGTACTCGCGTTCTATACTACCTTCATTGTGTAGACCGGCAGTTCGTCTGTAGGTTTTGATCAGTAAATAATTTGTACCAAAATATGTGATGTAAATGACCATATCTTTTCACTACATTGACGTAAATGAAAAATTTTTTACACCGCCAAGGGACTGTAGACATTAGTATTTGACATAAATTTCAACCTGATGTATCTATGTGTTTCTGAGAAAAAGGGCAGACAGGTGGACAACAAAGACAAAAAAATTATATGGTCTGCATTACATGAGGACATCTGAGTGCACTCAAATGTTATTAAGTAATGTAGAACGGATATTGTTTATCCACTTTTGACAAATCGAGTTTAGTTTTTACATATTAACGTATTATACACATTTAGAGCCTTTGAGAATGTCATAAGGCCGAAACGAGTAATGATGTTGTTGTGGTCTTCAGTCCTGAGACTGGTTTGATGCAGCTCTCCATGCTACTCTATCCTGTGCAAGCTTCTTCATCTTCCAGTACCTACTGCAACCTACATCCTTCTGAATCTGCTTAGTGTATTCATCTCTTGGTCTCCCTCTATGATTTTCACCCTCCACACTGCCCTCCAGTACCAAATTGGTGATCCCTTGATGCCTCAGAACATGTCCTACCAACCGATCCCTTCTTCTAGTCAAGTTGTGCCATAAACTCCTCTTCTCCTCAATTCTATTCAATACCTCCTCATTAGTTATGTGATCTACCCATCTAATCTTCAGCATTCTTCTGTAGCACCACATTTCAAAAGCTTCTATTCTCTTCTTGTCCAAACTATTTATCGTCCATGTTTCACTTCCATACATGGCTAAACTCCATACAAATACTTTCAGAAAAGACTTCCTGACAATTAAATCTATACTCGATGTTAACAAATTTCTCTTCTTCAGAAACGCTTTCCTTGCCATTGCCAGTCTACATTTTATATCCTCTGTACTTCGACCATCATCAGTTATTTTGCTTCCCAAATAGCAAAACCCTTTTACTACTTTAAGTGTCTCATTTCCTAATCTAATTCCCTCAGCATCACCCGACTAAATTCGACTACATTCCATTATCCTCGTTTTGCTTTTGTTGATGTTCATCTTATATCCACGTTTCAAGACACTGTCCATTTCATTCAACTGGTCTTCCAAGTACTTTGCTGTCTCTGACAGAATTACAATGTCATCGGCGAACCTCAAGGTTTTTATTTCTTCTCCATGGATTTTAATACCTACTCCGAATTTTTCTGTTATTTCCTTTACTGCTTGCTCAGTATACAGATTGAATAACATCGGGGAGAGGCTACAACCCTGTCTTACTCCCCTCCCAACCACTGCTTCCCTTTCATGCCACTCGACTCTTATAACTGCCATCTGGTTTCTGTACAAATTGTAAATATCCTTTCGCTCCCTGTATTTTACCCCTGCCACCTTCAGAATTTGAAAGAGAGTATTCCAGTCAACATTGTCAAAAGCATTCTCTAAATCTACAAATGCTAGAAACGTAGGCTTGCTCTTCCTTAATCTAGCTTCTAAGATAAGTCGTAAGGTCAGTATTGCCTCACGTGTTCCTGTATTTCTACGGAATCCAAACTGATCTTCCCAGAGGTCCGCTTCTACTAGTTTTTCCATTCGTCTGTAAAGAGTTCGTGTTAGTATTTTGCAGCTGTGGCTTATTAAAGTGATAGTTCGGTAATTTTCACATCTGTCAGCACCTGCTTTCTTTGGGATTGCAATTATTATATTCTTCTTGAAGTCAGAGGGTATTTCGCCTGTCTCATACATCTTGCTCACCAGATGGTAGTTTTGTCAGGACTGTCTCTCCCAAGGCCGTCAGTAGTTCCAATGGAATGTTGTCTACTCCAGGTGCCTTGTCTTGACTCAGGTCTGTCAGTGCTCTGACTAACTCTTCACTCAGTATCGTATCTCTTATTTCATCTTCATCTACATTCTCTTCCATTTCCATAATATTGTCCTCAAGTACATCGCCTTTGTATAGACCCTCTATATACTCCTTCCACCTTTCTGCTTTCCCTTCTTTGCTTAGAACTGGGTTTCCATCTGAGCTCTTGATATTCATACAAGTGGTTCGCTTTTCTCCAAAGGTCTCTTTAATTTTCCTGTAGGCAGTATCTATCTTACCCCTAGTGAGATAAGCCTCTACATCCTTACATTTGATCTCTGGCCATCCCTGCTTAGCCACTTTGCACACTCTGTCGATCTCATTTGTGAGATGTTTGTATTCCTTTTTGCCTGCTTCATTTTTTGCATTTTTATATTTTCTCCTTTCATCAATTAAATTTAATATTTCTTCTGTTACCCAAGGATTTCTACTAGCCCTCCTCTTTTTACCCACTTGATCCTCTGCTGCCTTCACTACTTCATCCCTCAAAGCTATCCATTCTTCTTCTACTGTATTTCATTCCCCCATTCCTGTCAATTGTCCCCTTATGCTCTCCCTGAAACTCTGTATAACCTCTGGTTCTTTCAGTTTATGCAGGTCCCATCTCCTTAAATTCCCACCTTTTTGCAGTTTCGTCAGTTTTAATTACAGATCATAACCAATAGATTGTGGTCAGAGTCCACATCTGCCCCCGGAAATGTCTTACAATTTGAAGCCTGGTTCCTAAATCTCTGACTTACCATTATATAATCTACCTGACACCTATCAGTATCTCCAGGGTTCTTCCGTGTATACAACCTTCTTTCATGATACTTAAACCAAGTGTTAGCTATGATTAAGTTGTGCTCTGTGCAAAATTCTACCAGGCGGCTTCCTCTTCCATTTCTTAGCCCCAATCCATATCCACCTACTACGTTTCCTTCTCTCCCTTTTCCTACACTCGAATTCCAGTCACCCATGACTATTAAATTTTCATCTCCCTTCACTATCTGAACAATTTCTTTTATTTCATCATACATTTCTTCGTCATCTGCAGAGCTAGTTGGCTTATAAACTTGTACTACTGTAGTAGGTGTGGGCTTCGTATCTATCTTGGCCCAATAATGCGTTCACTATGCTGTTTGTAGTAGCTTACCCGTATTCCTATTTTCGTATTCATTACTAAACCTACTCCTGCATTACCCCTATTTGATTTTGTGTTTATAACCCTGTAGTCACCTGATCCGAAGTTTTGTTCCTCCTGCCACCGAACATCACTTATTCCCTCTATATCTAACTTTAACCTGTCCATTTCCCTTTTAAAATTTTCTAACCTACCTGCCCGATTAAGGGATCTGACATTCCACGCTCCGATCCGTAGAACGCCAGTTTTCTTTCTCCTGATAACGACATCCTCTTGAGCAGTTCCCGCCCGGAGATCCGAATGGGGGACTATTTTACCTCCGGAATATTTTACCCAAAAGGACGCCATCGTCATTTAATCATAGTAAAGCTGCATGTCCTCGGGAAAAATTACGGCCATAGTTTCCCCTTGCTTTCAGCCGTTCGCAGTACCAGCACAGCAAGGCCGTTTTGGTTATTGTTACAAGGCCAGATCAGTCAATCACCCAGACTGTTGCCCTTGCAACTACTGAAGGCAGAATGATATTAATAAATACTGTGGTCAAGACTTATATCAGTTTTTGAGTGGATTAAATATGCTACCAACATCTCATAAACCATTCATGCATTTGCTGCTGACAGTGAACGGTTTTGACTAAGGGAGTCGGTGGCTGGTCCTGAATGGGCGAATTCCATACATGGTTTTTGGACAACTTATATTCATTACGGAAAAACTACGCCGATAGAAGCCGCGTTCAAAATACTTACGTTCTTTTCTGAACATCTCGCTACTTGAGGAAAAGATCAATAGCTAAAATTTTGTTATGCTTAGTCAACAATCGGGTTAGGTAGTGGATTCGAATCCTCGTCAAAAACAGAACTTCGTGAGACGTCGGTTCAAGTTTAAACTTGCGCACGATTTGTTACTAGCGAATGAGACCACATTTAAAATTTTGGTTTTTAGTTAACAGGGAAAATATTTGTTGTATAAAAATTCCTGGGCAGTAGAAAACTTTTTGTATTGAAATTCAAGTTCCGATTTGCTAACTGATACTGATTGGAAATTAGACTGATCATGTCTCTTTATGCCTAATTAACAATGGCGTTTGAAGTTCTGTTCGATTCTCCTTCAAGCGTGAAAGATTTGAGTTTGTTATCATTGAAAATAGGTGCTGGGTTTGAATACACACCAGAACAAAAGAGTCTGTCAAGTCGTTTGAAGTTCGAACATGCCCACAACGAATTATCTCATGAAGAGGCTAATAGATGAATCACGAACTGCACATAAATCCATGAGCCATCATGAGCACAGTGAAATTACTGTTGATACGCTGTTTGAAAATAGTGATGATACACTGTTGATGTTGAGGTTTCCGAAGAGCGCTTGACGGTGTTAATCACGGTTTTTTAACTGGTCAGTTCATAATCAGTTCATACAAAACAATTCATCATGTGCACGACGATTAATAATTTGTCAGAAAACGTGCAAGTCCACATATTCTTGCAAAATCTCTCGTCTGCAGAAACGTTTCGTTTGCGTAAGGATTGCTAAATGTTTTCACAAAGGTGTGGGTTTTACTTGAAGAGAGTTGCAACGTTTGTCAAATATCACTTGTTGTAAAAAATTGAGTTTACAAGGGTTAAGAATTGTCTCATCTGTATTGACGTTTCCTGAGGCCCAGCAGTTTTGGGCTACTAATTTACGTTGAAGAGACAAAAGTTATTGTGATTCCTTCAAATACTTTGTCGGAACTCCTTTTTCTCAGCTTAGTGCAACAGCTCGACGTGGCATGGATTCCCTGCAAGAATAATGAGCCATATTGCCTGCACAGCCGTCCATAATTACGAAAGTGTTGTCGGTTCAGGGCACTGTTCGCGAACTGACCTCTCGATTATGTCTCAAAAATGTTCCACAGGCTTCATGTCGGGCGGTCTGGATGACCAAATCATTCGCTCGAACTGTCCAGAATGTCCTTCAAACTCATCGCGAACAATTGTGCCTCTGTGACATGTTTGGGGACATAAAGTCCGTGAATGGCTGCAAATGGTCATCAAATAGTCGAACATAACCATTTCAAGTCAACGACCGGCTCTGTCGGACCAGAGGATCCAGTCCATTCCATTTGGACACAGCCAACACCATAATGTAGCCACCACCGGCTTGCAAGGTACCCAGTTGGCAACTTGGATCCATGGCTTCGCGGAGTTTGAGCCAAAGCGGAATCGTATTATCAGCGCTTATTAACTGAGATCGAAACTCATCTGACCAAATGGTTCAAATGGCTCTGAGCACTATGGGACTCAACTGCTGTGGTCAGTAGTCCCCTAGAACTTAGAACTACTTAAGCCTAACTAACCTAAGGACATCACACACATCCATGCCCGAGGCAGGATTCGAACCTGCGACCGTAGCAGTCGCACGGTTCCGGACTGCGCGCCTAGAACCGCGAGACCACCGCGGCCGGCTCATCTGACCAGGACACGGTTTTCCAGACGTCCAGGGGCCAACCGACATGGTCACGAGTCCAAGGTAGACACTGCAGGCGATGTAATGCTATTAGCAAAGGCACTCATCAAGTCAGTCGTTTGCTGCCACGGCTCATTAACGACAAATATCGCCGCACTGTCCTAAAGGTTACTTTCGTTGTTCGTCCCACATAGATTTCTGTGCCTATTTTACGCAGTGTAACTTGTCTGTTAGCACTGCCAACTATAAGCTGCTTCTGGTCGTTAAGGGAAGGCCGTCGGCGACTACGTTGTCCAATGTGAGAAATGATGCCTGAAGTGTGGTTTCTCAGCACACTCTTGCTACTATGGATCTCGGAATATCGAATTCCCTATGTGTTTCCGAAATGGAATGTCTCATCCATCTAGCTCCAACTATCATTCCGCGTTCAAAGTCTGTTAATTGCCGTGGAACCATTTTCACATGAATGACCTGGGTATGAATGACAGTTCTGCCATTGCACTAGCCTTTTATGCAGTATGTACGCTGTACAACCGCTATCTGTGTAAATGCATATCGCTGTCACATTATTTTTGTGAACCTCGGTGTACATCTAAGTGGACTGACATACAGAACCGTCTTGTTTAGTAATCACTTGTAGTAATCATTTTGTATAATCAAACGGCTGTACCGGAAAGATATGACGGCACCTGCAAGGAAGTTACACTATTTGGACTGTAGGCATATCTATCAGAACGCAGTTTTGGTCGTTCGGGTACTTTTTGCTATGACAATACATCTCCTTCTCTTTCCTGTCCTTTACTTCTTATATTCAAGGGGTCGGCATGTTAGTTACAGGATTTCGCTACGTTAGCGGTAGAGATCTTCGCCTAATCGCCCCTTCATGTCTGTAACGAACTTTGTGTATCCCACCTGTCTGCCTCTAGTGTTATCCGATGCGAAATTAAGTGAAAATTCTTTATTGTGTGTAAATCGTGTAACTGCGGCGGTACTGACCTAATAGGATGTGGGAAACTGCTCAAAAATCACATCCAAACTGACTGGCACATCAGTACTCGTTAACCCGGCACTCGGATTCGATCCGGATGGTGCGCTGTACGTCATTAATGTCTTGTCCTTAGCCACATTCTGCTGTCCAAGTTACATATTTAATATTTGCAAACAGTATGGTTGATCCTGAGACCAAACGGTTTTCTAGAGATGACGATGTAATATATCTGTTATAAATAGGAAATGGCTGAGATTGTGCATGACAGCAGATCTGTGTTCATTGTGCTGCCTGAAACTAGGGTTACATTGCATTAACTCTTGTGGGCAGAGCAGCCACGATATAGTTCTCACTGCACAAGTATATGTGGCAGCGTTAATATGTGGCTTGAGGTCAACAACGATTCTCTAGAGGAATGTGTTTCATAAATTGGCATTTGCAGGTTGGACAACGCACAGTTTCGATTCTGTCTTTCACAAACTTCGAGGATCACTTTAGTTAGTTCTCATAAAAGGTTAGAGAACTAAATTTATCTCTTTTTCAAAATTTACACAATGGCTTTTCTTAACTTGTTTGTTCAGCCAGTGATGTATCGGTAACTGGGATTCACGGTATGTTATACGCCATCGATATTACGCATATAATGTACTGTTGCTCCAAAATGTTCAAAAGTCCCGTAGATGAGTAAAGTCCTGAAACTGGATGGAGCAGTGGGGTTAGAAATAAGAGAGAGACGGCCGGAGTTTGTTGCCTATAAAAGTTGAGCAAGCAGGTAGTACTAGTGAATGAGGAGGTACAATACAGTTATGAAGGAGAACACAAGCAAGGTCACAGACACAACAATAACAATAAGCATTCAAGATTAAGTATGGAAATAAATAATTTACGGATGAAAGAATCAATTAAAATATGCAAAGGAAGACTCGGAGTTGGGTTAAATATGAAAATGACATCACAGTTAATTGTCCATCTCACAATTCTAAATTGCTTACTAGAATAATACACAGAATATAGCGTGCTTAGGAATAAAATCAGTATAAAGAAATAAACTCTAAATTAATGTGGATTTAAAATAGACATCACCAGAGTAAGAAAACTGAAGCTGTCTCGAGGGAAATTAAATGTTACTTCTGGACAATGAATTGTAATTGTGAGGCGAAATCTAGTGCAGCCAGAAGTACACCAAACCTATTTTTAGTAGAGTAGAACTCTCACAAAGAATTTTTAGTGGGGAGAAGTTTGTAGCTGAAGTAACGCGTGACTCATAATAGAACCACCAGACTCTGCTGAATCTTTTAAGCCCACGAAATCAGTAGAACTCCATGAGATACTTAGATAATTAACGCTAGTGGAGAATGCCTGAATTTGGTTATTTGATGTGGTGTCCAACATATGTCAAACAACAGAGTACCTCTCAGATTTTCATGCAAATATAATAATCAAATTACTCAAGAAGGAACTAGTGGTTAAATATGAAAACGATATCACAGTTAATTGTCCATCTCACAATTCTAAATTGCTCACTAGAATAAAAAACAGAATAACGAAAGAAAAAATGAATAGGTACTTTATAAGGATCTTGTACAAGAGGTCTGTTTCATTCCATTACACCATCTCTGACGTCCTATCAGTACACACACACAAGTTTTAGTTTGGTAGTTTCCTCCCATCTCTGAGCTTGAGCATATAGATATCTGGAATACTAACTAACGCTGTGGCAACGTAATCGTTAGCCTTTGCTTCTGGGGTGGAAGTAGCTATTTTCACTAGACGTTTTCTGGGAAGAGTCGTCCAAATATGTTCCTGTCCAACACATGTGCTTTCTGCTATAGGGTTTGGTTGTCGCATCGAGTGTTACGGCTGTAAGTTGTGTGAAAGAGACTGCCCAGGGGAACACGTATCTGAAGGTGTTTTCTATTCTATTAGCTGTTTCCGAAACATTCAAGCGATGTACAGAGTCACAACTACCGCTGAAATGGCACGTAACACGAAGAAAACTTATGTACCATGTTCAGTTATTTGTTTCTGCTGATTTTTGCAGCTTCGCAAATTTTTTTTCGCGCAAATGATCCCAAATTCTATACTTGTGAATTTAGTAACTCTCTGCTCCCGTGTGTGTGGGGGAAGGAGGGGGAGGGGGGGGAAGAGAGAGAGAGAGAGAGAGAGAGAGACAGACAGAGAGAGAGAGAGAGAGGGGGGGGGGGAGATAGGGGTGGAGAATCTGATTTTACTGTGTCAAGATTTGGCACAAACCTGCTCAGTTCTAGTAAGATCAAAGGTTAGTTTAATGATTTTATTTGGATGATTCACATATTACCTTCTTGATTTTTTTATTGTGACCATGTGACCCCATTGTGCTTCACGCTGTGTTAGCTGCAATACTTACATAATAAACGTAATTTAAATATTTGTTAACGTAGAGGTTGGGGATAAATGACACTATTGTTAGTGGTAAATTTGGGCTGCTAGAGGTCAGGAAGTCTTCCAGTTCACTACCCTGCGTATGGTTACAGCAGTGTATAGATTCCAGATGGATGCCCAACATCCCATCATGAAAACAGCACTTACCACTTACACATACTCTTTTTGTTCTATGTCAAGTTACATCGGTCTTGGTGGTGCTTGGCAGCAGCTCAGGCCAGACTCAGCCAGTGAAACATCTTTGATTCTGCAATCGGCCTCTTGTCACAGCCAGTGGGCGGCGTCACCTCAGGCGTGAGGTGAGGCGACACAGGCGACTGCTCACGGTGGTGATGTGTGCACACCCAGGCTATGGGGACAACAACAGAGTTTACCCACATGGGCAGTGGTGACTAGGTGGCTCGGTAAGTAACATGAACGCCTGAGGGTAGATGGACAGCAGTGGATGGGAATTAGCCAGCAGTTGACGTGCCAGTGTAAGACAAGTCAGTATCATTGGGACTTAGCGCAGACAGCAGATCAACAGCTAGTGGAGAGAGTGTTTGACAGGGGCAGCTAGCTGATCCATTTCTAGTTGTAGAATTATGTACAGTTCCCCTCCTAGCTGCCTGCTGGTGGTGACTGTCACTGCCTGTTAAAATGGGTAGTATTTATATGAAGCAGCCCATCATCGTTTCTGAATCAGTAGCAATTCTCTCTCCTAAGTCACAATAGGACCGAGGTCTAAGGCTTGGTAATGGACAATCAAAACATCATTGCTCCGCTGTGTCAGCCCTATCTGTGTCATATCAGTACAACAATTTAGCCTTTCAGGAGTGGTTTCTGTGATGTCAGCATAATCTGCTTACGCAAAACATCTAATCAGCCTCTGCTCTGTGGTTTCTTGCTTCATTCAGCTTTTATGGGGTTCTTCTGTTAGGAGATGTGGAGTTGTGGCACAAAATGCCCCTATCTTCAGAACATCTGGTCCACCAGATCGCAGACTGTACATCTCTGTAAAATATCTTGACAACACATCTCATTGTTTGACATATATATGCACCATATACTTTGATTTTCCTTACAATGATCCAGCATGAACCACAATTTTCACTGGCTTCTTATTTAACAAATCATTATTTTCAATGTTTGATGCAGTCAGCTGCCAAATAATGGACTGGGAGCTCCGGCTGGTGGACACTTCCCAGTCTGAAAAAGATATACGTTGCGCAAAGCATAACTCTGTAACGTTGATCATTACGATATTGCTGCACAAGCTGGAGTATTTGCTTTACAGTAATGCATCATTCGTGAGTTGCTATTAGCTCATCCATTGAATGTAGGTCGAGTTCCAAGGTGTCGTTGAGATAAGTTACTTTCTGGATAGGAGTACTTTCAGCGGTTTATCTGTCCACTGCAAGAAAGACTGTGTCACGTTCATACTGCTGACCCATTGATGATAGCTGGGAGTTAAAAGTTGGTCCTGATTCATCAAAGCTGTACCAGTAACTAGCAAACCACTGCCTTGCAGCACCAGTACCATCACACCCCTAGGACGAATTTGCTCACGAAATTTGCAACAACTATTTCATGCTCATACAAGAAATATATCCAATGTACACATGCCCTTTGGTAATAAGGTTTCAGTGCCAGAATATCACGTGGGAGTTGTAATACTCCTGCTTTGCCTAGAAATAACTGCACGTCGCATGCGTCTGCGGTGGTCTGGACCACTTATGTCAGGCACATCGTGACCAACTCTCTGGCAATGATGGAGTTCATCTGCTGACGTGTGTAAATAATTCTTTCGTTCCTTGAAAATCAACAATACCTCTTTCGTTAAGATGGAGTTCATCTGCTGACGTGTGCAAATAATTCTTTCGTTCCTTGAAAATCAACAATACCTCTTTCGTTCTGATTTGTATAAATTTTACTGGAGCGTCCCATTTTAATGGGTAGGGATGAACAGCGAAACCCTCAGACGATGCGCTGGTACTGGCTAATGGAAGTTGGGCCAGTACACAGAGTTGAGCACGGTCGGTGTGGATTCCTGCTGTTGTAATGTGATAAAACAATTACAAAGTTTGTTCAGCAGGTGTGGTGATGAGTTAGAATTCAGCTGATAATTCATTCTGGGGCTTCAGTAGGTCAGCCTGGAGTGGTTCAGGAGATAGCAATGTAGGGCTGAATTGCCTATGCTTTGCATAGTTTTAGTGTCTGGCAACCACTTTACCCCCACTCGATCATCCCATATTCTGTAAGCTAGAGATTGCAAGAGACTTGCTACAGCACAACAAGCGTAACTGGGTCTGCAAAACTTTCAGATAATTAATTGCTACACCAATTGCCATTTCCACATAACCCATCAATTCTGTCATTAATTCTCACAGTGTTCAAGTGTTTTTCAGTATGCCCTGTTTCAAGTTTGTCAATTATATAGTGTGTCACAGGGTAACAGCTTTATCACCATCTGCTATGCTGGCCGCTGTGTAATAGCCGTTCTAGGCGTTTCAGTCCGGAGCCGCGCGGCTGTTACAGTCGCAGGTTCGAATCCTGCCTCGGGCATGGATGTGTGTGATGTCCTTACGTTAGTTAAGTTTAAGTCTATGGGACTGATGACCACAGATGTTAAGTACCATAGTGCTTAGAGACATTTGAACCATTTGAACCATCTGCTCTTCGTCACATTCATCCCCGAGTGTGATTCAGGTCGGTATCCACAGTCCAAAATACCACTTTCAACAATCTACTTCCTCGGTCCAACCATCTTTTCTTACATAGTCGATCTTGCAATGAATATACCCCTCTCTCTCTGAAAAGATGATCTACCCTTTTCTCTCTGAAAAGATGCAGCTCTGCCAGAATTATGATGCATATCATGGTCATCCTTGGTGGCGACGCTACCTGTGGAAAGGTACTCTTCCTCCACATTTTGTAAAATCTGCAGTTCGTGGTCCACATCCATATATACACGATAAATTTATGAAAAACTCGAATTACATCACCATATTCCTGTCCTACGCAATTTTTAACGAAAATAGACACCTTGTGTATACTGCTAACAAAAAAAAAAAGTGAAAAAACCTCCAGCTCCCTACATTAACAAAACAGTACATAAGCGAAAATAAGTTACACAGAGAAGAAAAGAGGGCTATTCCGAAAGGAAGGTCTGATAGGTCGCGAAATGGAAATGACAATGACAATCTGATGAAGTTTTGGACAGAGGTGTTAGGCAGTGTCCTTAGTACAGCTCTTGAACGCGCCACGTCGCTCTTTTCAGTTCTGAGCACACAGTGACCAAGTAAAGATGCCTAGAACAATAGGGTCTCGCAGCAATCATGGGTGCCTGCTGCGGACTTGCCCCTGATTTCGTGCAACTCCACATAACGTATGTCATCTATTTCCTTCTTCATGACAATTCTAGACCGCACACTGCAGGGTCAATTAGGACGCCCCTGCAGCGTTCTGTATGGGAAGTTTTTGATCACCCACCGTACAGTCCTCACTTGGCTCCTTCTGACGTTCATCTCTGCACACATGAGCCGCTGGATATGAAGACAACATTTTAGCACGGACAACGAACTGCAGGCCAGCGTAGAGAAGTGGCCAAATACCTTCTATGACGAGGGTATTGGATAGTTGGTACAACGCTAGACAATTGTCTAAGTCTTAACGGCGACTATGTAGAGAAGGAGCTGGAAGGTGTACCGAACAGTTGCAAATAAAACATTTTTGATTGTGAACGTGGCTTCCATTACTCAACCGATCGGACTTTATTTTTCGGATAGCCGTCGTATTATAGGTAGCAACGAGTTCCATGAATCCGACACCTCCTATACACATAAACAAAAATATGGAGCAACCTAATTATCACTTGAAGCAATAAATCTACACACGAAATGGTGCATAAGCCCTTCCTCACACAGGGTGAATTTTAAGTAAAACGTGCTAAGGTACACCCTTTTTCGCGTACTTAATTCATATGGCATTTCACATGGAGCTTGTGTGAGTTTCTGCGACTCACTATTTTTCCTCTTACCCCCTACATTCTTCTCCGGGATTAGTGCTACCACCTGCAGACAATGGACCTTTAAAAGAATGAAGGTGCACTATGTGCACAATTCTTGTTTGCACAGGCAATTGCAGTTTGGCATTCGCTGGTGATGAGATTTCAACGACTTGTCACAGATGCTGGTACTGAGTGATGAACTTCTTTGTCTTACCATTATGAGTGTATGGGCTTGTCAGTATTACCCACTGACCCTCCTGATATTGTGGTAATTTACTACTATGAGATACCATCCTCTACTGATGTTTAAGGCTCTTGGTGATTTCTTTTTATACTCACCTCCACACACCTTTCAACGCTCCAGTGAAGTTCCACACTGATTCCCCATTCTTCCTCATCTTCGGCCTGACTACATCAAATGGCGCAGGCATTTTCATACCATTCATCACACCACATGGCGACAGGTCCATGTTTCATGGGTTTCTTGAATTATTTTCTGCTATCACATGTGATAAGGAAATATCCAAGTTATTTTGATAGCTATTGACGTAATAACTCGGCATCTTACTGATGGTCGAATGAGCCGGCCGGAGTGGCTGTGCGGTTCTAGGCGCTACAGTCTGGAGCCGAGCTACCGCTACGGTCGCAGGTTCGAATCCTGCCTCGGGAATGGATGTGTCTGATCTCCTTAGGTTAGTTAGGTTTAATTAGTTCTAAGTTCTAGGCGACTGATGACCTCAGAAGTTAAGTCACATAGTGCTCAGAGCCATTCGAACCCTTTGATGGTCGAAAGAATGTGTTCTCTCCTTACATTAGCCTATGAATGTGATGGGTTAGTTCTTAGGTCATGAATACATAACAGCTGCTCCACCAGCTCAGAAAAAAAATTGGTACTCTGATTTGTGATTAACATTTGGAAGACACCAAACTCCAGCAATCAGTTATTTACCAGCACACTTGCTATCGTGTCCGCTTGTTGATTTGTAATAGTACTAATCACAACACATTGTGAGAAATACTCTATGATGGAACCTAAAGATTTCCCACTGGTGCCTGGCTAATAGGTCCTAAGGCATCCATTCCAGTTACCTCCAAAAGTTTAGTTGCCGCTGGATGTCTCTGTAATGGCACTTGCTGATTAGTTAGATCTGACATTGTGAACATGGCATACAGTTTTTTACTTACTGATCTACTCTGGCTTCCACGTTATCCACCAGAAATACTTAACAACTCTCCAGTCCATTATCCTATGCCCTCCTTTCCTAGATGACACATGATCATGTGCTTCAGTCATTACTTCGTCCAGCATTGCACGCAGCGCAAGTCTCGTTGTCCTACATAATACACTACTATGAATGGTAAACTGCATCTGCGTTGCTAATAACTTTAAGTTTGTGTCAGCGGCTTGTGCTTTCTGCCATTTCACAAGGATGTAATCCAACGCTCATATTATCGCAGTCTTCCTGAGAAGCCCATTGTGTCACTATGTGTCATATAGTTTGTGAATTACTTTGAAGACAAACTATTCAGTGTTAATGTCGACTATGTACATCTACTCCACAGACCCGTTAAACCTAACAACTACTTCAGTACTGTATGATTCAGCAATATCTTAAATTTCTTATTGTACTAATGACATCTAAAGCATGTCATGTTGTATATCAGTCTCAACATTTCATTGTCATTGGTAAAATGATTTTTTCAGACTTATTTAACAGCTTAAAGTATAAGCAATTGGATGCTCCATAATCTGAATCTCACTCTTGAAACGCAACCTATCATGTGTTTGCACGATAAAATAAATTCCCATGCATAATCTGAGAAGGTTTACACAGCGACAGTTGTTAATATTTCCTTTAATTTTTCAAATGCAACTTACCTTTCTGCTGCACACTACAGCCTCATACCCTTCTTCATCTTCTGTGTACTATTTATACATCCCATTACAAACACACTATAGTAATTATCCAATCCGAAGATTAACTGTGGCTCCTTACTTGTCTGTGATTCTGGGAAACTTCACAGTGCGTATATCAATGTCGGATCTATTTTTACTCGGTCCTGGGTAAGCACGTGTCCTAAGTAGTTCACATACCTTAATGCATTATGGCACTTATCGGTGTGTAAGGTCGAGAATGGAGAATGCATTCTCTGATAAGACTTCTTTTAATTGAACCACATTTCTTGCCTATCTTTTGAAAATACGTTAACATTATCAAAGAACACCATGCATTGTCTCAGCTTTATACCATTCAACACTCCATCCAGCAACTGTTGAAACATGGCTGGCGGGTTTTTTTTTTTTTTTTTTTTTTTTTTTACATGAAACGGCATTCGCTGATATTGGTAATGCTACTGAGGAACTGAAAATGCAGTACTTTGTTGGTCCTTTGGCGCTACTTCCAGTTGGTGATATCCACTTTTCAGGTCTACTGTGGAAAAGTATTTACGCTGTTCCTAGTTCAAAAATGGCTCTAAGCACTATGGGACTTAACATCTGAGGTCATCAGTCCCCTAGAACTTAGAACTACTTAAACCTAACTAACCTAAGGATATCACACAAATCCATGCCCGAGGCAGGATTCGAACCTGCGACCGTAGCGGCAGCGCGGTTTCGGACAGAAGCGCCTAGAACCGCTCGGCCACCTGTTCTTAGTTGGCCAGGGTTTCCGTGACATTCGATATTGGATATGCTACAATAATTGCTATATTATTCATTTAGAATAGTTACAAAAGTATCTATATATGTTTGCACTGTCTGATGATTCATTTGGTATTATAAGGACCGGTTCTCCTCAGGGAGGCTTTAAGTGATGGGGTAATCTGTATGGTTTCTGATATACAGGTGATTTATCTCACGTTGGAATCTTTTACTACATCGTAGGTGTTGCCAGCAATGGACCACAAGAACCAAATAGTTTCTCAAATTCTAACAATAGCTTTTCCATGGCTACCCTTTGTGCTTCCTTGAAATGCTACTCTTTTCACGTAATGCAGTTGTGGCAGTTTGCTAATTCCTAAGGTCCCCACTTGACCTGCTTAGATCATCTTCTTCTTGAAAATCTAAATGGGCAACTGACAATATTTTTGCGCAGTCTGTGTCATCAGCGCCACAATTACTCACTCTCATGGGAACCAATCATTCACCGTCCTCTTCTTATACACGTGTGATACTCCTGCTTCGTGATGTGTGTAATTCAGAATTCTCGTCTAGCGGTTCTACCACACAATGTATGTTGACAGGTAGTTCCATTCCCACGTGCACTCAAAGCAATTTCTGTAATTTGAGGTAGTTTACCACGCAGATCGAACCTTAATGACTTTGGGTGCAGAGTAACCTGTTGCTGCTTCATGAGGGATGAACGCCGCAGCAGTATGTCAGTGGCAACAGCTTCTGCCAATCGAAACAACTCCCCACCGAGTTATATCGCCTGCTGACAAAAATATGTTTACATGTTTCACCGAGATAGGGCAAAAGTTCTATATCCTCTCCAAACTCTTTTGCTTCAACCTGAAAACCTAACATCGCTGAATGTAATGACTCTGCATCATTATTCTCTACTTCACACGACCTATATTCTGGGAGGGGGGGGGGGGGGGGGTTAACTGCATCTTCCGCAAGAGGTCCTGACTCGCCACAGATCCGTGATCATCTATGTTCTCTATCGTCTACTCCGCCAGTTAAGCAAGACTCTTCCTCCTCATACATATTTATAGCAAAGAATTTTCCTGGAAACGCCTCCAGAGGATTTGCAGTTCCAGACTACCAATGCTACTTGGTTGCCCATTTTGCTTCTTACTTCTACAATCTTTCTCTCCCTGCCCAACCACTCCACACTTTGTAGATTGTGGCTATCGACACTGCCTCTGAATCTGGCCCGAACGTCGCATCGATGTCACTTTATATTAGCAGAGAGAAGCCTGCTTTTATCCCATTTTCTTGTCACTATGTCTACCTCTTACAGATGTTTAACCACCCAGATGGCGTTAGCTGGTTCCTTCGAGGATTCTGCCTGTACCCTTCTTGATATATCAGACAACAGCCCCATTAGGAAAGCATCCAACGCCCTATGCTCTACTTCCTGCAAAATAATTTTGTTCGCTTCGTCTTTCCCTGTCAGTTCATAGGTACTGAAATTAATCTTTCTTATTTTATCCACATTGTGCTTTGTGATACTCCATTTAACTGTTGACGAAAGGGTCTAGAGTTGGTCTGATTCTTATACTGCTGCACCAGATCTTCTTTGAGTTGCTGAAACGTAATCGCATTTTTCAAGTTTTGTGATAGTAACTCGAGTTTTTGCTTCCCACGTCCATCGCAACTTGGTATCTGTAACAATTGCTCATCCGCCCGGAAATCCAGCATTGCAGCTACCAGTAGGTCATCAAATAAAAGTCAACCAATCCTCGGACGCATTGTTTGAAAAGGCACTATCCACACTAGTCGAAGACGAGTCTAATGAAGTTGTAGTCAAACTTCTTGCAACAGCTAAATGTTTATGCATTTTCGTGTGTGGTACTGCCTAACAGGTTAAACTATGTGAACCTCACCGAGCGCATACCAACGAAATCCTCCACAGTGTTCCCATGAAACTGTCAAAGGGCAATGGTCCCTGAGGCAAAGCAACTGAATTTTCAACTGAGCTATCTGGTTTACTAAAGATCCAATCGCTTTTTTCGCGGTAACCCAAAGCAACTCAGGCACTTTGTGGAGCATCTACTCAACACAGAAATACAGCAGAAAAGGTATACGGAGACAACCATACAGGGAATTGTAATATTAGAACACTACTTCTAATCCTTACATTTAATCATGACGTATGTGGACGCGGTACAATGTGCATAATAGGCATACCAATGTGCACGTGTGACACATAACTGATGGAGCCAGTGCACAAGGTGCGCTGCGGCCTAACAGGTTACACTGGGTGCATGTCACAGGGTGCTTGCCAGCGTAATACTCCCTATTGTTACCAGGAAACTCTGAAAGGTTGACGGGTTCCTCAGGCTAAACAAAATCGATCCTCAGGTTCCTATGGCAGTCTCGCCTCCCTGCCATATTCCGTGCACACTAAACACAAGAGGGAGAGAATAAACCAGTCTGTTTACTCATCCAACCTGCATTCTTTATGCTGACCAACTACGGTCGCCGTAATAGTCTTTCATGCAGGTGTCGCTGGAAGAAACACTTCCGACACGACTTATAGAGGTCGGGGCGAATGACCTCAGCGGCTGGCAGTTGAGTTGGGCTGTCATTGTGATATACGCCATTAGGTATTTGAACCGGTTCCTCATGTTATTTGTAGCCTCTGGTCTGAAGATGGTCTTATACACCGAAATTGGTTACCAGGAACAAAAACAAAAAAAATTATAGCTATTAGGAACGCATTTTACTAACAACACAGGGTCTGTGTGCATACATCGCAACTCCTTTTACTCATGCTCATTAAACAGATGATGGACTATTAACTGGCTGCGTCTTTTATAAGAGGTTTCGGAATTTGAAAAGTATAAGAATCAGCACTCCACTGCTGTAAAGCGCTCCGATACAATAACGAAATTGTCACATAGGTGCTGGAGGATTTTGATTATAGATTGAGAAGAGATCGCTACAACGAAGCAAGCCATTTCAAACCACTAAAAGAAAATGCTTTATTTTATCACTCTGGTCCGCGGGATTGTAGTAGCTGGATTAATGATTCCCCGTCATCTGTAAGTGGTAGACATTACATCAACGCAATCCATATACGCATAGATGTGTTTCCCACGCAGAGTGCCCCCTACAGTCAACGCCCTCATCCTAAATGTACGGCTGGAGGCCCCTGGCGAAATTGTGATGAGACGGTGCAATACCTGCTTCACAGCTGTTCTCTGACACAATTCTCTCACTTGGAACAGTAAGAAAGTGCCACCAAGTCTCATAAGAAAGGCATTGCTGACAATGTCTTTGAGCCGTGGCGACTGGCGCTAGTTGTGCCCCACTTGCATCGCTGATATCGGCACTCGTCTGGTCTTGTATCTCTGATTGTTTCGCCTTTGGTTTTCGGCTTGGCGTGTGGTCGGGGTCTCTCTCCGGTCGGCGTTCAACGAGGCAACATGTTTTGAAGGCAGGCCCTCGTCTCCATCAGCTGTGCCTGGGCCTCGCCATCCTTGCCGCTTTGTCGCGCTCCGGGTTTACGGGGCTAGTTAGTCGACGCGTTTGCGTGCGAAACGGTGGCGGGTCCGTCATCTCAAGCTGGACATCTTCTAATCGCGTAACTGGAAGCATTAAGTTACGTATGATTCATATCCTGCTATTAACCTGTGAAGATTTGTGAAACTTATCGTGGCATGTTGTATCTGCCGGAGATCAGTTAAGGATAGTTCTGAATAAGAGAGTGTTAGACTGAACTTGGGAAGTCTAAGGCTTCCAAGTGTTGTTTCCGCCGAGCAGAGTCTAATTGTTTCGGCAAATGCAAAAGGGAATATAGTTTTACTGTTTGTTTTAAAGGTTCCTTGCAATGTTAATTTGATGTAGTATGTTAATTAGTGTGCTCTTCGCCCAGTTTTGATTTTAGACTTTCTTTTAATATGATGGGCAGTGCTTTGTTAAGTCAGTGTAATTTTAATTGTTCTTTTATTCGGTAAATGTCTCAGTTTCGTTTTCAGTTAAGTTACAGATAGCCACGTAGTTAGTAAGTCTTGCATGGTCTTGAAAAAGTTGAATCACGAGTTGAATTTGTCTGCCGCGTGAGGTGGGGTTTGTTGCCTTGGCGGGCAGACTGAGATCGTGTATGTGTTCGGCGTGTTTTCTGCCCTGGGTTGCAGCCTGATCACCGTGTATAAGCCGTGCTCCTATCCTTCAGTTAAATATCCGGTCTGTCGTCCGGAACGGACATCTTTTTATAAGTAACTCAAGGTGAATTATTAGTGTTGTGTAAATTTTGGCTACGTAAGCAATGAACAGAACTGTGTGCTTATGGTGGTGACTGTCTGTGATCCTTTTGCAATCAGATCTAATTATTATCTTTAAAATTTTGTTTGTTATATTAATTCATGATCCAATCACATAGGTCTTCTAAGTTTGGTAAAGGACAAGCGTCCGAAATTTAAAGACCTGATTTTTGGTAATTCTGTAATTATGAAATCTGTTCCTTAGCTGAAATTAAAATTATATACCAACCACAAGTTTGTCCATCAGCAAAGATCCCAGGCTTCCTATCTCCTGTGAGTATCTGTGGTCTAACTGCAAATTTCGTTTCTCCAACAAGTAACTTGAGCAGTCACACAGCTCAGTCTTTTTCATCATAAAAGGTCCACTCTTAGCCAACTCCGAAAAAACAAAATACATTACGGACCTCCTGACCATACATGTGGCGGATGTCAACCCAGAATTCAGTGAGGCAACGCTTATTGGAACCAGAATAGCGTTTGAGTAGCAAGAAAGCCTTCTCGCGCACACAAGCATAAGAAAGGGAAGTACCAAACAGTCCAGCGTCTGTCTGACACGAGTACAACTTGAGCAAGACGCCAGAGGGGTTTCCCTTATTAGATATCGCCCGAGGAGCCTGGGTCCGCAACAGTTAGTCGATCTGGGAGAAATCTGAACTGGCGAAGTCCCTATAAAGTGTCATCATCGTTTCAGACGCCAAGATCCATCGCCACTTCAAGTTTCCAGAACCACTAAGACTAGAGTATCAACCCAGCAGATCGGTCGATGACGACCATATCTCTATCGTGCATGCTAGGTGATTCCACTTATCAGCTTCAGCTGCTTTATAGGCCTACCGGTGACATTAATGGCCTGACGAGAGAGCCTCGAAAACGTGCATTGACCTATACATGGAGAAATATTACGCAAGAATAGCCGCAAGAAGCGAGTCATCTGAAATAGACTGACGTAAATAAGAAACCTGTCGGCATAGGGACTGTTCCTCAAATAACCATCAAACTGTCGATCTGGTGAAAAGTATTGCGTGGAAACCGAGCCTGGATCTTGGAAGACTGAAAAGGAACAGAAAGATCGGATGACTGGGATATTATACAGGGTGTTACAAAAAGGTGGTTTTGCTGTCAGTGCAATGTTTACAAATGCGGAGTTGGCAGATGCCCATTTAATGTATGGATTAGCACGGGGCAATAGCCGTGGCTTGGTACGTTTGCATCGAGACAGATTTTCAGAACGAAAGTGTCCCGAAAGGAAGACGTTCGAAGCAATTGATCGGCGTCTTAGGGAGCACGGAACATTCCTGCCTATGACTCGCGACTGGGAAAGACCTAGAACAACGAGGACACCTGCAATGGACGAGGCAATTCTTCGTGCTAATGTCAGCGTCAGAGAAGTTTCTGCTGTACAAGGTAACGTTGACCACGTCACTGTATGGAGAGTGCTACCGGAGAACCAGTTGATTCCGTACCACGTACAGCGTGTGCATGCACTATCAGCAGCTGATTGGCCTTCACGGGTACACTTCTGCGAATGGTTCATCCAACAATGTGTCAATCCTCATTTCAGTGCAAATGTTCTCTTTACAGATGAGGCTTCATTCCAACGTGATAAAGTTGTAAAATTTCACAATCAACGTGTTTGGGCTGACGAGAATCCGCACGGAATTGTGCAATCATGTCATCAACACAGATTTTCTGTGAACACTTGGGCAGGCATTGTTGGTGATGTCTTGATTGGGCCCCATGTTCTTCCACCTACGCTCAATGGGGTACGTTATCATGATTTCATACGGGATACTCTGCCTGTGCTGCTAGAACATGTGCCTTTACAAGTACGACACAACATGTGGGTCATGCACGATGGAGCTCCTACACATTACAGTCGAACTGTTCGTACGCTTCTCAACAGCAGATTCGGTGACCAATGGATTGGTAGAGGCGGACCAATTCCATTGCCTCCACGCTCTCCTGACCTCAACCCTCTTGACTTTCATTTATGGGGGCATTTGAAAGCTCTTGTCTACGCAACCCTGGTACCAAATGTAGAGACTCTTCGTGCTCGTATTGTGGACGGCTGTGATATAATACGCCATTCTCCAGGGCTGCATCAGCGCATCAGGGATTCCATGCGACGGAGGTTGGATGCATGTATCCTCGCCAACGGAGGACATTTTGAACATTTCCTGTAACAAAGTGTTTGAAGTCACGCTGGTAGGTTCTGTTGCTGTGTGTTTCCATTTCATGATTAATGTGATTTGAGGAAAAGTATAAAAATGAGCTCTAACATGGAAAGTAATCGTTTCCGGACACATGTCCACATAACATATTTTCTTTCTTTGTGTGTGAGGAATGTTTCCTGAAAGTTTGGCCGTACCTTTTTCTAACACCCTGTATAATGCTTTTAAAATAGTTTGCTTTATGGAAGGAGAACTGCGACTACAGAGAGTGAGTGAAATCTGAAACAGATTACTGAGATGTCAAAGTCAGTCTCCTACACAGGAAATGTGCGTTGGGGGGGGGGGGGGGGGATATGAGGGTAACTGTCACCGTTATCCTGCGCTAGATCCATTTGATTGTGGACGAAGGGGGTGAAGTAGTATGCTATTGCTTTCCTGTGGCCTGTTTGTAAGTGTCGAATTTCTACCTGTGTCGTGCGGACGAATATGATGAGTGTACTTGTACAGTTTAGCACTATTTTAGTGATTTTGTACATGGAGGATATGGAGACAGTAATAAATTTCCAGCGCTGTAAAATATAGTATATGATATGAATAAGTGGAGGAACCAACCATTCTGGCTATGATGGTACTTGGAACAAAGAACAGTCAAATAAAAACGAGACAGATGGAAAAAAGTAAGTAAACTGTTTATTAATTCAAAAGGAAACGTCATAACTGTTAATATGTTTATCCACAGTGAGACAAGACGGTCAGTGCCTTCACGGAAAAATGTTTGCGGTTGCCTAAGGAACTACGATTGTTCAGAGACCCAACCTCTTGTTGCCAAGGTCGTTCCGTGTACGGTGCAGAAGTTTTTCTGAGAAGCCCTTACTATCTGCCGTACAGTTCTGATCTCTCCCTAAGCGTATTTTTGGAGCCCTGAAGAAAGATATTCGTGATGGTCCCTTTCTATAGGACCGGAGATGTACGCCTGGGTACAATCATGGTTCCGTAGACAACCACAAACATTTCTCCATGACCGTCTTGTCTCACAGCGGTGTACATGTATTAATAGTTACGGCCATTGCTTATAAAATAATATTACTTATAAAATAATAAACAGTTTACTTGCTTTTTCTATCTGTCTCGTTTTCAGCTGTCTGCATCTTATACCAAAGTGTGTGTCCTGTCTCGGTTTCGCTCCAACCCTGTCTAGAGTTATTTTTGTAGCCATTCGATGAGTCAAGGCGTATTTCCCGTTTCTTGTTTCCTGTCGCAATGTAGCATGTGTCTATAACAGCGGAGATAAGCAACAGTTCTCTATAGATCTATCTGCCTCGTTCCCACGTTCTACAAAGTTCTTCGGAAGATAGTTTCCAGCAGAATATTTAACTAGGTTTCTTAGAATAACCTTTCGTCAACAGCTTATTTTTGCTTCCGTAAATAATACTATACTGAGAGAACAATATACAATTCATGCATTCATTTCTTGCTAAAGGAAACAAATATAACTTTTCTGTTGGCATTTTCTCTGAAGTTTCCAAGATCTTTACTTGTGTAGAACATAGCGTTGCAGTAGGAAATAACATAATATGGCTTTAAAAGCTTTCCCCGAACTTATAAAACGTCTTGACTTGACAGTAGTAGACGGAGGGCTGCATTAACAAATGATATGAGAAGAATAAGGCTAAATTTAGACTGGAGGCACATTAAATGTGTCTCGCAAGGTCTGATGTTTTGCTCACTCCTGATCTGGTCTTACGTAAATGATTTGTCCTGGAAATTGGAAGGCTTTTGATAGGACTGTAATGTTTGATGATGACACAAATCCATTGATAAAGGACTCAAACACTTTCATGACAGACACAGCAAGGAAAATAGTGGAACAGGCTTGCAGTTGCTTCACTGTTAACAGCTCAACATATAATCTTGCAAAATTGCATATTATATATAATGAATTTAAAAAAATATATGTATGAAAAGTAAAGATCAGTGAGTATACACTGCTAGGGGTTCCATGTGTAAGTTCCCATATATCCACACGGATTATGAGTGGGCACAAGCACGTGGACAAATTAACCAAAAAGCTTTATTTTGCCTGCTTTGCACTTAGAAAATGTCTCATACTATGTTGAAATGTGAACAGTATTGCCATTATATCGTTTGTGGTATAATTTTCTGGGCAGTTCTTCTAAGTTCAAAACAGTATTTCTTGTGCAGAAACTTGCTATAAAGATATTGTGAAACTTTGTTAATGAACATGTTGTAAAAGTCTCTTCAGGAAACCACAGATTTCTACATTGACGTACCAATACATGTACACCCTAATGATATTTGCGGTTAACAAAAAGAGGTAATTTGGGATGGTCGTTGCAATCCAGAACCGCAGCACCAAACATAAAAATCATTTCCATACAAACAATGCCTTTCGCATATCAATCACATTGTCACTGATGTGTAAAAGGTTAGCATCAATGAGTACAAATTAGCTGCACATGTAAGTAGAGATAATATGATGAGAGGAGTTGCCACATATGTCAAAAGCACATGTAAGTAGAGATAATATGATGAGAGAAGGAGTTGCCACATATGTCAAAAGCTTCCACAGTGTAAAAAATTTAGAAACTAAAAAATTTTGTGTAGAGAAACATATGGAAGCATGTGCCACTGAACTAAAACTAAATGATGGCACTTTCATGACTGTAACAGTGTATAGATCCCCCTCAGGGAATTTCCAGCTATTCCTAGAAAGCTTGGATGCTTTGTTGTGCTATCTGTCAGACAGGGGGTAGCAAATTACCATTTGTGGGGATTTCAATGTTGATTCCCTGAAAGAGTTTAATAGGAAGAATGACCTTGTAGTATTATTCAGTTCTTTCAATTAGAGATCCATCATTGATTTTCCTACTTGGATAAAAAAAGAACAGCAGGACATTGATAGATAACTTTTTTATAGACCAAGATAAGTTTAAGGATATAAATGCTTATCTGTTGGGAATGGTATTTCAGATCATGGTGCACAGCTAGCTACAGTACATGACATAGCTCCATGCAGTATATCAAATCAGACTTTCAAAGCAGTGCATTCAATAAACAATATAAATATTGCAAACTTTAGGGAAAGCCTACAGCAACTAGACTGGGATGAAGTGTATAAGGAACCAGATGCAAACTTGAAATATAACTTATTTCACGATACATTTTTAAGGGTATTTGAAAATTGTTTTCCCAAGAAAATAGTTGTACATAATTCCAGTTAAACATATAAAAACCTTGGCTAACTAAAGGAATAAGAATATCTTGCAACTGTAAAAGAGAACTGTATCTAACAGCAAATGAGAGTACTGACCCTGAAATTGTTCAATATTATAAAAACTATTGTGTGGTACTAAGAAAAGTTATTAAAAAGTTCAGAAGCATGTGTAGCATGTCTGAAATCAGTAACTCTGATAATAAAATTAAAGCAATTTGCAATATTATTGAAAGGAAAACAGGGCAACCAAGAACACATGAAGACTTTAGTGCCATAAAAATGAATGACAAGTGTACTAACAAACAATCAGAAATTAAAATATTTTCAATACTCAAGTTTTAAATAGGATCTAGATCCTCACTAGAAGAGACAAGGCTTCTAATAGAAGAGGTCATAGCTGTGCAATTTGAAACAACTGCATTTCCACCAACCTCTCCCTCTGAAATCAGTAAAATAATAAACTCACTGGAAAGTAAAAGCTCTTACGGAATTGATGGCATTTCCATCAAGGTACTTAAAGCTTGTTCCCCACAGATAAGTAGGATTCTCAGCCACGTATGTAGTAGCTCTTTGGAACAGGGCGTTTTCCCCAATAGACTGAAATATGCCATTGTAAAAGCATTGCAGAAAAAGGGGGATAATTCGGATGTCAACAACTACCGCCCAATCTCTCTTCTGACAGCTCTATCAAAAACTTTTGAGAAAGTAATGTATTCAAGAGTAGCCTCCCATATTTGTAAAAATAAAGTACTAACAAAATGTCAGTTTGGTTTTCAGAAAGGCTTTTCAACAGAAAATGCTATATACGCTTTCACTGATCAAATATTAAATGCTCTGAATAACCGGACATCACCCATTGGTATTTGTTGTGATCTCTCAATGGCCCTTGATTGTGTAAATCATGGAATTCTTTTGGATAAGCTAAATCATTATGGTTTGAGGGGGGCAGTGCACAAATGGTTAAATTCATACTAAACTGGAAGAATGCAGAAAGTTGAAATAAGTGGTTCATGTAATGTTAAACCAACAGCTGATTCCTCAAACTTGGGGCTATGAAGTACAGGGTCCCACAGGGTTCGGTCTTAGGTCCTTTACTGTTCTTGATATACATGAATGACTTACCACTGATGAAGATATAAAGTTAGTTCTTTTTTCTGATGACAAAAGTACAGTAATAACATCCAAAACCAAGAACTAAGTGATGTAAATGTGAATGATGTTTTTCACAAAATTATTAAGTGGTTCTCAGCAAACAGACTCTCTTTAAATTTTGATAAAACACAGTATATACAGTTCCGTTCAGTAAATGGCACAACTCCAGTAATAAATACCGACTTTGAACAAAAGTCTGTAGCTAAGGTAGAATTTTCAAAATTTTTGGGTGTGTCCATTGATGAGAGGTTAAACTGGAAGCAACACATTGATGGTCTGCTGAAACGTCTGAGTTCAGCTACATATGCTATTAGGGTTATTGCAAATTTTGGTGATAAGAATCTCAGTAAATTAGCTTACTATGCCTACTTTTATTCACTGCTTTCGTATGGCATCATATTCTGAGGTAATTCATCACTGAGTAGAAAAGTATTCATTGCTCAAAAGCGTGTAATCAGGATAATTGCTGGAGCCCATCCACAGTCATCCTGCAGACATCTATTAAAGGATCTAGGGATCCTCATAGTAATCTCACAGTATATATATTCACTTATGAAATTTGTTGTTAATAATCCTACCCAGTTCAAAAGTAATAGCAGTGTGCATAGCTATAACACCAGGAGAAAGGATGATCTTCACTATGCAGGGTTAAATCTGACTTTGGCACACAAAGGGGTAAATTATGCTGCCACGAAAGTCTTTGGTCACCTACCAAACAGCATCAAAAGGCTGACAGATAGCCAACCAACATTTAAAAATAAATTAAAAGAATTTCCCGATGGCAACTCCTTCTAATCATTGGCTGAATTTTTAGACATCAATTAAGGGAGAGGAAGAAAAAACAACTTAAACATCAGTGTCATGCAATATTTTGTGTAATGTAATATCTTGTACAGACATCTTTTATTAACCTGACACGTTCCACATCATTACGAAGTGTCGTATTCATGATCTATGGATAAGTATTAATCTAATCTAATCTAATCATACGTCGGGTGGAGATAGGAGTTTTGTACTCTGGCGCAAAAGTAGACGTCACGTTGCTAGTAGACATTGGAGAGGAAATTGAAAGTCTCCAGATGTTAATAAAAGCATAAAAGGAATCTCATTAGACACTACTTCTATTGTTTAACAGAATATTTGTACCGAGAAATACAGATGAATGTTTTCAACACATCTTGGTTCTGACGGTATATACTTGTATAGATAGTAGATAGCTAATAGAGGTCTGAATAGGGTAAAAGCTTTGTTCGAAAAAGACACACACACAATCACACACACACACACACACACACACACACACACACACACACACACACACACACACACATAGCCCTTAATAGGTTAGCGCTAGGCATAATCTGCTATTAACGGACTTTACAGAGACATCCAGCAATGGCTTCTTCTGCCTAATAATTCTTCGATTCGTTCCCTATTGCTGAAAGCTTTCATTCATGATGGTAACTACGGAGCGCAATGTGTGAATGACTGACTGCAAAAAAATTTGTTGGAACTCGCAGGGTGACTGAAAAACCCGTTGGCAGATGCGTGACAGGAAGAAAATAAAAGTATCCAGAATTACTTTGAACAAGGAAACGGAGTTTGAACCGAGCTGAAACTTTCTTGCAGATCAAAACTGTGTGCTTGAACCAGGTCTTGAAACCGGAATCATTGCATTGGCAACTTCCTTGCAGATTACAGGTCTCGAAACCGGAACCTTTACCTTTTATATGGAAATGCTCAACTGTCTGAACTATCCAGCACGAACCGACCTCAGAGCTTTGAGAGCCTACGTGGAGTTGAGTATCAGGGAGGGTAATTAGTGGATTGGTGAGATTCTTACTAGTCCTTGAAGCATGCACGAATTGCTAAACCTGTAACCCATACCTCGCGAAAGGCAGGGATTTTGTCTGGAGTGTCTCTCGGAAGATCAGTTCTAGCTTGTTACGAATGTCTATCGCAACATCTAAAAACTGTATATATGTCATCTTAATAGATTATTTCCCTCTTACGTAGCCTCTGCGTCTGTCATGCATTGACGGAAATGGTAAGTTCATAAATGTATAGTAAGCCAAAACCCTGCTATATTCAAAGGATTTTTATTTATTAAAGTGTTATTTTCTAGTGCTATGGGCTTCTCCCGGCCTCATGGCCATTATCAAGCTACTTCCATAACATACTGCAAATGCTGTCGCTGTGTAATAGCTTGTATTGCTGCGTATCGTAGGTTTATCACATACGAAACCGTTATTCTCTAGATATGTAATGTCTCAGCCGTGGAATTTGTTGCTGAACAACACTCGCTTGGATCTAGTTAACATTTTACGTAAGTTTGACGGCTTAAATTGAAAGCTAAGTCAACATAACATCGTTGACAATACAAGGTGTCAGACAGCGATAGAGCTTTAAATGTGATAGTGAGTGGAGCAGAAAACAATACTGACAGGCATAAGCGCTACAATATTGAGTGCGACCTGGTAAACGTAGCGCAGCAATTAACCATGTAAATGTTGTCTTTGTTACTACTTTGATGCGGTATGATCAGCCCCAATTGAACAGCTCTGTCTGGGGGGTTAATATGGTCAATATGGAGTTAGATCAGCTGCTTCGGGCAGCTGATTTGTCAGGCATACCTTTGGCTCCTTTGATGGTGTTGAGACGTGGGACTTCGCAAGGCATGGCATGTATCTCAGTATGAAAGGGAAGTGTAAATTGTCCGGGATGATAGCAAAATCTATAAGGAGGGCGTTGAAACTCTTGAGAGTAAGTCTTTTTTAAGGCTAAGATCACTGTCCATTGATTCAAGATTGAATGGAATTAAGCTTAATTAGAAGCTCAAACAGGCAGGTACTAAAGATTTTGAAATATCACAAGATTCTACTAAAAGTACATTGAAAAATAATGTTAATATATCACAAGATTTTCACAAAATAAAATGGAAAAATAGTGTTAGTATAACGCATCAGAATGTCAGGGGATTAAAAAACAAAGGAGATCAGCCTCTTATTTATTTTGAAGGTTCAGAAACTGAGGGTGGAATAGATGTACTATGACTGTCTGAACATCACATATTCACAGATACGGAAAAAGTAAAGGTAAGTGGATATAAGTCTTCAGCATGTGTAAATAGACACACTATGGAGAGAGGAGGACTTGCCAATATGTAGTCCAGAGTGGCAAATTTTCAGCTATTTCTGAAAAACGTGGATTCTTTTTTGTGTTATTTATCAGGCAGAGGGACATGAACTATTGATGGTGGGAATTTTCTGAAACAGTCTGTTAGAAAGCATGACCTTGAAGTATTACTTGGTTCTTTAACTTTGACATCAGTTATTGATCTTCCTACTTGGGTAGTATAGGAAAGCAACACACTGACAAATAGCGCTTTTATAGAGCAAGATAAATTAAACCAAGCAGAAACTTTTTCTTTTAAGAATGGTTTTTATGATTATGATGCACATCTAATTAAACTACATGACATCGATATTTCGGCAAGCCAACTGTTCGCCATCTTCAGGAAAATGCTGCTTATGCTGATGAGTCCCGCTGAGATTTCGGATCCGGCAGCAAACCCGAAGAGACTTTCAAGACTTATTACGCCGAGAAAGCCTACGTAATCATATAATTACGTGACATGGCTCCACACAGTAATTCAAAACAGGTCTCCAAAATAGTTTGCTCAACTGAACACAATTTAACAATTGCAAACAGTTAGACTGGGATAAGAAGAACATAGAACCTGATGCTAGTTCAAACTTTATCCTATTTCATGGTACCTTTCTAAGTACATTTAAAAACAGTTATCCTAAGAAAACAATGAAATAGAATTGTAAGAAATCTTCTAAAAGCCGTGGCTTACTAAAGGGCTAAAAATATAAACAGACGAGGTAAACATATCTTATAGCTGTAAGTAGTAGTGATCCAGAAACAGTCAAAATTTATAAAAACTACTGTGCTGCCTTAAGAAAAGTTGTTAAAAAGTCCAGAAGTACGGGTATTATGTTTGAGATTAGCACCTTTCACAATAAAAGTAAAAATTTTAGAATAGGCAACTGAAAGCACAGGAAGAGTGTATTTCTATCAGACCCAATGAAAAGTTTGTTAACAAAATATCAGAAGTAGAAAATAGTTTTAATAATCATCATTTAAGTGTTGTAGAGAAAATAGGATCCAGCTGTTTGTTAGAAAATGCAAGACTGATGATTTCACTCAAAAGTAAAAGCTTGCACTGAATTAATGGCATATCCAACAGAGTAATAAAAGCTTGTTACCAACAGATAAGTAGGATTCTCAGTCACATATGTGGTAGCTCACTGAAAAAGTGCATTTTTCTGGATAGGCTGAAATATGCTTTTGTTAAACTATTGCATAAAAAAGGGGATAGGTCTGGTGCTAACAACTACCACCCTATGTCATTTCAGACAGCTTTACCCGAAGCTCTTGAAAAAGTAATGAATTCAAGATTAGCTTCACATATTTGTGAAAATGAAGTACTAACAAAATGCCAGTTTCATTTTCAGAAAGGTTTTTCAACAGAAAATGCTATATATGCTTTCACTCATTAAATTTTAAATGCTATGAATAACCAAACATCACCCATGGGTTTTTTGTGATCTGTCAAAGGCTTTTGACTGTGGGAGTCATGAAATTCTCTAGGTAAGCCTAAGTGTAGTGGTAAGAGTGGGACACTGCGCAGGTGGTTTTAATTCATCTTTAACTGGAAGAATGGAGAAGGCTGAAATTAAAGGTACAGATAGTCTGCAAAAATCAGCTGAGTCCTCTAACTGGGAGGTATCAAGAATGGTGTCCCACAGGTTTTATTCTTGAGTCACTTATTATTCTTAATATATATTTATGTCTTGCCGCTCTACATTCATGAAAATGCAAAGATAATTCTGTTTCATGATGATACAAGTATAGTAAACATACAACAAACAAAAATTCGCCGGGGAAATTGTAAATAATGTTTTTCAGAAAATTATTAAGTGGTTCTCTGCAAATGGACTCTCAATAAATTTTGAGAAAACACAGCATATACAGTTCTGTGCAGTAAATGGTATAACACTATTGATAAAAATAGAGTTTGAACAGAAGTATGTTGCTGAGGCAGAATTTGTGGATGTGTGCATTGATGAGCAATTAAATTGGAAGAAACACGTTGATAATCTGCCGAAACGTTTAGGCTCACCAACTTACGCTACTATTATGGTTATTGCATATTTTGGTCATAAACATACCATAAATTAGTCTACTATGCCTATTTTCATTCACTGCTTTCGTATGGCATCATATTTTGGGCTAATTCATCAGTGAAAGATAAAGTACTCATTGCACAAAAGCTTGTAATCAGAATAATAGCGAGATACAACCCAAGCTCACCTTGCAGATATTTATTTAAGGAACTCGGGATATCCACAGTATCTTCGCAATACATATAGGCACTTATTAAATTTGTTATTAATAACCCATCCCATTTAAAAAATAGTAGGTAAGCACATAGTAACTACAACACTAGAAGAAAGGGTGATCTTTACTATTACGGGTTAAATCTGACTATGGCACAGAAAGAGGTGAATTATGCTGCCAAAAAAATCTTGTCATTTCCCAAATAGCATTAAGAGTCTGACAGATAGCCAACCAACATTTAAAAACAAATTAAAAGAATTTCTGAATGACAACTACTTCTACGCGATAGATGAATGTTTAGATATGAAGCAGAAAAAAAAATCGTGTAAACATAACATATGTTAAACTGACACTTCCACTTCATTACGAAATGCATTCATGACCTATGGAACGAGTATTAACGATATGTTATGTTATAGAAATAGCTTTATAATGGTCATGACGCCGAAAGACGCACATGACACCGGAAAGTAATGCTATAATAAAGAGTATATGAATGTAGTAGCCTTCTGACTTTCGAAACATGTAATGTCTTTACAAGACCTCTATAACGCTGCAGACCCATATGGATCCCAAACTGTGTTTCACTATGAAGGGAACGTTTCGGATTTATCAAACTTTATTGAGACTTTCACAACATAAACAAGTATTAAATCATCAAATAATTAAATGAACATTTAACTTCAGCACGATGTCCATAAAATATTTTAGGGTGGGAGAATAGAGAAGCGTGTTAAATAATAAAGAACAATCTTCCACTGTCAGTTACTGAGCAGATATTAGAAATACTTGAAATGTATCTAATATTATTCTCGAATTCAGTTTCTCTCTGCTCTCTGATGGAGAAAAAGTGAGGGAAAGAATGAAATACAACATGGTAATGATTGGCCATTGAGGCAGAAAATTCACCGAACGCAGACATCGCCCTCTACTTGCATTTGTCGGAGCGCATGCTAATCATACTTTCACAGCGAGGCTGACCAGTTTCTTAAAGCATTACCTGCAGTTGAGCAAAAACTTGTCCAGCTACGGCCGCAAATATTAATGGCGGAATTTGAAAGTCAGCAGGGCAGACCGCGTGTCTTGGACTATAAGATTTAAGTGGAACAGGCGACACTATAGAACATAGTGCACGCTCCGTATATTCTGCTTTCATCTTCCGCTCTTATTTTCGTATACTGAGATGGTTCAGCAGTAGTAATTACTAGATGTCGATTTTGAAAGCCTGAAATTTGCAAACTCGTACGATTTGTACACATGACCTTCGCGATGACATAACTTGTTATGGAAACTCCTTCGTATATTTACTTACCATGATGTAACACTTACGATAGTATTGTTGGTTACTGTCCTGTAGAATTATTACACATGCTGCATACACGTATAAGAGTGGCGAATTGGGATCTGCGGATAATGTAGAATTTCATTGTGCACTTCAGTAAATGTATTGATATTAGGTATGTGTCTTCTCACAATGAAGCTCGTCGCCGGTACACAAGGATTTCTAGGAATCGCTACCGCCTAACACAGGAAGAGGGCGTGGGTGTTGCCCAGTGTGTAGAAGTTGGAGATATTGAAGAGGAAACTGACAATTCCGTGGAAACTGAAGAAGTCAGAATGTACGAGTTAGTCTCACCCACGAATCTCAGCACGAAATCCGCTATTACGTGATACGTTTACATGTGATGCAGTTGCTGGAAGATGAAACTCGAAACACGAAAACCGCTGTCAACTATAGGAAACCGTGTTGTATGTTAAAGTATCAATAGACTTTACTTGCAATGTGAAATATTGGTTTGATGAACGTCAGTGGTTATGTAAGACCAGACCCAGGAAATAAGCTTTTCCAGTTCCCGATTTAGTCAGCATGATGTCTGTTCGTTTCAGGAGACGGATAATTTCTTCATCGGTGTAATGTTTCTTCTTCTCCTTTTATGGACAAAACGTCATTTCGTCCAGATGAGGTGATATTTTTCAAGAAAAGTCAGAACCAAGCAACCTAGGCGTGTTTAAGACCCGGTTGGGGAGTTACGTGAAAGCTAAAATCGAAGGTGAGAGAAAATACAACGGCTGTACACATATTTCCAAATTCGATAAGGAGTGTTACCTGACCAACCGAAAGCGCTACTTGAAATTAGCTTACGAAAAGCAGTTGCGCGCTTCAATGTAAATTTACTAACAGAGATATCAACGCAAGTAATTCTGCAAGACGTGTGTATCAGAATCAGTAAATATTTGAATTGCATTCTTTACATGTGATACCCAGTTCTTCTAATTATAGCGGCATATCTAACACCACTATTGGCCTATTTATCTTTCATCTTTTAATTTTGTTGAGAAAAGGTCTAAAAAGAAAAGAAAGAATGGGGAAAGCCTCTCCTGCACGATCAGTTTCCTTTTTCAAAAATGGCTCTGAGCACTTTGGGACTTAACAACTGAGGTCAGCAGTCCCCTAGAACTTAGAACTACTTAAACCTAACTAACCTAAGGACATCACAAACATCCATACCCGAAGCAGGATTAGAGCATGCGACCGTAGCGGTCGCGTGGTTCCGGACTGAAGCGCCTAGAACCGCTCGGCCACCACGGCCGCCTTTCTTTTTCACGTCTTTTGTATGGGTAAGCGCTTACCTGTGGGAAATGCATAGAGTACGTATATGTATGGAGTGACCATACTCTACTGCTCATGTTTGCAACATCAAACCGAGATAGTCACGTGATTTTGGGGCGATGCTGCTTGTCCACAATTTGAGGTAATTGCGAAGCGAATATTACACTTATTCGCCTTATTTTATATACGTTTCTGCACGTTTGAGTTTGTTACAGCTATGGTGCAGTATTGTTGTTGGTATGTATGCAAAAGGAAGTATGTGAAAGGAGGACCAGTTACTTTTCTAACGTATGTACAAAAAAATGTATAAACGTTAAAGTCATGACAGGAGGTACTTTATATGTTGAACAATACCTAGAAACGATATTATAGAGTTAACTTCTGAAATTTGGTGGCTATGTGTTCACGAGACACGTGCTAGATCAATTTTAAAGCGTGTCTGAGTAAAATTCCAGTCACTGTATACATTTTGCTGCTATCTTGATACGCAGATAAAATTTGGACACGAAATTCTGATTTTAATTTGCTTCTATTTATGCACATTTTAAAAATTTTATGTGAATCCAAGTATTACTGCGTAAGACAGTTTCCTATTCAGTTTAACTGTAACGTAATGAGTTAGCACAGATTCGTCATTATGAATCAGAGCAGTAGAAAACCTAAAAAAAAGTTGTTGGCGGTCACTTCTTCCATTACTCCAGAATTCGGGTAATGATCTTGTATTTTTCATTTTTTGCGTGTAGTCTATTTTTTCCTGATGAGAAGGCGAAAAACTGCTACAGTTATTTTATTTGTCTATAGAAAGTAGAATGTTAAATAGAGACAAATTGAAAATAATATTGAACAAACAGGTGACGCAAGTCGGTTAACGTATTTTCTGTAACAATTTCATAGTTACAAATGCGTCGTTTCTTCATGACACTTCGGTGCTGTCTCAGTCCTTTGTAAAACAGACCAAAATTCGATTGCATGAATAAGTGCACTGTTGTTGTTGTTGTAGTCTTCAGTCCTGAGACTCGTTTGATGCAGCTCTCCATGCTACTCTATCCTGTACATGCTTCTTCATCTCCCAGTACCTACTGCAGCCTACATCCTTCTGAATTTGCTTAGTGTATTCATCTCTTGGTCTCCCTCTACGATTTTTACCCTCCACGCTGCCGTCCGATGCTAAATTTCTGATCCCCTGATGCCTCAGAACATGTCCTACCAACCGATCCCTTCTTCTTGTCAAGTTGTGCCACAAAAGCCTCTCCTCCCCAATTCTATTCAATACCTCCTTATTAGTTATGTGATCCAACCATCTAATCTTCAGCATTCTTCTGTAGCACCTCATTTCGAAAGCTTCTATTCTCTTCTTGTCCTAGCTATTTATCGTCCATGTTTCACTTCCATACAAATACTTTCAGAAACGACTTCCTGACACTTAATTCTATGAATGAAGTGCAATAGAAAACGTAAAGAAATGCTAATATCTGTGATTTTTTTATCCCGTCACCGAAGAAACGCAAATAAAGTAGAATATGAGATATGATACTGTGACGAAGAAGCGCTGTGCCATTACTCTTCACATCTTGAAGCCAATTTCAGTTTCTGGTGTCAAATTCTAACGATGTTTGTTAAACGCGTATACAGTGTCGCGGTACTTCTGAAGGTGATCTACCTGTACCAGCGAAGAAATGACACTCAAAATACGGTAAGTCCTGTACGGGCAGAACGAAAATTTCAAAACCACCTCGCTTATTTCTTCTACTCGTGCATCACAGCTAGGTTCTCTTTCTAAGTGTAATTGCCGATTACGGATTTGGGTCCTTTATGGTATGTGTGGCACCAACGATCGTAGAGGCTAGCATGTGCGACAAGTGCTCGGCGCTATTGTGCGTCGCCAGCCGCCTTTTTTCGCACAGAACTGCGTAAACTGTGTGTCGAAAGCGGCGGCCTGTGTTGTGCGTTCGCGCGACCCAGATAGCAGCGGAGGGAACGCCCACCGGTCCACGACTCGGCCCGCGCCCCCGCCGGTCTCCACCCGGCCTGGCCGCGGTCCGTTGCCGGCACATGCACGCCACGCGCCGCCGCGGTTCAGCGGACACACAGCGTGCGTGGCCGGGGTCGCCACAGACCGCTGCACCTTCGCGCACGTAGCCTTTCCAACAGCTTTTACAGGGGAAGTACTGTACGCAGCTTACCGTAGCAGTATTCCGCCAGGTGGCCACTAACCGTGGATTAGTTTCTAGCCTTCACACGGAATGCCTCGTAATATCGTGCCAGACCTCTTTTTGCCCGGCGTAGTGCAGCGACTCGACGTAGCATTGACTCAACAAGACATTGGAAATCCCCTGCAGAAATATTGGGGCATGCTGCCTCTGTAGCCGTCCATAATTCCGAAAGTTTTGCAGGTGCAGGATTTGATGCATGAACTGACCTCTCGATTATGTCCCGTAAATGTTCGATTGGACTCATCTCGGGCTATCTGGGTGACCAAATCATGCGCTCGAGCTGTACAGAATGTCCTGCAAAGCAATCACGAAAAACTGTAGCCCAATGACGTGCTGCATTGTCATCCGTAACGATTCCATCTTTGTTTGGCAACGTGAAGTTCATTGATGGCTGCATGTGGTCTCCAAGCAGCCATAACCGTTTCTAGTCAATGATGGGTTCAAATGGCTCTGAGTACAATGGAACTCAACTCCTGAGGTCATCAGTCCCCTAGAACTTAGAACTACTTAAACCTAACTAACCTAAGTACATCACACACATCGAATACCCGAGGCAGGATTCGAACCTGCGACCGTAGTGGTCGCGCGGTTCCAGCTGTAGCGCCTAGAACCGATCGGCTACCACGGCCGCAATGATGGTTTCAGTTGGACCAGAGGATCCATGTAAACACAGCCCAAACCACAATGCAGCCACCACCAGGTTGCAAAGTCCCTTGTTGACAACGTTGGTCCATCGCTACGTGGGGTCTTAGCTACTCTGGAATCCTACCACAGTTCTAACCAACTGAAATAGGGACTCACTTGAGCAGGTCACGGTTTTCTAGTCATCTAAGTTCCAACCGATATGGCCACGAGCCCAGGAGAGGCTCTGCAGGCGATATCGTGCTGTTACCAGACGCACTCGCGTCGGCCGTTCTTTAATCGCAAATTTCGCCGCATTGTCGTAATGGATACTTTCGTCGTATGTCCAACAACGATTTCTGCTGTTGTTTCAAGCAGTGTCCGTTGTCTGTTAGCAGCGACATCTCTACAGTAACTCAGTTGTTCTCTGTGGTTAAATGAAGGCCGTCGGCCACTTCGTTGTCCGTAGTGAGAGGCAATGCCTGAAATTTGGTATTATCAGCACACTTTTGATATTGTGCATCTCGGAAGAATATTGAATTCCCGAACAGTTTCTAAAATGGAATGTCCCATCCGTCTACCTCCAACAACCATTTCGCGTTCAGTGTCTCTTTAAGTCACGTCATGTGGCTATAGTCACATCAGAAACATTTTCACGTGAATCACATAAGTCAGCCCGCTTGGTTAGCTGGGTGGTAACGTGCTCGCCTGCAATGCCAGCGGGGCCGGTTCAGTTCCCACCCGGGTTGGAAATTTTTTTTTCCGATCCGGGGCTGGGTGTTGTGTTGTCTTCATCATCATTTCATCTTCATCATTGGTGCACAAGTAGCCCAGTGTCGCGTCGACTGAAGTAAGACTTGCACTTTGCGACCAATCATCCTCGGATGGGGCCTCCCGGCTAATGATGCTATACGATAATTTCCATTTTTGCCCAAATTAAAATCACAGCTCCACCAATGCACCGCCATTTTGTACATTGTGTACGCTGTAGTAACATCTGTATACGTGAATGTCGCATTTCTACTTCTTGGGGGTGACAGTACTTTCTCAGAGATGCAGCAAAATGACCAGAGACTGTTAGGGTTGTACATGTATGTGCTGTTGGACGAGTATGTCATACAGAGCAGCGTAAATGATAGATGGAAATTTCCATTGTCAACAGTAACAAGATAAAGTCATTAGTGCAAAAACATATTAATGAAAAGCCACTCCAGTTGCTAAATTAAAACTTTATTAAGCCCACATACGAGCGGTTTCGTCCTTTATATTGGGCCATTGTCACATGTATCTGAAACTGCCAAATGTTAACTCTAACGGGAAAAAAATCGCAGCACCAAGGAGTTGTGCGACATAAACAAAAGTTGGTAGGCGTGTTTCTACATCTGAAAGATGATATCTATTCAAATTTCACGTCAGCCGTATTAGAGCTAGTAACTACACGACGAGAATGCAAATCAAGTTTGCTTTCAACACACGCTGTAACGATCGTCAGCGTTAGTTACCTTTGAGATTGGTCGTGATTACTTGATGTTAGTCCAGACTACTTTTAAGGCGACAAAGACGCCGTTGTCAACACCTCGCTGATTTTGAACAAGGTAGTGTAATAGGGTTACGTGGTGCTGACTTTTCCTTGTGTGATACCGCAGAAAGGCTTGGCAGGAATCTAGCCGTGGTACACGATTGCTGGCAGCGTTACTGTCACCAGACCGGACTCCGGACGGCCACCTGGCACTACCACGGCACTACCAGAGGGAAGACCATCGTTTCCGCCGTGGGGCTGTGGAGCATCATACTTCGTCTGTAGCGGCAGTCTGAGCAGTAGTTGATTCACTGTGACACAACGAACTGTTACAACTTGGTTACTTCAAGGACAGCTCAGAGCCAGACATCCTGTAGCGTGCATCTACTGATCCCAAACGACCACCATTTGCGACTCCGTTGGTGTCAAGCGAGAGCTCATCGCAGGGAAGGGTGGAAGTCTGTTGCGTTTCCTGTTGAAAACTGGTTCTTCCTAGATGTCAGTGATGGCCGTGTTTTGGTTAGAAGGAGGCCATTTGAGGACCTACACCCAACCTCTCTGCGTGCTAAACACACTAGACGAATTCCTCGAGTTATGGCCTGCGGTGTGATCTCGTATGAGAGCAGGAGCATTCTCGTGGTTATCCCACGCACCCTGACTGCGAAACTGTGCGGTCAGGTGGTTCGACCTGTTGTACTGCCATTCATGAACAGCATTCCAGATGGTGTTTTCTAACAGGATAACGCTCGCCCACATATCGTTGTTGTAACCCAACATGCTCTACAGAGTGTTAACGTATTTCCTTGGCCTGCTCGATCATCAGGTCTGTCTCCAATGGAGCTTATATGGGACATAATCGGACGACAACTCCCGTGTGATCCACAAACAGCACTACTGGTCCCTGTACTTACCGACCAACTGCGACAGGCATGGAACTCCATCCCACAGACTGACAACTGGCACATGTACAGCACAATGCATGCAAATTTGCATGCTTGCCTTCAATATTCTGGCACTTACACCGATTATTAATGTACCAGCATTTCACATTTGCTTTGGCTTATCTGACGCTTACACTAACCTGTGCTATTGCGATGTTACAAAATGTATTCCGGAAATTTCATTATTCTAATTATTTTTTGGTGTTGCGACTTTTTTTTCCGTTGGTGTGTAATAAGATGGTAGATATTTTTATGATGGAAGATGAGAGACATTGCTTGTACAGTACAAGTACAGAAAGAATACACAACTTACGTCAATTGATAATAAAGGAGCAAGCCAAGTTGATTTATAAAGGGTTTAGCACTCAATGACGTCATTAGTAAAATGGCAGAGTCATAATTATGCAAGCACTGGAAATAAAACCACATTCACAACTCACGTTACATAAGGTTGTGCAAATAAAACTGACGCGAAGAATAGGGTACAGAGAAACACAGTAGAGGAAAGAAAATACAATACTAACGTGACTACATCATATGTTGAAAGTGACCATCGTTCATCTCTTGGTGCTTTTGGGCCATGGCCAGCAAGTTACTGAAGGCGGATCGAAGGTGGACTGCTGAAATTGCTGCAATCTCATCTGAAATGTTCTGTTGCATCTTTTCAAGACTATGCTGGCTGTTACGATACTTGAGGGCTCCCGACAAAAAGCAAGCGCACGCTGACAGATCAGGTGACCTGGGTGTTCAGCTAGGGCAGCGACCAGACTGACATCTGCTAACAATTGTGTCAGCCGCGAAGACTGTGTTATTGTGTTACAATGTTCGGCCGGCTGTTTGCACACCTGCTCCATCGTGTGGGAAGTAACTGCATATATTTTTCTCCTCCGTTAATACTGCCTCAGACGGTTTCAAAATGTTGGCAGTGTAACTCGCCGAAGACAACCTCTGATGGAAGAAGATGTGACTAATAATGCACACCTTCTGATCACACAACGGTGTTTCGTGAAAGTTATGCGGATTCTCCGATACCCAGAACTTGTGATTATTCGAGTTGACATAATCACTCGGATGAATCCAAGCTTCTTCAGACATAAGAAATAGATCCATGTCCAGGCCATTCGTTGTTCTCTCAGTGAATAGCCACTCACAGAACTGGAGGCGCTAAGGAGTATCAGCTGCATTTAAAGCATGAACAATAGATAATCTGTTGGACTCTATGTGCAGGTCCAGGTGGAGTATTTGCCTATATGACCGACGTGATATGCCATTCTTGCGACAGGGGTTAGGTTGATTTGACAGGATTCTGAAGCATTTTTTGGTGAAATGAAGTCACATTTTCTGGTGCGTGGGCACATTTCGGAATGTTTTTTTACTAGTTCAAAACAGATTCTATTTGACACCATTTTCAGACTGTTACATGACATTCATTGCTGGCACCCACCATGAAACTTCTCAGCAAACAATTGACCACACCGTTTCAATGACTTTGTTGTCACGTAACTTACCACAACGAACACACGCTGTTCCACTGTGAGTACGATCGTTCCATTTGCACTACTCCACTCACACTGACAGAGCCCATAATTCGCTCTCATCACGTGGCGGGCCTACTCGTGGTGAGCGCTACACGTGGTGTGGTATTATGCATACTTTCACGTCCAGTCCTATCCACCTTCAGAGCCCATTTTATTATGTGAACGTGGGGTTGATCTGCTTCTCTGTTATTCTGCGCAACAGATTAATTTGAGATGTACCCTTTACCCTGTGGCTCCTGCAAGATCCAATTTCCACCCCCACACTACTACAGAAGTCAGACAGACGCACCTAACTTTCTAAAGAGAAATGCCTGAAAAACTTCCAGCAATAAATATCTTCTGGAGTCGTCTGCTGTAAGGAAATGACACAAAAATTCACAAAATTTACGTAACTTGTGGGATACTTGGGTACTGGAGTAGTGCTAGTTAGTGTAAGAAAAACATGAAACTAACGAAAATTATTATTTTTTTGGAAAAATTCTGAGAAATCGCAATGATACTTTTAGCTATGAATTGAACAATTTATATCCTGGTTCTTTTTGTAATGTGAAGTTACCTCTCAAGGATAGGATTCGCTAATGAAATTTCTATACAAAGTTTAAGATTGTTATTGACTTGGCAGAATGGATGAGAGGCGCGCCTACTCAATTTGAATAATTATCCTTTAGAATGTTGCTAGGTACGGTCGAGGCTGTGGCGTGTGAAATGCAGTGAAGTGTACTGTTGTGGAGGAAATATGGGGCTCGCAATAGCAGTAGCGCACAATACCGTGAGCTGCGATGACTGCTGTCTGCGCCGCTCGCTGCTGACGAATAAGATAACTTTTGTTCTGTCTGGATTGACCTTCGCCCATGAAACTCTCCCTACGCCTTGATGAAGTCAAGGATTCCTATTCGCCCCTAGTCTAACTACTGGCGTGGTACACCGGTCAGATAATCAGTCCACTGCGATGCCGCTCAAAAATTTGCTCGCAGGCGTTTAACTATAACTCTGTCCATTCACACCGCACAATAAGAGTGTCAGCCAACACAGTGAACAATGCTTAATCACAAGGACTCAATATAAAGTCGCACTTCGATTCGCTCTCGACAGAGGTGCTCTCCCAGTGAAGTTATGAGGAGATACTTGTTCCTCGCTCCAAGAGCGACAACGGAACGGCGCCTCTCCATGCCAGACGTGACGGGGTATATCTTTCTGTCTCTTCCATTTCTGCTTCAGCTCAAGGCACCAGAAATATCATCTGCCAATCAGCATTGCTCTTCTAAAACGGGAGAATGACGTTTCGTTTAAGGCGACCAATCCGGAAATCTGTAGAATCGGCGTTTGGCGTTTGCTGTCTCCCTGTGAAAATCTCTTAAACTGCGTGCTATGTGTAAAGAATGTATAGGTTGGACGCTCCTACACAATGTAGCGGAATTTGCTTTTAAGCCCCCTTTCACTCGGGCACATGCTGTCTGCTCCACGGGCGGCAGAGGTTGACTCGTCCTCTGAAGGGACCGGCCTCCCAGTGTGTGGTCTGCCTCTCTCGAACTAAAAGCTCCTGTGACCATCGTGTCTGGAATGTATGTGTGTACGCAAGCCTCAAGTGTTTCAACTCCAGTGCGCACTTGTTATTTGCATATCATTTACATAAATTCATACAACATTGACTTTATCTTACTGAGTTCGGGTTCGTATGAAGCGTCTTGATGTGCGGAATATGATTGTGACGGCGGAATATGTAAGCAATGAAGGTCAGGATACCACGATATCTTACAATTTGTTCCACCCTGTACAAGATAGTGACATAATACGAAGTATCGACAACAACCTTGTAATATTTCATAAAATGAAGAAAGATTAATTGATGGAAGTTTTTGAAGACATAGAAATTTACACCTATCTAAAAAAAGGCAAGGAGAAGACACTTAACGACAAACGCACATTAAGGTGCAGCAATTTATTGGATATCTGCCGCCAGTTATGGCAGCTTTCTTTAACAATGTTATACAAGTTCGCCACTGTAGCGTTTTTTTTTTGTAACCAATCGACGATGCGTACAATTTGTGCTGGAGCGCTCGACAGTTCCCGGTGGTTCAAAGTTTACTGGACATGGAGGCCCCGTTCATTGCAACCATTTTACACTTCTATAAATTCCTAAGATAAGTTATCAAATCCTCTTACCCCCTAGGACAAATTAACAAGGAAAAAACAACTTAGGTTCGGTTCGAAGCTCGACTCATCACTGAAGAAAATTCTACTCCAGAGAGATTCCAGGCCCCAATGACAAGGAGGGCCATGTCCTGACAGCGGTGAGATACCAATTTGAATGTCACCCACCATACAGCCTGACAACTAGGAGTGATGATCTGGAGTGCCATTTCTTTTCATAGAAAAACCCTTTCGGTTGTCATCCATGGCACTCTTACAGCACAGCGGTGTGGCAACAACACTCCACGCCCCGTTTCGTGCCCTTCATGTCGAGTCTCCTGGACTTACATTCCAGCAAGATAACGGCCACCTGCACACGGCGAGACTTTCAACTGCTTGTTTTCATGTTTGACAAACATTACCTTGGCTAGCAAGGTCACCAGATCGCTTCCCAATTGAGAAAGTTTGGAGCATTATAGGCAGGATGCTCCAACTATCTCAGGAGTTTGACGATCTGATGCCAGAATTGGTCAACATTTTACTCAGTGCCCTCAGAAGAACAACCAACAACTCTATCAATAACTATTTGCATTACGGTCAGAGATGGACCAACACATAATTGACTTGCTCAATTTGTGAGACTCCTTTTCCTGAACAAATAACACAGTTTTTCTGAAACTGTAATCGTTTGCTTTTCTATACATGTTCGTCACATCTACCAATTTTCGTCGTTTGTTGTGCGTCCTACTTTTGTCTTAGAGCGTAATTACTTTCAACATTTTATTCAGAAAAATATGCAGATGTATTTATGAAACACACCAGAATATGCCTATTTTAAGTAACACATGTTAACAGTTTTAATGTATCGGATTGTACAGTTTTTGTAATTACGTCACGCCCATTGTTCCCATGACTTCATTCGATGCTAAAGGCTTTTTAAATCCACTTGTACTGTTTTCATCAACTGTCTCCGCTTCTCTATAGCGTAACGCATTTTCTTTCTCTCCCAGTGTTTTGAGCGCTTCTCTAAGTTTCCTTCTTAATTGTCTTCTATCCATCGCTGCGATCTGACATCCATCTACATCTATCGCTGATTGTTGCAGGTCTTCATTGAGGCCATCCCTCCACCTCTACCTTGGTCTTCCCGGGGTCTCCGTGCTGTGGGAACGAAACCCAATGACTTTCACAGTCACCTATCGTAGTCCATCCGAGCCACATGTCCAGACAACTGTAATTGCTTACATTTAATGATTCCTTTTATATTGGCATCTCGATACAGTTCGTCTAGTTCATGATTGTGTCTCATTCTCCATTCACCGGTGTTTGCGTCCATTACTGGACCAAAACTCTTCGGTAGCACTTTCTTCTCAAATGCGAGAAGTTTATGAAAGTCCAGCTTTTGGACACACCACATCTACAGCCATATAGTACTACGGGTTCGATCCGGATTGTATCTAGCCGATTCTTAAACTGTGTCGAGAGCTACCCGGACCGAAGCAGCTGTGTTAGGCTGTAGAACGATCGTTTCTCTGCCTGTACCCAGACATTAATCTCTAGCTCGTATGAAGAGTTCTCAGTGAAAAGTGATCCCAGGTATTAAAATTCCCGGGCTGTGTTTCAGGATAGGTCTCCCAGTCGCAGTGTTCGATGTCGACGAGTCATAACGAAGTAATCTATCTTGGCTTCGTTTATGACTAGCCCAAATTCGCTGGCAACTACCTCCAGTGCCGCTGTCATTTGTTTCAAATCATCTTCATAGTTGCTGATGAAGCAGATATAGTGCAGGCTAGATATGCCAGATTCATCCTCAACTCCTATTACAAAAAAAAAAAAAGTGATCTAACTCCCACTGTTTCGGTCTTCTAGGCTGTATGGCCTGCAGAAATTGTTTTGTTTTTACTTAATAGAATTTTTATTTTGTTCACAAACTGTAACATCTTCTAAGCTTTTGACGCTAATTAAGGCCATATTAAGAACCTTCACCCACTATTTTACCCCCTTAGAGGGCGAATTTAAAAAAATGCTGCAACGTGTATATTTTCTTTTCTGACTGAGAAACCAAATAACGGTTTTCGTAGTTCTAGCTTCAAAATTCCCTTAATATTGACATACTTTCAAAAAGCATTTCATTTCTTATTTCATCCCGATACTGGACTTTCGTCTATTCCTTCTTACGGTGCCTACTGTATAAGATCCATACCCTCTCCGAACTTCAAGTTTCTGTCTGTAGCAGTTAGGCTGGGCGATGAAGGGTCAGCGAATCAGTCTCACCATATTTCATCCCTTAGCGATTAAATTTCCAAAAACAGTGCAACTCGTATTTTTTCATCTCCAAACACCAATTCTCAAATATTTAGCTTTAAAATGCTTTCTCAATGAAATATTTTCATACACGTTTGCCCCCTATTTCACTCCCTTGGGGGCTGAATGTCCAAAAATAGTGACGTGTATATGTTTTATGTCTAACAGAGAAGCCAAATAAAAATTTTCATGGATTTAGCTACAAAATATGTAAATATTTCCATAGAAAGTTCCATACTCCATTTCACTCCTACGTGGGTACAAACAGCGAAACATACATTTTTTACTTCTACCTGAGAAGCGGAAATTAAATTTTCAAGATTTAGCTTCAAAAATGCTTTCATAACACAATATTTTCATAAAAAACTCATATCCAATTTCACCTCCGTGATACTTCAATTTCCAAAAATACCGGAACATGTATTTTTTTATTTGTAGCCAAGAAGTCAAATACCAATGTTCATACATTAGTAGTTCTTTAATAATAGATTGTAAAAAAAGCCTTTACTCACTATTTCACCTCCATAGGGTTAAATTTCCAAAAAGCTGAACCACATACTTTTTTATACAAAATTTTGTAGGTCTAGCTTCAAAATTGCCTCAATAGTGACATTAAAAATAACCTTCATCCCCTATTTTACCCGTTAGTGTTGGAATTTCGAAAAGTCCCTTCTTAAACGACAGCTATAGTATAAGTTACACACCTTCTCCAAATGTAAACTTTCTATCCTTAGCGGTTTGTTCTGGACGATTATGAGTCGGTCAGTCAGTAAGGGCATTACCTTTTGTATGTAGATGTATCCATACATCCATCATATTATACTTTAATTTTTGCAGCTCCAGTTACATTTGATTATTCCCTAATGTGAAGGCCGAAACCGGCAGTGTGACTGAATAAATAAATCTATAACTAAGCAACTGGAGCGGCTTTTCATTAAATGAACAACAGTTGCGGAATCATCATCCAAGCTGCTGAGAGTGGATGTATTGGAAAGACTACTAATAGTAGTATACCAGAGGTACTAAAGCTGCCTAAAGTACCAACCGTTCTTCTCGACAGTGTCCTTCTCCTGCAGGAAATACAGACCCTATCATTACTGTTCCACTTGACTGTGAGTGGCATGTCTGCAGTCGTCCTGTGCAGAGGCGACAGAGATCAGGGACAACTCAGGGTGCGACACCCATCCAAGTAACCAGTAGGTTCGGAGTGTTGTCTTCCACTGAAACTGAAGCTGATCCAGTGAGACTCGCTTCATCTATCGAGGGACCTGCTGTGTCCTGTGTCTAGGGCAGTGAAAGTAAAGGGGTTGGGGTCTGTTAATCATCGATAGTTCAAACGTACGGCGAATAATGGTACCCTTAGGGAAACAGCAGCAATGGATGTGAAGGAGCACCAGGTGCACTTAGTGTGCATGCCGGGAGGCATCTCCCTGCTTGTTGAAGAAGCTATTCCGGAAGCCACAGGGGCAACAGGCTACAACCACTACAGATAGCGGCACACTTTGGAAAAAGTGATGCCTGTCGTTTGGGTTTTGAGGTCATACTTGAATAATTCCAGCGAATAGTAAAGAGAGTTGAGAATAACAACCTTGCTTACGGTGTTTCAATGTGGCCCACAATCTTCAGCATTATCGCCAGAACAGATCGAAGCATCCTGGAAATTTGTGGTAAGGTCTTATGGGCCAAACTGCTAAGGTCATCGGTCCCTAAGCCTACACATTACTTAATTTAACTTAAACTAACTTACGCTATGGACAACACACACACCCATGCCCGAGGGAGGACTCCAACCTGCGACGGGGAGAGCCGCACGGACCGTTACAAGGCGCCTCATACTGCGCTGCTAACCCCGACAGCCCCTGACACCCTGATTCTGCGTCGAGTGGAAGGCTTGAATCCGAGACCCCAAGGATTCTGCGACACGATAGGCTGTGACTTCCTAGACTTGCACTTAAGGGCTGAGAGCTATAGGGTCCACCTAAATGGGTAAAACGAGCACTACAAATCACAGATAGCTACCCGGAAAACTGACTTTGTGTGGAGTGCACACAAAGTTTTTATATACTACGCGACACTGCATCGAGTCCAGATAACTATGGCTTTAGGAAACCCAGAAATACCAGTATAAGATAATAAAAAATGCCAGCCGCGTGTGTGTATTGAAATCCTAGTTGTTAAATGCCAAGAACTCGTAACGAAGTGCCAGAGTTTGAAGCGCTCCTACAAAACACTGAAGCTCACATCACACTAGGTACAGAATGCCGGTTAAAACCTGAAATGATATTTGGGGGAAATTTTAGCGTATACCAGAAGGATAGGGAAATGAGAAATGAAGGTGGTGTATTTGTCGCAATAGACAAGCAACTGAAAGTCACCGAGATAGGAATGGAGGCCACTTGTGAGGCTGTATAGTCAAGACTCGGTATCAAGAGTGGGCATAAAATTATAATAGTGTCCTTCTATAGACCACCCCCGGTATCTTGAGTGGCCAGCGCGACAGAATGTCAATCCTAAGGACCCGGGTTCGATTCCCGACTGGGTCGTAGATTTTCTCCGCTCAGTAACTCAATTTGTGTTGTCCTAATCATCTTCATTTCGTTCCCAACGACGCGCAAGTCGCCGAAGTGGCGTTAAAAAAGTGGTTCAAATGGCTCTGAGCACTATGGGACTTAACTGCTGTGGTCATCAGTCCCCTAGAACTTAAAACTACTTAAACCTAACTAACCTAAGGACATCACACACATCCATGCCCGAGGCAGGATTCGAACCTGCGACCGTAGCAGTCACGCGGTTCCGGACTGCGCGCCTAGAACCGCTAGACCAAGTGGCGTCAAATCGAAAGACTTGCATACGGCGATAGGTCTACCCAACGGGCGGCGTGATTGACATTTATTTATTTATTTTATCGACCACAATATCCACCTGCCGATGTAACCGAAAACCTTGGAGAAAGTCTTACTTAGCTTGTGCCTAAGTTCCCTGATCATACTGTAATTTTTGAGAGAGACTTTAATCATCCAACAATCAATTGGGATAATTATAGTTTTGTTAGTGGTGGGCGCGACAAGACATCTTATGAAGCGTTACTAAATGCCTTTTCTGAAAACTATCTAGAACACATAGAACCCATAGTTAACCCATTCATGGTGTAAATATACACTCCTGGAAATGGAAAAAAGAACACATTGACACCGGTGTGTCAGACCCACCATACTTGCTCCGGACACTACGAGAGGGCTGTACAAGCAATGATCACACGCACGGCACAGCGGACACACCACGAACCGCGGTGTTGGCCGTCGAATGGCGCTAGCTGCGCAGCATTTGTGCACCGCCGACGTCAGTGTCTGCCAGTTTGCCGAGGCATACGGAGCTCCATCGCAGTCTTTAACACTGGTAGCATGCCGCGACAGCGTGGACGTGAACCGTATGTGCAGGTGACGGACTTTGAGCGAGGGCGTATAGTGGGCATACGGGAGGCCGGGTGAACGTACCGCCGAATTGCTCAACACGTGGGGCGTGAGGTCTCCACATTACATCGATGTTGTCGCCAGTGGTCGGCGGAAGGTGCACGTGCCCCTCGACCTGGGATCGGACCACAGCGACGCACGGATGCACGCCAAGACCGTAGGATCCTACGCAGTGCCGTAGGGGACCGCACCGCCACTTCCCATCAAATTAGGGACACTGTTGCTCCTGGGGTATCGGCGAGGACCATTCGCAACCGTCTCCATGAAGCTGGGCTACGGTCCCGCACACCGTTAGGCCGTCTTCCGCTCACGCCCCAACATCGTGCAGCCCGCCTCCAGTGGTGTCGCGACAGGCGTGAATGGAGGGACGAATGGAGACGTGTCGTCTTCAGCGATGAGAGTCGCTTCTGCCTTGGTGCCAATGATGGTCGTATGCGTGTTTGGCGCCGTGCAGGTGAGCGCCACAATCAGGACTGCATACGACCGAGGCACACAGGGCATCATGGTGTGGGGAGCGTTCCCCTACACTGGCCGTACACGTCTGGTGATCGTCGAGGGGACACTGAATAGTGCACGGTACATCCAAACCGTTATCGAACCCATCGTTCTACCATTCCTAGACAGGCAAGGGAACTTGCTGTTCCAACAGGACAATGCACGTCCGCATGTATCCCGTGCCACCCAACGTGCTCTAGAAGGTGTAAGTCAACTACCCTGGCCAGCAAGATCTCCGGATCTGTCCCCCATTGAGCATGTTTGGGACTGGATGAAGCGTCGTCTCACGCGGTCTGCACGTCCAGCACGAACGCTGGTCCAACTGAGGCGGCAGGTGGAAATGGCATGGCAAGCCGTTCCACAGGACTACATCCAGCATCTCTACGATCGTCTCCATGTGAGAATAGCAGCCTGCATTGCTGCGAAAGGTGGATATACACTATACTAGTGCCGACATTGTGCATGCTCTGTTGCCTGTGTCTATGTGCCTGTGGTTCTGTCAGTGTGATCATGTGATGTATCTGACCCCAGGAATGTTTCAATAAAGTTTCCCCTTCCTGGGACAATGAATTCACGGTGTTCTTATTTCAATTTCCAGGAGTATATTACATATAGTGGCAAGAAATAGACAAGGAATCTTAGAGGAAGTCCACATCGAAACTGTTATCAGTGACCATGAGCCAATTATACTCGTAACAACAATGAACACCAAAATAAAAAGGGCAACTAAAACAAAAAGAAAGAGTTATACACTCCTGGAAATGGAAAAAAGAACACATTGACACCGGTGTGTCAGACCCACCATACTTGCTCCGGACACTGCGAGAGGGCTGTACAAGCAATGATCACACGCACGGCACAGCGGACACACCAGGAACCGTGGTGTTGGCCGTCGAATGGCGCTAGCTGCGCAGCATTTGTGCACCGCCGCCGTCAGTGTCAGCCAGTTTGCCGTGGCATACGGAGCTCCATCGCAGTCTTTAACACTGGTAGCATGCCGCGACAGCGTGGACGTGAACCGTATGTGCTGTTGGCGGACTTTGAGCAAGGGCGTATTATGGGCATGCGGGAGGCCGGGTGGACGTACCGGCGAATTGCTCAATACGTGGGGCGTGAAGTCTCCACAGTACATCGATGTTGTCGCCAGTGGTCGGCGGAAGGTGCACGTGCTCGTCGAACTGGGACCGGACCGCAGAGACGCACGGATGCACGCCAAGACCGTAGGATCCTACGCAGTGCCGTAGGGGACCGCACCGCCACTTCTCAGCAAATTAGGGACACTGTTGCTCTTGGGGTATCGGCGAGGACCATTCGCAACCGTCTCCATGAAGCTGGGCTACGGTCCCGCACACCGTTAGGCCGTCTTCCGCTCACGTCCCAACATCGTGCAGCCCGCCTCCAGTGGTGTCGCGACAGGCGTGAATGGAGGGACGAATGGAGACGTGTCGTCTTCAGCGATGAGAGTCGCTTCTGCCTTGGTGCCAATGATGGTGGTATGCGTGTTTGGCGCCGTGCAGGTGAGCGCCACAATCAGGACTGCATACGACCGAGGCACACAGGGCCAACACCCGGCATCATGGTGTGGGAAGCGATCTCCCACACTGGCCGTACACATCTGGTGATCGTCGAGGGGACACTGAATAGTGCACGGTACATCCAAACCGTCATCGAACCCATCGTTCTACCATTCCTAGACCGGCAAGGTAACTTGCTGTTCCAACAGGACAATGCACGTCCGCATGTATCCCGTGCCACCCAACGTGCTCTAGAAGGTGTAAGTCAACTACCCTGGCCAGCAAGATCTCCGGATCTGTCCCCCATTGAGCATGTTTGGGACTGGATGAAGCGTCGTCTCACGCGGTCTGCACGTCCAGCACGAACGCTGGTCCAACTGAGGCGCCAGGTGGAAACGGCATGGCAAGTCGTTCCATAGGACTACATCCAGCATCTGTACGATCGTCTCCATGGGAGAATAGCAGCCTGCATTGCTGCGAAAGGTGGATATACACTGTACTAGTGCCGACATTGTGCATGCTCTGTTGCCTGTGGCTATGTGCCTGTGGTTCTGTCAGTGTGATCATGTGATGTATCTGACCCCAGGAATGTGTCAATAAAGTTTCTCCTTCCTGGGACAATGAATTCACGGTGTTCTTATTTCAATTTCCAGGAGTGTATATGAGCCCATCGTTAAACATTTATCCTCTCTTTCTTAGTTTCATCTTAATGATTTTTTTCTGCTGTATCTGCTTTCCTGTACTGGCCGCCACTTATGTGAATACTTTTATGCATCCGGTATAAAGCTCCCCTTCGAGAACTTAATTTTGGACCTGGCTGGAAAGTGAGAGTGGTATTGAATTTTAGTGTTCCCGAATGAAACAGACAAAGAAATTGCTCTTGATGGTGGACCTTACATTTGAAAGTGTAATTTTTAAAAAGATATATCATTACCAGTTTCATTCGTGCCGAAGAACTAAATAATTATTCGATTAGTTTCTCTGTCTTGCATTTCAAATATTAGCTTCATAAAAAAGAAATTTTACTAGAAGTCTAAATGATCTACAATCTCTTACTCCTCAAAATAATAACATTTTCCCAATCTTATAAATCGAATGCTCCTAAAATAGCTTAGATGTATTTTGATTAACATTTTGTGGTACAGTTTTTGTTATCTCGTACTGTAATAGTTCTTTTAAAGACTACAAATAGTATGCACCAAAATTATACTCATCAAGAGAAGAAAAGCCTGATTCAACGAGTGACGACCTGTCAATCTGACCGCGAGTTACTTGCACAGTAATGCCAAAAGCTCCTTTGGACCGCATCTAGTGCTGCAGGGCACATCAGTACCTACGAGTATTTCCCAATCGCTATCGACATCCTACACTTCAGCATATAATGTTTAATTAGTTTTTATTTCCAGTGTTGTGTGTAGTATATCTCTCTGGTATGAAAACATATTGCCATTATAAGGCAAAACGGTCATTAATGAGACGAAAGTGTTGCCACAGCTTGGGACGAGGCAGTATCTCTCAACAATGTCCTATGTGGGACTTACCTATTTTCTGTGCGAACAGTTTTCTTTTTTCGACTATACATCCTCTCTTCTGTTGAGCGTAATTGTTCGCTTCTGTCGTCCTCCCCCTCCTCTACCACTTCATCCTTGAGCGCACACACACACACACACACACACACACACACACACACACACACACTGGTAAGAATCGTATGGGGCAGAGCACCTCAAACTTCTCGCAGCACAGTAAATAACTTCCAGCCAATTTATCATCCAGATTAAGAGTCAGAATAATTGTTTAAGAATGCGTTAAGATATTGATGTTGGTTGATCTTGATACAGCTCTCTTTGAACCTCTGATTTCCAGGGTTCCTTTCATATGCAATCCCTGTCCAAATCCCGATTCCTTGCAATTGGAGACAAATCCCTTACTGAAGGATGGGACACATTTCTTTATCTCATCAACAAATATTCGGGTCGTTCCGCAGTTCACTGTGCAATGACAAGTTGACGCTTTGTTTGAAATTTCGTTATCTTACTTCTTCCAATTCTGTTGCAGTGTTTGAAGTTATGCAACCATACATTGATTCAATTGAAATCACTGCATTCTACGTCGCGCGGAACATGATGTGCATAACATGGAAGGTCACAGTTATGTACATCCTGTAAATAGTATCGCGCGTCCCTGAAACATTCAAACATCATTTTTCGTAACACGTGCGCCTTGTCCTCACTTGAATATTCGCAGTTATTCTCATGCGCTACAAGGTCATATCGCTGCGGAATTATTCAAAATCTGCTGTTTTTCATTTTTGTGTTATGGTGCGGATGATATTCCATGTGCGTAATTATGTTTAGTACCCGCTCCTTTGACAACGGGATTTTTGACTCCCTGTGCGACAAAGATGAAGAACTACATGGCTCGAGAACTGTTTCCGTATCACTTTGACTCGTTAAAGCTATATCGTTATCATTGTACTGCCATAGTACAGTCTCTTGCAGATACGCTAATGGTTCATCAGCCACTTCTCTCTCACTCGGCGAAATTCCTTGGGTTCCTGTATGATGAAATGTCAACTTCGGCAGCTGTTGTTGTACATATAATGTAACATTTGCATTGTTTATCGTTGTCATTGCTCTGTTTTGTATCAACACTATAGCACTGTTGTGAGTTACACTCCTGGAAATGGAAAAAAGAACACATTGACACCGGTGTGTCAGACCCACCATACTTGCTCCAGACACTGCGAGAGGGCTGTACAAGCAATGATCACACGCACGGCATAGCGGACACACCAGGAACCGCGGTGTTGGCCGTCGAATGGCGCTAGCTGCGCAGCATTTGTGCACCGCCGACGTCAGTGTCAGCCAGTTTGCCGTGGCATACGGAGCTCCATCGCAGTCTTTAACACTGGTAGCATGCCGCGACAGCGTGGACGTGAACCGTATGTGCAGTTGACGGACTTTGAGCGAGGGCGTATAGTGGGCATGCGGGAGGCCGCGTGGACGTACCGCCTAATTGCTCTACACGTGGGGCGTAAGGTCTCCACAGTACATCGATGTTGTCGCCAGTGGTCGGCGGAAGGTGCATGTGCCCGTCGACCTGGGACCGGACCGCAGCGACGCACGGATGCACGCCAAGACCGTAGGATCCTAGGCAGTGCCGTAGGGGACCGCAACGCCACTTCCCAGCAAATTAGGGACACTGTTGCTCCTGGGGTATCGGCGAGGACCATTCGCAACCGTCTCCATGAAGCTGGGCTACGGTCCCGCACACCGTTAGGCCGTCTTCCGCTCACGCCCCAACATCGTGCAGCCCGCCTCCAGTGGTGTCGCGACAGGCGTGAATCAAGGGACGAATGGAGACGTGTCGTCTTCAGCGATGAGAGTCGCTTCTGCCTTGGTGCCAATGATGGTCGTATGCGTGTTTGGCGCCGTACAGGTGAGCGCCACAATCAGCACTGCATACGACTGAGGCACACAGGGCCAACACCCGGCATCATGGTGTGGGAAGCGATCTCCTACACTGGCCGTACACGTCTGGTGATCGTCGAGGGGACACTGAATAGTGCACGGTACATCCAAACCGTCATCGAACCCATCGTTCTACCATTCCTAGACCGGCAAGGGAACTTGCTGTTCCAACAGGACAATGCACGTCCGCATGTATCCCGTGCCACCCAACGTGCTCTAGAAGGTGTAAGTCAACTACCCTGGCCAGCAAGATCTCCGGATCTGTCCCCCATTGAGCATGTTTGGGACTGGATGAAGCGTCGTCTCACGCGGTCTGCCCGTCCAGCACGAACGCTGGTCCAACTGAGGCGCCAGGTGGAAATGGCATGGCAAGCTGTTCCACAGGACTACATCCAGCATCTGTTCGATCGTCTCCATGGGAGAAAGCAGCCTGCATTGCTGCGAAAGGTGGATATACACTGTACTAGTGCCGACATTGTGCATGCTCTGTTGCCTGTGTCTATGTGCCTGTGGTTCTGTCAGTGTGATCATGTGATGTATCTGACCCCAGGAATGTGTCAATAAAGTTTCCCCTTCGTGGGACAATGAATTCACGGTGTTCTTATTTCAATTTCCAGGAGTGTTTTTGTCGACTGAGCAGTTCATCTACGCTCCGTAGCTTTATGCTGCGCTCACCATTGTATACCTGCACTCCCGCCCCCTGCTGCCATTAGCAGCCAATGTTATGGTTGTTTGGTAGATATATAGAGTATGTGGGGCGTCGAATACCGTAAATATCAATGGACTGTTGCGACCTCGCACTCAGGGGATTCCTTGTTAGTCATAACCACAAGGCCGCTCCCAGAATGAATATTCTTCCACACTGTAGAAGCATTATTACATTAAAGCTGGAGCCAGGAACCTGGAGAGTGGTGGTGAAGAAGACAGTTCAGTCATGTTTGGATAATTTTTGTCAATGTTAGAAGGGCAAGGGTTGAATTTTTAGCTTCAGTAGTAACAGGTAGCTGTTACTCACTACTGCCTATTAAATCTGCAATACCAAAAAGTATAACAAATAATGAAATTTGACGCACTGTGAACTCGCATTACGATAGAAGGAATACGTAATTAAATATGTTGGTGATCTGGGGCATGCAAGGCGTGAAATGTAGTACACAGAGCTGCCACTTGCTTCAGCAAAAATGTCTGTAACTCAGCTGAGCGTCGAGTCGAACTGAGCTTGGAAGACAGATAAAGGTACGTTATACCCGCTGCTTCAACTCTGTGGATGGTGAGTGGTGACGTGCAGTTTCTCGGCATCCCATTGCCAGATATAGTGATTTTGCTAATCTGGGCAACAGTCGAACATTCGTATACTGAGGTAGATCAGGAGAGCATGGCATCTTAGTGTCTTGCGTTATACTGTTGAAGAGAATGTCACGGAGACTTCGAGATATGGTACACGTCCAAAATGTATCAGGTGCTGTACAAATTAATGACGATGCGAAACAGAGGTGATAGTGTTTTGTAACCAGTGGCACCCTGTACTAACATGATTGGTGCTGGGCTCGTCGGCTAGTACGACGATGATATATGCAGGCTCACCGCGTTCGCTATCAGAGCCTCCACACACAGATATATCCAGTAGTGTGCTGTACGCTTAACAGTGGATTGTCTGGAAACATGACAATGTGCCACTTCTGTGTCCAGTACCACCGTTGGGCGCACCACAGACTCCGCTGCCATAACTAAGCCAGCCAAAAAAGTAGTTGCCATGTTGGTACTCCTTGGTGTTCCCGCTGTCGTTGCACTGTTCGTGTGGACACTCCTTGTTCCTGACTGCAGTTATATGAGGTGGCTGTACGAGCATGGATAGGCGAGCGAATAACATCTAACTCCTATCGAGCGCTACTCGCGTTGGACCGTTGAGAACTTCCTTAACGTTGAGTGTGGACCTCCTGGATGAAGTGATTCCATATTTGGATGACAGTCGTGGGTCCCCGACCAACGCGAGAAGCAGTGTCACAGAACTATACATTGCAATATGGGTGAGCACAGTCCAGCTGTAGTTGAATTCCGACAGGTGGTGGTAAATATTTCTCCTTCCTGAACGGGTGAGAGTAATATCATCTCACAAACAATTATCACTCTTATGCGATTAGTGCACGAGAGCGCTGTCGTGGAACCTTTACTCACAAACAGAATATGCATTGAGGTGACAAAAGTCGAAGGATATCTCCTAATACCATGCAGAGCTTCGTTTTGCTAGACATGTGCAGCAATTCGACGTGGCATGGACTCAAAAAGTAGTTGGATGACTTCGCGGAAATATTGATCCATGCTTCCTCTCTGCCGGACGGTGTGGCCGATTAGACGTAGGTGCTTCAGTCTGGAACCGCGAGATCACCACGGTCGCGGGTTCGAATCCTGCCTCGGTCTTGGATATGTGTGACTTCCTTAGGTTAGTTAGGTTTAAGCAGTTCTAAGTTCTAGGGGACTGATGATCTCAGATGTTAAGTCCCATAGTGCTCAGAGCCATTTTGCTGCCTCTCTAATCTTCCATAATTGCGAAAGTATTTTTTGTGCAGTATTTTGTGCTCGAACTGACCTCTCGATTACGTCCCATAAATTTTCGATAGGTTTCATGTCGGGTGATGTGCGTGGCCAAATCATTCGCTCGAATTGTCCAGAATGTTCTTCAAATTAATTGTGTGCAATTTTGGCACGGCGATAGCGCTCATTGTCATCCACAAAAATCCATCATTGTTTGGAAACATGAAGTCCATAAATGGCTGCAAATCTCCAAGTAGTCGAACATAACCATTTGCAGTCAATGACTGCTTCAGTTCGACAAGAGGACCCAGTATATTCCATGTAAACAAGACCCTGAGTATTATGGAGCCACCACCAGCTTGCACAGTGCGTTATTGACAGTTTCAGTCCATGGCTCCGTGGGATCTGCATCATACTCAAAACATACCATTAGCTCTTACCAACTGAAATCGAGACTCATTTGATCTGGCCATGGTTCTTCAGCTGTCTATGGTCGAAATGATACGGTCATGAGCGGAGGAGAGGCACCGCAGGCGATATCGTACTGTTAGGAAACGCTATCACGTCGGTGCCTGCTGCCATAGCCCATTAACGCCAAATTTTGCAGCACTGTCGAACGGATACGTTCGTCTTACGTTCCACTTTGATTTCTGCGGTTATTTCACGAAGTGTTGCTTGACTGTTAGCACTGACAACTCTATGGAAACGCCGGAGCTCTCGGTCGTTAAGTGAAAGCCATATGCTACTGCGATGTCCATGGTGAGAGATAATGCCTGATATTTGGTATTCTCGGTACATTATTGGCACGGTGGATCTGGAAATATTGAATTCCCGAACGATTTCCGAAACGAAATGTCTCATGCGTCTAGTTCCCATTTGAATGCCCAGTAGTTTACGCCACAAGGTAACTAAACAGTACATCGCAATAACCTAAGGAAGAGACAATCTAAAGTACAGACTCTAAGCGAAAGCAAATAACATGGAATCCACAACGCGATATTCCTTTGTCTCGATTTTCATACCATGCACTTAAACATGCAGTTTTTGTAACTGACAGTCTAAGAGCTACTGAAATTATTAAGTTTTATATGGTCCCTGTTATGTTCACCAGTTTTTGCCTCTTTATCCCAATCTTCGCCTTTACTTTTGTTATCCGTTACAAATCTTTACATATTTGATTCTTGACAGACACTCTTTTAAACTGGCATTCTAGATCCACTTTCACTCACTGAGTCTTGCTCTTTATCTGAATTTCGTCCTTTGTCACTAAATTCGGAATAGGTATGTGTTTTTCACAGCCAACCTAAAAGGCGCTCATTTCCTCAGACGACCAAGAGAATCAGCGTATATCTCCCAGATGGATGTTTAATTTTGCTTTTCTACCAAATTCTTCTTAAATTTAACGGTTCCTTGGGTCACGTGCACTAGGGGAAAACGAAAAACGTATGTACGGAGATAATAGAATCATATGGGCAATGTTTTACGTATAAATCAAGTTATATAACAAATCCTCATAATCACAACAATACACTTAGAGTCATGGGTCTTACAGAGGAGTTTCAGTATGTCGCATAGCCTCCTTTAACTGCAATATGGCTCTGCAAGTGCCCTGAAAAGCGATCAGAGGAATGCATGTGATCTTGGGAGATATCCTTCTCTACCTCCAACTGTTCTCTCATCTGGACATGAGTAGCCCGTGATGAATAAGCGGCAAGTGTGTATGTGTGGGTGTTGTCCTGTTGGGAGAAGCGGATGGCCATGTAGTAATGGCAACAGGCTGGGCTGATTGCCGAATGATGTGCTAGGTGTACTCTACACTGTTAAATATTCGCTCAACAAAGAGGTCATTGCAAGATGTGGTTTTCTGGTCGTAATGATCTGAATTGATTCTGTGCTTCGCTATCGATAGACAGATAAGTAGCGCACTCCTAGTCAACACCACATTTACAAGCCAAAATCACTGGTGCCAAGTCAGAACCTGCTGGCATCGCTATACGTGAATGTGCGCTTTTGGTAAACCATCGGAGAACGCCTGCACAGTGACGAGAGAAAAGAATAAGTTTGACGAGAAGCGTCCTTGATCGCACCTCAACTTCCAGCAAACGGGATCTGCTGATCAACACTGATTCTAATTGGCGCTCCGGTGAATATGAGAGCAGTAGCTGCCACTCTGATGGGGTGAAGCGGGTGTCTGCAGGTACATTATTATGTCACGTCTTTAGAGGTGTTCATTTCTCATTCTGAACTGGTGTGTTGTAAAGCACCTTCATTTTTCCTCCTTAGAAGTCAAGGCACACACATATACTGTTTCTGACAACCAATGGGAACTATTTTGCATATGCAATGGAGTGGTGGTCTGTGCATTCCTCAGAAATGCCTTAAAATCCTAAACAAAGTTGCAAAAATTGTGTACTATCATCATCAGAGAAAAAGAAGAAAAAAAAAATGATAATGGCAGGAATTTTTCATCCAGACTATTTTGAGGGGCGTAAATTCAATTCTGTTTCTCCCCTCTACTTGGACCTCCACTGTTTTAATTTTGCGTTTTCTGAAAGATACTGACGGCGGAATCGCATACTTAAAGTTATTAATACATGTTTCAGTTCTGCGTATTATACGAAATTGTAAATTTTTACGGATGTACAAATCGACATTCACGTGTAAAATTTGTAACAAACACATGAGAATATAGAACATAAATTTGCTATCAGAGATGCACTGAAATTATCTGGTGTAAACTGAATGTAACACTTACGTTCAGTGTGGAATATATTTGCTTCATGTTGCTTCCATGTTTTCCTACGTACCATGTAATATCTACATTACCATGGTCTTTGGTTCGACACGTATGGAAATAATTTCTGTACAGTTACTAAATTTCTGTAAAATTATTTAACAAGAATTAATTTGTGAATCTAATTTTTGAAATATGTTCTTTTATAAAACTAAAACGCTAATGTATTGTGTATAAAACCGGCTCACGCATAGGGCATTATACAGATGTAAAATCTGAGGGGAAGTACCTCCGCCTCGAAAAACGTTAGGCGGGAAAATAAAGTGTGGTTTGGCAAGAAGTACCGCAAGAGGTCTCCAGTTAGCATCCTGTGCGCTTAACGAGGCTAAATTTGTAGCAAGGCTGGGTTTATTATGCCTCAGATGTGGATGCATGTTGGCTGTTAGATAATGGCATTTATTGTTTCGCTCTGAATCACAAAATCCCGACTCCAAGAAGAGAATTTTCAGAGCTTTTCATTTTTATAAGAATCATGATCATGTATGGCGACTTCTTACCTTTGCCAAAAGCCACCACCTTTAGTACAAGTAACGTTCAGTATTGCACTTATTGGCATGGACCAGAAAGGTGCTTGATATGCAAACAGCAAGTGACATAATTCCAAATTTGTGTTGTGTACACTGATTTATTCCTTAATCATTTACGTGTATAGTTTGCTATTCCTAACGATACAATATTTCCCAAATTATTGAAATTCAGAGACGTTTCTGTCTCAAAAGTGTTTATTAACTTCCGTGGAATTATAATTTTCTCAAATGTTCAGTTAGTCTTTTGTATGAAACGCTCCCCGTGATCAGGAAACTGAATATATAAGTTATTTCGAGAGAATGATTACAAAGAACAGGGCCTAATTACAGCAGTTAATTGTCATTCCTATTACAATTTTATTCAATACTAAAAGTAACTGAAGAGACTGATGATTGTAAGAAGCAGTTGCAGAATATTAAAGCTTAAAATCCTACGCAACTATTAATTAGTTTACAGGTCTGTAACAGCGTTTTTAATACTACATTTCCATTCCTGGATGCATCTTTATTGTGTCTGGTGAGAAAAATTTGTACTGCACTCAGTCAATAGATTGAATATTTTCTGGAGCCCCTGCCATATGATGAGCCAGTAGTTCAGTAATTCTTACAGTGGCAGTTTTCATGAAGTTCAATAATTATTTACAGATATTTATTTTCTTGTAACTATTACTGGCTACAACTTAGTAAGACCATAAAAATTTCAGAGTCCATGATCCACTTAAGTCTTGCATTATACAAAGACTTACATGTTCCGCTTGAAAAGAAACAGTAACCATGTTAGTTAGCACAATAGTTCGATAATCTTTTCTATATTACTGTCTTTGAATTACTAATTTTAAAGCCACATCAAGTACGAATTAACCATGTTCCTCCCTTATTAAATGGTACTGTGTAATGGACATTATCTTTCTTGCTTTGTAACAGACAATATACGTTAGTGAGAAACAGCTTATCTCCAAGACATTTTAAGCTTTATCTGAGTTGTTTATGACTAGTTATCTTAACAATACTTTCTAGATTGAGTTATTGTTACGTGTACAATTGAAAAAACAGAGTTTACTCTCAAGTAAAGCCACTTACAGCGGATTCTTTTCTCGCTAACAGTATGTTTACATGGAATTACTTTGTATAACTATGGTGGCGACCGTTTTTCATTTAGATTACAATTTTACTTTACAACTTGAATAACACTAGTTCAATTCCCGCTAGTATAACTACTACTCTCTGTCAAAAAATAATCTTTTGATGAGGAAACATAGTCCGATTCCTTCGCATTAGCACACGGTCACGCTCAAACTTGTAATTCCTGTACTGGGAGTAACATTAGTGGGTAGTTACTCACGTGGTAATAACTGACAGTTAAACGTAGGAAAAGCTAATGTTTGGTTTTACTGCGTCGCATTGCAGTTGCTGTTAATGTGTGAGGTAAAAAAGACATCGTAACGCGCAGGGTCCCCGGCGCCATATGATGTAATACTGCCATCAACATCCTGTGGAGAGTGAATTGCCAGTTAAAGGTGAGCTCAGGAATTCTAGAAGACACTTCGAGGTTGGTAGAGTCCGCTTTTCAGCAGACCACTCATTCTTGTGCCAGAAATGTGAATCGGAGAATCCCCACAATGCATACTTCCCCTAGACTGCAGCTTATCGAAGAGTTCCATGTGCATCAGCAGAAGTATGTCTTCGTATAATTGTATTAGGTAAATACTGCGATCATAAACATATCTCATACCAAGTCGATGGTTACGACAAAACATTTTATAACTGTCATATCTAGTTCCAGTAGATTTTACCCTTCATCAACAGTGTATATTGCCTCCGTTTGTCGAAAATTTTCGTATTTGTTAAGCAAGTTTGGGAGCGAGCACTACTTCGAAAAGTCAAAAGGGTGAAATTCGAAGTTCACACTAGCTCCAGACAATCAGCAATAGTTAACTTAGATTATTTTTCCTGTTACAAAACAGATCACTTTCTTAGACGCTATAGCTTCAGTTTATGAAAGGAAACTTGTAATTCCTGTACCGTAACAGATCACAGAATTAAAAATAACAATGATCTCAGTTTGAATTTAGACGATACTAGTTTACTGTTCGAATAATCACTGCACCAATCAGAAAGACACTACACTGTGAATGCTGATCTCTGTCAAGGGGTGAGATAGGTGCTGTTTGGTAAGCAGCAAGAAATAACCCTGACTGCAGACAAACGAAGCTAATGTGAGTATGTATGTACCAAAAGCATTTCATGTACTGTACTCTTAGGTGGACATTATGTCCCCTTGACGAAATACAGGATCTGCCTCTAATCAATTACTTGACATCAAGACGAATTCATAAATCTTATACTGTTTTTCTGCAGACATGTCAAGAGAAAAGCTAAGTGCACAATGATTGACTGTAAGTGGCGAGTCAGTACTCAGTAGAAGGGAGAGAGAATGACTACGGAGAAGTGGAAGTACTACACTCATCCCACTTACTAACAAGTCTGAAGTGCTGTCTCCCACTGAAATTGAAACAGTGCCAATCTGAAACGCTTCACCTGTTTCGAAGCTTGGTCTGTGACTTCGTTAATTTTACCCCAGTCACATGGGGTAGCCGTACGGTCTGAGGCGCCTTGCCACGGGTCCCGCGACTAACCCAAAATGGCTCTGGGCGCTAAGGGACTTAACTTCTGAGGTCATCAGTCCCCTAGAACTCAGAACTACTCAAACCTAACTAACCTAAGGACATCACACACATCCATGCCACGGGCAGGATTCGAACCTGCGACCGTAGCGGTCACGTGGTTCCAGGCTGCAACACCTAGAACCGCACGGCCACCCCGGCCGGCCGACTCACCCCGTCGGAGATTCGAGTCCTCCATGGCGCATGGGTGTGTTTGCTGTCGTTAGCATAAGTTAGTTTAAGTTAGATTAAGTAGTGTTGAAGCCTAGGGACCGATGACCTTAGCAGTTTGGTCCCAAAGGAACTTACCAGAAGTTTCCAAATTTTACCCCTAGAAACCATAAATGTAGGATCGAAGATCCGCTCTAGTTGGGCAGCGTGGGCAAAATGTTATACGCTACTATCCACACAACTTAACCGCGTGTGAAGTAGACACAATGGTTTACTGAAATGATTCATAAAAATAGTGCCAAGTTGGGTTACTACTTAACCTTCACTACAAAGTTAATTTATTTGCTTAAACTTTTTGCCTCTGAATTATACACACACACACACACACACACACACACACACACCTCATTAATTCATAAGTTAAATACTGTACCCCTTACTGAATTTCTTTCTTCCAAAGTAATCCATTAACTGTGTTGATAATCTGTTAAATGTATGAAGGGGTTAATGGGTAAACAGGCTGATCGGGTAAATGGTGAGATGGTGAAAGTAATAAATGATTAAATGGGTAAATTGGTAAAATGGATCAACGGTTAAACATTTAAACCCAGAGTATTCCAGTAATAGTATTCCACTCCCCTAAAAAGTGTTTTTCCTACACATGCGATGTCTCGTATAAAGTAATCATTTATTCCCACGCCCTCCTCCCCCCTTCCGTCACCATTTTTCCACTTCTACCTCATAATCATTAAATTGCATCTCATATGCGTTGTCCACAAAATTATACCTACATTTAGATCATCAGTATAATACATTACAGATGAAATAAAGCGCAAAATAAAAAAAATTATAAATATAAATTTTGTTATAAAAATGTTCACGGTAGACTTAGACAATTTAACCTGTCACACACAGTGAAAACATACGAATTAAACGCACATTCCACTAGGTGTTCCACATTTTTTAGAATATCGCCCATTGCAAACAGTAGGTTGTTAAAATTTAAGAACATATTTGAGATGCCCCCACTGGATAACTATGTTTTGACTGCTGTATCTATATTAATAAAACAGTAATGGAACTAAAAATACATTCTTCTGGGAAACTATGCACAACACAAATAATATCATTTATGTAACAATCAACCAATTTTTCGTACTGGAGCTGGTGTAAAAAAATACAATAACACGTATGGTACACCTGAAAAGAACAAAAAAATCAGAATCTGCAAAGCATTCACTCTTAAGTTAGTGTATGCTCTTTGAATTCACTTGTGAAAAAGCATTTAGAGCGGCTGTGAGTTCATATCCAAGAACTAAACACTCTTGTGAATTAAACAAGACGGCACAAGAATTTTGTTTCAAAGATCCCATATTATGTCTTATAGGTCCATCGCGTGAAACAATCTGAACAAAAAATGCCATTTTTTTCTACTATACTCAAAAAATAATGTATCAATATTTTCGAAATATTCCTCAGTATATTATACACATGGCATCAGTGTTGAGGAGCTCAAGTTCACCAACACTGATGCTCGAGAAACTAGGCGACAGATATTAATATCCTGCAATATTTCAGATGGGACAGCGCTGCCACTCCAAATTTTGGTACTGTCGCATCTCGCACTCAATATCGGATGACGCCACCCCTTCCAATAGCCCTTAATTGCGTACTGTGGTTTCCGGATGCTTCATGCTCTGTAACATGTAGCCGCTGCTTTCTTGTACTGCAACAACTAATTAATTAGCAAAATATACAGGGTGTTTCAGAAGTGATGGTCAAGATACAGGGATATGAGAGGAATGGTCATTCGAAACAGAAAATTCAAGTAAAGATGGGCTCTAAAACGCATGTCTGAAGAGCTAAGAGCAATTCTTGATCTTGGATACTGCGAAACAGATCTCTTCTACTGCAAGCTCTTTGCTTTCCATATTTTGGGAAGTGGTAGCACGACTCAAACCAAGATAGAAAAGTTCATTAACGTGTGCTCTTAAGAGCACTTGTTCATCTTCGCTATTTGAAGCACAACTTTCCTAATGAACTAGTGCTCATAACTTTTAAGGTATGCATTTTAGAGCACATGTTTAGTGGACATGTTTTTCTTGTTTTGTTCCGTACGACCAGTTCACAAAATATGGAAAGCAGAGTGCTTGCAGTAGAAGAGATTTGTTTCGCAGTATCAAAGATCAATAATTGCTCATAGTCCTTAAGATAAGCGTTTTAGAGGCCATGTTTACTTGACATTTTTGTTTCCAATGATAATTCGTGTCATATCTCTGAATGTTGAACATTGACCATCACTTCTGAAACACCCTGTATAGATTCTATTAGCAGTATTTAGTGCATGTTGTACTCAAAGTTTTGCGAAACGTTGACTGCGAAAGACATCTCTGACGGTGGTGCGCCAACTACAAGGTATTACAACGAGTCTTCCTGATTTTCTGAAACGCCATCATACTGAGTCAGCAAGCTGCTGATTCAGCATCATATTCCGGGTTTACCATATTTTCTGTGAACATCATTTTTAAGGAGTCCAAGCTCCAAGATAGTTGGAAACTCCAACTCCGTAAACATAGAACAGAAAAGCAAACCTCTCATCTCTCTGCAACAATTCTGCTGTAGTTTTTAAAGTCTTTAAAGCATGCATAGTAATAATGAGGTGTGTCTCCCGAGGAAACACTAGGCAGCAGTTGCCGATCACCTGTGTGATAAGGTAGCAAGCAGTTGAACGCTGTCTCAAAATAACGCCCTCTGCTGAGCGTCCTGCGCTGCAGTTACGTGAAGTGTTTCCAAGCGTTGAAGGGCATCAATTTTAATTGATGAAATGTTCTCATACATAACTGCAGTTGCGTCTTTTACTTTATTTTCGACAGAAGCTGTGAACTACAAGAAGTAATTAATATTTCGCAAATCTAGACATTCAGCCTGATTTGTATAGGGACGAACGAACTGAAAATTCGTCACCGTTCACCTGTACAAGCACTTACTCTAAAGGAAACGGATGATATCAAGAGCGTAGCTTATGAGCACCGTGTTATTGGCTGCTACTCAAATGATTAGCAATACTTAATAGTTAGAGCGACGGTCCAAAGCTTTGAATTGCATTGTCGTTCTCTCTCATGGTTGCACATACGAATTTCCTCATACATGGTTATGTTACACCAAACAACTAAAACAAATTAACGTGGGAAAAAATACGAACGTTTTAAAATTAATACGGGATAAGTCCACCCTTCACGTTTTTGAGGAGCTGGACTCTTCTGGGAAGATTTTCAGTTAGACGTTTGAATGTGCTTAATGGTTTTGAAACCATATAAGGTAGTGATATTGGATGCTTCGTTTGCGTTCTAACTTCTCCAAAGGTGTAACATCGGGTTTTACTCGTGACTTGCGACAGGTCAATCCATTTCAGGAATGTTACTGTCCACAAACCATTGTCTCACAGATGCTGTTTTATGACAGGGTGTATTGTAATGTTGCTGTAAACAATGACCGTCTCGTCTGCCGTATGCACTACGAAATGCTGTAAAATGTCTGAATACCTAGAATAAAATACGATCTTGTCAGCAGAGGTTCATAAAATATCGTTCTAGTGGAGTACAAACAGGTCTTTTTGTTGTACCAGTGGCTGAACATACAACCAATAATAGAAGGGTGAGTAAGCAACGAAGTTTATTTATTTAAAATTAAATACAGAAAAAGCAACGTACATAACTTTGGTGGCTAGATTTAGTTTTACAATTGTGTCGTCGACCAACGAGCCGATTATGAGTGTTGAGGTGAAAACGCAGTAACGGTAGCCGAGACTGACGATGTGTGATGCCGTATGCCCCCAATAGAGTCCCGGCAGAATACAAATATCTCCGCCGATAGCGAGTCTGCTTTGGCGTAACGCAACGTGATTGGAGCGGCATCAGATTGTAGTACTTTGCGAGGGTACGCCGGACGGTGTCGCTTTGATACCGTGGAGATAACTATATGCAAAGGCGGTGCCTGCACTAAGCGTTAAAAACTATGCTAATAAAACACCAAAACCACCAATGTGTTAATAAGATTCAAAACACTTGCCTAGAACTCATTCAGCTATTGGCCAGCTTGCGTTCTTAGCTTGTCAAGCGTGACACAGTACGAGTCTGAAAGTATTCTTGCACAGTAAAGATAACTGGGAAACCTGAAAAAGTGAATGGAAAGATATTGTTTATACACACGCAAACCCAGATACAGACATGGACACAAATAATAAAAAAATGTTAACAATACTCCCACATACACAGTAGTAAATGTTCGATCCAAAACAGCTATCCCAAAGAATATTACCAATAATTTCTGGAATACTCTGTCTTAGATGTACTTATCCTAATGTTACACTGCTACTATCTTCCTTTTTTTATGCATGTGTGTGGGTTCAAAAATGGTTCAAATGGCTCTGAGCACCATGGGACTTAACTTCAGAGGTCATAAGTCCCCTAGAACTCAGAACTACTTAAACCTAACTAACCTAAGGACATCACACACATCCATGCCCGAGGCAGGATTCCAACCTGCGACCGTAGCGGTCACGCGGTTCCAGACTGAAGCGCCTAGAACAGCATGTGTGTGAGGCGTGATTGCCGACTTTCTACTCGTATATCAAAAGACAGATATTGTAACGCTATTGAAGTATGCTTACACTTTTGCTGTATATTTTTACTTGTAAAATATTGCGTCCAACGACACCCCAACCGTGGCTGCCAGTGTCGGCGATCACTCGTATATTTCTTAAGTTAATTGACAGATCTACGCCTCTCTCATCAATTAAAAGTGGTGCTGCAACTATGGCGATGTTGAGCTGTGTACATAACTGTTATGTACAACATCCTTAATTATTATCTGTCTTGCCGCTGGTGTTCATATCACTTTTCATTACATAATATAAATACAAATGTTAAAAATAATACGAAATTCAATTAAATTGACTGTAGCATGCAGAATTGTTGGATTAAAGCGTCTCGCTGTATTCGTCACACTGACATGGTGAAACCAGTGTGCTTGTTTTGTTAGTATACCACAGTTCATGCATTCTTGAATGTACATTTAATTTTGTACTATTGACCAGCGCCCTGTGCTACGGAAGTGGATGACGTTAGCGTTCGTTTGTGGCACATCCTGACTCTTAACCGTCGCTCTCCGGCCCCGAAGGTGCCTTCGTTCTCCAGTGGTTATTCTGCTAAACCAGATGCACATCATTCATATGTCGGTAAGTTGTGGTCCCTTATTGCGCTTAAAACACTAAATGTAGAACCACATGAACACGTTTTACAGCATTGTGTTCTGTAGAAAGCAGAGCATTGTTTGTACCAGCACAACATTGCAGACCATAGTAAAGCCGCATTTTTGACGCATGGTTTCCTGACCAGACTGCTGACCTAACCCCATTGGAACATCTTTGGGACGCGTTACAACGTCGGCTTCGCTCCAGCCTCCAACATCCGACATCACTATTCTCCCTGATTTCTGCTCTTGAGGAAGAATGGGCTGTCATTCCTCCACAGACATTCGGATATCTCACTGAATGTGTTCCTAACAGAGTTCGTGCTGTTGAACTGCCTCCTGGTTAGAATATACTGAAAAACAGACCAAATAATTTTTTATCTGGGTGGTAAACTGAAAGTACTGTAGAAAACGAAAAAAAATCATATGAAGTAAGTGATAAAAAGTGAACAGCGTCGCTGATGAAGAATTAAATGTGATAATTAAGTGAAACCCTAAGCTGCCGACAGGTGTTGTTGATATAAATCAATGGGGACAGCTGAAAATGTGTGCCCCGACCGGGACTCGAACATGGGATCTCCTGCTTACATGGCAGACGCTCTATACATCTGTGGGGCGGCGGGTGGATTAATAGAATAAATGTTTTGTATTTATGCTGTTGTTTGCCATTCTCACCACTGGCTCTCTAACTACAATATTGGCAACCAGAAAGTGATTAGCAAAACGTGAAGCCTCTGATTAGAATTCCTAGTGCCCACTAGTGTTTAAGTGAAAGCTCGCCATAATTTGATGATAATGTTCATCAAACGCCACGCTAAATAATGGTAGAATGTCTGTCCAGCGGCGGAACGTGAAAATATGACATACGCAAACTAAAGATAGATCATTAACGTCATCCCAGAATTAACACTTCACTCGAAAACGATTTCATGGTTACGCGTATCCCGAGTAACTTATTACTGCATCCGAGGCTGTTTATATCAACGATACAGACGCGAAGCGACACCTGCCACAGGTGGTGCGCTAATCAGGGTCTGGAGAGAACTGGGGCCTTCTTCTCACGCAGCATTCTTACATATAAAGCCGCGGTGCGGACGGCTAAGGGAACGCCTGATCAAATCTGCGCTCCCAACTAGCCGCTGGGCTAGTAATGCACCACTTTAAGTTATCGAATAAATCAGTGCTTCCTTTGCTGATGGCCGATGAAGCTCTCAATTTAAATACGCAATCAGCACACAGGTAAGTAATCATAATAGAAGTCTGACATGGCTAAGTCAAATATTTTGGGCGAGAGAATTAATTTAATTACACAACACGCAGTAGACGAGCTCTGAACTTGCCCTTTGGAGATATGGTATCGCTATAGTTTTATCGTTATTCAGTTAACACCTCTCACATCTTTATGATTATAGTGGATCTCCTTTCTACTTGAATTTAAACATCCTAGCTTTATTTATTCGCCTACTTAATCTATCTTGCTTCCTTAATTTCTAAGACAAAAACCAGAAAATCATGAATTTCAACTAAAATTTTAATTTGTGAGATCCAGAATACTGTTTCTACTAAATTATTATGCAAAAGGAATCTAAATATAAATTTTTAAGTTTCTAGCTCTTTTCTGTTGCGCCAATGATTTTTACAGAAAAACATCCAAACTTCGAAAATGGTTAAAGTTATTAAACTGATATCCAACACATATTGATTTTGTATTACTCCTGACATGCTAGAAACGTTTCACGTTACTTACTTCATTTTAAAGTATTGCGCAATATTTATGATGTCAGAGCTAGTTACAGCGGACTAGGCTGGCACACAATGGAAAGATTGATGTGAATTTTATAAGGCGTGAGTAGGCTGCTTCCCTACACATCGTTATTTTCGTTTTGCATTTTGCTCGTTGTTGATCCTTCTGTTTGGTCGTTGCGGACGTCACATGACATCCGTTAATGTTTGTTTGTTGATCCTTCCACTCAGTTTTTTATTACAGAAGCCAACCAGCTCTCTGACCGAACACACTGAGCTACCGTGCTGGAGTGCATCCGAGCCACCGAGGACATAGATGAATAGCGCGACTGCAGGGACTTATCCCTTGCACGCCTCCCATGATACCCACATTCCCAATTGTCCACAATCTGCATACGTAATGTTCCTAATAGATATTTGCCCATCAACTCATTACTCGCGCCAACTAAGTTGATTATTCCCGTAAAAGTTCGGGCAATCTGTGCGCATTCGCACAGACGAAGGTCAATGCCCGGGTAGCCTTTAACTACATATGAAGATCGTAACTATTCTCGAAAGAACAGATACCAATGATGACCGTGCAGCTTCTCTAGAATAAATGATAATTAAGTGAAACCATCAGCTGCCGACCGGTGTTGTTGATATACGGGAGGAGTGCAAAGGATAAGTCCCTGCAGTCGCGCTATTTATCTGTGTCCTCGGTGGCTCATATGGACAGAACGTCTACTATGTAAGCAGGAGATCCCGCGTTCGATCCCCTGTCGGGGCACACATTTTCAGCTCTCTCCCTCGAGCTATATCAACAACACCTATCGGCAGCTGAGGGTTTCACGTAATTATAATTTTTTTCTAGAGAAGCTGCACGGTCATCTATGGTATCTGTTCTTTCGAGAATAGTTACTATCTTCAATTACATATGACTGTGTGATCTCTGCTTCTAACTACCAAAGACGTTAATAATTAGTATTCTTTCCTTCTTTTGTCCAGCAAGCAAAGACAGACACCAGCTCTTTTAAAATTGCCGCTGGTTTAGAGGAACGTGTTTGCAATAGCTATTATTAAAATATAGATTTGTTAACAGTAACCGTATGTATACAACTGAAACGGTGACTGAAAATCGACGGGGAATCGAAACTGGGTCTCCTGCTTTCTAGGCCTGTGCGTTGGCCACTAAGTCACCTTGTCACAGCGGTTCGCAGAACTGCGCGGATTAACCTGGCAATAAGCATGAGACCGAGGTTTGATTCTCAGCCTCGGTACAAATTTTTACTCCTCGTTTCAGACCGGGCGAGGTGGCGCAGTGGTTAGCACACTGGAGTCGCATTCGGGAGGACGATGGTTCAATCCTGCCATCCTGATTTAGGTTTTCCGTGATTCCCTAAATCGTTTCAGGCAAATGCCGGGATGGTTCCTTTGAAAGGGCACGGCCAATTTCCTTCCCAATCTTTCCCTAACCCGCGCATGCGCTTCGTCCCTAATGATCTCGTTGTCGACGGGACGTTAAACACTAACCACCACCATCACCTCGTTTCAGTCTGTGTGCAAAGAATCATATCTGTATGAGACCAGTAAAGTCTCGGAAATTGTGTCATTTCATTTGTATAAATGAGAGTATAAGGGCGTACCCGTGGTCTAGGGACAGTCTGCTTTCAGCTGCGGTGGAGCGAGGACGTCCGCTGCGCCCCGCCGTGCGCGACCGTGAGCGCTTGCTTGTGTTTACCTTCTCGCGGCGCGAGTTGTATTAGTTCCAAGTTCAGTGCGACTATGGCCACGATTACTTTCCAACCAGATCACGCGCGTCCTCGAGCCTATGAAATAGAACAGTTCATACGCGACGATCTACGTTTAGATCCGGCGACTGTCGTTGGAATACATTTTTCTATAACGGCGAGCGTGGTTTACGTTAAAATGACCAGTGCAGAGATCTGCGCGACAGTGGCGTCTAAATACTCGAACTCTCTCAGATTCAAACATTCTGACGGGCATATCGGTGCAGTGACGGTGGATCATGCAGTCATGGGCCTAAGGACTGTGAGGGTTTTTGAGCTCTCCTTCGAGGTCCCAGAGGAAGTTGTCAAGGACGCCTTCCGACCATATGGCAATGTTATCAGCCACGTTGCAGAAAAGTGGCAAACTTTTTCGACGTATAAGGTCTACAATGGTGTGCACCAAATTAAACTTGAGCTCAAGAAACATGTGCCGTCCTATTTGAACATCGGCGGCTGTCGTGCAATCATCATGTACGACGGTCAGCCGCGTACCTGTTCCGGATGTGGGCAGGAAGGCCATGTTCGATCGAGCTGCTTACAACGTCGAATTGCGCAGATACCAGTGGGAGCCTCCGTTTCCCCGACGGGGACGTCAATCCTACCCCTCACGTACGCTCAGACGACGATGCGCACCATAGTTGAGGACGAAACGGGCGATCAGACACACCCATCGACGCCAGAAGTACCAAGGGAGGAAGAGGAAGGACCCCCGATGCCAACCCATATGTCGCCCCCTCCACAGCAACAACAGCAGCAACAGTCCCACGGACTCCAGACGCAACGTAACGTTCAGAACGCGATGGACGTGGACGCGAACGTTGTCCCAACCGCGGCTTTCCTAGCGGAAGGTGATACGACTCTGGATTGCCTCCCACATTCGGATACGGATGTCCACGTTCGAAAGCAACGTTCACCTCGACAACGGAAGCGACGTCGGCGGACCCCTTCTGACGATTGCCTCCTAAACACGGCCGGTCAAGAAGGTGACATCTCATCAGACGGCATAGATGCTGCGCCTGCTGAGGATCTAAGTGGTGTAGACGGTTCACTTTCCCATACCACGAGTGCCAAGTTACTTCTTGCACCACAGATGCAGCAGGTCGCGTCGATGGATGGCGCTGCGTCTACCTCTACCAAAGACGACGTACGTGAGGGAGATTTAGGCACCGATCAGCTACACAGCATGGTGTTTCAGCCACTGTGGTCGGACGATGTTGAAGAACTTCCTGAAGAGGGCACGGGTGACAGGGGAGGGGGTGGCATTGGGGATTCCACTCCTAGCATGAAATACTCTTAATTTGTAACTGGTTTGGTGGGTCCGGCATCTCTCGCGGTTAGCTTTGATTGCTATGGCGTCTACCCTAGGTGAAGAGGCTAGGCAGCACACCTTTCGCCTTGCCACAATCAATATCAACGCGATAAGGGCACCACACAAACTGACAATGCTACAACGCATGCTTGATGCGGCGGACGTCGACGTGGCCCTCTTACAGGAAGTATGTGTCGCTAGTTTCCCTGACTTCTACGGATATATCGCCCACATCTCCCACGCCTCTTCTACAGATTGCGGTGTAGCTGTTCTGCTACGAGACGGTCTGACGGCTACGGACGTACTGTACTTACCGAGTGCAAAAGCCATGGCGGTAACTGTTAACGGTGTACGACTCATTAATGTATATGCCCCTTCAGGATCAGGGAGACGGAGAGATCTGGCCCGCTTGTTTTCGGAAGATATTACGCGTCTATTTATGGGCCGCCTAGACGATATGGTGATCGGAGGAGATTTTAACTGTACATTATCTCCGTCTGATCAGCAGCCACATCAAGTCCCGTGTGCGGAGATGGAAATGCTAGTGCGTGACCTCCACCTGATTGACACGTGGCGCCACATCCATGGCCAAGCTCCTGGATACACCCATTATACAAGTCATTCATCAAGTCGGTTAGACAGGATTTACGTCACAAGCACTCTTTCGATGGCGACGAGAGGAGCAGAGCTCTGGCCCACTGCATTCACCGACCACACAGCCTATATTTGCACCATTGCCCTCCAACCTGCACGTGTGTGGCGCAGTAGGCCCCTCTGGAAACTGAACGTCGCCCATCTGGACGAGCCGGCATGTAAAGGTGCTATCGAAGAGTCGTGGAACGCGTCCTTACAGCGTTGTGGTCGTTACCGATCGACCCTCAGTTGGTGGATTGAATGTGCGAAGCCTGCTCTTAGGCGCACCTTCATGGCTTACGGCCGGGAAGCGGCGGTATGGAGGAGGAGCACGGAAAACTTTTATTACACCATCCTGCGGGAATGTCTTGCTATGGAGCCCTCACTCGACCGGCAGATCATCGTCAATCGCGCGAAAGCGCAGCTCGTCTCCTTAGCACGCTAACATTTACAAGGCGCTGTTATACGGTCGCGTGCTCCAGACATGATACAATCAGAAAGGCCATCTATGCACCACGTGCTCCTAGAACGCAGGAGGCGCCGTAGGGCACTGGCAACCGACATGATAACGGACGACGGACGACACGTGGCAGAACAAGCAGATATAGCAGAAGGCTTCTATGGGCATTACGCTCAACTTTATTCAGCAGTGCTCCCTGATATGGCGACGGTAGACACCGTTACAGCACATGTCCACGGTATAGTTCCACCAGACATGGTACCGACTTTACTGCGAGAAGTGACAGAAGAGGAAGTGCTCGACGCCATTGGTAAAGGAACTCACCATAAATCACCAGGAATCGATGGATTACCATTAGAGTTCTATCGAGTATTTTAACAACTGTTGGTACCGTGTTGGGTTGCAATTTGTCAGGAATTGATGTCCCCGGGTATACCGTTGCCTGCACCGTTCTTGGAAGGACTGATTGGTCCCATCCATAAGCCCAAGGGACGGAATCATGTCCGCGATTATCGCCCCTTAACGTTATTGAACAGCGACTTCAAGATCTTTTCGAGGCTGCTATCAGGACGTCTTCGGGGCACACTATTTCATATCCTGTCCAGCGATCAGATGTCCTTAGGAGGACCCAACAACATCAGAACTGCGTTATGTCGTTACAGAGATCTCATCTCCCTTGCACGGGTGAGACGTTTGCCGGCAGCCCTGGCGTCTATTGACTTTAGCCAGGCTTTTGACCGTGTGGGCCACACTTTCCTCACGGCTGTTCTACGGCGCATGGAATATCCCGACCCCTTTATCACAGTGTTGACACGCCTTCTGCATGGGGCTACTTCTCGAGTTCTTGTTAATGGAAGACTGACGGCACCTATGCCTATCCGCCGATCAGTACGACAGGGATGTCCATTATCAACGTTGTTATTTGCATTGACCTTAGAACCTTTGTTGTGTGGTCTCCGAGACACGTTCACTGGGTTACAGTTCGGCGGCTCCATCTATCGATGCACCGCATATGCGGATGATTTGATGATCGTCATACGAGGAGCTGACGATATGGCCGCATCGTTGGACTGGATTGCAACCTACGGTACAGTTTCTGGTGGCCAAATCAACGTTGACAAGTCTGTCGCCTTGAGCATCGGGATTGGGCTACCGCAGGAACACATTGGTCCCTTACGCTTCAGTGATACTGTCCGCTTCTTGGGCTTAGAGTTCATGAACGACATGCGACGCGCGACGACGCTCAATTATCGACTCCTTCTTCACCAAATTAGGGCCGGAATTGCAAATCAGCGCTTGCGATCCCTGAACATCGTTCAGCGGGCGTATTATGCCAATGTATACCTTGCATCCCGCATACCGCATGTCGCCCAAACGCTACCCATTCCGAAACCCTTGGCTCGTAGCGTTATGGCAGCGCTGGGATACTTCGTCACCGCTGGTATTTTACTGAAGATCAGATCAGTATCTCTTACCCTCCCCAAGGGAAAAGGTGGTCTCGGCCTAGTCAACGTCCATGATAGGGCCATTGCCCTCTATGTTAGTTCACATTTATGTCTGCTGCGCCGTTGTCCTACGAGCCTCACGAGTCTGCTTCTGGCGGCGCTACGACCTGCTTCACTAAGAGCGCCGGTGCCACTACAGGACATTCCAGCACCCCTCTTTTATATAGGACGTTTCTATTTATAACAAAGTTATTGCAGTGTAGCGCTCACGACACCAGAAACGGCCACGACTCGACGCCTATATCACGACATGCTGCAACGCTGCCCCCTAAATGTGGTCGAACTAAAATATCCTGACGTACGGTGGTGCGTGGTGTGGAAGACTGTACACGATGGCATGCTTGATTCCGACGTTGTTTCCCAATGGTACGTAGTAGTTAATGGGAAGCTGGTGACGCAAGAACGTCTCTACAATATCCACATGGCAGAATCTCCCAATCTACATCTACATCTACATCTACATCTACATGACTACTCTGCAATTCACATTTAAGTGCTTGGCAGAGGGTTCATCGAACCATAATCATACTATCTCTCTACTATTCCACTCCCGAACAGCGAGCGGGAAAAACGAACACATAAACCTTTCTGTTCGAGCTCTGTTTTCTCTTATTTTACTTTGATGATCATTCCTACCTATGTAGGTTGGGCTCAACAAAATATTTTCGCATTCGGAAGAGAAAGTTGGTGACTGAAATTTCGTTAAAAGGTCTCGCCGCGACGAAAAACGTCTATGCAAATTGTGTGGGTTGTAACACAGTAGATTCTGACGAGCACCGCATCAGCTGTGGAGAGGCGGAACCGGTTTGGCACCTAGTGCCGCAGATACTGGCTTATCTCTTGCGAGTTAGGCCGGAGCATATATCTGCACGCACGTTATTATTTCCGGATGAGACATTTTACCCCAAGATTCGAAGCAACTCCGTCACCTGGATACGTGGACATGCTGTCCATTACCTCTGTCGTGACGGACACAAGAATTTCCTTGACTTCTGGCTCTATTTGCAAGAAAGACATCATGCTATTTCCGGGCATACCAGATATCGACAATGTTCTAGGCAGCGGCAGATGAGGTCAGAACGAACTGCAAACGAGCATATATTGAACAATCTTTATCAGTGGGCGCAGTCGCTGGGAAGACTAACTACGACGTGGTAGCTTTCTTTTGATGTTATTTACGTTTAATATCTTCGATGGTGTCTTCATTCTGGTTTAGGTTTTCCAGGCTTGATTAATTATGACTGTTCGCACAATGATACCTATATAAATAAAAAAAGATTAAAAAAAGTGGGCTGGAGACCTGCGTTTCCAATCCAAATAAATACACAAGAACAAACTCACAACAAAATGAACAACCAATAAAATATAATAAAGTATTATACCCCTTCCCTTTCTCCTTTTATTATTATTTTTTTATAAAAAGTTCAGAGGCATATTTAATTTTTGTTGCGTTGGCGAAACCTGAAGTGGTGGCGAACGGCCGTCCTAGTTAGCTTTAGGATGAAAGTGGCGGTGGCACTAGCTTTGTTTTTGTTTTTAGGCTAGATAGGTTTTTGGGGGTAGTATGGGTGATAGGGGCCAAATAAAATTAAAATAAATAAATAAATAAAAAAGGGATAGCGTCTTTGATTCATAATCAAAACTTCTTCGGTCCCGGGTTCGATTCCCGCCACTGCCTAAATTTTGATAAATAATCAGCACTGGCGTCCGAAGACTTCCGGTATAAGAAGTCAGCCTCATTCTGCCAACGGCCTTGTCAAAGAGGGCGGAGGAGCGGATAGAGATTCAGGGCACTCTCTTGTCCTAGGGGTGGGAAATTGCCCCTAAAGGCGGAAGAATCAGCAATGATCAACGACATGAGGATGTAGAAGGCAATGGAAACCACTGCATTAAAGACACGTAACGTGTATCCACAGGACATGTAGCCTGTAGTTGAAGAAGTGTTATGATGATCTCTCCATTGGCAAAAGATTCCTGAGTAGTTCCCCATTCGGATCTCCGGGAGTGGACTGCCAAGGGGGAGGTTACCATGAGAAAAAGATTGAATAATCAACGAAAGGATAATGTTCTACAAGTCGGGGCGTGGAATGTCAGAAGCTTGAACGTGATAGGGAAACTAGAAAATCTGAAAAGGGAAATGCAAAGGCTCAATCTAGATATAGTAGGGGTCAGTGAAGTGAAGTGGAAGGAATACAAGGATTGCTGGTCAGATGAGTATCGGGTAATATCAACAGCAGCAGAAAATGGTATAACAAGTGTAGGATTCGTTATGAATAGGAAGGTAGGGTAGAGGGTGTGTTACCACGAACAGTTCAGTGACCGGGTTGTTCTAATCAGAATCGACAGCAGACCGACACCGACAACGATAGTTCAGGTATACATGCCGACGTCGCAAGCTGAAGATGAACAGATAGAGAAAGTGTATGAGGATATTGAAAGGGTAATGCAGTATGTAAAGGGGGACGAAAATCTAATAGTCATGGGTGACTGGAATGCAGTTGTAGGGGAAGGAGTAGAAGAAAACGTTACAGGAGAATATGGGCTTGGGACAAGGAATGAAAGAGGAGAAAGAATAATTGAGTTCTGTAACAAGTTTCAGATAGTAATAGCGAATACCCTATACAAGAATCACAAGAGGAGGAGGTATACTTGGAAAAGGCCGGGCGATACGGGAAGATTTCAACTAGATTACATCATGGTCAGACAGAGATTCCGAAATCATATAGTGGATTGTAAGGCGTACCCAGGAGCAGATATAGACTCAGATCACAATATAGTAGTGATGAAGAGTAGGCTGAAGTTCAAGACATTAGTCAGGAAGAATCAATACGCTAAGATGTGGGATACGGAAGTTCTAAGGAATGACGAGATACGTTTGAATTTCTCTAGCGCTATAGATACAGCAATGAGGAATAGCGCAGTAGGCAACACAGTTGAAGAGGAATGGACGTCTCTAAAAAGGGCCATCACAGAAGTTGGGAAGGAAAACATAGGTACAAAGAAGGTAGCTGCGAAGAAACCATGGGTAACAGAAGAAATACTTCAGTTGATTGATGAAAGGAGGAAGTACAAACATGTCTAAACATTCATGGTGGTGTCTGATTGTACTATATCGTGTCGCCCTACCACTTTCGCGCAACGACGCTCTGAGCGTGTTTTTTAGGGAATTAACTAGTTTGAACCTGGGACCTGCTGCTGGTAAGGAGACGCCAGACCACACATGACATGTAGAATTCAGAAGAGTTCAGTGAGACTAGCGATGATATAACCAAATACTAAATGATCTCAGCGTCAGCTCCACTACACTCCCTGTAAAAGAATCTTAATTCTAACTAAATATAGTGGAAAGGGTTCAAGGCTTTCCTATTTTTAGTTAGCTGGTAAAATAACGTCGAAAAAGCAGTTAAGTTTACCATTGGAAATTTATTCTAATCACAAAACATCGTTTATAAATTGCACTATTGATAAAAGGAAATGTTTTAATACAGGATGGTAAAAACCAACAGCATTCAACAAAAATGTGAACGAATATTCCCTAAATGGGTTTCCAAGTTCTACAATCGATCGAAGGATGACCTATGCCATATCACATCTATAATCTAGGTTTAAATTAAGTTTCACAAAAGATAAAACTATCAAAATGGTCTACAGTGACCCTCAATTATCTTTAATTACTTATTTAACTTGTCGTAAATTACAGTGGCTGATGTGGCTTCTCAATAACTATAGAAAAGAAAAATCATCGCGTTTCAGATCTGTTCTTCAAGTGGCAAATGTGAACACCATGAGTTTTAATTAACGATCACCATTAGTATTACGCAAAAAGGTGGTGTAACAGATGAGACTTCTGCAGTTCTGAGTGAAGCTTTATGCGCTCAAAAATGCGGCATCGCGTGCGTTCATTACCTTGTCGGTGTTTAGGCAGCGTCAGGGCGACAGCGGCCGGCGCAGCAGCCATCCAGCTCGCCGTCTCGGAACCAACTCTACTCTAACTTCTCCTTACTACAATTTACCGAAGTTAGTTTAAAAAAACTATCTGGCTGTGCATTCATCTGACCAATCAGGGTCTCAATGTTAACCTTAAGCTCCGCCTACAAAAATTCTGTCCATCCAATGGGAAACGTTATACTTTTCGTGGTTGGGCAATGTTTTTAAAGTTTGCAACGTAACAGAGACGTTAAAAAGTCTCACGCTAAAACCTGCAGCTAGTGTGGTCCTTTTAGCGTTATCGTGAGATCTATACTGCTCTTCTGGAGGGCTCTATCTTTTAACATGGGCTGGGGAGTGATCCTAATGTAACAGACACGCGAAAAAGTCTCACGCTAAAACTTGCGGGTGGTAGTGGCCCTTTTTGTGTTATCGTAAGATCTATACTGCTTTTCTGGAGGGCTCTAGCTTTTAACATGGGCTGGGGGTTGTCCTTGACATACCTGAGACGCGAAAAAGCCTGACGCTAAAACGTGCGGGTTGTATAGTTGTACAGGTAGGCTCGCAGCGTGGGTGCCCAGCCCCTCTCTTTCCTAGCTTAACACGGTTCTGCTCTCGGCTTCTGTCCTCGTTTCTCCCCTCGGAACTGCGTCTGCCTCACGGTGGGAAGGTACGACATGCATTTAGGCATTCTTGTGTTAGTCTGTGGTATTCCATTTGCTCACTCGTTACTCGTATTACTTTGGTTAATTTAATGTCACAATTTATTCGGAGCTATGTGACATACTACTGGATTTGCTTATCATGTCAGGGTTTTCATGTAAGGTGTTAGATTGGCCTGACACCTTACATATCACCACCCTTCGAACTTAATTTTTGCACTGAATTTAGGCAATGATTGAATCGTTGTCTAAGTCAGTCAAAAATTTTCTAATTTATCTAAGTTTTGTTGCATATTGTTCAGCCACGTTATTCTGCTCTATGCTAGTTTGTATTACTAATTTATATTTTTTAATTCTTCCACATTATAATTAAAAATGACAAGAGAAGAATATTTTTATGCTATTATTAATTTTTAATTATTTTCTTTTTTTTTTTAAGTGTGAAGTTTGTTTTTTAAGAAGTTTGTTATCGAAAGTGAGGAGTCTTTCACATCGATTTCCTTAGAAATATTTTTTTTTTATAAATGTAGTAATTGAGTAAAATCTATTCCTAACACATTTTCTAAATATCATGTACAAGTAAAATGCTTTTGTTTCTTGACACTCATTTCAACATTGTTAAAGTAACAAATAAGAATTATTTCCAAAAAATTGCTTTGACAAAGAAATATACATACACAAGTATTGAGATATTATCCTAACAAATTTTACAAATGCTAAAAAAAATTGCTTTGACAAAGAAATATACATACACACGTATTGAGGTATTATCCTAATAAATGGTACAAATGTTAAAGGAAGGGAAAACATCCAACAAGATAATTTTTTATTCCTTGTTTTTGTAACGAGAAAATAAGTAAAACATAGTTATTCTTTCATTTTTATGAGGAGAAAATAAGTGGCGTATTGTTTCTTTATATACTGTCCATTTCAGAACTAATGACTTATTTTTATCGACAGTCTATTTTTTACTTAAGTCCATAGTCAGTGATTGTTATTTTGTAGTTTATTAGCTGTCTGGTGTGCTTAACTTATTTAGTTTTTCACACGTTTCTTTTGCACAATTCCTACATCACATAATTTGATTTCACACGTTCACACAATCCTGTGAATGTTGGCGAATGTTGGCGAATGTTTTTGCACGTAGGTGATGGACTTGAGCGAGATGGATGTGGGCAAGTATTTGATGTACAGCTTCGTTCGTCGTTCCTTGTTGGCTTTGCAAGTGTGTGTTGCTGTTGTGGAGGTCCCATAATGGAATGGAGCTGTGAGTGCAGAATCTCGTGGTTTACTGGCTTTGTATGCATGAAATTCATCGTTATGTGTCGCTGAATGCGGTCGTTTTTCGTTGTAATACTTCGCAGACAACTAGTTTACAATAGGACAGGGATTTGGGAAGGTATGTCGTCTATTCTTCACCCATCTTCTTTCTTGGTCTCAATCTTGCGAATCTTCAACTTCTGTTCTTCCTGCTTTTTCTCTGCTTCTTACTTGATTCTTGGTTCTTCTCTGGGCAGGATATGGAAATGTTTATTGATAACTAGTCGCTTTGAAGTTCTCCTCCTAGTAACAGTTTGATAAATTGTTTGGGCGTGTCATTTTCACTTTGTGGAAGTTCTTCTTCAGTTTCGTGCATCAGCGTGCTGTTTAATAGCAGTAGTGTGACTTTTACGCATATTTTTTGCCAGCGGTGGCTTGCCCAAGCGGTCTTCTCGTCCGGCCGTTTTTTTTTTTTTTTTTGCTCGCTCCGCTGAGTCGGGGGCGCCCTGGGGTTTACGAGCGGCGGAAGTGGGGTGTCTTCTTGTCTGTCTGTGCAAGCAGCCCCTTTTGACGTTCAGCGCCTCTCTGCAGGGCTCTGTCACTGTCCATCCCAGCAGGGTTCCACCTAGCGGGCAAATTGATTGCCCACTTTCCCTAGAAGGGCCTTCAGTTGGTTTCGATGTCCATTCCCTTCTCTCGACGCTCCTGCGATGTAGGAATCGTGTCTTGCTGATTACGTCCTTTTCTTTCTTGATACTTCTCGCGTTGCAACTTGTGGGTCGTTGCATCTCTTCCTTGCTGGAGTTTTTACAATTGTTCTTACAAAAAGTTTTACTTATAATCATCTAACATATATCTACTATCTACTTGTTTTGCGCCTACTTAAAAAGCTTTACAAATTTCGGCGCCCTTTTCATGTTACAATTCTAAGATATTTTGAGTCTTAACGTCTACTCAAGAATCCTCAAATTCGTTTTTTATTTTTTGTGTAGTGTCGTGGTGTATAGCATTTTAGTATTTCATGCTGTTAGACTATCTACGCTTTATCCCCTTTATCACCATAATCTATGGTACTATTGTTGTTATTATTGAAACTACTTTTTTTCCCCACCTTCCTCTCTCTTCATTCTTCTTTCTCCTGACGATCTTATCTGCAACATAATCTTGAAATATTGTGCTGATTATTTACGAGTAATAAAATTAATCTTCAAACTTGTACTGAAAGTGTTTAATACTGCCAGCCTTAGGTAAATGTACCTCTGCTTTATCTCGTAAAATACCCTCTAATTCTCTTTTACTGTGTTCCGAAATACCTTGAACTTCTTGCAATTTTTCGTCGATTTCTTTATGGACTAATATGAGTTGAGGCGATTCCCCCTTTTGTGCATACCATTCTAATTCTTCATCCTCTTTATCTCGCATCATTCTTAATTGTTTGTTTATAACTGGTATTTCTTCTAATTTTAGCTTTTGCTCAAAGAGAAGTGTGACATTCCCGAATGTTACGCTACCTTTCCCCATATCTATTATCGTTCGTCTCTCATTTAAAAAATCTGCACCTATAATCAAATCTACAGTTAGTTTAGGTATAATCACGAAGTTGGCTTCGATCTTTTGACCTTGGCACGAAAGAGTTAATCTTGTTTGTCTCGTAACTTCCGCAGCATTGTTTCTAATAGGACCTCTTACTTTAATCTTACGTGTTTTCAGAACTGGCAATTCCTCATTGGCATTACACTGCATGAATAAATTTTCTGAGATCGCAGTCAGTTCACTTCCGCTATCAATTACAATATTGAATGGGATATGCTTTGCCATGGCCTTCACAATTGGTTGAATTTGAAAGGGTTGGTTCTGTTGTTCTTCTTCTTGCATCAACGAATCCTCCACTGAATCATACATGAGTCTTTTTAGGAATTTCCCTTGTGAATTCAAACTTTCTGTAGGATAAGCTTCGACTACTACTTCTCTCTCTTTTATTTCCTCTTCTCTATTTCTTCCTTCATTTACGCTTTCTTCTATGTCCTCTACTTTTTCCTCATCCTCATCTATCTTCTCCTTCTTCGTCGCTACTTCCACATAATCGCATCTGAATGCTCTAATTATCGCTCCATAACTTCCTTCATTATATACGCTGGGTTGTGTGCCCACTCGTAACTTGTTTTCAACTTCTGTCGACTTCGCATTATCCTCATTGAATTCGCTTTCCCTGGTTTCCATGATAAATAGCTCTGCAATACTCATTACTTCGTCCTTTCCTCCTACATTCACTGTGCATGCCTCTGGTAATTCATCTTCCTCGTCAGTATTCTCCCAATTAATTTCGTCCCAACACGATATTGTTATTTTCTTTTCTTCGTTTTCATTTGGTCCCTGCGGATTTGTTTCTTCCTTCCTCTCTTCTCGTGATAAGATTTTTGCTTCTCTGTTCAAGGTGCTGCAATTGTCCTGGGTCGCTGTGTCATTCTCTTTGGCATGGGCGCTTAGCTGTCAACTCGAACGTTTATTGGGGTTTGGTGGTCTTACTTCCACCTCTTCTATCTGTATATAGTTTGTCGGTCTATTGGTTCTCCAGTACCCGTTCCGGTTGTCGTTATTCCCTCTGTAATAGTTGTTGCCGTTCCTGGGTGAATTATAGTTATTGCCATATTCTCTTCTAAATCCATAACCGGTTCTTTGTTGAAATCTATTGTCGTTTCTTGGTGCGAAGTTATCACGTGGTTCGTAATTATTGTTTCTTCGGACTGTGTCTTGTGGATTCCACCGCTTTTTGCTTTCGTTTTCACGTGCGCTTCGTCTTTTTCTTGCGTCATCTTCCGAAAATATGAACTCTAGTTCCCTTAGAATACCTTTAAATGCTTCGACATCATTACCTCCGCAACCTACTAATGATTGCTGGTATTTCAATGGTAGCTTCATCGCGCATAATTTAATCAACTCTCCGTCACTGTATGGTACATCTAAGAATTGCTTTTTGTTTGCCATTACTTCGAAAAATTTCACGGGACTCTTCTCTCCTGAATTTTCAAAATATGGGTTCTGTAATAATTCGTACTTCACTCTGTTCTGTGCTTCGCTGGACCAATATCGTGAGAGAAACTTCTCTCTGAAATCTTCGTACGATCGGCATGTCGCTGCAACATTCTGCATGGTTTCTGCGACTGTTCCTGACATGTGTGCACATATAAAGTCTAATTTGTGTGCTAGTGTCCAGTGTTCTGGTAATCCTACTCGGAATTGATCAATAAAAGTTCGTGGATGTAATGAGTTTCCTTCTCGAAAGTGTTGAAATTTTCTGACTGTGAGGAAATGATCGTTGTCGTACTTCGTCATAGTCCCATATGAAATTCGCGATTCTTCGCCACTTTTGTTTCTGATCATTTCTCTCGTCGTTCTTTCCCGTTGCGGTAGATCCACTGGATATTGTCCACTGTAACTTTCGCGTACCCACGGTGCAGGCTGTCTGATTTCACATATGCTACTTTCCGCTTGTGATTGGAATCGCAAATGCGTAATATCTTCGTTAATTTCTTGTTTTTCCGGTGCTGTTACAGATACGGATGTAGTTGCAGACTCAGTGCTTGTTCGATCCTGTTCACTACGCTCTTCAATAATTTGCAACAACTCTCTTCGCAATTTCTGAAATTGTCGCTTCGTTTGCGCTTCTATTTTGACTATGCGGTTATCATATCTTTTCAGCGCTGCTTTTGTGATACGTTTGTGTAACACACTGTTTTCAACAATTTCACGCGCTGTACCTGCTGCTTGTCTAGTAATTTCGTTTATCTGTTTCTTTAGTTTCTTGACTTCTCCGTGGGTGTTGTTACTTAATGTTTTGATCTCGTCCTGAGTGTCATTACGCAATGTTTGTACGTCCGCTTGTACCTTGTCAATGTCTGTTCTCAATTGACTGTAACCTGTTATTAGGTTTCCTATTACTTCTCGAGATTCTTTTGCCTCGTCTTCAATATGACTTAGGTGTAACTGAATTTTTTTGTTTTGTTCTTTAATCTCACGCATTTGTCTCGTGGTTTCTGTATTCTGAATTTTAATTTGGTTCGCAATTTCTTTATTTTGCCTTGTCATGGTTTCCGTAATTTGTTGTAATAATTCTGCCAGATTGGTGGGTCCTATTACCTTTTCTTCCGACGTCCTACGCTCTGTGTTTATGCCCAAGTGTTGGTTCGCAACCGACTGCATTGAACTGTGCTGTGACACGTTTCTGCTCGCATTCCTTGTACTCTGTGGTGAGGGAGCTCTGATTACTTGTACTATGGGTTCTACGTATTCAAGACGCAAGTTAGAATCCTCATCGACTGTCTCTCTACTTTCCTGCTCCTCTGTCGTATGCTGACCTAGGTTTTCTGTGCCTTGGCGTACATTATTCTCGTTATGGTGCGTTGTCTGTCCTATTTCTCGCCATACTGCATCGTCTCTTGTACTGCCTATTCTCTGTCCATTTTCATACTGGGTCTCTACATCAATTCGGTCAAGGTCTCGATCTGCCATTGCTAATCTTTCTGAATCCCTTATTTTCTGTTTTAAAAGCAATTCACACGCCCTACTTCGCGACAACATGCACTCATACGATCTCACACGTTTCATAAACTTTTTGTTCACACGACTTGACACTACCAAGACTGACAATCCATTCACTTACTTGTTGGGACAGAACCAACTTGTAAACGATGTATCCGCTACCTGCGCGCTTGCATTTGAGAGAAAACTTAATTCTAACAATTTTCAAAATTCATAACTTAATTATTCTATTGTCACTGAGAGACTCATTTCTATTTAATAATTCTACTATCTATCGCGCCAAATACTGTTTTTGACCATGTATAATTTTAGAAAAAAAAATTTTTTTTTTCAACGAAAAATTTTTAGCAGGATATTTTTCTGACCTAATTAGACATGTGGTCGACCTTCAATCATGGTATTTTACCATCCTGGCAGGGTCGCCATTTTCTAAACATTCATGGTGGTGTCTGATTGTACTATATCGTGTCTCCCTACTACTTTCGCGCAACGACGCTCTGAGCGTGTTTTTTAGGGAATTAACTAGTTTGAACCTGGGACCTGCTGCTGGTAAGGAGACGCCAGACCACACATGACATGTAGAATTCAGAAGAGTTCAGTGAGACTAGCGATGATATAACCAAATACTAAATGATCGGCCGGCCGCGGTGGTCTCGCGGTTCTAGGCGCGCAGTCCGGAACCGTGCGACTGCTACGGTCGCAGGTTCGAATCCTGCCTCGGGCATGGATGTGTGTGATGTCCTTAGGTTAGTTAGGTTTAAGTAGTTCTAAGTTCTAGGGGACTAATGACCACAGCAGTTGAGTCCCATAGTGCTCAGAGCCATTTGAACCATTTGAACTAAATGATCTCAGCGTCAGCTCCACTACACTCCCTGTAAAAGAATCTTAATTCTAACTAAATATAGTGGAAAGGGTTCAAGGCTTTCCTGTTTTTAGTTAGCTGGTAAAATAACGTCGAAAAAGCAGTTAAGTTTACCATTGGAAATTTATTCTAATCACAAAACATCGTTTATAAATTGCACTATTGATAAAAGGAAATGTTTTAATACAGGATGGTAAAAACCAACGGCGTTCAACAAAAATGTGAACGAATATTCCCTAAATGGGTTTCCAAGTTCTACAATCGATCGAAGGATGACCTATGCCATATCACATCTATAATCTAGGTTTAAATTAAGTTTCACAAAAGATAAAACTATCAAAATGGTCTACAGTGACCCTCAATTATCTTTAATAACTTATTTAAATTGTCGTAAATTACAGTGGCTGATGTGGCTTCTCAATAACTATAGAAAAGAAAAATCATCGCGTTTCAGATCTGTTCTTCAAGTGGCAAATGTGAACACCATAAGTTTTAATTAACGATCACCATTAGTATTACGCAAAAAAGGGGTGTAACAGAGAGACTTCTGCAGTTCTGAGTGAAGCTTTATGCGCTCAAATATGCGGCATCGCGTGCGTTCATTACCTTGTCGGTGTTTAGGCAGCGTCAGGGCGGCAGCGGCCGCCGCAGCAGCCATCCAGCTCGCCGTCTCGGAACCCACTCTCAAACTTCTCCTTACTAGAATTTACCGAATTTAGTTTAAAAAAGCTATCTGGCTGTGTTTTCATCTGACCAATCAGGGTCTCAATGTTAACCTTACGCTCCGCCTACAAAAATTCTGTCCATCCAAAGGGAAACGTTATACCTTTCGTGGTGGGGCAATGTTTTTAAAGTTTGCAACGTAACAGAGACGCTAAAAGTCTCACGCTAAAACCTGCAGCTAGTGTGGTCCTTTTAGCGTTATCGTGAGATCTATACTGCTCTTCTGGAGGGCTCTATCTTTTAACATGGGCTGGGGAGTGATCCTAATGTAACAGACACGCGAAAAAGTCTCACGCTAAAACTTGCGGGTGGTAGTGGCCCTTTTTGTGTTATCGTAAGATCTATACTGCTTTTCTGGAGGGCTCTAGCTTTTAACATGGGCTGGGGGTTGTCCTTGACATACCTGAGACGCGAAAAAGCCTGACGCTAAAACGTGCGGGTTGTATAGTTGTACAGGTAGGCTCGCGGCGTGGGTGCCCAGCCCCTCTCTTTTCTAGCTTAACACGGTTCTGCTCTCGGCTTCTGTCCTCGTTTCTCCCCTCGGAACTGCGTCTGCCTCACGGTGGGAAGGTACGACATGCATTTAGGCATTCTTGTGTTAGTCTGTGGTATTCCATTTGCTCACTCGTTACTCGTATTACTTTGGTTAATTTAATGTCACAATTTATTCGGAGCTATGTGACATACTACTGGATTTGCTTATCATGTCAGGGTTTTCATGTAAGGTGTTGGATTTGCCTGACACCTTACACATGTTCCGGGAAAATCAGGAATACAGAAATACAAGTCGCTGAGGAATGAAATAAATAGGAAGTGCAGGGAAGGTAAGACGAAATGGCTGCAGGAAAAATGTGAAGACATCGAAAAATGTATGATTGTCGGAAGGACAGACTCAGCATACAGGAAAGTCAAAACAACCTTTGGTGACATTAAAAGCAACGGTGGTAACATTAAGAGAGCAACGGGAATTCCACTGTTAAATGCAGAGGAGAGAGCAGATAGGTGGAAAGAATACATTGAAAGCCTCTATGAGGGTGAAGATTTGTCTGATGTGATAGAAGAAGAAACAGGAGTCGATTTAGAAGAGATTGGGGATCCAGTAATAGAATCGGAATTTAAAAGAGCTTTGGAGGACTTACGGTCAAATAAGGCAGAGGGGATAGATAACATTCCATCAGAATTTCTTAAATCATTAGGGGAAGTGGCAACAAAACGACTATTCACGTGTGTAGAATATATGAGTCTGGCGACATTCCATCTGACTTTTGGAAAAGCATCATCCAAACAATTCCGAAGACGGAAAGAGCTGACAAGTGCGAGAATTATCACACATCAGATTAACAGCTCATGCATCGAAGCTACTTACAAGAATAATATACAGAAGAATGGAAAGAAAATTGAGAATGCGCTAGGTGACGATCAGTTTGGCTTTAGGAAAAGTAAAGGCACGAGAGAGGCAATTCTGACGTTACGGCTAATAATGGAAGCTAGCCTAAGAAAAATCAAGACACGTTCATAGGATTTGTCGACCTGGAAAAAGCGTTCGACAATATAAAATGGTCCAAGCTGTTCAAGATTCTGGAAAAAGTAGGGGTTAGCTATAGGGAGAGACGGGTCATATACAATATGTACAACAACCAAGAGGGAATAATAAGAGTGGACGATCAAGAACGAAGTGACCTTATTAAGAAGGGAGTAAGACAAGGCTGTAGCCTTTCGCCCCTACTCTTCAATCTGTACATCGAGGAAGCAATGTTGGAAATAAAAGAAAGGTTCAGGAGTGGAATTAAAATACAAGGTGAAAGGATATCAATGATACGATTCGCTGATAACATTGCTATCCTGAGTGAAAGTGAAGAAGAATTAAATGATCTGCTGAACGGAATGAACAGTCTAATGAGTACACAATATGGTTTGAGAGTAAATCGGAGAAAGACGAAGGTAATGAGAGGTAGTAGAAATGAGAACAGTGAGAAACTTAACATCATGATTGATGGTCACAAAGTCAATGAAGTTAAGGAATTCTGCTACCTAGGCAGTGAAATAACCAATGACGGACGGAGCAAGGAGGACATCAAAAGCAGGCTCGCTATGGCAAAAAATGCATTTCTGGCCAAGAGAAGTCTACTAATATCAAATACCGGCCTTAATTTGAGGAAGAAATTTCTGAGGATGTACGTCTGGAGTGCAGCATTGTATGGTAGTGAAACATGGACTGTGGGAAAACCGGAATAGAAGAGAATCGAAGCATTTGAGATGTGGTGCTATAGGCGAATGTTGAAAATTAGGTGGACTGATAAGGTAAGGAATGAGGAGGTTCTACGCAGGATCGGAGAGGAAAGGAATATGCGGAAAACACTGATAAGGAGAAGGGACAGGATGATAGGACATCTGCTAAGACATGAGGAAATGACTTCCATGGTAGTAGAGGGAGCTGTAGAGGGCAAAAACTGTAGAGGAAGACAGAGATTGGAATACGTCAAGCAAATAATTGAGGACGTAGGTTGCAAGTGCTACTCTGAGATGAAGAGGTTAGCACAGGAAAGGAATTCGTGACGGGCCGCATCAAACCAGTCAGATGACGAAGCACGACTCAGGCTTTACTTCTACCAGTATCTCGTCTCCTACCTTCCAAACTTCACAGAAGCTCTCCTGCGAACCTCGCAGAACTAGCACTCCTGAAAGAAATTATACTGCGGAGACATGGCAGGCGGATTAGTGCCGGGGACCAGGCGCTCCTTCCAGCTCTGGAAAGCCAAGCGTTAGACCGTTCCGCCAACCGGGCGGCCTACTGAAATTTATTACTCTGATGTGTGTGGAAGTAATTTAATCGAACCTTTTGCGGTTTTGCCCACAAGTGGTTAAAAATATTGACATAACATCACTGTGTTGTTGGTGTCATAAATGTGTTCGAGTATTAATGTGGTTTTCTGGAAATATCAGTTTTTAACGCAAGGATTAACAAAAGTAACTGTAACTTTCATTTACATTTGAATCATATTTAAAGATCATTGGAACCACAACACAATCCACTTTGTAAATAGAGTACGACACGTCACATCGCCATCAAGGGGGAAGGTGTCCACGCCCCATATTAATGTCCACTAATAGGTGAATGGATATTTTTGACCAGACAGTGTGTATGAAATGTCAATCACCACCTGCGCATCATGTCAGACTATGAGACAATGTTTCATATTTCCATCGATCTCTTCTACACATACTGAGAGGAATGAAAAAATAAATTCACTTACGACGATCACGTAATAATCTCTGGAGACGGCAGAGCGATACTGGAAAATGGGGTCTCCAAAAGTTCATACGAATACAGTGACGGTGCACATATAACAGATTCACAATTGCAGACTCATCAAAATTTTACATATTTTTGAAGCATAAATTTCTGTTTTATTTGGTATACAATTACATGACGTAACTAAAATCCAGCTGTGAAAACGGGTTTTGGCAATCTGAGAATGATGTGAGACATCTTTGGTAGAGGAAGCACTGTACATACTATTTTCCTCGAAAGATGGCACTTATGAGGAATGAAAGACGTATACCTGGTAATGTAATGATTAATTCGGGAGGAAGAGACCAAACAGCGAGGTCATCGCTCTCATCGGATTAAGGAAGGATGGGAAAGGAAGTCGGCCGTGCCCTGTCAAAGGAGCCATCCCGGCATTTGCATGAAGCGATTTAGGGAAATCACGGAAAACCTAAGTCAGAATGGTCGGACGCGGGATTTAACCGTCGTCCTCCCGAATGCGAGTACAGTGTGCTGAGCACTGTGTCAACTCGCTTCGTTATACAGGGTGGTCCATTGATAGTGACCGGGCTAAATATCTCACCAAATAAGCATCAAACGAAAAAACTACAAAGAACGAAACTCGTCTAGCTTGAAGGGGGAAACCAGATGGCGCTATGATTGGCCCGCTAGATGGCACTGCCATAGGTCAAACAAATACCAACTAGGTTTTTTTAAAACATGAACCCCCTTTTTTATAACATATTCGTGTATTGCGCAAAGAAATATGAATGTTTTAGTTGGACCACTTTTTTGGTTTTGTGATAGATGGCGGTTTAATAATCACAAACGTATAAGTACGAGGTATCACGTAACATTCCGCCAGTGTGGACGGTGTTTGCTTCATGATACGTTACCCGTGTGAAATTGGACAGTTTATCAATTGAGGAGACGTTCGATATCGTCTTGATGTATGGCTATTGTGATCAAAATGCCCAACGGACGTGTACTATGTATGCTACTAGGTATCCTGGACGACATCATCCAAATGTCCGGACCGTTCGCCGGATAGTTACATTATTTAAGGAAACAGGAAGTGTTCAGCCACATGTGAAACGTCAACCACGACCAGCAACAACTGATGATGCCCAAGTAGGTGTTTTAGATGCTGTCGCGGCTAATACGCACATCAGTGGCAGACAAATTGCGCGAGAATCGGGAATCTCAAAAACGTCGGTGTTGAGAATTCTACATTAACATCGATTGCATCCGTACCATATTTCTATGCGCCAGGAATTGCATGGCGACGACTTTGAACGTCGTGTACAGTTCTGCCACTGGGGACAAGAGAAATTACGGGACAATGACATATTTTTGCACGCATTCTATTTAGCGACGAAGCGTCATTCACCAACAGCGGCAACGTAAACCGGAATAATATGCACTATTGGCCAACGGAAAATCCACGATGGCTGCGACAAGTGGAACATCAGTGGGCTTGACGGGTTAATTTATGGTGCGGCATTATGGGAGGAAGGATAATTGGCCCCCATTTTATCGATCGCAATCTAAATGGTGCAATGTATGCTGATTTCCTACGTAATGTTCTACCGATGTTACTAAAATATGTTGCACTGCCTGGCAGAATGGCGATGTACTTCCAACATAGCTCGCGTGCGGTTGAAGCGGTACTGAATAGCATATTTCATGACAGGTGGATTGGTCGTCGAAGCACCATACCATGGCCCCCACGTTCACCGGATCTGACGTCCACGGATTTCTTTCTGTGGGGAAAGTTGAAGGATATTTGCTATCGTGATCCACCGACAACGTCTGACAACGTGCGTCAGCGCATTGTGAATGCATGTGCGAGCATTACGGAAGGCGAACTACTCACTGTTGAGAGGAATGTCGTTACACGTATTGCTAAATGCATTGAGGTTGACGGACATCATTTTGAGCATTTAATGCATTAATATGGTATTTACAAGTAATCACGCTGTAACAGCATGCGTTTTCATAAATGATAAGTTCACAAAGGTACATGTATGCCATTGGAACAACCGAAATAAAATGTTCAAAGGTTCCTGCGTTCTCTATCTTAATTTGAAAAACCTACCTGTTACGAAGTGTTCGTCTAAAATTGTGAGCCATATGTTTGTGACTATTACAGCGCCATCTATCACAAAACGAAAAAAGTGGTCCAACTAAAACATTCATATTTCGTACTACACGAATATGTAATAAAAATGGGGGTTCCTATTTAAAAAAAAAAAAAACAAGTTGATATCCATTTGACCTATGGCAGCGCCATCTAGTGGGCCAACCATAGCGCCACCTGGTTTCCCCCTTCAAGCTAGACAAGTTTCGTTCTATGTAGTTCTTTCGTTTGACGCTTATTTCGTGAGATATTTGGTCTGGTCACCATCAATGGACCACCCTGTAGTTTAGTAACCGTGTATATAGCGGCTTGCGGATGCATAGAACATGCTACACACAAATGTATTGTACTAAGGCAAGGAAACTCTCTTCGTCCAAGCTTTTCCATAAACTACAAACAGAATAGCGTACAAAATTTGCTATTGCACCACTACCTCCTTCCAGCTCCTGGATTCCTCCCTTATTGTCTGCGCCCGTCCTGTCCGCCTCACCCCCACCCTCACCTACCTTGGCCTCACCATTGACTGTCACCTCACCCTCATCTCTTCTCCATCCAATCCAAAGCCCACCACTGCCTCCGACTCCTCAAACTCCTCTCTGGCCAGACATGGGGGTTGCACCCCTCTACCATCCTCCACACCTACAAATCCTCAATCCGTCCCATCCTCTGCTATGCCAGGCCTGCATGGATATCTGCCCGCCCCCCCAAATTCTCTAAGTCCCTCCAGGTCCTTGAGCGTCATGCACTCCGCCTCGCCTTCCGTATACGCCTCCTGTCCCCCACGCAGATCCTCTATGATCTCATCCCTTTCCCCCATCTGCTCCTTTTCCTCGAACATATCCGCATCCTCTACACCTCCCGCCGCCTTGAACCCCCTCACCCCCTGGTTGCTCCTCTCCTCTCCCATCCCCACCCCTTACCACGTCTTCACTGTTGTATCCCCTCTACCCTCCATCTCTACACCCTACATCTCCTTTCCCAAGGTGGCTTTCATCAACTCCCCCTCCCAGATGATGCCCTTTCTTCCTCCATTTATCCCTCCTATCAACTCTGATCCTCACTCCCCCTCCTGTCGTCTGTCATTTTCTTAGGCTCCCTCTCCCCCCCTTCCTTCCTCTTTTTTCCCCCACCTCCCCTCTCGCTGCCCCCTTCTCTAACCCGAATTCTTTTGCATTTCCCTCCTCTGCCTCTTCGTATTCCCTCTCGCGTCTGCTCTGCCCCTCTCCCCCCTTATAAGTCCTCTCCCTCCTTGGTTCCCCCCTTTCGTTTTCTCCTCTCCTCCCTCCTTGTTTTTTTTCCCTCCTGCAGGTCCCGCCCCCCATCTGCCTTTGGCTCGGAGGTGTCGTATTTGTGCCACAGTTTTTCGTTCAGTGTTTTACAGTGTGTGTTTTCCAGTGAGTGTTCCGTGGTGTGTCTTTAGGGACGTGTAGCGAACAGCCATCATACTGTCGCTGGGTGTGATTTTTTTATCTCTTGCGAACAGAAACGAGACTGTCGCCCTGTTTTTTTAATTGTGTGTCTACTATGTTACTTGTCCGATTCCAGTGTATTTTATCGACATTGCCAACCCCTTTTGCTTTCTGTTTTAATTTTTCGCCGTTTTACACTTGAAGTCGTCATTTTATCGCCTGTTTTTCCTTGTTTTCTTTCTTGTTAATTTTCTTACCAAAAAGTCTGTAGGCTCTAGAGCAGCGTACTAAGCTGCTGCCAGCCCGCCCCCCTTAGGGGGGAACTGAAAATCAATAAAGAAAAACAAAACAAAAATTTGCTACTGAAAACTCCATACAGATGATCACTGTAGCGTTTGCAATAGGAAACCACACAGCGATGGAAATAAGACCCTGAGTATTGACAATAGTGCGAATGGAAGTGAAAAGTTGTAATTCACATCTTTAGTTCGAGTGCATTATGAGACATCATGGATGTCACGAACAAGCTGTCACAAGCACTGCGGCAGGCTAATTCTGGCAGAATATGTACGAATATAACTGAAACTGTTGCTGAACATGCAGCAAGTACATACGTAGGACTCCATTCGGTAACAACTCAGTGATCGCATAAACCACTAAGCTGTAGTTACGTAGAAAGTGTTTTAAAGTTTTATCGGAAATGCAGGTCTCACGAAAACCATGTAATGAGATCCCTGTAAACCCACCACTAGGCGAGAGCTGTTAACTGCTGTTGTAACCCACTGCAGGAACAATATTTGCAGAACTGACTAATTCGGTTTCTACCTACAGCGGCAACCTAGAATTCATTGACAGAGCACAAGGGCACGAATGATACTAGTGATCAAAGCCAACAGCAGTCCTAGAGGAACCCTCAACGGCTTGACTCATGCCCAGAAAATCCAGGCAGAGATCCGAGATGTCGCCAACGTTGAACATTCCGTCCGGAGCACATAAGGAGCAATGTACTGCGGTGCCGAGGCGAGTGTTCGGTGGTACAGTGTATTCGGAAGAGATCCGTCTCCTTTTGCTGTGAGACGTCATCACTGGGTTGCTTTGTTCCAGGATTGCAATCCAGATTAACCTTCTGTTCCGTTTCTTTAGTGTTCTCCGCATCTTTCATGCGCATGCCATTGCGTTATTCCTTCATCTATTGTAGTTTATCTTATACCTGCTGGTGCAATAAATGCGAGGCTGGTCCTGCCAGCGGATACTGGTGCGTCGTATGCCCCAGCGCCCTATGTACAGGGGATGGGGCAAAATATGGAAACACAGCGAGAAATGCATGCTTGAACGTAACTACAGATTCTAACCAAGCCTGCAGGTTGCGCTTTTGTATTTGAGCAAGAACGGCACCTATACAATGTCCTCAGGATGTTTCTAGTGTCAGTCGAGGTGACAACTGTGTTCCGTATAGTTGGAAATGCATCATGACGGAGCTTAGTCAATTAGAACGTGGGCAAATTTGTGGTGATGGTATGATAGGTACTTCTGTGGCTAAGGAAGCTGCGGTGTTTGGTGTTTCAAGAGGCACGGCAACGAAGATTTATACCTTATACATGGAAAGCAGAAAAGCATAATCTGCTAAGTCACGACGTGGATGAAAGTTCATGCTGGGTGATCGTAACACATGGTTATTACAGAGGATTGTTTTGAAAAATAATCGGACGACATACGCAAAAGTCACTGTAGAGCTGAATGTCGCGGCCCGTGAACCCTGTCAGCATCAAAACAACACGAAGGGAGCTCCATAAGTAAGGAATTGGAAGGGAACCTGGAATTCCAAAAATCACTCATCAGTGGCGAAAATGCACGTAACAAGAGAATCTGGCGCCGAAACCATGAAACCTGGACTTGGAAGAAAGTAATTTGCTCCGATGTGTCTTGGACACAGCTTTCAACTTACGACTGTAAGTCTTAAGAGTGAAACATGGCTGCCTTTCGGTGATGATGAAGGGTCTCTGCATGAGCCTCTTCATGATATTGCCATACCACACAGCTTCATTTGTTTGCCTCTGGCACCTCAATTGTTGGTGCAAACGGTCTGTTACCCTCGATATAAAGAAGAAAAGGGGAAAGACTGGGCAGCTGAGTGTGTCTGTGGTGGTCACAGTATACATGCATATTTCGTTTTATACATTTCATTAGGTTATTGGTACTTGTCGGAGCCCAACATGCATGTCTGATACATTTAAGACCAATATTTCAATGTATCTTTCTTTCCTCTTCTTGTCCGATCAGTTGAATCTGTGAATGAGAGTGTGCAGGGATTTTAGTGTGTAGATACGTGGGAGTGTTGTAGTCTGCCACTGTGTCAGAAGAGCCAACTATAGCAAACACGTACCAGGTATCAAAGAAGTTTCTGATTGCCTTCTACGAAACTTTTGTATAGGTTGGCACCACAACAGCGGTTCCTCTGGCCACTTCCGTAGGTACGGGGAGCGGTTTTGAGTGGAGAGCGAATGCTAGTGGAGTGTTCCGTGGGATGCGAGACGGGTGAGACCTGCTGGCGGTAAGTGTAGCTTTTTGACGAGAAGTTAATGTTGTATTTAATGTAAGTTTTTCAAAGACAGTCAAAGTAAATGATCCCTTTCATCGTTCATAGTTTAATATCGTTTGTAACAAATTTTACTTTCTGATTCGCGAGTGTTAAATGCAATAAAATCCAGGGACGGTGTAGGCTATTGTTCAGTTGAGCTGTTAAACACGCTGAGCCGTGTTGAGATTATTGTGATTCAGTTCGTTTTGCTTAGTATCTCTTTCGCGAGAGCATGTACATGGATATTTTGTGTGATTTCCGTGATTTTATGACTGAAGTTTGTGCAATTCTTCTCACCTGAGAACTTTTTTGTGCACGCTTTTTTTGTGAGGAACACGTGGTTGTGATATAATCAGAAGACTACAGTGCAAAGGCCACAGCGATCTTCCGCTGTGCGTTATTTGAATTAATTGTAATTCTTATTTATGCTTCATTTTTATAGCAATTCACTTTAATAGAAATTTTATTCGTTTATCCCGCATGTTAAAATCAGGGGAAGAGTCCCTCTTGCTACCCACGTGTGCTGTGGTGAAAGTTTTTAGTTCCTTTCCTTCCTGTTAGTCTCTCAAGTGCTTGTTAATTAAGTATTCGTGATTAAACCAACCTTTGATCATTAATCTTCCATAGATCATAGACTTTGCAGGAAGTATATTTAATTAATATGGGACGTTAATGATTGCAGGCAACAGCAACCATCATTTTACTCACTATACATATTCATGTGTGCAATTAAAGTTACCGATCTAATAAATGTTCTTCTTCCAGAATTTTTTTTTACGTTCTTACTGCTAAAATTCCACTCCATGCTTCTTCATCCAGCTCTGATGTACAGCACATCCTACCGCGATCCGTTTGCGCGACAGTTGTATTGAGACCTGATACAATACCTTACAGCCCCCCCCCCCCCCCGTAAAGATATTTTTCAATCATTTGTGAGCCATACCACAGTATTCCATGATTCAATGGGTCATATGGATACTATCCAAAATATCATTACTGTGAAGGTTGTGTGAACATTTTAGCTGATCAGATCCATTCCATAGGACAATCTTAGTTTCTCAATGGTGATGGAGTGTTATAAGACGAGGGGGTCCATATACACACAGCTCACTTCGTCCAGGAGTTGTTTTGAGTTGTTTTGTGAGCACGATGATGAGTTGTCGCATCACACCTAGCCAGCACAGTCACCAGGTCTTAATGTTAATGAGTTCTTTTGGTCTCGTTTAGAGAGACGGATGCGCCACTATTATCTACCTCCACCATTATTACCTGACCTCCCCATTATTTTGCAGGAATAATGGTATGCGATTCCCTTGAAAACAATACAGGACCTATATTTATCCATTCCGAGACGAATGAAAGCTATTTTGAATTCTAACGGTTTTTCTACATCGTATTACGGTTGTTAATGGCTTTTTGGTGTTACCATATTTTTGTCCATCCCCTGTGCCTACAGTGACAATATAGCGGCATTAAATTTGGTCCACGTGCATCAGCTAAATAGCCCCTGTGTCATGTTGGTCGCACCACCTACTGCCTGCTACAGAGTCGATCGTGCACTAACGGCGTTGGAGTTCGAATCATAGCAAATACAAAAACAGAGCTACTGTTACCTGAACTATCCGAGGATGTGATGGCCTCGTCGGATCTTAATGTATAGTTAGTTTCTCGGCGCGGGTTGTAAGTTAAATATTTAGTGCGATTACTGGCGAATGTCTTAACTGTCACTCTATGGAAGGGGTCTTAGTTGTTTTTCTATGGAACTGTCTATCTAGTAGAGGGAGATTACAAACTGTGAGGGCGGATACAAGGCTTGCGGCAAGACTGAAGCCTTGCAGATGGGCGGTCCGACGGCTGGCAGCCACAATTACTAGGTTACTCCCACCACACGTGAAGGTTGTGTGAACATTTTAGCTGATCAGATCCATTCCATAGGACAATCTTAGTTTCTCAATGGTGATGGAGTGTTATAAGACGAGGGGGTCCATATACACACAGCTCACTTCGTCCAGGAGTTGTTTTGAGTTGTTTTGTGAGCACGATGATGAGTTGTCGCATCACACCTAGCCAGCACAGTCACCAGGTCTTAATGTTAATGAGTTCTTTTGGTCTCGTTTAGAGAGACGGATGCGCCACTATTATCTACCTCCACCATTATTACCTGACCTCCCCATTATTTTGCAGGAATAATGGTATGCGATTCCCTTGAAAACAATACAGGACCTATATTTATCCATTCCGAGACGAATGAAAGCTATTTTGAATTCTAACGGTTTTTCTACATCGTATTACGGTTGTTAATGGCTTTTTGGTGTTACCATATTTTTGTCCATCCCCTGTGCCTACAGTGACAATATAGCGGCATTAAATTTGGTCCACGTGCATCAGCTAAATAGCCCCTGTGTCATGTTGGTCGCACCACCTACTGCCTGCTACAGAGTCGATCGTGCACTAACGGCGTTGGAGTTCGAATCATAGCAAATACAAAAACAGAGCTACTGTTACCTGAACTATCCGAGGATGTGATGGCCTCGTCGGATCTTAATGTATAGTTAGTTTCTCGGCGCGGGTTGTAAGTTAAATATTTAGTGCGATTACTGGCGAATGTCTTAACTGTCACTCTATGGAAGGGGTCTTAGTTGTTTTTCTATGGAACTGTCTATCTAGTAGAGGGAGATTACAAACTGTGAGGGCGGATACAAGGCTTGCGGCAAGACTGAAGCCTTGCAGATGGGCGGTCCGACGGCTGGCAGCCACAATTACTCGGTGACTCCCACCACACGCTATGGGCGACGCAACTCGGAACGCCGGACCGCGATACAGAGCGCAGTCCCGCCAGGCTGAAATGGTAAAACGCTTGCGTGACTGTGGAAACAGTGCTGAACGACCTCACTGGAGCTTCAGCTAAGAAACCTGAGGGTTAAGCTCTTAGGGTACGGCCAACAATGTCATGGGATTTTTGGAGAGAAAGGTGTGCTGGAGGGGTGGTCATGTTGGGGGGGGGGGGGGATAGAATTAATTGTGGCTTCAGGGCGTTGTTCTCTCTAGAAACAGTATTTATCTCTCGACATCACTCTTATTTTACTTATTGATCTGATATTATATTCTCCCGCTAAGACAAGGTGGCTGTACTTACAATCGATTCAGTAACCAGTACAAGCTCACCTTAAGTATTTTTCTTCTGAAAATAAATAGTTCTGCCGTCCAAATTCGGTCGCCAATCCTGAACGGACAAATAGTAAAACCACTTACGTTCATCGAGTTTGAAACAGTTAATGAATTTACCTTTGAATAAATGCAACACTACTTTTTAGTACTAGACTAAAAAAACGCAAGATATTTAATGACTGTCTGTCAAGCAATCAACTTTAAAAAACTTTCTCAAATTAAAGAGAAGTTAGTTATTATTATCGAAGAATTTAATTTTGTTCTGAGAAATTATGCAACTTAATTTAATCAAGTACTGTTACTATACGATCCTCAAATTTGCATTCATCTACTGTAAATGAAGTATACAATTTTTATTTTAACTACCATCTCTTTTCTAGTTAAAAAAAGTGGTTCAAGATATTATTTGATAGAAATTAAGCAAAATTAATCATCAAGTACTTGTAGAAGAACGTAACGCTTTTCAAAATAAATTACTAATGTATTGTTCACAAAAACAATCAGGACAATTTCTTCCAAAAATGTCTGCCTCCCCTGCACAATACCGAAGACGAAATTGACTGTCTGCATTTTGTCCGTACAGACCCAGTGTAGTTCAGAATATGCTTCTAACATGCTTTCAGAGTATCCTTGGATCTCATATTATTTAGACGGACTAAACATGCCATATTGTCTACCTTTTGGAACCCCTCTTGATGTAATTGCAGCACAATTCTTAAAGCACCATAGTTTATCAGGAAGCGTCTTGGGGCGGTGGCTACAGTTTACATGAGATGACTTATTACTGCAGAAGTGATGATTATCAGCTTCCTCCATAAACTGCACCATTGGCAGCGCAAAATATCAAAACTGTGTAGAACACAGTATTGCGTGATGCTTACTCAATCACTACTCGCTGGCTACCGTCTCCTCTGCTGCACACGTCTTCCAAGGAAGAAGCGTACCAAAAACCGTGAAAGACAAGGCCATCTGCTAAACCTACGACAACATTATATGCTGGGGCACTCTTCTGTGCATTTCTCCCAAAGAAATGCCGTTCCAAAAACGGAATCAAGAAGAGAAAATGCTTCGCAATTAAACCTGAAATGACTACCGTATTTACATAGTTGAATACCACCCTTTTCTCTACAGTAAATTGCTTCTTTCTCAGGAAGTCGCCAAGCACACACAACTATAATTTGTCAAATACATACGTGCATAACACTGGAATAAAGTGATCGATCGCTAATTACAAAATACTTATGCAGTTAACTTATGACCTCTGTCTTCCAATATTAAACACTTCGAAATAATCTATACTAATAATAAAGCTTGCAAATTCGTCGTGACTGCCTGTTTGTTTGAACATGTTAATCGCCATAACTACTAGATAAAATTTCATGGGATTTTCACAAGTAACTTGTGCGTAGCTTAGGGCAACGTAAGGATTACGTTTCATCAAACTCAAACCACGGAAAAATGGATATATACACATTATGAAAATGCATGTACGTATGCTCCACATCTCCTCCGAGTCCTCTAGGCCGATTTCAACAAAACGAGGTGCACATATGAATTAAAGCCTGGAAAGAATCGATGTGGGTCTAAGAACCACTTACCTAGCAAAGACATGGGGGAGAGGTTGAAAAAGAAGTGTAGCCCACGGCGAAAGAATGCCCTGACTTTATTCATCCAATATTTGGAAGTGAGATCATATAGTGATTTACCATGAACTTTACACATAATTTCACACTTAAATGAAATTTTTGATCGCGCATAACCCGCACAAATTGCTGAAAGGTAAAAAGTGTATCGCTTATTACACTTGGGCTATGTATGCAATAAACCGTAGTATCAGGCATGAAGTATCAATTTTGTGACTTCTTTACTACTGACTCTACTCTGGACACATTTTTTTGACAGTATTCCTATTTAACACTGACTGTAATTGCAAAATTATGTCATTTTACGACACATAGTTTAGGAGATATAACGTCAGAATCACTAAGAAGTGTAAAAAGCTGCCGCATCGTGCTTCACGTTTCAATTTACCACCTCTTTGGTTCTAACTCTTTCGAAACGTATTTGGCAGACAGTATCTACAAATGGCGCTGAATGTAGCTATAAAATTGTCCCCTTGTAAGAGTCGTAGTTGAGGAAACATGACGTCATTAACATTGAGCTGCGTGAGAACGAAACTACAGAGCGAAATTCGATAGAGATGTGGGTGAAATATGTGTACAAATGTGTAAAATAAATATGACATATGCGTATACGGGCAAAGCCACGGTTTTGAAAAAAACTCCTCTTAAGCCCCTGGACCGTTTTCGACCAAACTTGGTGCACAACAGTTCCGGAAAACAAATAGTGCACCCTTTTAAGGATTTCCAATTCGCTTAAGATTTATTGATACATCAGTGCATATGGAGTACATGAAATCATTGTATTTACAGATCAATAGCATAGGCAAGCACCGACCCAAGCTGAAGACCCATATTAGTACGTGGTGTAGCCTCCAAGGGCAAAAATGCAGGCGTTGACTCTAGCATGCAGTCGAACGGGCAGATGGCGAATAATGTCCCGGGATCAGCGCTGCTCGATCTGCTCACGTAGTTCTGTATAAACTTTCGGCTGACGAGTCGCATGAGTCTCTGCTCGTCCCATCATACCCACACGTGCTCTACTGGAGACATGTCCGGAGATCGCACTGGCCAGGGAAGCTGTCGCACCTCTTGCAGAGCACGCTGAGTTTCACGGGCAGTATGTGGACGAGCATTATACTGTCGGAACAACGCATGACTTTCCTGTTGCAAGAGTGGCAAAAGAATGGGGTCCAACAACATTCTGCACGTACCGAGAGCTGGTTAGCTTCCCCTCCAGAAACACCACAGGCGGACGAGAGTTGTAGCTGATCGCACTCCAGATTATAAGGCCTCGCGTGTGACAGTATATTCTGAACTGCACTCTACGATGCAGGCCTCACCAGATCTACGTCGTACGTGCAAACGACCATCACTTGCGTGCAGACAGAATCTGGTTTCACTGCTGAAGACTAGGGCGTGCCACCCTTCCATGTTCCAAGTGATCCAATGGCGGCTCCAGTCGAGCCGCGCTCGTCGACGCTGCGGAGTGAGTGGAAGGCGGGCTAGAGGTGTGCGTGCCCGTAGTCCCACTGCTAGTAACCGGTTCGCAAACTTTGTGCTGGCACGTCTGGACTCACAAGCCCTCTTGTCGGTGCTGTGGTAACTCTACGCTCTGCTATTGCTCCCCTCACCAGTATGAGGATCCTATCGGGCTTGTGTAGTGTGTGGACGTCCAGAAACTCGTCTATAGGTGTGAGAACGTTCACGTGACCACCGATACCAGCACTGTTGCACAATTGATACAGCACGTCCAGGTCGTGTGGCAATTTTTGAAAGCGTATCCCGCCACTCGGAAGGCCACAATTTGACACATTTCAAACTCTCTGTGTTGGCTGTAGGGAGCACGAGTGGCATGGTTGTCAGCTTGCTGCAAACGTTTGTACCACACTGAGGCTTCTGGCTGTGTGTATTCCCTATTGAAAGCATTATCACTGTATATACTATCCCCCAGGTGTCACATGTCATCATCGGACGTAGTCTTTCCAAGTGTACACATTTTTTTTCCGGTAGTGTATTACTATCTGGAGAGAAATACTGTGGGATAAGAGCCAGCAACCGAATAAGATCCAGTAACCTCCCCTTGAGGTGGCGGTGATGAAGTGGAATGAGAAGGAGGAGGAGGAGATGGACAGAGAGGACGAAAGAGGAGATGGACTAATAGCACTGAAATAAAATATCCAGGGAATGAAGAGTACTCAGCTAGTCGTTAATAAGTCGCCTACGTTATTGACAACACATTACGAAAAAGTAAATGTAACGTTGTTCCGTTACAATGTTACGTTCCTTTAGCAAGAAATGACCAAGAGAAGTGTACATGGACAGGCCTATGAGTATGGTGTACACGGACTGTCGATACGGCGACCATTGACCTGTTCTGAGGCCCACGGGAAAGACAGGCCGCGGCGCGTACGTCACGAAGGTAGTCCCTCAGCTCAGCAGACAAAATGCGTTTCTAAACCTGTTACATCGCAGCTGGGCGTGTAAGTACTAATACTAACGAGAATTACATCTTCCACGGGAATCTGCTATTATGAAGTCTTACTGATTAACTGCACTGCAGCAAAATTTAATTTTAGATCAGTACTGGATGTAAATTGTATAACGGCTTGTTTATAGCATTTAGTCTCTTCTGCTTAACAGTCCTCATTACATGCTGGAAGTGGTGCCTTACGCAATTGATAATCATTTTAGCATGATTTTATTTTATTGTACTCCAGTATAGCCGTAACAAATTATAAATAGGTCAATGGACTTCCGATCATTATAGGACTAATAACAGTAAGATTCCATAATAGCAGATTCCAGAAGAAGATTCAGTTTTCGTTTGTACGGACATGCCTAGTTACGAGTTAACAGTTGTAGAAACGTAGTTTGTCTGCTGATGTGAGTGAGTGAGCGAGCGCAGGCCTACCTTCGTGACGTTCGCGCTGCGGCCCGTCTTTCTCGTAGACCTCACCTGTTCATGAATGACGTAGCAACAGGGAGAGGAGCCTCGCAACAACGGCTGCCCTGCTCACAGTCAGTATTGTCCGTATTTTTTTTTTTTTTGAAACAAGCCCGTTTTCAGAACTCAACGTATGTGATTTGGTTGTTGAGTACTACATGGCTGAGCAAACAATATATCTGTCCTCGTGGGGCCATTGAGATCGTGCGTGGCGTTTTGTATGTCCCTGCTGACCCTGTCGTTACTATATTTGTAAGCCAACAATGGGATCCCGACCAACGTGAACAAAAACACACAAAATGATAAATCGGATTGTCGATAGAGAAGGATCCTGCCGCTGTGGAATTATGGCACGTGATGGCTAACATGTGTACATCTTATACGAGGCATAACATACTCCGAAACGAAAAACATTTAAATGCTATTTATAAATTAGAAACCCACTGCGTAATCTTTCCTTACATGCAGAAAGTGGATTCCGTCACTCTCTTTTACTTTAAGTGGTTGCAATGAAATGCTGATGATTTGTGTATAGAGGCATGTAGCACACTTCACATCAGTTTTGCGTTTGTTGCATGCTCCCTTAATAGTGTTGTAGTTTTAATGATCTTCTAACTACGACGAAGAAGTAGCAGGTAAGCTCACCGGACAAAACATAAGTCATCCTGAAGAAGCGTCATTCAGTACCGTGAAGTTCCGGCCCTGGACTTGATACCCGCCTGGATTCGGTCAGGAAATGAGACCACAAGGCTGTGCAGGTAAGTCGCATCGAGGTTAAGCCACTTGCTGAGAATATGATTGTGACATTCCGCTAAAATATGGGGATGGTGATATCGGCGTATTACCCGTTGTTCCAACATGTCCCACAGATTTTCAATGGTGTCCGAGTTAAGTTATTTTGCAGGCCAACAGAGGCGTGATAGGGTTGGGAAGAGTTCAGAAAACGAGTCAATATTGTTGCAGCCCGATGAGCTGTTGTCATCTTGTCAGGATAAACTGATCCACTCAGACTTCGCCGCGCTCGACGACCTGCGTCATTCAAATACGGGCAGAAACGTGATTCGACGGACCACATTACGTACCACCAATCAGCTACTGTCCACGGTCGATGATTTCAAGTGTAATGAAGAGGCGCCGATTTCTAGGCCTGTGTGAGCAAAGTCCTGCTGTGAGGTGATTCTAAATGTTCATTGCATGCAGCCCCTGCTATACGTTTTCTCTCTAACAGGATGGAATGGACCTACACTCCTGGAAATCGAAATAAGAACACCGTGAATTCATTGTCCCAGGAAGCGGAAACTTTATTGACACATTCCTGGGATCAGATACATCACATGATCACACTGACAGAACCACAGGCACATAGACACAGGCAACAGAGCATGCACAATGTCGGCACTAGTACAGTGTATATCCACCTTTCGCAGCAATGCAGGCTACTATTCTCCCATGGAGACGATCGTAGAGATGCTGGATGTAGTCCTGTGGAACGGCTTGCCATGCCATTTCCACCTGGCGCCTCAGTTGGACCAGCGTTCGTGCTGGACGTGCAGACCGCGTGAGACGACGCTTCATCCAGTCCCAAACATGCTCAATGGGTGACAGATCCGGAGATTTTGCTGGCCAGGATAGTTGACTTACACATTCTAGAGCACGTTGGGTGGCACGGGATACATGCGGACGTGCATTGTCCTGTTGGAACAGCAAGTTCCCTTGCCGGTCTAGGAATGGTAGGACGATGGGTTCGATGACGGCTCGGATGTACCGTGCACTATTCAGTGTCCCCTCGACGATCACCAGAGGTGTACGGCCAGTGTAGGAGATCGCTCCCCACACCATGATGCCGGGTGTTGGCCCTGTGTGCCTCGGTCGTATGCAGTCCTGATTGTGGCGCTCACCTGCACGGCGCCAAACACGCATACGACCATCATTGGCACCAAGGCAGAAGCGACTCTCATCGCTGAAGACGACACGTCTCCATTCGTCCCTCCATTCACGCCTGTCGCGACACCACTGGTGGCGGGCTGCACGATGTTGGGGCGTGAGCGGAAGACGGCCTAACGGTGTGCGGGACCGTAGCCCAGCTTCATGGAGACGGTTGCGAATGGTCCTCGCCGATACCCCAGGAGCAACAGTGTCCCTAATTTGCTGGGAAGTGGCGGTGCGGTCCCCTACGGCACTGCGTAGGATCCTACGGTCTTGGCGTGCATCCGTGTGTCGCTGCGGTCCGGTCCCAGGTCGACGGGCATGTGCACCTTCCGCCGACCACTGGCGACAACATCGATGTACTGTGGAGACCTCACGCCCCACGTGTTGAGCAATTCGGCAGTACGTCCACCCGGCCTCCCGCATGCCCACTATACGCCCTCGCTCAAAGTCCGTCAACTGCACATACGGTTTACGTCCACTTTGTCGCGGCATGCTACCAGTGTTAAAGACTGCGATGGAGCTCCGTATGCCACGGCAAACTGGCTGACACTGACGGCGGCGGTGCACAAATTCTGCGCAGCTAGCGCCATTCGACGGCCAACACCGCGGTTCCTGGTGTGTCCGCTGTGCCGTGCGTGTGATCATTGCTTGTACAGCCCTCTCGCAGTGTCCGGAGCAAGTATGGTGGGTCTGACACACCGGTGTCAATGTGTTCTTTTTTCCATTTCCAGGAGTGTACATTCAATGCCAGCAGCAATTCCTGTTGGAAGCGATTTTGATTCACGAGCTGTGAAACGAGTCGCTGGTCTCTCTGCCAGGATTTTTCCCGGCGAAAAATTTTGTGACATCGTGTTTCGTGGTCACGTGTATTAAAACCGCTCCTTGTAGAACGTTGAGCAGTCTGCCGAGGAACGTCAGCAAATCCAGAAACTTCACCCACCATACGGCCAAACACGATTGCCACTTTTTGTTATTCTATCACGTCGCGTCCGTACCCGCTTGAAACATGAATGTCACATCGATCGTTACTGCCTTTCACACGCGTAGAAGCAGTGCGCGTGCGGGTAAGCAAGGGACTCTGTAAAGGCTTAACGATTCATCTGTGCGCCCGCATCGGAATTTCGTAGCTGAACACTTCGATGTAGTTGTTGGAGAAATCTAAACTATAATCCTTTTTGTCTTTCAAGTACATCTCATAACCGCTCATCAGGTCTCCCTTTACATATCTCCCTTTATATACTGAAGAGCCATAGAAAGTGGTACACATGCCAAATATCGTGTAGGGCCCTCGCGAGCACGCAGAAGTGCCGCAACACGACGTGCCATTGACTCGACGAATGTCTAAAGTAGTGTTGGAGGGATTTGACACCATGATGCCTAAAGGCTGTCCATAAATCCGTAAGAGTACTTCCTCAACAGCACGTTGCAAGGCATCCCAGGTATGCTCAATAATGTTCATGTCTGTGGAGTTTGGTAGCCAGTGGAAGTGTTTAAACTCAGAAGAAGGTCCCTGGAGCCACTCTCTACCAATTCTGGACGTGTGGGGTGTCGCATTGTCGTGGTTGCATTGCCCAAGATCGTCGGAATGCACAAAGGACATGAATGGGTGCAAGTGGTCAGACGGGATGTAAGTGTTATCTGTCATCGTCGTATTTAGACGTATCCGGGGTCTCATATACCTCCAACTATACACGCCCCACCCCGTTACAGAGCCTCCACCTTCTTGAACAGCCCCCTGTTGACATGCAGGTTGTCTCCATACCCGTACACGTCCATCCGCTCGATAAAATTTGAAACGAGACTCGTCCGACCACGCAACATGTTTCCAGTCATAAAGAGGTCAATGTTGGTGTTGACGGGCGCAGGCGAGGCGTAAAGCTTTGTGTCCTGCGGTCATCAAGGGTACACGACTGGGCCTTCGGCTCCGAAAGCCCATATCAATGATGTTCCGTTGAAAGATTCGCACGCTGACACTTGTTGACGGCCCAGCATTGAAATCTGCAGCAGTTTGCGGAAGGATTGCAGTTCTGTCACGTTGAACGATTCTCTTCAGTTGTCGTTGGTCCTGTTTTTGCAGTATCTTTTTCTGGGCGCAATGATTTTGGAGATTTGATGTTTTACCGGATTCCTCATATTCACGGTACAGTCGTGAAATGGTCGTACGGGAAAATTCCCACCTCATCGCTACCTTTGAGTTGCTGTGTCCCATCGCTCGTGCGCCGACTATAAGGCCACATTCAAACTCACTTAAATCTTGATAACCTGCCATTGTAGCAGGAATAACCGATCTAACATCTGCGCCAAACACTTGTTGTCTTATATAGGCGTTTCTGACCGCAGCTCCGTATCCTGCCTGTTTACATATCTCTGTATTTGAATACGCTTGCCTATACCAGTTTCTTTGGTGCTTCAGTGTATTTGTTGTGTAGATGGGTCTCTTTTTTTATTTTATTTCTGTAGTTGCACAGACCGGCGTTAACCTGTGTACTTTCATAATTCTGCCTTAATATGTTACGTAAAGTTATTCAGCAGCATGCTATTGTCTTTGACTCTGATGGTATTACCTCAAATATACTCGTTAGCCGAATACGGCATTCAAAATGAATTAATACATCAGACCGTCCTCATTTTGTGCTGACCTTCAAAAGTTTCTGCATTAATCGAATTATTACTATGGGTTCGGTTAACTATAGTCGCAGCTCTTAGTAAACGTAAATTACTTTCCTTCATTTTGCATAATTTACAATGCCAGACAAGCATATTTCAAAGTTTTCTTTGCATTTTTCACTTTCCAACAACGCACAGTTTCTTCTCTGAATCAAAAAGTGACTAGTTACTGCATAATAGAAAAAAGTAGGATAACCGTCGATTGTGTTAAACGGACATAAGTCATGGGCATCTGATGGAGCCAGTTGCGTCTCATATCTTCGAAATCAGAGGCTCAGTGTCTCCCAAAGCAAATGAAAGGTGAAGTTTAACGTAATGAATGTGTGTTATGGGCGTAATAAATCCATAAAAATATTATGTGAGATGGGGCCTGATGCATTGATTGAGGGAAGGATAAAATTCTGGACACAGACTTTTGATGTACATCCTCAGAATGCGGAATAGTGTTTTGGTTAGGGTTCCAATACAATACTATAGTTGCGCTGAAAGTAAAAATATCTCGTAATGTCTAAGACAATTTTTTGTTAAAATGTTTAAATATCTCAAGCACTCTTTATCCAGCATGGGTTGCATCTTCTCAGATAATGTCTCTCACAACATGGCTGGGTATGTCCGATATTGAATTAATGGAAATGATGGAAGAACATGTGTTTCAGCTATTCAACATCATTAAGCCATTGTGGCTTATATCGAGAAAACAATTAAGGGTCCGTTATTTTGCTCCAGAAATTCTCAAACAACTACAAGAATTTCTTTTCGGGGGAAGACGTAGCAATCCAGCGACTGACATTCAGAATTTATAGGAAATGATTATGATGGGATTCTAAGGCTATTTAGGATGTTTAAAGTGGTCCTGCACCATATTAGACAGGCTTCCATTTCCATTAGTCTTGTAAAAAAATGGTCACACTGAGTAAACAATCTTCGATGATAATCTCGGATACGAAAATTTAACTTGCCTCCCCACAGCATCTAATGTATGCACCTGCTGAATTTTCAAGCTGTAATGGTAGAAATGCTTGTCGATACTACTGCTACCGAACATAAAGGACGCTGCTAAGGACGGCCTGTGGCAGATCGCAGAGGTATGGTACGGTTCATATAAAAATTTATAAAAATAGGCAGTTGCATAAGAGTAGTGTTTGTAAAACGTTTTCTTCCGTAGGAACTTGATGCTTGCACACTTACCTCAAGTCATAGTTGAAGTAAACAGTTTGACGATAGGGGAGAAGCAATCTGCGACTGTTTGGTGATGAAGCTTTAGTGAACGAGGAAGTATCGTCGTTGAGTTACTGTAGGAGGATGTAAGATCACTAGTACAGAATTTCTATTTTTTGTGATGGATGGCAGCTTGCTCTAAGCATGGAAAAATGTAAGTTTATGCAGATGTATAGGAAAACAAATCATTTAATGTCCGAATACAGTATCAGTGGCGTGTTGCTTGACATAGTCACATCGATTAATTATCGAGGCGTAACGCTGCAAAGGGATGTGAAACGGAACAACCACGTGAGATCGGATGTAAGGGAGGCGAATGTTCGACTTCGGTTTATGTTACTTTAATACTAGGTCTGGGCCATTTACCAATCGTGACAGGACAGACTGCGTCAGGGTTACATATACGAGGGTTGGAACTTCAATAGTTGCAACTATTTATTTACAGCTCGTACAAAATAGATGCGTTTTTTAGAAGTCTTCAAAGTAGTCACTAGCATTGTGTATATCCCGTTGCCAGTGATGTGGAAGTCGTAGGATACTCTTAGCAGTGCTAGTTGTGTTGACAGTTTGAGCGGCGCGATCTATTGCCCGACGAATTTGTAGCAGTTCAGAAGCGAATGCCGTGAAGTGTTTCCTTCAGATTAGAAATCGAGTTGAACTTACGAGGGGCTGAAGTCATGGGAGCGCAGTAAGTGATATAGCACTTAGCAATATAGAGTTGGTTACAATTTTATACAACATACAGAAAAGTATTCATAGTAAAGGCAGATATAACATATTAAGGCAATATTATTTTGTCCATTCACTTTGGTCAATATGGAAAAATTCTCCAATAGAATATAATGGGTGGTTCTTTCAAGTCCTGTGCAATTGTCCTTTTGAACAGTCCTAGCGGTAGAGACAGCACTTCACGGTCCAGTGTGAACATTTTTGGGGCTACCACTGGAAAACTCTCTTGCGTTCCAGTCAGTTGACAACTTGATACTTCAATGTTCCTGTTCTTGCGGGTGTCGTGATTATGAATGTCTTGCGTCATGCTGAAATCACCTTGGTTTTCCTTTACACTGCTGAGGCATAGAAACACATATTGGCTGAATGCTGTCATTATCCCTAACCTGATAAATATAGGTTTGCAATTCTCCTGTTGTTTACTTGGTATAATGGTCCTGACTACTTTTTTTTTTTAATATTAACACCTCCTTACAACCTGCCGAGTGTCCCCATAATAGCAGGCCATAATTAATATGACTACGAAAGAGTGCATAATTAACTGTTAATAGCTACTCGTCAGTTAATATGCCTTTTAGTTTTCTTAGCAGGTATATAACACGAGATGGATTGGAACACACATACTCTGTGTGCTCGTTCGTTGTCAGTTTGCTGCCTATCATAAAGCCTAGTAGTTTGACAGCCTCCATGTTATCCTGGCAGCCGACGTTGCTGGGACTGCATATCATGTGTTGTGTTTTTTCTTGATTCATTTTCATTTTATTTTCGATGCTTCCAAAGAGTACGTCTGCTGTCAACAGAGGTTGTTCAGTCGTTTTCCCCTTCTCAAAGAGTATGGTATCACCAGCAAACTGTAGAATGTCGTAGAAACAACCTACATTATTGACACAGATAAGGAACAGGAGAGGTCCCATGATGGATCCCAGGGGTACGCCGTGTTCCAATTTTTGCTCTTGGGGGGTTGTTGCATGGTCTGATACTATTTCTTTTCGGTTTTCAAGATAGGATTCAAGAGAAGCTAGGACCGCATCTTCAATACCATAACACTTGAGCTTATTAATCAGTATCTTGTGATATATGCAATCAAATGCCTTGCTCAGGTCACAGAATGTCAATGCCATACCTCTCCCTTGTCTTTGTGTATAAGTCCAGTACCGTTGTAACTGTTGACTTTCCCTTGCGAAAACCATGCTGCGTGTCCTGGAAGAGTTTATTGTTTTCAGAGTAATTTTGTATCTGATGTTTCATTACGGACTCCATGACTTTAGCTAGAATGAGTATTATTGAAATATATCTGAAGCTGGACACTTTGCATGGGTCGCCGTTTTTGTAGACTGCTATTGCCCGTGCCACCTTCAGGAAATATGGGAAGACATCAGAAGGTAAACACTTTTTAATTGCTGTGGCTAGGGGCTGAGCAAGCTCTGGTATTATTTTCTTCAGTACTGTGCAGAGCATACCACAGATATTTGGACTCTCTGAACGCTTATAGGACTTCACTGTTTTTATAAGGTCCACGTGGTGTATTTCCTCCCAGTTTTTAAATTTGCACCTTACAATTTTTATATTGGTCGTGGAATCTAAGCCTGAAACTTGGATTTCATTTACCGTACTTCCCACTACGCTAACAAAATACTGGTTGAAGGCATCAGGACTACCGGGATTTAAGACGGAAGTAGGCTTCTTCCTGTGCTCATTTACAAGATTCCATGCTGCTTTACATGGATTATGAGCCTCTTTAATGAACTTGTCATTGTGTTTCTTTTTTGCATCCTCCACTACCTTTCTGTAGATTTTTTGGCTCTTAAAGAATTACAATGAAGCAGGTCTTTAGTTAGAAGATCTACGGCTGTTTTCATATGGTCTCTGAATATTCTGGTGGTGCATTGTAATTTCTTTAGCTCAGGTGTATACCATTTCTTCCCTTACTTGTGAGTTGCTTGCAGGGTTCTTCATGGGGATTTCTGGGAAAATGTCATCAAATTTTGTTCTTAAGGTTTGGAACAGACATTCAAATGAGCCATTTGACCCCATTTCTGCAAGTTTCTGTTGCCAGTTTACACTAAGCAGTGCTGCTTTAAGGTCATTAAATCCTTCTGTTTTGATAACCCTTTACTGAATGTGTAACTTGAGTCCCATGTGAGTGATTGCAATTTACTTTTGCTCTCCATACTAAGCCCCATTACTAACGCACTGTGGTCTGCAATCATCGAGTCAATTACACTGATATTATATTCCCAAGTACTGAGGTTGATCAAAACTGTATCTAACAGGCAACACCTCTTGTTGGGATCTGGGTTGCTACAAACTACCCATAGCTGTAATTGAAAACCCTCTCTTTAGTAATTCCACTTCATATGTGTTTATTGAAGTCACTACACAATGCGAGTTTAGACTTACGGCGTGTAAGGTAAGATAAACAGTTATCCATCAGCGAAATAAAGTTTTCGAAGTTACCATCAGGTGAATAATATACAGAGATAATAGTGAGATCAATGTTTGGTAACAATATTACAGCTAGTTCAAGATCCACATCTATACAAAAGTTTTTTAAATCAATTTTCTTTACACTAAGATTGTTGTTTGCATACACGGACACACCATAGTTAGTTGCAGTGGTTCTATACTATGTATTTACCAAATCTATAAACTCAACAAATTTGTGACACTCACTCTCTGCTTTAGTTAACCAGTGCTGACAGATACATAAAACATCTGGTTTCACTTCTTCTACAAATAACGATAAAAGGTCCACCTTGGTTATGAAGCACTGTAGATTTACACTCGCTATAACTAATGGCATATTGTTGTTATCACTAATGCACTAATGTTCTGTTTATCTCATAGTCTCTGGGCCTGATGTTTGATTTCAGAGTGTATTTTACAGGGACACTGGTTGATCTCCGGAATAAAAAACGCCTTAGTACAACGTTCTTTTGCTCTATTGCAGTGTCCATTACCTTATATTTTAGTTAGAAGTATACATCAATTTTGAAGCTGTAGTTCACACCGCTAGTTTTTAGTTTCTCTACTTGAAAGTTGCTGTAACCTGGACAGATTTTTCCCAGAAATCTGATTACATTTTCAGCACTTTTCCTAAACGGAACCATTCCCTTTTCTCTCCAAGTAGCACTCCTTGCTCGTCACCTGTGCCTATTATCAGATTTTTGCTGTCGTGAAACTCGAACTTCTGACTGAACCTATGGAAGACAATTGGTGTGTAGGTCTTCCTTTCTTTACATGTTTCTTAAGTTCCACATTATACAGTATTTTTGGTTTTTCATGTTTCTGAGTCTTTTCGTGCATGTTGTTGGTTTGTTGTTTTGTTGTAGCGGATGAGAATTGCTTATCTTTAAAACTATCAGCTCTTTCCCTGTAATGAACCCCACGCCAGTCTGTATTTGTATTTGGTGAAGGCATCGCTTCAAAAATCTTGCAGAGTCATGAGTATTTTGGTCACTGCTGACATTAGTTTTTGTTTTGTTAAAAGATGGAATAGAGTTCACACGTGGTTTCTTTATTACTTCAGGGATTGTAGGTTCGTTATTGTTATTAATTTTTTCCGATATGGTACGTTGCTCTGTCATAGTCGCAATGTTACTTTCTTGTTTGGTTTTCGTTTTGTCAAGGGAAATATTGTTCACAAATCGATATTGCGTTGCTCTATGGATTCTTGATTGTATATTATCATTATTCACCTGGTTTCACCCTCCTACAGTGAAAGCAGAGTTGTTTACTTACCCATCCTCAGTCTGTTTTTTAATGCAGTTGGAAGGATGTGTTGCACTCTTATCCGATTTTTGAATATTTGAATCAGAGCTGTGTGTTACTAACTCAACAATCGGTTCTTGATCTGCATTTAAGCATTTAGAGCGGTCATTTTTAGCAGTAAATACAATTTTTCTGCAGTTTTTGATTTTTTTTCGAGATGATTTTATCAGGCGTGACACTAGGTTTTCTAACCTAGAATTTGTGATCATTTACGTTACAAGTATCGTTCATTTCTTTCAGTTCAGTGCCACGTAGTTCACAAGGTTGTTCTCGCGAGTTGTCTTGAATATCAGAGCCTTTGCACTCAGTATACGTTTGAGTATCGTCACCTGTCTTCGGTTTTTCACTGTTAATAAGGCTGGTTCCACTCACAGACTGCTGATGTTTCACTGTAGTCGCGACCTCTGATAGTTCGGTGTTTAACCTAAATTGACACACACCACAGCAGAACTTAATTCGTTCCTTTGAGCTATTTACCACACGAACTTCACTATTGGTTCAAATGGCTCTAAGCACTATGGGACTTAACATCTGAGGTCATCAGTCCCCTAGACTTAGAACTACTTAAACCTAACTAACCTAAGAGCATCACACAAATCCATGCCCGAGGCAGAATTCGAACCTGCTACCGCAGCAGCAGTGCGGTTCCGGACTGAAGCTCCTAGAACCGCTCGGCTACAGCGTCCGGCACCTCAGTATTGGTAAGATCAACACATTCACTATGAAAAATGTTCGCACACCATAGTCCACAAATCACACTTATGTCTTACTGATTTATTGCATGTTTCACATACTCTGCTATCATCACTTGCCGCCATCTTATGCATAGGGAAGTATGGTTCTTTTATGAAGGACACAGCGCACAGAACAGTAGTACAATGACGTCTTGAAGTGCTGTTGGAGTGTTTGTGACTCCCCCCCCCCCCACCTTCAGCCCAACCAGATCTGATTAAAAGTAGCTGCATTTGTCATGCGTGGGCTCAATCGACATGCATATATTATTCCCTGAACTCAAATGGGAATATATCGAGGACGACGAATGTCTTTCCTAGAAAGCCTAGAAAATTTATAGAACAGATATTTTCGGCTGACTGCAGAACGATTCTACGGCTGCACACATTTTGCGCAATTAGTGCGAAAAGAGTATAAGAGAAGTTAGGGTTCGAGCGGAGGCATATAGTTAGCCTTTTATTCCTCCCCTCTCTCAGTTTGTGGATGGAATAGGAAAAGGAATGCCTAGCAGTGATACAAGTTCCCTGCGTCGCATGCCGTATGGTGGCTTGCGTAGTATGTATGTTAATGTAGATGTAGAAATAAAAAAGACTTCAGCGTTACATCCTCATTTGCAGACAAGTCAAAAATATTGCCTTATTTTAATTGAAATATCACGTTTTTAATTCAGTCGATATCGTATCCATTTTCATTTTAATTAAAATATAAGAGTATCAGGAACATGGTTTGGAAAACGTTGCTGCTCTTGGTGCTCTCACGACCAGAAGACAAGAATTTTCCTTTTGCATCATGAGGAGTTCTCAGTTCAAGGACACAGAAAGGTGACTTACTTCTATCAAGCAGCGGAGTTTATGTGCATTGAGCAACGGGTGCTTACTGGAAAGGTGCCTGCTCCGACAGGATCTACTGTAGCTGCGCGACACTTTGGAAACCAGTCCGCGCTCTTTGGCTTCTCCGAGGGAAGGGGGTGCCCGGGCCGTCGGACGCGCGGCTGTTTGCTATATATACCGGCAGCTGCGTAGGGCAGGTCACACTTGCATCACCAGCCGACAACATGCACACTCTGGTAAGTGCTGGCGCTGTCACCTCTGTGCGCTGCTTCGCTGCCGCAAGCTGCGACCCGGCCTGGCTGTTCCCACTGACCGCGCAGTACGCCGCAGCGCTGATGGCATCGCCGTTCAGTGTTCACTACGAGATTCTCATCTTACCTGTGACGTTCATCGAAGTCTTTCTGGGCCATCGGTTTGGAATAGGTCTCCAGAACAGGGATTACGAAAATGTATTCTTAAAGGCGATATTCATATCGGATGTCAAACCATCGACGTGTGATTAAAGATCCAGCGTCTTCATGCTAAATGAGTGGACATACAGAGCAACAGGTAACTAGAGACTTCTCGCAGTGAGCTGCACATGTCGTCCCAGACCACCTGGACCATTGCACAATGAAAGTGGCGCATTGTCATAGGTTAGTTTATTCCGGGTTTTCCGCTGCCACAATTCTGCTGTGGTAAAGATAACAAGAGCATCACAGTGGGAAATTGAAAATGTGCGACAACTGGACACGTACTCCAAAGGTATAGTATGTGGGACATTACGATTTTCGTTGGAAACTGCGTACAGATTCACTGAGACGTTCTTGTGCTATGGACTAAGAACAAGTCACTGTTGTTTGGGAAGTCCGGATCTGCTACCATACGATACCCATCTTTTGCTCAAGATGGAAGGACATCCAGAGGAAAAGAAACTTTTCAACTTTGAAGTTGCTGACTCAGAGGTTTTCTAATGGCCACGTAATCGATGAGCGGATTTCTGTACTGAGAAACTAAACAACTGATGGAACGCTTCGGCCATTGTTTATAGAGATTTGATGACTATGTTCAAAAATGATCCCATTTTCTGTGTCACTTTTACACCTGCCGTAACAATGTGCAAATTACGTTTTGAAGTCACCTCGTAGATACCACTGTTCGGAATTTCGATGAAATTCTTGTCGATTTACTTAGAAGCGGCGTAAAATCTACATCTACATCTACATCTACATGACTACTCTGCAATTCACATTTAAGTGCTTGGCAGAGGGTTCATCGAACCACAATCATACTATCTCTCTACTATTCCACTCCCGAACAGCGAGCGGGAAAAACGAACACCTAAACCTTTCTGTTCGAGCTCTGATTTCTCTTATTTTATTTTGATGATCATTCCTACCTATGTAGGTTGGGCTCAACAAAATATTTTCGCATTCGGAAGAGAAAGTTGGTGACTGAAATTTCGTAAAAAGGTCTCGCCGCGACGAAAAACGTCTATGCTGTAATGACTTCCATCCCAACTCGTGTATCATATCTGTCACACTCTCTCCCCTATAACGCGATAATACAAAACGAGCTGCCCTTCTTTGCACCCTCTCGATGTCCTCCGTCAATCCCACCTGGTAAGGATCCCACACCGCGCAGCAATATTCTAACAGAGGACGAACGAGTGTAGTGTAAGCTGTCTCTTTAGTGGACTTGTTGCATCTTCTAAGTGTCCTGCCAATGAAACGCAACCTTTGGCTTGCCTTCCCGACAATATTATGTATGTGGTCCTTCCAACTGAAGTTGTTCGTAATTTTAACATCCAGATACTTAGTTGAATTGACAGCCTTGAAAATTGTACTATTTGTCGAGTAATCGAATTCCAAATGATTTCTTTTGGGACTCATGTGGATCATCTCACACTTTTCGTTATTTAGCGTCAACTGCCACCTGACACACCATACAGCAATCTTTTCTAAATCGCTTTGCAGCTGATACTGGTCTTCGGATGACATTACTAGACGGTAAATTACAGCATCATCTGCGAACAGTCTAAGAGAACTGCTCAGATTGTCACCCAGGTCATTTATATAGATCAGGAACAGTAGCGGTCCCAGGACGCTTCCCTGGGGAACATCTGATATCACTTCAGTTTTACTCGATGATTTGCCGTCTATTACTACGAACTGCGACCTTCCTGACATGAAATCACGAATCCAGTCGCACAACTGAGACGATATTCCACAGTTTTAATGGTTATTTCAGGTGTTCTTCAGCAGGATGATAACGCATACGCTGAGTAATATGAGACCATGATGATATCACAGGACCAGACTTCTTATTTAAGCTGACTCTGATAGCAGAAGCATAGGTGTACATATTTCGGACGCTCATTTAGAATCGTTTATTTTTTCTGCTAAATATTATTTTACACTGCTGGATGTAGGTCGGTTATAAAATTTCGAGCTTTTTACAACTATGCTAAGATGGGACACATTGCACGGAAGAAGACGACTCTCTGCAGGTAGCGCTACTGCGGAGGTTGAGGGAACTGGTATTTGCGACAGACTGCAGAACGATTCGACTACCTCGAATGGTGATACGTGTCAGAATGGTAAGGAGTACATAAGGGAGATTAGGGCTCATAGAGAGATGTACAGGTAATCATTTCCCCCTCGTTCCAGGAATAGGGAAGAAGGGCAAAGTTCCTAGTAAATTAAAACTTTGTGGCGGACCGTCAGTCAAATCCAGAACCAACACCTATCACGAGTAAGTGCGCTGCTAATTGCGCTATTAGGGCGCGAATCACTACATGCCTTCACAGCATTACTTACACCAGCACGTCTCTGTTCCCTTCCAAACTTCAGAGGTCTCTTGTGTAACTTGTAGGATGAGAAAGCCTGCAAGACATACACTGTAATAGGTAGGTGACAAGTCCTGATGAAATTAAGGCTTTGGATGTTACCCATGTCTTCTAGAATCCGCGCAGGATACGCTGACAATGCAGAGCGCTGTGTGAGGTCGTTTGTTTGTTCGGAACTCCGCCATTTCACATTTGAGGCACACGCCCTTCACTCTTTCTCAAACGATTCTCCCGAAACTGTTCGACATTAAAAATTTAATTTTTGCTATACTTATAACTTTATAAGTCAGCTTCATAATGATGTACCCATCATTGGTTAATGATTATAGTTATTGTGGTATATGCATGCAAGTAAGACCCTATGCGAAATTCGAGGAACTATACAATAAAAAATAGTGGTCAGATGAAGCATTTTGACAATGTTGACTGGAATACACTCTTTCAAATTCTAAATGTGGCAGGAGTAAAATACAGGTAGCGAAAGGCTATTTACAATTTGTACATAAACCAGATGGTGGTTATAAGAGTCGAGGGGCATGAAAGAAGAGCAATGCTTGGAAAGGGAGTCAGACAGGGTTGTAGCCTCTTCCCGATGTTATTCAATCTGCATATTGAGCAAGCAGAACAATAAACAGAAGAAAAATTTTAAGAAGGTATTAAAATCCATGGAGAAGAAATAAAAACTTTGAGGTTCACCGATGACATTGTAATTCTGTCAGAGTCAGCAATGGACTTGGAAGACCAGTTAAACGGAATGGACAGTGTCTTGAAAGGAGGATATAAGATGAACATCAATAAAAGCAAAACGAGGATAATGGAATGTAGTCGAATTAAGTCGGGTGATGCTGAGGGAATTAGATTAGAAAATGAGACACTTAATGTTGTAAAGGGTTTTGCTATTTGGAGATCTATTTTGATAACTGATGATAATCGAAGTAGAGAGGATATAAAATGTAGACTGGCAATGGCAAGGAAAGAGTTTCTGAAGAAGAGAAATTTGTTAACATCGAGTATAGATTTATGTGTCAGGAAGTCGTTTCTGAAAGTATTTGTATGGAGTGTAGCCATGTATGGAAGTGAAACATGGACGATAAATAGTTTGGACAAGAAGAGAATAGAAACTTTCGAAATGTGGTGCTACAGAAGAATGCTGAAGATTAGATGGGTAGATCACATAACTAATGAAGAGGTATTGAATAGAATTGGGGAGGAGTTTGTGGCACAACTTGACAAGAAGAAGGGACCGGTTGCTCGGACATGTTCTGATGCATCAAGGGATCACAAATTTAGCATTGGAGGGCAGCGTCGAGGGTAAAAACCGTACAGGGAGACCAAGAGGTGAATACACTAAGCAGATTCAGAAGGATGTAGGTTGTAGTAAGTACTGGGAGATGAAGAAGCTTGCACAGCATAGAGTAGCATGGAGAGCTGCATCAAACCAGTCTCAGGACTGAAGACCACAACAACAACAACATGATTTTGCATTTGGCGCATATAACATAACATGTTTTCTGCCTATGAAATTTACCTAAAATATTTAATTCTTCTTTAGACTTGGGTGGAGGTATCTATCTGTCACCGATTTCGAGAAAACTGATCTGATGTAGCACATCTATTTGCGATCGCGCGTGCCAGTGATAAAGGCAGAGTTAAATATCCACAACATTCCTCACATTTCATAAACGGTTTGGGTATAGAAATGTGATTTTGGCAAATAGTAGAATGGAAAGAGGAGAGTATTTTGCCATGTTATTATTATGGAAAACTTCATCATCTTCCGCATTATTCCACAACTACAGACTTTTTCGATGAAAGAAAGTAACTTTTATGAGTCACCAATAGCTGGGGAATCGAGAAACGCTATAGGTTTTGGAACAACGGAAGGGAAGATATTACACGTTTATTTTTGTACTGAGGATCTGCTTTTTCATAAGCTATTGATCTTACTTTTCCTCAGTTCCTCACTTAATAAACCACTGTTTCAGGATCCTCTCACAATTGCGTCTACACATGTAAACTCACCTATTTTTTGGCAAAAGGAGCAAATTTTAACAGAGCAACAAAAGAAATGTGGAATTTATTCAAAATTAGCTCCTTATGACACATTTATGAAAGTTAAAAATACGAGCAGTTTCAGTGTTCTATTTAGATGTTAACCAAAGCAGGGGTGACAGGGCTTTTTGAATGGTCGTCATGCAAGTGTGAGTGTGGAGAGATTCCGTTCAATATTTACAACAACAAAAAAATGCGAGCATGTGCTTCAGTTTAAAACGAGCGCTTAGCATTTTCCCTACAGGGGCCTTTCTGCAACCCCCGCCACTACTGCTCTCCACACACTAGCCCAAACTGCTGCACGTTTGCTGGCCATGTTGTTCGGTGTGCACTTTACCTGGGTGGATCAGTCGATTGAGCGTGTGTCTGTGGATGCCAGGTTCAAGGTCGGAGTGAACACATAGTTTTAATCTGCCAAGAATTTTTAAATCAGCACACACTCCATTGCAATAGGCAATTTCGTTCAGAAAAGGGAATGGCTATGATTTGTACAAAAAATCCTCTTTCATGGATTGTACAATGGATGTGGACTTTGTATGTAGGCTTAGTTGTGAAACAAAGAAGGTTAACTACTCATAGAAAATGCTCAGAGGGTTTTGAACCTTCACCGGAGCGAAATAGGTATAGGAAACCGTATACAGGTCAGACTAATTCCACCACTCATTGACTCAAGGTTACATCCCAGTTACTTTCAGACGACAGTGTTTTTTGTAGCCCTCATTGATTAAACTGTAGGTGGTTGTTATCATGTTTTTAGGAGAAGTTTAAAAATCGGCAGACTGGCTAAAAATTAGTCCCATTAGCAGTGATATGTTTTGAGAAGAACAGTATTATGAAATAATCTCCTAAGAAAATCATTTCTAACTGTGAAGATTGTAGTTGTTAGTAATGAACTAGGCTTAACTATGAAAGCTACAAACTATAAATGTAATTTATCGTGCACTAATCACCAAAGTTCATCAACCCATTTGAAAAGAAGTACAGTTGACCTGTAAAATTAATCCTGGATAAACATTTAACCAGCATTTTATCTTTTCCATGTAGGTATCCGGGCAAATATTTGACGTGCCCAAAACCTACTGGGCCAACGTTTTACCAACGATAGATTATAACGAGCTTAGCACTTAGAGAGTAGGAACGAATGATCAAAAATTAATATTTAGTTTAATTATTAACACAAAAAAAATTTGCACTTTACAGCAACGCCTTACTCTCATAGCAACTTTTTAAAGAGACAGCTGTCAGTCTCACTGCATGCATTACAGCTGTTCATAAAATTTTGCCTCACCTTCGAACATTTATTTATATGTCGTACAAGCGCCTGAGACGTTTCAGCCTTTTTGTGCTTATTTAATTTCTACTTGGGTCCCATAGTCAAAGGAGAACGTATAGGGGAAAATCCACAGTGGAAACGTCATCGATGGTTTTGTGTTAAAACAAATCAACAGTTCTCGTCAATTGTATCACGTGTGCGCACATGATCTGTAAACTTGAGTGTGAGCAATTATTATTTTAGTGTTGTTAAATACGAGGAGGAGTTGGAAAATAAGTTTCCCGTGTCGACTGTGGTCTGAGTTGTGTGTGAAAGCATGAAAAAGAGAATGAGACATTAAAGATAAGACTTATCTTTATTTTTCTACATAATTTCCAAGTACATTGAGACATTTGTCATACCGCTGCATAAGCTTCAAAAAGCCTTCCAGGAAAAAATCTCGGCGTTGTCTACGGAAGATGCGTTGAACGACTTGTTTGACGTCAGCATTGCTGAAAAAGCACTTTCCACCGAGAATCTTCTTCAAAGCAGGCGCTCCCAACCAAGAGTTGCAGTATAGTTTTGCGTTGCCGTTGCCGTGTCTGGTCTCGCATCGTCATCCAACGGCAGAACCCCAGATCTGAGAAGGCCAGGCCGCTTTTTCCGAATCCCCTCTTTCAGTTTCGACAGAGTGGCACAGTACCACGCAACATGGATGGTTGCATCCTCCAGAATTTGCAGCAGCAGAACTTCTTTGGCGTCCCAGAAAACGGTGAGTAGCACTTTACCTGCAGACGGAGTGCTTTTGAACTTCTTTCTGACAGGTGATGACGGACGTTTCCGCTCCATATATGCGGCCTTCGATTCGGGAGTGTAATGGTGGACCCACGTTTCATCTCCCGTCACATTCCGATACAGAAGGTCTTTGCCTGATTCATGGTTATGCACCAGCTGTCCCAGGCTTAACGCCATTCGTTGTTCCATGTGTGTCGGGGTCGATTGGCGGGGCATCTATCGTGCTGACACTTTCCTATATCGAAGAATGTCGTCGATGATCTTGTTATCTGGCTCATGTCCGATTCCAAGTTCTGCTTCTAACTCAATCGATGGTGATACACCGGTTTGCTTTAATCGTGTCATCCACCTTCCTGACATTTGCATCTGTAGTGGTCGTGCGCGTCTTTCCAGGTCTCGGTATGTCCTGCACTTGCTGACGTCCGTCACTGAATTGCTGGCACCATCTCCGCACCATTTGCCTCGACATCATACCTGACCCATACACCTCAACAAGGCGGTTATGAATTTCTGTGCCTGATACTCCACGTGCCCATTCATAGCGGATAACAGCTCTCATTCCCGCCTGTGACCACGACTCCAAAACGCAACTTCTCTCCACAGCTCCGGGGAAAGACTGAGCGGCTGGCCTCCTTTTTGCTCAGGCACTGCGATAGCGTCATCTGCTTGATGGCGGTCGACCTCTACCCAATGGTGTATCGGTGTCTTGCATGTGCGAGTTCACCTGCCGTGTCGTCTTTCGCCTATATCACACAACTCTGCCCACAGTCGACAGGGGAAACTTGTTCTCCAACTCCCCCTCGTATTTTTCTGCTATGGGAGACTTACTTCCTTTCAGATATTAAATTTTATGTACAGTTACATTTTTATTAGCTCAAAAGGATGGAGGATATTGAAAATATGTAGGAAAACTTCAAAAGAAGTACAGCACATTGGGTCCATTAGTGGCCAATCTTGGGATAAATAATTTGTAGAATTGTTGACAGGAAGCAATGAAAAATTTTTGGATACAAACTTTATATTCTTTAGAATTTGGCGACGACCAGCTAATTATGAACCAGACATAAAAAGGAAATTATCAGAGGGAAATGAAAACCGGGGTTTTACTCTCAAAATGAATAAAAAAGAACATTATAATAGGAGAAAAAAACAACAAACAACATTTGACGCTGTAAGAAGGATGGGAACGACTACACACACTGACGAGTACAACCATCTTTGAGTAAAACTCACAACAGGTGATAAACAAGATAAGGAAATTGAATGAAGGTTAGATGCTGGAAAGTTCACTATTGCAACATTAAATGGTATATAATGGGATAAACACTTTATAAAGGGAACAAAAGAAGTAACCTTCAAAACAATTATTAGAAACACTTTGACATATGAATCAGAAGCATGGGCAGTTAAATCCTAATTAATGAAAATAATGATGGCAACTGAGACGTACTTTTGGAGATGGTTTGCAGAGCTATGCAGATGGGAAGCGTCAGAGATGAAATCATCAGGAAGAAAATGGATATCGCAAGTTAGATGTTTGATTGTGTGGAGGAAGAACCAATGGTGTGAGCGTATGAAAAGATGAAAGAGGAGAGATTGCATGTCAAACCATGGAATGAAGAGCGTCACGAAGCAAGAAAGGAGGGGGACCACTGACCACGAACACTGGGAATCCGGAATTTAATTAGTAGAATTTTAAGAAAATTTATCGGCAAATAGATACAAATGGAGAGTGAACATTAAATTTTGTGTTTAATTTTGAGTCACCGGAAAATGTAGGTAAACTGTTAAACAAGGAATAACAAAACATTGTGATTGTTAAGAAAGCATGTAGCGTTAGCAATGGATGGGGATGCAACATTTTCACGCGTCTAGAGAACTGTACACTATCAATCATATTCGATGAAGTGTTCTGTTATAAGTGTCCTTTCGCAGAGTTGATATGAAGTTCAATGCTAGCAGATGAACAGTAATCAGTGCTCTCATAAAAATTTTCGTTTTCTCAGATTGCATTTATGGGGAAAATTCCCATTCATTCTTTTGTGTGAAAAGTTATCATAGGTAAATCAATAAAAATTTCCATTGAAGGAGTGGTACAGCAATGGTAATGATTGCTTCCGCACAAGTTGGGAATAAAGTGAGCTCTGAGATAGCACCAGCTCGCCGATAAGTCAACTAAAAAGCCCAGTTCTGCCATGTTTGGCAAACTTCAACTCAGTATTGTACTATGCCATAACCTCCTGGGAAACTGCTGCTAAAACCGAAAAGTATTAATTTAGAGAATCATGCGATAGGAATATTCTAATATGTTGATAATCGATCAACTTGCGAAACTTCTGCAAGGAGCTAGTGATTCTTACACTTTCGTACCAATAAATATACTCGCTGTCCTAATGGTGTCTTTGTTAATAACAAGAGTGATGTTGGATGAACGCTGCAATTCACAACCACAGTACTAGCAGAAAAAATTATTTTAATGTGTACTAGACATTGGTATATAGGTTCAGGAAGGATTTTACACTCTGGTGCAAAATCACATAGAGTGTTGCATAAAAATGTCAAACAAGAAATTGAAACCCCTGCCTCCAAATATTCAACAGCAAAGTGAAGGAATACATCATTGGTCACTCCTTCTAATATTCATGAGAATATTTGAAGTCAGGGACGTCATCTGTAAATCTTAATATTTGAATTAAGTGGATCTTAAAACTCCTACTATATCCGTACATATTATCAAAATGAATGTGTGTGTGTGTGTGTGTGTGTGTGTGTGTGTGTGTGCGTGAGAGAATATTCCATTATCACCCAAAACCACAGGACCGATTTCAACCAAACTGGGTACACACATCATTTACTGTCCGGTAACGATCGCTGTGTGGGTAATAACCACCTACCTGACATAGTTCCGGGGATATGACGTCACAAACAATGAGATGCGTGAAAAACTTCCTAATTGTGCATGACACTTAAATTTGTATCTTCTTTTCTTTGAACTCTTATTCTCAAACAATTTTGCAGACAGCATCCACATATGCCGATGAATATACACCAGTACATCATTCTACAACAAATAGTTCAAGAAATATTACGTCATAAACATGGAGATGAGTGAAAACTTGCCTCATTATCCGTGAAGTTTTAATACATTTATTCCTTAGTACTAAGACGCTCGTACAGTCGAGTCAGTTTATTTAAGGAAGTCCTTCACACCTAGCAGAGCAGTTTTCAACTACGAAGCCCAAACTGTTATATGCGAGGAGAGTAGCCGTCTACACTGGTGTGAAGGGGCAGTGTCATAGTGACGTTTACAAAATCGCATTGTACGCACGCGAAGGAGCTGCGCCCAGCGTGTAGAGAGCGTACTGGCTCATGTTTCCTACACTGGGTACTGTAGTTGTAGCTTTGTACATTACGCGTACTTCTTTGTACGACTGTTTCATAACTGAAGAAGTGTTTTCACGAATACTTGTACACGAAATGTTTTAGATGTTGCACAACAGACGCAGCTTATTTTTGTTTTCGTTTCTAATAGGAAACCGGCAAACTAAATACCCTAACAATTTCGGGTTTTTCAGCTTACATACAGGATGATTATATTTAAAGTTAAACTTTCAAACCACTGTAGAAATAACACCAGTGGTCAGAATGACGTCAAATTGCAATTTAATATTATCGGAGAAGGGGGAAAACGTATGGGAGAAGAGAAACAAATCGTCACAAAATGTAGCAATAGATAGAACTGAAAGCATCATAATTCAGTAGTAATCGACTACAAATGACAAATGAATCAAACAACAATGCCTAAGGTGTACGTTTGACGTTAAACTGTATTACTTAGTGTGCATTGGTGTAAAGGTGTGATACTATTAGTTAGGTAAGCCCATCGACCACAGCAAAGTCATATAACATCGGACGGGAAAAATCGGTTTTTAATTGTCCTGAGGCCAAAAACTGCATAAAAAGCATCACTCACATCGGTGTTTAATTGTCCTGAGACCAAAAGTCGCATAAACTGTATTAATCACAACGGTTTTTGACTGTCCTGAGGCCAAAAAGCATCAATCAATATCAAATAGAATTATTAATTTCCCTTCTACTGGCGCAAAACATGTTCAGTATGCTGTCCATCGTTTCCCGCAACAAGTTACAATCGAGAAACAGCATGTTCCACAACTGATCGAAGTGTTTCCGGGTCACATTCAGAATGTGTTGCGCAATGCATGCCTTCAATGAAGCTAAGTTTTCGATCACAACACTGAACACAACATATTTCAGATAGCCCCACAGCCAGAAGTAACATGGATTAAGATCAGGTGATCGGGACGGTCAGGCTGTACGGAAATGGCAACTGATAATTGTAGCACTTCCGAAATGGCGTTTGAGCAGCTGCTTAACTGGACCTGCAATGTGGGGAGGTGCACCATCTTGCATAGAAACGATCCCATGCACACATCCACGCTGTTGGAGAGCTAGAATGACGCTGTTGCGCAAAAGAGAGTCATAGCGCTTACCAGTGACGGTATAGATAACAGGACTGGAATCACCGATCTCTTCGAAAAAATATGGCCGTATGATAAATGATGCCGTAGCCCCACACCACACAGTGACCTTTTCAGGATGAAGTGGTCCTGGTTAATTTGCGTGTGGATTTTCCGTTGCCCATATTCGACAATTCTGTATACTGGCATATCCTGTCAGATGGAAGTGGGTTTCGTCTGTCAACAAAATCTTCCACGGCCAATCATTGTCCACTTCCATACGAGCAAGATCCCTCTTGCTGACTGGTCAACAGGAAGCATCTCGTGCACATGGGTAATTTTGAATGGATAGCGAAAAAGGAGGTTTCGTAGAATTTTAAGGACCGTGCTCACTAGTATGTCCAATGTTCGGGCAATTCTCCGCGCACTGCACATTTGCACACCACCCACCACTCATCAGTCCGGAACCGCGCGAGCGCTACGATCGCAGGTTCGAATCCTGCCTGGGGCATGGATGTGTGTGATGTCCTTAGGATAGTTAGGTTTAATTAGTTCTAAGTTCTAGGGGACTGATGACCTCAGGAGTTAAGTCCCATAGTGCTCAGAGCCATTTGAACCACCACTCGTCTCCTCTTGCATTGCTGTGGCCGCTGCTTCGACCGACGTCGGATCCATTCCTTTCCTCCCTCTACCAGGTTGCACACCAAAAGAGCTCCTCTTTTCGAATTTCCGAATAATTTTCTCCAAACCCACGTAGTCATCGGACCACCGCCTTTTTTCGAATCCTTCAGTGTCTGGAACCTCTGCAGAGCGACGTGTGCACAGTCATCATTCTTGTAATACAGCTTTACAAGCAGAGCGCGATTCTGCATTGAGACAGTTACAGCAGACGCAAAACGAGGAAAAACGCTGTACCCGGCGTGTTTATACCAACTTCAATAGGTCGCGAGCATGACAGGTGATTTCATTTACGTATTATGACACATACAGCTGTATCTATTGATAAATTTTCCCACTATGTTTTTTCTTCTGCCATACGTTTTCCCTCTACTCCGATAATATTCTGTGGCAATTTGACGTCATTATGACCAGAGGTGTTATTTCTATAGAATTTTGAAAGTTTAACCTTAATTTTAATCAGCGTGTATACGTCCTTCTAGGAAATATTCACATATTTATCTGTATGAATAGATTAGTGCTAGTCAGAATTAGTCTTTGTAAATTTTTCAAAAGTATTTAGTAGTGGCTGCTTCTGTCTGTAATTCTCTAACTTGAGTAATTGCGAATATCTGAAAGCTCTTCTTCATGAGCCAATTTAAGAAGGAGGAAAGAGACTGCCGGAGAGTCTCGACAATACTGATGATTTAAGAATGGGAAAATGGGCTGCAGATCTGAATTGAAGTTTGTCTTAGGCAAGGCAATCCATGCAGTATTGTAGCCACAATGCTACGGTGGTGTAGTGGTTAGCACATATGCGTAATATTCAGTAGATCTAGGTTCAAGTCCTGACAATAGTGCAAATTATAATTCATTGCTTCAGCTTCTGTCTTTATCGAAGGAATGAATGAATGATTCGAGAATCAAAGAAAATTGCACTGTTTCGAATTTGCCCTTGTGCCTGTGCTGAGAGACACTGATTTATTGATCTTCTTACATACTGTTTGTATTAGGAAGAAACTCTTCGTAACATTTCTTACTGTCTTGTGAACAACTTTCAACTTTTACAGGATGCACTAATATAGAGTATACAGAACTTGTCAACAATTACTATATAATGATGAATGTTCAGTGGGCTGAAAGTTGGCTTATGGAACAATAAATTATTCCGAAATATAAAGCTACCCCTTCAGTTTAGAAGCAAATAAAATGCTATTTGCATCACAGTGTCATAGCGTAGCATCCAAAGTGAAAAACATATATGTATATACTTTTATTTTTTAACTGACTATGTAGTTACTGCTGTAACTTATGTACAACGGTGGTAATGACTATTACGTATGTGCAGGTCGTCCTGTCAGCACTGTTGGCCGCCGCTTCGGCCGGTTACCTGGGAGGGTACGCCGCCCCCGCCATCGCGGCCGTCCCGGCAGCGTCTTCCATTGCCAACACCTACAGGGTGTCCCAGACTGCACGCGTCCTTGCTGCTGCCCCCGCAGCCTACGCGGCACCTGCCATCGCTGCCGCCCCTGCCATCGGCTACGCCGGTGCCATCGCCGCCCCCGCCATCGCTGCTGCTGTCCCTGCAGCATCTTCCATTTCTAACACGTACAGAATATCGCAGACCGCCCGCGTCCTTGCGGCCCCCGCCGCTTACGCCGCCCCCGCAGTCGCCGCCGCCCCAGCCATCGCTGCCGCCCCGGCTATAGCTGCCGCCCCCGCTTTGGCTGCAGCCGTTCCTGCAGCGTCTTCCATTGCCAACACCTACAGAATATCGCAGACCGCCCGCGTCCTGGCCGCCCCCGCAGTCGCCGCTGCCCCTGCCATCGCCGCTGCCCCAGCCATTGCCGCTGCTCCGGCCATCGCAGCCGCACCAGCTCTGGCTGCAGCCGTTCCTGCAGCGTCTTCCATTGCCAATACGTACAGAATATCGCAGACTGCTCGCGTCCTGGCCGCCCCCGCCGCCTACGCCGCCCCCGCAGTCGCCGCCGCCCCTGCCATCGCCGCTGCTCCGGCCATCGCCGCCGCCCCCGCTTTGGCTGCAGCCGTTCCTGCAGCGTCTTCCATTGCCAACACCTACAGAATATCGCAGACCGCCCGCGTCCTGGCCGCCCCCGCCGCCTACGCCGCCCCCGCAGTCGCCGCCGCCCCTGCCATCGCCGCTGCTCCGGCCATCGCCGCCGCCCCCGCTTTGGCTGCAGCCGTTCCTGCAGCGTCTTCCATTGCCAACACCTACAGAATATCGCAGACCGCCCGCGTCCTGGCCGCCCCCACCGCCTACGCCGCCCCCGCAGTCGCCGCCGCCCCTGCCATCGCCGCTGCTCCGGCCATCGCAGCCGCACCAGCTCTGGCTGCAGCCGTTCCTGCAGCGTCTTCCATTGCCAACACGTACAGAGTGTCACAGACGGCCCGCGTCTTGGCCGCCCCCGCCGCCTACGCCGCCCCCGCTCTGGGCTACGCCCGCTACGGAGCTCCCGCCCTGGGATACGCCCGCTACGGAGCTGGCGCCCTGGGCTACGCCGGTGCCCTAGCCGCCCCCAGCCTGGGATACGCAAGGGCCATCGCCGCCCCCACCATCGGCATCGCCCGTTACGCCGCCGCCGCTCCGGCACTGAGTTACGGATACGCTGGATATGCCTCCTCTGCCCTTAGCTACGGCTATGGCGCCCGTGCTCTTGGTCTCGTCCACTAGATGCTCAACACGCATTCACTTATTTATTAAAACCAAATAAATAAATAAAAACCTCATTTTATCTTTTTTTATACCCTGTCCAGCACTCTTCCACTGTTTATGGCGCAGCAGAGACTAATGTATTCCATGTTATGAGCAACTATTTAACTTTTGGTACCGAGGTCGCTAAGAGATTATTTTGAGGAGTGTGTGTGTGTGTGTATTTAGCGCGTTCAACAACAAGGTTATCATCGTATTTGTAAAATAGTCTGACGAGGAGGACACGATAGGTGCCATCACCAGATTCTCCAATAACTTCGCTCAATGCAAGAGGGGTGAAAATAAGCAAACACACGTCGCGGTTTATTCGTAGACACTCGACTATTTCTGAGAAAACGACGATCGAAGTTCTCCCCGTAATTTATACGCCTTGTGGCAGATGGAGGTTGAACCGAATCGGTGGCACAGTAGCTGGAGTCTTGGCTTCACATTTTCGCGCCCCGTTTTCGAAACCCGATTTTTTAAAGTGTTGCTTTATTGTATTTTATTTGTCTGCCCATGTTTGTAGAAGGTTACTACATAAACTTTTCTTACCAAATTAGGGTACACAAGAGCGTTACATTAACTGTAAAATTATAATTGGATTCTTGCAAAAAAAAAAAAAAAAATTATCAGATGTGTGTGAAATCTTATGGGACTTAACTGCTAAGGTCATTAGTCCCTAAGCTTACACACTACTTAACCTAAATCATTCTAAGGACAAACGCACACAGCCATGCCCGAGGGAGGACTCGAACCTCCGCCGGGACCAGCCGCACAGTCCATGACTGCTGCCCCTAAGACCGCTCGGCTAATCCCGCGTGGCTGGATTTCGTAGTAAGTGTCATAAATTTATCGTGCAACATTAATTGTGTGGCATTGTCAAGCGTTACAATATTTTCAAATCCTCATACTCTTACGTTTTAGTCTTGTATCAATTCTTATATTAATTCGTACATTTTATTCTAACGTTTATTTTTCAGAAAGATTTGGTACATTCCATTGGATGGAACCGATCGTAGAAATATGCGAAAATTAGAAATTCTGGATACCATGAGCATGGCGAGAAGGCAGAGCTGCCACAGTGACATTTCTTAATATGTATCTCACTTGGGAAGAAACATCGTTCACACTGCTAAAGATCTCGGGAATTTGAAATAGTTCCGCGGCAAATCACGCATAACGAAACATGACGTTTGCAATTGATTACGAATCACGATACACTGCAAGACTCTCACCGAAAACAACTTCAAATAATTTTCTCATTCTTTTATTGTCTCATTTTTAATTCATTCACCAGATAGACAATTAGTAGACGAACAAGGAAATCGTTATTTCAGTATATATTGGAAAACATTCTGGCAGTTATCTTCTACGGACATGGGTAGACAAATGAAAAACAAATACAAAAATAAAAACAACAACCGGGTTTCGAACACTGGGCGTAAAAGTGTAAAGCCGCCAGGCTAGTCACTGCTTCACCACTTCGGTTAAACTATTTACTCTTTAAATGCGCATAAGGTACCTCGAAACCATTGACGGCCGTTTTCTGAGAAACTGTCTTGTGTCTACTGATAAGCTGAATAGCTCAGGAGTCCGCTACATGCAGGAGGCGGCTACACGGATAGCGGGTGCTGTGTGGCGTGGACAGGACGGTTTTTCAAGTTAGAGGCTCTCGGGGAAATACAAAAAGGGCTTCAGTCTCAAAGGGTGCAGGTTGAACACAGGAAGAACGTAGATACAGGAACCATCGGTATAACAATTATAAATTTTTAAGCTGTGTTGGGAAAGTACCAGAGCTACTAGAAAGCATTGATGCTTAAATCGTTATAGGCACTGAAAGCTGGCTAAAGGCGAAGATAAGCTGAAATTTTTGCAAGAACCTAACGGTGCACCAAAAGGATATGCTAAACACAGCTGGCGGTACCGTGTTTGTTGCTGTTAGAAATTGTTTATTTTCTAGCGCAAATGAAGTAGATAGTTCCTGTGAGTTAGTATGGGCAGAGGACAGACTTGGTAACTGGAATAAAATAATAATCGTATCCTTCTACTCACCTCCCATCTCAAATGATACAATTGCTGGAAAGGTAAAAGAAAATTTAAGTTTGATTTCAAACACCTACTCGATTCATGCAATTATAGTTGGTGATGACTTTAATTTTCCCTCGATATGTTGGCGAAAAAACATTTTTGAATCCTGAGGTACGTATGAAACAATCATCCGAAATTGTGCTAAACGCATTCTCTGAAAATTATTTCTAGCAGCTAGTTCATGGGCCCACGCGAATGGTAAACGGTTGTGAAAACACGCTTGACCTCTTAGAAACAAATATTCCTGAGCTAACAACGGGTACAAGGATTAGTGGGCATAGGGTTGCCGTAGTGAGGCCGAATATTGTAACCACAAAATCCTCCACAAGTAAACGAAAAATAGCCGGCCGCGGTGGTCTCGCGGTTAAGGCGCTCAGTCCGGAACCGCGTGACTGCTACGGTCGCAGGTTCGAATCCTGCCTCGGGCATGGATGTGTGTGATGTCCTTAGTTTAGTTAGGTTTAAGTAGTTCTAAGTTCTAGGGGACTGATGACCACAGATGTTAAGTCCCGAAGTGCTCAGAGCCATTTGAACCATTTTAAACGAAAAATAAACCTGTTCAAAAAAGCAAAGTATAGACTAGATGCGGTTTGAATTCAAATAAATAGTATCTACAACAGTTGAGAGGTTTATACCAAATAAATTTACAAACGACGGTGCTGAATCCCCTAGGTATACAAAACTGGTCAGAGCATTGTTGCAGGAACAACGAAAAAAGCATACCAAATTTAAATGAACGCAAAATACGAGGGCCTTTTTTCTACCTCCGATAGGCTATAAATAAAAGACAAGTTCATAGAAAACAATTATTTTATTACCAAACGTTTTTTACACTTATGTTTACTTTTCAACAAAATCGCCGGAAATATTGTGGCATTTATCGTACTTGTGGACAAGCTTTGCAATACCCTCTTCAGAACATGTTGCCGCCAATGATTTCAAATGAGTATTGACATTGTTTTGAAGATCATCGTTGGTTTGCTGCCCTCCTAGCCACGTCTTCAGTTCAGGGAAAAGGTGAAAGTCGCTAGGTGCCAGGTCAATGGGTGCTAAGCCAAGACTGTTCGGTGGATGATCGAAAATGTCCCACTGAAATTGTTCAAGAGCCGCTGGGTTGTTCACTCAGTGTGTGGACGAGCGTTGTCATGGATCAACACAATTCCGGAAGTCAGCAAACCTCTTCGTTTGTTTTGAATGGCTCTCCGCAAACGTCATAAAGTTTCACAACAAGCAGCAGCATTGATAGTGGTTCCGGGCTGCATAAACTCTACAAGCAGTACTCCTTTTTGGTCCCAAAACACGGGCCGGCCGCGGTGGTCTCGCGTTTCTAGGCGCGCAGTCCGGAACCGTGCGACTGCTACGGTCGCAGGTTCGAATCCTGCCTCGGGCATGTATGTGTGTGATGTCCTTAGGTTAGTTAGGTTTAAGTAGTTCTAAGTTCTAGGGGACTGATGACCACAGCAGTTTGAGTCCCATAGTGCTCAGAGCCATTTGAACCCAAAACACGGTAGCCATAACTTTTCTGTTGTCGAATGTTTGTTTGAATTTTTTTGGTTTGTTTGGTGAATTTGGATGCATCCATTGTTGTGATTATCGTTTTGTTTCTGGTGTGTCGTATTGGATCCAAAAATGGCTCTGAGCACTATGCGACTTAATTTCTGAGGTCACCAGTCGCCTAGAACTTAGAACTACTTAAACCTAACTAACCTAAGGACATCACACACATCCATGCCCGAGGCAGGATTGGAACCTGCGACCGTAGCGGTCGCTCGGTTCCAGACTGCAGCGCCTAGAGCCGCACGGCCACTCCGGCCGGCTATTGCATCCAAGTTTCATCTCCAGCAACAACTGATTTCAAAAAGTTCTCTCCTTCGTCATAATGACGGTCAAGGAAATTCCGAGCTGACTCCATTCGAGGACTTTTGTGGGCGTCTTTCAACATTTTTGGAACCCGAGCACAAAGTTTTTTGTAGCCTAACGATAGAGTACGACAGATCTTGAAACTTCCGGAATTTCCATAGGCAAAGCAGTTATGGCGAACTTACGATTTTCTCTAACCATTCTGTCCACTCGTTCGTTTATAACGACAGATTTGCGTCCTTGGCCCCCTTCATCACGCATGTCATTTCGGCCATCTTTAAACTTTCGCCACCATACACACACAACACCATCAATCATTAAGTCATCACTCAGCCCGTTCTCTGATGAATTTCTGGTGCACCATACCCTTCTGCTTGCGCAAACCGAATTACACTTCGTAAAGCACACTTGGCGGGACCAACAATGACGGCAGCCATGTTTACGTGGATGTAGTGCAACGCAGACCAATGCCTTGAGGTCGGCAATGGCGGAGTGTGTAGTGCGAGAGAGTTGCTCAGTAGCTAACAGCGCATGTCCACTTTCTGCCACGATCAGAGATTGTAAAAAAAAAAAAAAAAAAAAAAAAAAAAAGTGAAGCAACTTAAATCACCAAATAAAGGCAAGTCTTCTGGTCCAGACTGTACAGCAATAAGGTTCCTTTCAGAGTACGCTGATACAATAGCTCCATACTTAACAATCATATACAACCACTTACTTGACGGAAGATTCGTACCCAAAGACTGGAAAGTTGCACGGGTCACTCCAATATTCAAGAGAGGTAGTAGGAGTAATCCACTAAATTACAGGCCCTTATCATTAACGTCGATATGCAATACGATTTTGGGACATATTTTGTGTTCGAACATTATGAATTAAGTTGAAGGGAAAGGGTCTATTGACACAGTCAGCAATGATTTAGAAAACATAGTTCTTGTTAAATACAGCTATCTCTTTACAGACACGATGCGCTGAGTGCTATTGACAAATTTCAAATTGATTCCGTATTTCTAACTTTTGAAATTTTACCACACAAGTGGCTTGTAGTGAAATTGCATGCTCACGGAATATCGTCTCAGTTATGTGACTAGATTAATGATTTCCTTTCAGGGAGGTCACAGTTTGTTGTAAAACGATGTGATTTCTGGCATGTTACAGGCTCTCTGCTGTTCCTTATCTATATAAACGATTTAGGAGACAATCTGAGTAGTCATCTTAGGTTGTTTGCAGATGATGGTGTCCTTTATCGTCTAATCATCAAAAGATCAAAACAAACTACAAAACGTTCTATAAAATATGGTGCACAAATTGGCAATTCACCGTCAATAATGAACAGTGTATGATCATCCATATGAGTGCTAAAATGAATGCGTTAAACTTTGGTTACACGATAAAGCAGTCTAACCTAAAGGCCGTAAATTCAACTAAATGCTTAGATATTACAATTTCGAACGATTTAAATTGGAAAGAACGCATGGAAAATGTTGTGGAGAAGGAAAATCAAAGACTGCGTTTTTTGGCAGAACACTTAGAAGATGCAACACATTTACTAAAGAAGCGGCCTACACGGCCCTTGTCCGTCGTCTTTTGGAGTACTGCTGCGCGGTCTTGGATCCTAAACAGGTAGGACTAACAAAGTACATCGAGAAAGTTCAAAGAAGAGCAGCACGGTTTGTACTATCGTGAAACAGGGAAGAGATTGTCAGAGACATGATACAGGGATTGAGAGGTACACTATTAAAACAAAGGCGCTTTTCGTTGCTGCGGAACCCTCTCACGAAGCCAGCTGGTGTGGCCGAACGGTTCTAGGCGCTACAGCCTGTAACCACGCGACCGCTACGGTCACAGGTTCGAATCCTGCCTCGAGCATGGGTGTGTATGATGTCCTTAGGTTAGTTAGGTTTAAGTTCTAGGGGACTGATGACCTCAGAAGGTAAGTCCCATAGTGCTCAGAGCCATTTGAACCATTTTTGAGACTCTCACAAAATTTTCATCACCAACTTTGTCCTCCGAATGCAAACAAATTCTAGTACCTCACACCGCGGAAGTCGAACACGCGCCAGAACAAATGGATGTGGTCAGCCCATAGAGGGCTCCGAGTCCGCAGCGGCTATTCTGCGCAATGGCTCTCGTGCAGCGAGGGAGCCACCGCTACGCTACATGCACACAGTGGACAATAGCCGCTCCCTCCAGTTTCGTACGTAGGGACCCGCTCTGCCCTAGTCCAGTCCCTTCTCTTTTTCCTTTTCCCCCGTCCCCTTCCTCCACCCGTCTTCCCCTGGGCTCCCCCCTTTTTTTCCTCTCCTCCCCCTATCTCCCTTGCCCATCGCATCTGCCCTCCCCTCACCCTGTCCCACTCCCCTTCCTCCTCCCCCTCCCTTGGCAGGTCCCTGGACTCGCACATGCTCAGTGAACATTCGCGCGCCGGGGATCGACGCCTCGTGTTTCTGTGTGTGCCGTCGTTTTGTGCTTAAGTGGTTCAGTGTTATTCGTTTTGTGCACCTACGTTCACGTGTGACTATTTTTAGTCTATGTCTGTGTCCAAGTGTCTGAACAACTTTTATCTTGGCCTCTATGCGTGTGAACGGCTCCATGTATTTTAAAAAGTGTTTGTCTCCGTTTATATGTCCACCATCTATTTATCTCACATTGTCATCAATTCTGTCTTGTATGTTTCTCTGCGGCCGAAGAGCGGCGTAGTATGCTGCTGCAGGCCTGCCTGTAAACAGGTTTAAAATAACAATAAAGGAAAAAAAACCTAGTCCAGTCGTTCAAGGGTTGGATTCCCTCACTTCCTCATCGAGGACTCGCACTGCTTGGGCTACTCTCAGGGTGTATCTTCGATGTGGAAGAGCACCAGCCGTGCCTGTCGTGTTGCTGACCATCTGCACGCCGTCACTGCTGTCCGCCGCCGCCGCCGCCGCCGCCGCATGGTCGCCGCCTCTCGGTGTGAAACGGCCCCTCAGAAAAATTATACAAAACTTTGCTTAAACTGACACAATATTTTTTAGCGCAACGCTAAACCTATACGTTTCACGTATCACTTACATCACAAAAATCTTGGTTACTCGAACTACTGCAATACAGCGAGCACCACTACTGCCAGCTGAATAAAAGATTCAAACTACGGAAGGCACTAACTACTGATAGGTATAGTTAGCAAATGAAAGATTTCAATAGAGAACAAACAATGTATTTACCTTAATAGTCATAATATATATAGCAGTTCATGACATCCATTCTTACAAATTTCAAAACTCCGCCATCTCTCTCCCCACATCCACCACTCACTTCCAACTGCGCAACGCTACGCGCCGCTAACAGCCAACTGCCCAACGCTACAATGGCGACCAGCCACTGACTGCACACAGCACAGCCAGTGATTTTCATACGGAGCGCTACGTGGCGTTACCAATAAGAATACCTAAACAGCCTACTTACATAGCCCCCATGCTCCCCACAAAAAATTTTACAAATTGTTTTGGGCAGTGGCCAATACAGATTTGAAGAATTTTTTCATAATTACAATTACAAAGATATGAAATGCACACACTTATTGATACAGTGTTGGTCAAAAGTTAAAATTTTCTCAGAGTCCATAAAGACACTCCTGATCATTCATCAAAGTAAAATTGCAGTGTTTTCTCAAAGTTTGAGTAGTAAAAGAAAATGCACGTGGGAGTAGTGGATTTCCATGCAGTCGTGAAGAAGTAGTGTTGTCCTTCCAATGGAAAGACAGTGCTGACTCTTGACATGCAGACAGGTAATGGGCCACAACAGAGCAAACCCACAGCAGTCAGTCGAAGTTTTGATGAATATTGGTAGGTAGGTCAACACAGAGTAGACCCACTGTAGTCCTGGTAGAGATTATGTTATTGGTGGGCCACCAGAGGTGCAGACCCACTGCAGTCCTTGTAGAAATAATGGTATTAGTGGGCCATCAAAGGTGTAGACCCCCTTCAGTCCTTGTAGAGATGGTCAGCAGCCATCCGTTGCGACTGTGCAGGTGCACAATCACCATCAAAGAATCTTGCGGAGAATATAGCAGGTCCATCAACCACCACATGTGCTCGCACAAAATTTTTGGTATTGTCCTTAGAACCGGCAATGCTGTTAACCAGTCCCTTGCTGAATTATTAACACACGTGCAAACACTATCAGTCCCTGCTTCTCACATACTGTCCATATACTATGACCAACAGAAACGTGTGCAGTGAAATGATACTTAATTTGAAGAACTGGTGCCTATACAATTATAAATTTACAACATAAAAATACAATTACAAAGGCACAAAATACATCATTAAAGAACATAACAATACAGATAACATTTGTAGTAAAACGGGCTTTACAAAAGAATAGAAATAACATATACATCAGTGTTACAAAAATTACGATGTAAGTATGTACATAAAGATCAGAATAACTTTTGAAACATAAACTTCACACATGAGCATTAAAAAAACAGAATTAATAATGTCTAACATCTTTACAAAGTAAATAACATAGTATTAGAAAAATTCTACAACATAACTCTCATCAGCTAAACGCATAAAGACAGGAAAAACACAAATGAGGAGTGCACAAACACATAGCAGAAAAATACAAAAGGAAAGGCAGGGTTCGTTTTTAGTGTAACATTTGGTACTGCAGTCCAACTCAAAATTTCATTCCATAGATCTTTCCTCTTATTTCAACATTTGTTTCCACCAAAAAATCTTATCCAAGCATGCTTTCTGTATTCTGTTCACATCCTCTTTCAAAAATAGCTTTTCTCCACTATAAATTACTTTTTTGGCCAAACCATTTTCTTATAGCTTCTCAATACTTTTCTTCCAATTCATCATAGTTTCTTATATAGTCTACCCCCTCTTAAGCTAACTTAAACCTACTGAGCTCAGATGCTAAACTAAGGGACGACGTAATGCAGCAGCACAAAACAATTAACACAAACAGCACTGACAAAAAAGTGGCAATTGGCAAAGCAAGCTACAGTAAATCTAAATTACCAATCAGTGCAACATTACAACTGATATGAACCAATGTGCAGCAACAAGAAAAATAAATCAGTAGTAAAACTAGCTTAACAGAGTAATACAAAGTGAAATTTAGTAGCACTATGCCTGGCAAACAGCAGCAGTAAATACAATAACTTATATCTAAACATGACAAAGCTCAAGCAGAAAAAGTATTACACTAAAGACTACAATGCAGATAAGGGAAATGTATATTCACATCTTAATGTCTATATAATTAAAGTGGTGCACCAAAAAAACTTATTGTAAAAAAAAAATATTACCATGTACTTGAAAAGAAAATTCTGTATGCAATTCCTGTGAAGGGAAATGTCTTTTTGAGCTCCTTCGTTTTTTTAAGTACATCCTAAAGTTATTATTTACTGGATCTGTAGGCATAAAATATTTATATTAGTACATCCATTAAATTTTGTAGTAACCAATGTTGCAGTGCAGCTAGAAACTAGGTATTAAACAAAATGGGCAAAGCAAGGCGTGAAACATCATTCACTAGCCATATGGCGTTTCATAATGCAGTAAACAATCTTTCAACTAGCAAGACAATAGATGTGAAATGTTTCTCGTCGTTTCATTAGGCATTTTAATAAATATCATCAATTAAGAGCTCCACACTATAATCATATGTTTTCAAGTTTGAGCGTGTCGTATTTGCGATGCTTTCTACAAAGGAACGTCAATAGCGAGGATAATGGCCTCTTTTTTTTCTCCACCTGTGCCTCTGACAGGCACACACTAATAGCTTTTTCTCCAGGCAGGTGGCACATCTGGGCGCCCACGACGCATTACGTGCAGGTCACTCAACGTTCTTACCGAAATATTTACGACAGCAGTTCGCACTACAGTGGCAGTCTCATATAAAAATTTCACAGATCGAGAATTTGCGTTTCAAATCTGTAGAAACAAAATCCTATTGATATAACAGTGTCCAAAAAAAATTTGTCGGCATTGTAATACATTCACGCATTTACATACATTTCATAACTCTTAAAGTACGATTCTTGGTTTCCAACAATCTTTTTCACAAACCAGAGTCCCTAACCACTACTCATTATTCCTTACCTTATTCGTCGACACTTCTTCAATATTACATCATAACAGATATGTAGCATAACCAAATAACTCATATAGCATCAGCTTAAACATACCTCAGAAGCATAATTCACATCGTATCCATTACGTACTACACTCCTGGAAATGGAAAAAAGAACACATTGACACCGGTGTGTCAGACCCACCATACTTGCTCCGGACACTGCGAGAGGGCTGTACAAGCAATGATCATACGCACGGCACAGCGGACACACCAGGAACCGCGGTGTTGGCCGTCGAATGGCGCTAGCTGCGCAGCATTTGTGCACCGCCGCCGTCAGTGTCAGCCAGTTTGCCGTGGCATACGGAGCTCCATCGCAGTCTTTAACACTGGTAGCTTGCCGCGACAGCGTGGACGTGAACCGTATGTGCAGTTGACGGACTTTGAGCGAGGGCGTATAGTGGGCATGCGGGAGGCCGGGTGGACGTACCGCCGAATTGCTCAACACGTGGGGTGTGAGGTCTCCACAGTACATCGATGTTGTCGCCAGTGGTCGGCGGAAGGTGCACGTGCCCGTCGACCTGGGAGCGGACCGCAGCGACGCACGGATGCACGTCAAGACCGTAGGATCCTACGCAGTGCCGTAGGGGACCGCACCGCCACTTCCCAGCAAATTAGGGACACTGTTGCTCCTGGGGTATCGGCGAGGACCATTCGCAACCGTCTCCATGAAGCTGGGCTACGGTCCCGCACACCGTTAGGCCGTCTTCCGCTCACGCCCCAACATCGTGCAAACCGCCTCCAGTGGTGTCGCGACAGGCGTGAATGGAGGGACGAATGGAGACGTGTCGTCTTCAGCGATGAGAGTCGCTTCTGCCTTGGTGCCAATGATGGTCGTATGCGTGTTTGGCGCCGTGCAGGTGAGCGCCACAATCAGGACTGCATACGACCGAGGCACACAGGGCCAACACCCGGCATCATGGTGTGGGGAGCGATCTCCTACACTGGCCGTACACCTCTGGTGATCGTCGAGGGGACACTGAATAGTGCACGGTACATCCAAACCGTCATCGAACCCATCGTTCTACCATTCCTAGACCGGCAAGGGAACTTGCTGTTCCAACAGGACAATGCACGTCCGCATGTATCCCGTGCCACCCAACGTGCTCTAGAAGGTGTAAGTCAACTACCCTGCCCAGCAAGATCTCCGGATGTGTCCCCCATTGAGCATGTTTGGGACTGGATGAAGCGTCGTCTCACGCGGTCTGCACGTCCAGCACGAACGCTGGTCCAACTGAGGCGCCAGGTGGAAATGGCATGGCAAGCCGTTCCACAGGACTACATCCAGCATCTCTACGATCGTCTCCAGCCTTCATTGCTGCCAAAGGTGGATATACACTGTACTAGTGCCGACATTGAGCATGCTCTGTTGCCTGTGTCTATGTGCCTGTGGTTCTGTCACTGTGATCGTGTGATATGTATCTGATCCCAGGAATGTGTCAATAAAGTTTCCCCTTCCTGGGACAATGAATTCACAGTGTTCTTATTTCAATTTCCAGGAGTGTATATAGCAGTTCATAACATCCATTCTTACAAATTTCAAAACTCCTCTATCTCTCTCCCCACATCCACCACTGCTGGTGGCTCACCTCTAACTGCGCAACGCTACGCGCCACTAACAGGCAACTGCCCAACGCTACAATGGCGAGTATTACAATAATGCCAACCAGCCATTGACTGCACACAGCACAGCCAGTGATTTTCATACGGAACGCTACGTGGCTTTCCCAATAAGAAAACCTAAACAGCCTACTTACAGATGCTCGCCACTTCTTCTACCATCTCTCGGTGTTCACTGCTGCCTGCAATCATGGACCCCCCAACTACCACCATCATCTACATCTCCCCTTCACTTGCCCTCACTATAACGTCATGGAGTGCTTCCTCTGGGATTAACCCGTCTCATCCACCTCCCCTACTCACAGTCTCCTCCCCATCTATCTCCTCTCCATCACTGTATCCCCACCTGCATGTCATTCCTGCTCCTACCCTGCTACTGCACCTGCTCCCGTCTCTGCCCCTGCTCCCACTCCCCCTCCCATTCCTGTAGCTCGCCTAGAAGACTTTTCCCCTCTCCCCCCTGCAACTACCACTGCTTCCCCTGCCCGAGTCATCGCCCGCAATGCCACAGTCGTCGCCACACAGCGCCCTACCCTCTCATACAGCGCTACTGCCTCACAGGAGGGCCCCACCACCATCCATCCAGTCCCTCATCCCTCCTCCCAGGCAACACCTACCAAAAAATCTTACAAATGGCCCAGTGGCGACATCTCCTCTACTCCCTCATCCAAAAAGCCACTGCCTGCCCCAACTCCTGCTGACCCCACTATGGATACCACCCCACCTCCCTCCTCTCCACCCCTTTCCTGTATACCTTTGTCCTAGCCAACCCTGTTCCAAAATTCTTGGATGCCCACACCCTAACCCTTGAAATCTGGAAGTACATCCCCAGTGCACCCATCACCCAAGTTATCCCTCGCAGAGACTCTGTTCTCATCATGTCTCCCTTTCCATCCATCCACGCTTATCTCCCCGGCGCCTTCCCCGCATCACCTCTGGGCCCCATGCATCCCTCACCCTATTCCTTACATCCTCCTCTCCTCGTCAGCCCCAACCGCCTCATCGTCCGTCGACCTTCACTGCTTTCATCACAGAACTCATCCCTGTGGTCACTATGGCTGAGGTGTTGGTGAAACTGAATGCCCACTCTGCCCTGGAAGTCCGCTCCGCCCACCGTATTTACAACTCCTCTGGCCCTACTTTCCTCATGCGTATATTTAGAGAGTCCACCTGCTCCATCGACCACCTCCTCACGCATGGAGCCCTGATTTTCAGCTGCCACCACCCTGTTGACACATCCCGTTCACCTCCTCAATCCTACCACTGCCAGCGTTGTCTTCTGTACAACACCCACCTCACCCAAAACTGCAAGAACCCACCCACCTGCCCCCATTGTAAAGCCTCCCACTTCCTTAAACAGTGTACCTACCTCGCCTCCCCCTCGTTCTGCAACACCTGCAATGAACCTCACCCCACCTATTCCTCCAAATGTAAAGCCAAGCCCCCTCCCACCATCCCTGAACTTACTGTCCCCGTTCGCCCCATTGACCCACCCATCCACCCTAACAAATGCCTCTGCCCGCCCCCTACAGCAGAAGACATCATCTGGTTTGTCCTGCAGAACATCCATCCCTTCCAGCGAACCCACACACTCTAGCAATTTCCCTTGCCACCAGCTCTGTTTTGCACTTAAACACCTATGTAACCTACTCCCACAACCAGGGGAGTATCACCTCCTCTACCTCAACATTCACTCCCTCCCAGCAAACAAATACTTCTTCATGCATACCCTCTCCCAGCACCAGGTTGACTCCTTCACCCTTAATGAAACCTTCCTCCAACCCCACCATGTGGTCCGCACCTCCCCTTATGTCCTTCACCGCACCGATAATCCCCTTCCCTTAGCCCGAGGAAGGGTCGCTATAGGCCATCTCAGGCATCTCCCTGTCCAGCCACAACCCCTTCTCAATGACCTGACTGAACACCTTCTCCTCAGTCTATTTTTTCCCTCCCTCACCATCACCTGTGCCACAGCTCCTCTCCCCTTTGACTTCATTTCCCATGTCGACTGTACCTTCTCCACCTATGTGATCGCCACTGACCTCAACATCCACAGCTGTGAACCTGCCACCCTTTGGCGGTGGCATCAGTTCCTTACCACCCCCTATGGTGATCTTGTTCCTCTCCCACAGCACACCCATCGTGAAAGTAACTCCACCCCCGATGTTATCCTTGCTTCCCCCAACCTCCTTGGTCGCATCACCATTAATGTCCTCGATACCGTCGGTAGTGACCATCTCCCTGTCCTTCTCACCATCTCCTATACCTGTCCTGCCACTGCAGCCATCCGCCCAGGTGCCTCTCCAAAGTCTGTCCATGACTACCACCGTGCCAGTTGGGATGCCTACCGGGAATCCAATGCCTTACAGGTCGAAAGCCACCCCCTCACCACCCCCTCACCTTTCACCACCCTGATGACATCACCGATGGCTCTTCCATCCTTCAGAAGACCATCACTGCCGCTGTGGAGGCTCATGTCCCTACCAAACTCATCCACCCTCACCGCCCTACGCTTGCTCCACAGGCCGTTCTTTTTCTGCATGAATCCCCAGGTTCGACCGCTCCGTCCTCCGCACTCGTGACCGGGATACTCTCACCCGCCACCTGCAAATACAACAACATATCCGGAACCTCCTTACAGCAAAGAAATGCCAGGACTGGCGCCAGAGATGCACACGCCTCAACTCCACCCTCCCTGTCAACTCCTCCAAGTATTGGTCAGCCTTCCACCACCTTACCGGTAGCCATCCCATCCCGCATTACCCCCATCTTCCATGATGATCGACCCTTTCCTGACAACCTCAGTAAGGCTAAACGTTTTACTTCCCACCTTTCCGAGGTCTTCTCCATTCCTGACAATCCCCATTTTGATTACTCCCTCTTCCCTACCATCCTTGACCACATTGACAGCTCTGTCCCCCCGCTCGCCCCTAGCTTCCAGTAATTGGATCAGTTACCCCCCTCAGACATCAACACTTCCATCACCACACAAGACATCACACTCGTCCTGCACTCCAAACGCAACACCACCCCTGGTCATGATGGTGTCACCTACCATCACCTCAAGGAATCCCATCCATCCTTCTTGTCTGTCCTTGGTACCCTGTGCAATGTCCTCCTCTCCACTGTATTTTACCCCAACCTGTGGACGACTTCCCGTGTCCTGCTGCTCCCTAAACGTAACAAACCCCCCTCTGATACCTCTTCCTATCGTCCAGTCTGCCTCAACTCCGTGTTCAGTAAGGTCTTCGAGGCCATCCTCTCTCACTGTATTCACCACCACCTTAACCAGCACTGCCTCCTTCCTCTTAACCAATGTGGCTTCCGGCCTTCCTTCTCTGCCCATGACCAGCTTCTTAACGTTACCAATCTTCTTTCCCTCCAACTTAACTCCCGTTGCTCTGCTATCTTTGTTTCCCTTGATCTCCAGAATGCCTATGACTATGTCTGGCATCCCAGGCTCCTCTTCAAACTCCAGACCTATGCTCTCCCCATCAACTTCGTCCATCTCATTGCTTCCTTCCTCTCCCATCGTTCCTCCTATGTTACTATCCACAATTCCAACTCCCGTACTTTCTATCCCTCTGCTGGTGTGCCCCAAGGTTCTATCCTTTTACCTCTCCTCTATCTCCTGTACACTGCTGATATGCCCAAACCTCCCCCTCCTGTTGATCTTCTCCAGTTCACTGATGACACCGCCTTCCTAGCCCTTTATGCTACCCTTCAACGGTCCCAGCGTACCCTCCGAACCCACCTTGACCAATTCACTGCTTGGTGTAACCAGTGGTTCCTCCAAGTTAATCCCTCCAAGACCCAGGCGATCATCATAGGCTGCACCATCCGCTCCTTCCACCTCCATGATTTCTACCTCACCATTTATGTCAGTCCTATCCACTTCATTCCTACCCTCAAATACCTTGGCCTCACACTCGACCGCCACCTCACCTGGACTCCCCATCTCCTTACCATCCAAAACAAAGCTCACAAACTCCTCTGCCTACTGAAACTCTTGTCCGGCTGGATGTGGGGTCTGCATCTTTCCACCATCCTTCACACCTACAAATCCTTGATCTGCCCCATCCTCTGTTATGCCAGAGTCGCTTGGATTTCCGCCCCTCTCCGGTTCTATAAAGCCCTCCAAATCCTCGAACGCCATGCGCTCCGACTCGCCTTCTGCATCTGCCTTATGTCCCCCACGTTCATCCTCTATGACCTAATATCCTTCCCCCACCGTCACCTTTTCCTTGAACACATCCACACAGTATACATTGTCCGCCACCTTGATCCCCCTCACCCCCTGGTGTCTCCCTTCCTCTCCAGCCCCAACCAGTTGCCGCACCTTTACCGTTGTGTCCCACCCTCTCTTCATTTCCACACCCTCCATCTCCTTTTCCAACACAACTTCCACTATCTACCCCTCCCAGATGATGAGCTTTGCCCTGACATCTACCCTTCCTACCAACTCTAACCCCATCTTCCTGCCTCCTCTTCAGGGCTACCTCTCCTCCCCCTCCCGCCTCCTGAGCGGCTCCCCCTTCCTACTCCCCCTCCATCTCTTGTGCCTCCTTTCAGTGTCTGTGTGCTCCCTCCTGCCCTGTCTTCCCTCTTCCTCTCCCGCCCCACATATCTCTTGCCTCTTTGTGAACCCACTGATGCCCCTCTTCTCTTCATCCCGCCACTTCCCCTGCTGCCCCATGCTCTCCCCTCCTTTTCCATCCTCTCTGCCCTTTCCCTCGGCAGGTCCCGCCTGGCAGTTTTATTCTTCATCGTGTGTGCTCCAAGTGGGTTTTAAGTGTGTTGTTCCGAATTGCTTTTACTACTGTGGCCGACTTTTAAAGTGTGCATGTCCATTCAGTGTCTTCTCTGAGTTTTGAAGACTCGCCAACTGTGTTTTTAACTTTTTGGTGACTTTTAACTGTCCCCCATCAACGTCTCCGTGTTAGTCTGTTTTTTACCCCCATTTTCTCCCATTGTTCTGTTTTAAGTTCCCCTTTCTTGCCTTATGTATGTAACATTTTATTCTTATTTTAAGTTGTTTTGTCACTCGGCTGAAGGGCGGTGGATTGTGCCGCTGACAGCCCTGCCCTGCCTAGTTCAGTCAGTCTGGTACTCGGTCTGGATTGAGTTTCTATCTCTGCGGTACTGCGTTCTTGTCGTTGCTCGTTGTCGACTTTTGCCTGGCTCTGGTTCTGAGGGGATTCACTGTTGATGTTTGGTGTTGTGGTTTCTACAAGCCTCCGTTGTTTATCTCTTCCTTGTTGTGTCGGTCATAGTCAGTCGTGGTCGGTTGTTGTCGTTGGTCTGTCGTCCGACTCGTCCTTGTGTTTACCCGGTAGTGCGTGCTCCACCGCCGGTGGCTTCCCCGCCTGGCGGCTCCGATCCGCAGCCCAAGGCGTTCTCAGAGTTGGTTGTGGTTACTACACAAATTTTGTTCACGCCGACCTTCACGGGGAGAAAAGAAAGTCATTAAAAATTCAAGGAGATCAGAGCTTGCACGGTGAGACATAAGCACTCCGTCTTCAGGTCACAAGTGGCCCATAGGAACCATCCGACCGCCCTGTCATCCTTAGCTGAGGATGCAGACAGGAGGGGCATGTGATCAGCACACCGCTCTCCCGGTCGTTATGATGGTTTTCTTTGACCAGAGCCGATACTATTCGGTCGAGTAGCTCCTCAGTTGGCATCAGGAGGATGAGTGCACCCCAAAAAATGGCAACAGCGCATGGCGTCCCGGATGGTCACCCATCCAAGTGCCGGCTACGCCCGACAGCGCTTAACTTCGGTGATCTTACGGGAACCGTGCATCCATTGCGGCAAGGCCGTTACCCCACGGTAAGACATAGGTGTTCGTTTCTTCCACGAACTGTTCGAGAGTGGAATAATGGAGAATTATTGTGAAGGTGCCAGGCACTTAAGTGAAGGTACCAGACACTTTAGTGTGATTTGCAGAGCAGAAGCTGAGATGTGTGTTGCCTTATTTTGACACATCTGTCAGTGAGCGAGGTACCTGAGAATTGGGGTTATGGCACTTGATGTGTTCTCCTCGTAAGGCAAACGTGGTTAAAACAGTTCAAACTAAACATGCACAAAATATAATTTCAGTTAAAATTACAATCGCTCAACTGCGTTTCCACTCACTTTCACCTACCCCGTCTTACCCAATCATTAAGAATGTAAATTTACATCTTTCTCCAGCTTAGAATGAACTGTTACAAAATCATTACAGGATTTAAAAAAAATAACCTCAGGAAAGTATGACTGTATGGTCAGTTACAAAAAAGCCAGGATAAGCTAGCCACCCCAATACATATTAAAACCTTCTCTATAACAGTTTGGCGTGAAACTCCAATTAAACCCGATCGTTAAGCGTAATGAGCAGTGTGATAACCTGCGAGGCAAGAAGGTAAACAAGACCTTGATGGAATATGCGAGTTGGAGAAACAATTGTTGGACCGATATTCCGGTGTTATGAAAGCAGGGAGTTTGGCCCAAAATAATTACTCCTGGAGTCGATTCCTTGCAACGTCAAATTTATTGATCAGATTACTCAATAATGATCCAAAGTATAAATAGTATAATTAGTACAAAGTTGATGTAAGAATGACTTCCATGATAAAGCTCCTAAAATAATTACTTCCCAACCTTTAACTTCCGTAATGGAGTTTCTGATCATCAAAATCCTAACAGGATGTTAGTAAGACAAGAATCTTTAAAATCAACAAATACAAAATCTGAAATTATTACTTTTATAAAATCATAATACAATCATCTTGATTTATCCCCTTTGTCATACAAACCGGTTAGAATCTAGTAGACGAACATCTTTTACAGCATGATTTCTACAAATACAGAAATCTATAACCAGTACAAAATAATACTTCCCTTGTGCTGCAGCTCGCGTCAGCGGCTGTGACTATCCTGCCTAGTAATTCAGCAGCATAGACCACGTACATGGTGTGTCTTCCTTTTAAAGAAGCAACATATCTTGGAATTCATGGGCGCAGAACGTGGCCTCATATACATAACAGATAGACACTGGTTTCATTAACCTGCAACAGGCGTGTGCTGCACACTGGAAACAACATTTCATCAGCTTAACAAATAATATGCAAGCACCCGTCGTGAAATAGGTAGTGTCAGACTGTTACGACAACTATTAGAGCACACCATTCTATTACTCTGGCGCCTTATGAGCATGCCTTTGGAGTGTCTTTTAAAATACCTCTGACACATTGCAAAGGAATGCCCACTGCTAAACTCAGCACCTTGTCTCCGAACCACAAATAGTATTTGCTATTTCGCAAGCGATTTCGGCTTTCTCGAGTCCAGTCCACAAACTTTTATTCCCGGTAGACCATCGCACCAGAGAACCTCCGGAGCTTCCTAGCTCCAAGAGCGGTCATTACCACTTGATAAGACTATCGATGACTGGCGAAGTGGCAAACCGAACAACCTCAGTGTGGTTCTTTAGGAGGGTTTACCATCGCATTTTGGTAAATGGTGGGGTATTCCTCAATCTAGGCCTCGGGAAATAAGATACAGAAACACTTAAAATGCGATAACATAGAGAGCAATGAAACTTCTTGGCACATTAAAACTGTGTGCTGGACCGATTCTCGAACTCGGGACCTTTGCCTTTCGCGGGCAAGTGCTCTACTAATTCAGCTACCCAAGCACGACTCACCCCCCCCCCCCCCTCCCCCCGTCCTCACAGCTTTACTTCCGTACTTCTGCCAGTATCTCGTCTCCTACCTTCCAAACATTACAGAAGTTCTCCTGCGAAACTTGCAGAACTAGCATTCCTGATAGAAAGGATATTGCGGAGACATGGCTTAACCGCAGGCTGGCTATCAACGCACACTCCTCTGCGGAGTGAAAATCTCATTCTGGATAGAGAGCAATGGTTGCACGATTCGCAGATCGATAGTATACAGGCCTTACCTCCCTTAGCTTAAATGACGATTCTGGAGTATCGAATCGCATGGATGTACGTGATGTCCTTAGGTTAATTAGGTTTACGTAGTTCTAAGTTCTAGGGAACTGATGACCTCAGATTTTGTCCCATAGTGCTCAGAGCAATTTGACCGTTTTTTGACGATCTTGGTGGTTATCCGTTCATTGATTGAAACTCTAAGCACGGTGGCCGATTGTGTCAGGTCTGGTATTCGTAATTTCCTCTCTATTCCATAATCACAAAAGCACTACCCTAACACTGCATAAATTATTATCACAGTCATCCACGTAACTACATTGCTAACTTACACAAATCTAATCCAGCTTTATATTTGTTCTGTAATTTGTAGTTTTATTTTTCTAAAACAGTTTATTGCATCTACAGATTCAGTACAATTAAGATTACTGTAATTTTATTGCTTCATTGTTTTTCAATGAAAATTGTAGCAGTATGTCATTTTATTGCTTCATTGTTTTCCAACGTAAATTGTATAAGTATGACAGTGTAGTAACTCCATGAACGAAATTTTCTGTATCAAAGTAAGTGTGTAATCTTACTGAGTTCGGCATACAATTTGTAAATCATCGGATACATTCGGATGCAACGAGTTGCGAAACCCATTGTGAAGCAGAGAGGTGTTGCTTGCAAAATGCTTAGTCCATAACAATTTGTAGAGTTGTGTGCTCCTGGAAAGACACGCTGTTGTGCACTAGCTTCGAGGCAAGAAGAAATCTTAGAGCAGACAAGTGAGGCTGTCTTCTCCTCAAGATAGTCTGTGATCGATGACCACTAATAAGTACAGTTGTTGAGATAGTAACAATTACACCTAAAAAGGTATTTGAGAAATGAGAACTTGCGGATGGCACGTTAGCGGTACAATATGATGCACCATGTCTAAGCTCCAAGTAACTGAGCCGAAATTTCACCAGCATCGACTGCAAAAGGAGAGAGGTGTTACCTGGAGTAATTTATTCTCTTAACGGGGTGACGATTAACGTTTTTCTAGAATTTGGTAATAAACTGCCTGACAAATAAAGGAGAAAACTCATAAGATATGATAGGATGTTAATGGAACTTCGTACATGTACACACCAATCCCAGGTATGTAAATGTTTAGAATTGCAGTTGTGTGTGACAGGCAGAACATCCGTGTGAGAGCATCAGGGTTATTCGTGTTTAGCGTCGTTACAATGTCTTCTAGGGTATGTAAGAAGCGTGAACAGCGTCATATGTTAAGTAAACACCGCGATGAACAATGGAAGCCACATACTCGTATGAGACAACGTTATCAGCACTCGCTAGAGCGTCAGAATGGCGTCTTTGTGGAACCCCATTTGGCCAGTGGGTCTAATCGTACAGTGTGGGACGTTCTGGCACGACAGGGGCACGATGTTGCACTGTACAGGAACGTGTGGATGGGCATACTCGTCGTCGAGGTTCCGATCGGCCATGTCTGACCACGAAGCACGTCATTCCGTCAGTGCCTGCCATTCGCGAACAAGTAGTGGACTCCTCCCAACGTTCTGTCTCAACCCACACCACTGGTCGGAGACTTACAGTACCTGGACTACGGAATTCCCGTCCCATGACTAGCCTGCCGCTAACACTTCAACACGAATGGCTCCCTTCGCAGTGATACCGGGAAACAAGGACTTTTGATAAATGGAGTCGCATTATGCGTAGAGATGAACCGCGATGCTATCCTACCCTGGAGGACTACTGTTGACAAGTGTGTCCAGGACGTCGGGAGAGCTCTCATACTTCCATTGTTTTGTAGAGGCACAGATGTGTCATTCTTGGCGTAATGGTATCGCGGTCCATTGGGTATGACTCCAGGTCACGGTTGGTATTCACTGAGTGAACTCTGACGGACAAAGGTACGTCACGGACAGCCTGTGTCCTCATGTGTTATCTCTCATGCGACAATAGCGTGATATTTCAGTCCTGTGGCCAACAAGACCCCCAGATCTGTCTTCCACAGAACATCTGTGGGACGAACTGGGATATCAACTCCATGCAGTGCCAGTAGCGAGGATGTCAAGGAACAGTTACCACAACTATGGGTTAGATTGCCACAGGAGAGGACACAATGGCTTTATGACACACTTCCCAACCGAATCACTGCATGTATGCAGACTGCAGGGGGTCCAACGTCATACGGATGACTAGACTCATAATGACCAGTTATTTGCAAATTTGATTCGATATTGTAATCACTGAAATAACTTTACATACCCTTTCAACCCGTGAAGTATCACTTTGTTTGCTCCTCCCCTTCTGTGTGCTTCACTTTTTAATCAGTGTAAAGCGCAAAACAAGATCAATGTTTTTACACTATTGGTCATTAAAATTGCTACACCAAGAAGAAATGCAGATGATAAACGGATATTCATTGCACAAATATATTATACTAGCACTGATATGTCATTCCATTCTCACGGAATTTGGGTGCATAGATCCTGAGAAATCAGTACCCAGAACAACCACCTCTGGCCGTAACAACGGCCTTGATACGCCGGGGCATTGAGTCAAACAGAGCTTGGATGGCGTGTACATGTACAGCTGCCCATGCAGCTTCAACACGATACCACAGTTCATCAAGAGTAGTGACTGGCGTATTGTGACGAGCCAGTTGCTCGGTCGCCATTGACCAGACATTTTTAATTGGTGAGCGATCTGGAGAATGTGCTGTCCAGGGTAGCAGTTGAACATTTTCTGTATCCAGAAAGGACCGTACAAGACCGGCAACATGCGGTCGTGCATTATCCTGCTGAGATGTAGGGTTTCGCAGTGGTCGAATGAAGGGTAGAGCCACGGGTCTTAACACATCTGAAATGTAACGTCCACTGTTCAAAGTGCCGTCAATGCGAACAGGAGGTGACCGAGACGTGTAACCAATGGCACCCCATACCATCACGCCGGGTGATACGACAGTATGGCGATGACCAATACACGCTTTCAATGTGGGTTTAGCGAGATGTCGGCAAACACGGATGCGACCATCATGATGCTGTACACAGAACCTGTATTTATCCGAAAATATGACTTTTGCCATTGGTGCACTCAGGTTCGTCGTTGAGTACACAATCGCAGGCGCTCCTGTCTGTGATGCAGAATCAAGGGTAACCGCAGCCACGGTCTCCGAGCTGATAGTCCATGCTGCTGCAAACGTCGTCGAACTGTTCGTGCAGATGGTTGTTGTCTTCCTAACGTTCCCATCTGTTGACTCATGGATCGAGACATGGCTGTACGATCCGTTACAGCCATGCGGATAAGATGCCTGTCATCTCGACTGCTGGTGATACGAGGCCGTTGGGATCCAGCACGGCGTTTCGTATTACCCTCCTGAACCCACCAATTCCATATTCTGCTAGCAGTCATTGGATCTCGACCAGCGCGAGCAGCAATGTCGGGATAAGATAAACCGCAATCGCGATAGGCTACAATCCGACCTTTATCAAAGTCGGAAACGTGATGGTAAGCATTTCTCCTCCTTACACGAGGCATCACAACAACGTTTCACCAGGCAACGCCGGTCGACTGTTGTTTGTGTATGAAAAATCGGTTGGAAACTTTCCTCATGTGAGCACGTTGTAGGTGTCGCCACCGGCGCCAACCTTGTGTGAATACTCTGAAAAGCTAATAATTTGCATATCACAGCATCTTCTTCCTGCCGGTTAAATTTCGCGTCTGTAGCACGTCAGCTTCGTGTTGTAGAAATTTTAATGGCCAGGTGTGTTATACTACCTTGTTATCGAAGATACGTTCTATGCTATTGTGTTGTTTCATTAACAGTACAGGAAGTTGCAAATTTACTATTGCTACTTCACAGCAATGGAGTTTAGCTGCCATTGCTAGAGTTGCTAACTTTTATTGTTCTTATTGACCGAGAACATTAAGATTATTAATCCAAGCATTGTTCTCACATCTTATTTGAATTCAGTGAAGTATAAGGAATCAGCTCCATCACATATGATTAAAGGTTTCTAATCTATAATATCAGTAAATGTAGCGTTTCTTCTTTCTCAAGGTTCAAAACAAGCTTAATATTTCAGTGCAGAGTTTCTATCGCGTTTTAAAAAATACAGAGTGTCAAAAAAAGTGACTAATATTGTGGGGTGCGTTAGTACCCATCAAAACAATAAAAAAATGAATCTAGAAAAGTTTAATATACCATAGTGGTCCAATGTGACGCCCAACAGAGTCTATATCGGTTCTTATGCAAAAATGTCTAACGACCACTGCTCTAACAGGAAGTTTTTTACCAATGAAAATTTTCTTTGTAAAAGATAAGTCACTCCAGAACATGATTTCCTATAACAATACTGAATGATAATACGAAAAAAGTCAAATTAATGATTTGTCTCTCCCATAGATTTGCAATTATTCTAAGTGCAAGTGTGGTTGAACTAAGTTATTTTAAGAGCTCCAAAATGTGCTTTCTCCATTTTAAATTCTCTCTGGTTGTTATATATTAGACGGAAGATTGTTTACACGTCTGAGGAACAATGTTGGACCTAAATTGAGCCTTGGGGAACCCCAGACTTTATGTTTGACCTCTGCTGAAGACAGTATTTCTACTCAGGGCACATATTGGTTGAAAGCACCGATGATGGCTGTTAATCAGTTGAAATCGATTTGCAAAAGTGAATAAATAAAACATGATTTTGCGACTTTTTGCTGCATATTTGGTAATTCAATATAGCTACAGAGTGGACAAAATGAAACAGGCCCCCGGAAAATACTCTCTGACAAGCACACAGACACAGACACACACACACACACACACACACACACACACACACACACAAACACACAAACACACAAACACTAAAGATACGTTACTAAGGAATTATCCGAATTGGACGGAAATCGATAGATGCGATGTACAAGTACACACAAACAAATGATTTCAATTTCGGAAAAAACCAGATGATTTGTTCGAAACACAATTTGAGCACGTTATTATCGCGTTGGTGAACTTCTGAACCCTAAGGAAGCAGTTATTCGGCTTGCTATTGACTGACAGAATTATTGGATGTCCTTCTGACAGTATTGTGTCAAATTCTGTCCAATTGGCGCATTACATAGTCAAAATTTCAAGCTGTTTGGAGGGTATTGCCCATAATGCTCCAAACGTTCGCAGTTGGGCAGAGATACAGTGCCCTTGCTGAAAAAGGTAGGGTTTGGCAAATATGACGACTCTCCAGACAAGTCTTCGCTGGTTATCGGGGCTCAGTTCGAAGCAGGATTCATCACTGAAGACAATTATATTCCAGTCAATGAGATTCCAGGCCGAAAACAGGTCTGGTGACGCCCCTGACAGCAGTGAGGTACTGACGTGACTGTCGAGGATCTCATCATTTGCAAATCACACCATTTTCCCAGCCTTCCAACAACAACTACACGCCATGGTCTAGGAAGAAGTGAAAGAAATCCCCTTTTCATTGTGTCATTACGTAAGGTGTTCCGGTGAACTTTTACAGCAGTAATAATATGATTCGAGGTTCTGTGGGTTATAGATATATGGCTGAAACCGTTATAAAACGTAACAACAGGTGTCTAGAAACTTTTGGTTCAGTCACCATCGTTGCCAAATACTGTGAAATCAGTGATAGCTCCTCTTAATATTTCCTAAACATGTCTTTTACTTTGTGTAGAGTCTTGTGTTGACCTTTTGCGAGAAAATCTCAAAGATGCCGTGTGGTAACATTCACCGCTCGCTAAAGAGTAACGGTAAATCGGGAATAAAATATCGAAATTGTGAATTTAATTACTGGAGAACTGGTGAAACAAGAATATAAGTGGATGCCATTAGTGTTTGTCAGTCAGTTTCTTCAGCATCTCATAACTAAATGAGAAATACAATAGCTGTTATGATACTGCTTACTGATGAGCTATTGCTTATTAGCGAGAAATAAAAACATATGATGCGCGCTGTGAGTGGGACGACTCCTGTAACCCGTTCCTGTTTTGCAATTCTGGTTTTCATGACAAGCGTAGAAGATTGCTGCATGCCAGTGTCAAGGTGGCTGCTTCAATAAGATTATTACCATTTCCTTCTAACAACTTCGTCTGTCCATTCCTAAGCTCTTTCCCATAATGGGACTTTAAAACTGATCGTCATCTTTTTTTCCATACTCCTCTTCTTCATTTTCGTCCCCCACTTAGCAAAAAATGATGACGAGATACAAATCGAATATTTATAGAACCGCTAAAAAGTAAAATGAAGAGAGTAAACCGTATCTTCAATACGGAGGAAGAGTTCATTTTAAGTACCAACTTTCTATTGTTCATTCATTCTCTCGAAACGATAATTTTATGTTACAAGAATATATTCAATATCTCACTTACCACTTTTCAGTGTTAACTAGAGTAGGTAAACCCGGCAAAAGGCAAGTGGTTGCCCTTTGCACTGTTCTGACAAGTCTTTTGAACTGCAGCGTTGTGTTAAATTAGACGGTAAGGCGTTTGTGTGTATTTCGCAACCTGGTGATAAGTGGGACAGCGCAACCAAATATGGAAAGTAGACCACCACCTTGTTTGTGGCGAATGAGAGGTAATACTTAAGTTCCAGTTCGTCCTTGTTCTTGTTCCTGAAGCGCAACACATTAACAGAAGACAATGCTTAGTTCTGCTTTTGGCATCTCATGAGATACCAGCACTGAAGTTTCGTTCTCGAAGTACTGGTCGCAAAGTGATTCAGGGTATGAAGAGATTGCTTAACAGTCTTACAGATCATCATAAAGATTCCTCGAGAGAATTTGAAAGAAAGCACCTATTTTAAAACAGATTTTTCATACTTTTTCATAAAAATGAATATCAATTCGTTATGATTATATGCTACTATGCCGTGTCTTCTTTACCTATGCTTCGAAAAAAATGTTTACAGGTATGAAAAGGTGTTGCTTAAAAAGGAAATCAAACTGCAAAGCAAAAAGAAGAAGAGAGAATTATGTATCCTGACTTTCACTCAACCTTGCTACTTTTGTACAGATTTAATACAGTATAAAAATAATAATTTTGGGAAACTTCGAAGCAAACAGGATTTCAGTTCTCCTCTTCCACAACACAATATACCGAAATATACACTAAGTGATCAAAAGTACCCGGACACCCCCAAAAACAAATGTTTTTCGTATTTGGTGCATTCTGCTGCCACCTACTGCCGGGTACTCCATAATAGCGACATCAGACATCGTGAGAGAGCAGAATAGGGAGCTCCGCGGAACTCACGGACTTCGAACGTGGTTAGGTTATGGGGTGTCACGTCATACGTCTGTATGCGAGATTCACACACTCATAAGCATCCCTAGGTCCACTGTTTCCAATGTATAGTGAAGTGGAAACGTTAAAGGACACGTACAGTACAAAACCGTACAGGCCGCCCTCGTCTGTTGGGTGATAGAGACTTCCGACTGTTGAAAAGGGTCGTAGTGTGCAATTGGCAGACATCTATTAAGACCACCAGACATGAATTCCAAACTGTATCAGAATCCAAAATTGTTAAGACTTTCGTGGCCACTTGTTGACAAACTGCTTATTTGCTTCTGTCTCGGGTTCTTCGGCCGACGTTCGTGTGATGATTTTGCTGACGTTTCGCCAGCACGAGTGGCTGGCATTGTCAAAGCTTCACCCTCCATTGCCGGAGGTGAACTGGAGCCGGGCTCGCGGCCGCAGACTATATGTACCTTGCGCGCCAACGTCCGAGGGCTTCTCCGCGGTCATTTCGGCGGTCATTTCCGGTGCGTTTCTCCTCTTGCTACCTGCTACGGTCGTTCTCTGCAGTACGGGAAGCCAGGAGCCGTTTACCTTAAGGCTTTCTTCTTTCTTGTTGAAGCTGTTCCCGTGTTTGTGTATTTCTACAGCTTCTCTGTACAAGCGGGTGTGATAGTGCTTCTCTACAGCCAGAACTTCCGTGTCGGTGAATTTTAGTACATGTACCTGGTCGGTCTCACTCAGTGCGTGTTCTGCCACGGCCGATTTTTCCACCTGTCCCAATGTCAGGAATATACCGCTTACCATGCACATGCGGGAAAGTTTATGTCGGAATGACTGGAAGATCAATCAACACCAGGATCAAAGAACATAAGCGACATTGCAGGTTGGGACAGGTGGAAAAATCGGCCGTGGCAGATGGCAGAATGGAACGAGCTTTTCTTCGTGAGCGAATTCACACAATACGGAGAAACTTGGCAAAAACGGATCAGGAACTTTTGGACATGTTCTACCAACTAAGTAGCAGAATGCATCGAGACGACTGGGACAAGATCGACAGCATCACTTACAGGAGCATGCAGAATGAACTCGAGCGCTGCACAGAGCGACAGAAGAAAAAGTTTGAAGGATTCCGGAAGAAGACTGACAAGGCGATTCCCGACATGTCACGCACTGTGGTCAACCTCACTGAACGACAATTGACCGAAGAGGAAGTATCCGTTCTTCAAAAAGGAGGGAATTTCGCTGTCATCCCAAGAACTATACCTGTGGAGGACATCATTGCTAACACCGAAGCGGCCATTCGGACCCTTCCTTGTGAAAGGGCAGAGGAAATACGCACTGAAACAGCCAGGATACTGCGCCGAGCTAAACCACCAGCATGCAATCTGAAGAAAGAAGAAGTACAAGCTATTAAGAATCTTAACGCTGACAAGAGTATATTGGTACTGCCTGCCGATAAGGGGAATGCGACCGTCGTAATGAAGACCGAAGATTATGAACAAAAGATCCGAGACCTATTAGATCCGACGACGTACCGAAAACTAAGCGCAGATCCGACGCAGCGTATCACACGGAATACGAATCGGTTAATCAAGGCATCTTCTGTTCCGGAGGACATACAGAGATACCTGCGCAACACAGAAGCCCTACCACCTCGCCTGTATGGATTACCTAAGATCCATAAGAACAACGTTCCATTAAGACCGATTGTTAGCGCTCCTGGCTCACCGACATATAAACTGGCAAAACACTTGGCCTCTCTGCTCCAGCCGCACGTGGGGAAGACCGACACGTACGTAAAGGACTCAGGACATTTCATCGAGAAGCTGAAGAAACTAAAACTTGCACCAAACGACATCCTGGTCAGCTTTGATATTGTTTCTTTGTTTACGAAAGTGCCACTCAGTGACGCTCTGGAGCACATCGGTTCCATTTTCCCGCAAGACATCATGAAGCTCTTCCATGCCTGTCTCACCACGAGCTATTTCACGTGGAATGGCAATTTCTACGAACAGCTGGAAGGCGTTGCCATGGGTAGTCCTCTTAGTCCAGTGGTGGCCGACTTCTTCATGGAACATTTCGAAGCACAGGCACTGGACTCGGCGACTTGTAAACCTAAGGTGTGGTACAGGTACGTCGATGATACTTTCGTCGTGTGGAGCCATGGTGAAGAACAGCTCGGTGACTTCCTAAGACACTTGAACAACCTCCACGCCAACATAAAATTTACCATGGAAGTGGAAAAGGACAAAAAACTACCATTTCTAGATGTGCTGGTCACAAGGGATGGCCAAAACCTGGGACATAGCGTGTACCGAAAACCGACGCACACGGACCGATATCTGCACAAACTGTCAAACCACCACCCGAGCCAGAAAAGAGGCATGATTCAGACGCTCGTAACGCGAGCAGCACGAATATGTGAGCCGCAGCACCTTAAACGCGAAATGCAACACCTGTAAAGTGTTCTGAGGAGCAATGGGTACTCCACAAATGATATTAGAAGTGTAACAGAGCCAAACCACCGGCGAAGTAAGAAACCAGAAAAAGAAATGTCGGGTACGGCCTTTCTGCCATACATTCCCAGAGTGACGGACAGAATCGGCCGTATATTACACAAGCACGGCTTAAAGACAATTTTCAAACCGACAAGGAAGATCAAAGAATGTCTTAGATCGGCAAAGGATAAAAGGGACCCACTTGCAATGTCAGGAATATACCGCTTACCATGCACATGCGGGAAAGTTTATGTCGGAATGACTGGAAGATCAATCAACACCAGGATCAAAGAACATAAGCGACATTGCAGGTTGGGACAGGTGGAAAAATCGGCCGTGGCAGAACACGCACTGAGTGAGACCGACCAGGTACATGTAATAAAATTCACCGACACGGAAGTTCTGGCTGTAGAGAAGCACTATCACACCCGCTTGTACAGAGAAGCTGTAGAAATACACAAACACGGGAACAGCTTCAACAAGAAAGAAGAAAGCCTTAAGGTAAACGGCTCCTGGCTTCCCGTACTGCAGAGAACGACCGTAGCAGGTAGCAAGAGGAGAAACGCACCGGAAATGACCGCCGAAATGACCGCGGAGAAGCCCTCGGACGTTGGCGCGCAAGGTACATATAGTCTGCGGCCGCGAGCCCGGCTCCAGTTCACCTCCGGCAATGGAGGGTGAAGCTTTGACAATGCCAACCACTCGTGCTGGCGAAACGTCAGCAAAATCATCACACGAACGTCGGCCGAAGAACCCGAGACAGAAGCAAATAAGCAGTGTATCAGAATCCACTGCAAGTACTATGACAGTCTGGCGGCAGGTGATAAAACTTGGTTTTCATGGTCGAGCAACTGCTCCTTAGCCACATATCACGCCGGTAAATTCCAAACGACGCCTCGCTTGGTGTAAGGAATGTAAACACTGGACGATTGAACAGTGGAAAAAGTTTGTGTGAAGTGTTGAATCACGGTACACAATGTGGCGATCCGATCGCAGGATGTGAGTATGGCGAATGCCCGGTGAACGTCATCTGCCAGCGTGTGTAGCGCCAACAACTAAATTCGGAGGCCGTGCTTTTCATGGAGGGGGATTGCATCCCTTGTTGTTTTGCGTGGCACTATCACAGCACAGGCTTACATTGATGTTTTAAGCACCTTCTTCCTTCCCACTGTTGAAGAACAATTCGGGGATGGCGATTGCATCTTTTATAACGATCTAGCATCTGATCTTGATGCACGGCCTGTGGCGGAGTGGCTACACGACAATACGACAATAACATCCCTGTAATGGATTGGCCTGCACAGAATCCTGACCAGAATCCAGTAGAACTCCTTTGCGGTGTTTTGTAACGCCGACTTCGTGCCAGGTCTCACCGACCGACATTGATACCGCTCTTCAGTGTAGCACTCTGTGAAGAATAGGCTGGCATTCCCCAAGAAACCTTCCAGCACTTGATTGAACGTATGCCTTCGAGAGTGAAAGTTGTCATCGCCCGATGGAGGGTGCGCGGGCAGCGGTGGCCATGCGGTTCTAGGCGCTTCAGTCCGGAACCGCGCGACTGCTACCGTCGCAGGTTCGAATCCTGCCTCGGGTATTTATGTGTGTGATGTCCTTAGGTTAGTTAGGTTTAAGTAGTTCTAAGTTCTAGGGGACTGATGACCTCAGATGTGAAGTCCCATAGTGCTCAGAGCCATTTGAACAATTTTCGATGGTGGGTGCCACGAACTTGTAAGTCATTTTCAGCCAGGTGTCCGGATACCTTTGGTCACATATAGTATATAAACTGGCTATTAAAAAATCTGTATGGTGAAAAAAATTAAGTACCTTTGAGGCATTGATCCAAACAACATATTATCGAAACACGCAAACGACGCAAGAAATAAAAAGTAACAGATCGTCTTAGAATGCACCAAGAATAATTTGTAAAGATAATCAGTCTAATTAAATGCAAAAGCTTGCCAATCTAATGTATAATGGCTGATCAAAAAGATTCCGTTCAAAGGCCGTACAGTTCAGAATCGACACTCCAATCAGGCAGATTCGCCATCACCGTTGAGCCGGTCATACCGCCGATGCACCAAGCTGAAGATACCCGTTTGGTAAAACACCGTCTCGTGTTGTGTCAACAAGTCCGTAACTACATGGTGCACATCGTAGTCGGAAAAGAACCGTCAACCCTCCAAGGCCTTCTTAAGGGACCGAGCGCGTGATAATCAAATGGGGAGATACAATTATTCAACTACACGAAAAAAAAACCGTAGATTAGTTACAAACTACGGCGTTCAAACACTTTATTCAACATGTAAACGCCACTATAGATATCCAGATTTGGATTACGACATGTTCGATACGCTTGCCACCACGCCTGCGAATAGCGAAATTCTGCATGACCCGCTGAAGTAGCGGAACATCGATGCTGTCGATGATCTCCTGAATGGTTGTTTTGAGCTCAACAGTGGTTTTGGGGTTACTGCTGTACACCTTGTCTTTAATATAGCTTCACAAAAAGGAGTCACATGCGTTGAGATCCGGAGATTATGGCGGCCAATCGAGGCCTATGCCAGTAGCTCTTGGGTACCCCTGAGCCAGAAAGGCGGTCCCAGAGTTCTCCCCCAGGACATCAAGCACTCTCCTGCTTCGGTGGGGTCGGGATCCATCTTGTATGAGCCACATCTCGTCGAAATCATGGTCACTTTGGATAATGGAGATGAAACCATTTTCCAGAATCTTTACATACCATTCGGTAGTCACCGTGCCATTAAGGAATATCGCACCGATTATTCCGTGACTGGACACTACACACCACATATTCACCCGTTGAGGGTGAACAGACTTCCAGATCGCGAAATGCGGATTCCCAGTTCCCTAAAGGCGCCAATTTTGCTTATTGACGAACCCATCCAAAAGAAAGTGGGTTTCCTCGCTAAACCAAACTATGTGCGCGCATACCTTTTCCCATCATGCCCCGCAGCCAACAGTGCTGTTTGAAAATCCTAATGCAAACCGTTCAGAAATTATAACGATTTTATTTCATATAGTTCGATATATGTCAATCTGAATCAGGACTATAGGGCTTGTGCCTCTTCCACTTGAGTTGGCTTAACTTCTGCGGTGAGACATTTGCGATGGGGGAACATGCCTTACCATTTAGTAGCAGCACCCTTTGCCGCGCACGGAACTTCGGACAGCAGATATGCTGCCTCACACACATTCTTCATTCTTCGATTGATACATACCGGTACTTGTCCTCCGGCAGCCAAAAAACAAATAACAGCACGTTGATCCTGTTTGGACGCATTCGCTAATTACGTCGCCACAGTTCACGTTTCATTATTTAGCGCATACACGTCGGAAAGACACGAATGCCACACTGATACGTTGCATATGTGCCAGTGATCGTGTATCCGCATCGGAATCGCACTACGCTGCATATACGCTCCAGCAACGTCCTCAAACGGGAACTTCTTGATCGCACCTTATAGTTACAGTACTCTATTCATAACAGTGCCTTGCTACACTCAGTGTAAGGAAAATAGAGCAAATGAAAGTTAGTTAGTTTATTAATTACACTTTCCGTAGATCAATTGAAAGATTTTTTAAACTATTATGTAACTGGACAAATGATCAAAATTTTTGTTGATGCATACTGTACTCCTTTCTGAGCTACTAGCAGCATTATTAACGAGAAACTTACTGAGATATCTTACTTCCTTTTATCCAGTAATGAGATCTTCAGACACATCTCGCTGTACGCATTCTTCCACAAATGGTTATATATGACCCATACACAAGTGTGTTGTGACCTGCTTGATATAGCTCTGTTGCAAAGAGCAGTGTGATGGGCATTGTTCCAGTAATCCTCGGCGAGCAATCACTATAATCAAGCAAATTGTGAAACATCTAGAGGTATGCACCAGATACCATTTTGGGATCCACGCTGCAGACAACTAGTTGTGACCAAGGGAGGTATAAATTATATATTTACTGGACGTAGCGTAATTCATTCGTGGAAGAAGTAACTTGAATAACTCTCGTACGATCGATTTTTGTGCATTTGTCGTCAGTGAAGGACTCAAAATGTCTGATTGGCGGTAGTGACAGAAATTCAAAGGAGAGCGCCCTGTCTCTGTTGTTCACTCGGCCCTATAATGTCTCAGAGATACTCGAAAAACTACGTTCGAAATTAAGCAAATTTACTCCTAAAAATTTAAGAACGGACCTGACAAGACGTTTAAAGAAACTTCGTCCTAAATGCATATCATGTCACGAATACAACAAAATCAAACAAAGTGACGGTCGTGAAAGGCGTAGGTAGGGGGCGATTGCGGGACGCTGGGTTACATTGTATGTCGTCCACGGAACACCGCACCTATGACTATGAAATGTGTAGAGTATAATTACCCAGCGAAATGGGTCGAAGAAAAAGTAGGAGAAGTTGTAAATTCTAATTACCGAAGAAATAATAATTGTTAAATACAGACAGTTCACGAATAAAATCACATAGTTTGTGTTACTTCGATTGTTATAAATATTCCTGATTGACACAAATGGTGCGAAATCCGTCAGTGATACAGATTCTTACATCGGTTTGTCAATTATTCACTCACATAAAAATAAAACGAAGTTATGTTGAAGTTCGACGTTAAAGCAACTGCTTTGAGCTTGCAGATAGGCCATTAAACCATGTGGAACACAATCAAACAGAACCTGAATTTACGGTGCAGCAGCACCAGGAATGAAGAAATGGTACTTTAAATTACGATGAAATTTTTTTCCGAATGCATTGTTAAGTCACGAGGAGTTCTAGACCCAAAAACATGCAACATGGAATCTTACTCATATACACACAGTAGTGATATTTATTTCGTAAGTGATGAACCACTCCTTATAATTGTGAGAGCGTAGACATTCCTCTACCTGATGCTCATACAGATATCGTGTTTCCTCTGGAGGCGCGAATATGATTACTTCCTATGGGAGTAATGGTTTAAAAAGTAGCAAATTTTGGGAAGTGCTCGTTTCCAAACGTATTAACGGCTTGTGTATCATAGAAAGGAAAGGAGCTTCTAAAAGTTCGCAATCATTCTGAAGGACACAATATCGAAATATCCATATCCTGTGTATGGAATATTTGGTTGAATAGTTATACATACAGTATGGACTTTCGAGTACATGTGCCATGTCATCGAGACTAACAATAACCCGCATCAGGGAGGTTTTCGGGAGAGACAGTTACTTGCGAACTTGATACCTTCGAGTGAAATATCAGTATAATAGAAACTGTACTCTACATAATAGTATTCTGAAAATTCACGTCGGTATCCTGTTGAGAAACCTTCACTCATCTTAGTCACTACCACTGGGCGATCCCTCGTCAACATTTACTAAGTGCCATGCAGTGAATTCGTCATATCAACACAAAATAATTTAAATATTGCTAAATTTATCTGTCAGGTAACATAATTAATAGATACAGATTCTCCTGTCCTGAGAAAATTGCAAAAATTAAGACTGGCTAAGGAATCACTAAAAACTGTGAACAGTACAGCCCACATTTTCGGTCTCACTAAACAAACAGTGTTAGCAGAGTTTCATTTGAGTGCTTTCTAAGCGCACCCTTTCATAAACCCTGTAGATTACAGGAACGCCTACTGTTGATGGAACAGGAGCACGTGGCTGACGGCTTCACGTCAAGACCAGGCAGATGGACATTATACAGGGAGCAAGCGGTCAATAGCCTCCATTACAATGAGTGTGCGCACATGTGCAGTCGTGTATTTACTGCCAGGCTGCTTAATAAATACTGCAGCAGTGCGTGAATGGAAGTGTGGAGAAAAGTTACAAGATAGTAACCTACTTATGGAAACATAGATACTTGACTGAAGACTTGCCAGAAAACTTAAGAAGTAAATGTATAAAGGGAATTTCTAATACGCGTTTGAAAGTGGCATGTGGGTCTTCCTCTACTTCAACGTTGGAGAAAGTTGCCACGTTTGTGTCAATCTGCTGGGGATGGAGAATAAGAGTGCGCTGTGAAATAGTGTAATCAAGATAATGTTTCCTATTTTCCTTCACTGTTCATTCCATGGCTGCCGAAATCCTTGACAATTTTTGCCAAAATTATGACTGATGGAAATGTTTCCGAAACTTTTAGTAATCAGGCAACATTCACTTGCTACGCAATTGTTATAGTATAGTTACTGTCTTGTTACGTATTGTGTACGATGGAGTAACAGTAGGTAATAGACAACACCCACTATGATTGTAATATAAAAACTAAATTGTGAACCAAACATTTTCGGTGTTCTCGAGTTATCTAGCTGTTACAAATGATTCACAAGATATCTCCATTAAGTACCGTGCACCTCAGATGATGGTATTTCCTGACATAGGAATAGCACGCCCAGTGAAGGAGGGATAATTACAACCAGAAAGCATTAATCACAGTATGTGAATTTGCAAAGGAAATCTCGTTGCTTTATAAAACACTATATTCAATTTATTACTTACCAACACGAATCATAACGAAACACTGTTTGAAATTGTGCAGTACATAGTAGCTCTGCATCCAATTATACTTTTGGTGTCCCATATTGAGCCCTTCAGAACCTACGTAATTTACGAGGCGTTTTCGGTATATGGCATGTGCCGTCGACAAGTCCCGCTGTTTACTGTTAAATCCCCCTAATTTAATCGTTAAGTATTGGTCAGATGACAAGTCAAGATTTTTGTCATTATTTATATGTTTATTGTTTGATTTATAGAAAAACATTAACTACAAATATAGCTGCAGTACTAGCCTCGTATAAACATAGATGCAATGTACAGAATGCAAATGAGAGATCGTTGTCACGTTTAACGTACATATAACTAAAATATAGTTTAAATGTTCAGTGGCCAGGAACGTATCGAGTGGTTCTAAAGTGACGGTGTTCGGAGTGCTGCAGTGCGGATTGTATACATCACAGGTAACTGAAACATAGTAGGTATGTTCATTTATTGGTATACTGATAAAGAAAAAAACAGCATTTCTTTCTACCACAAGGTGAAAATATAGCGCCGTAACCAGTCAGAATGCGGTGTGGGTAAAGGAAAAGGGGAGGAACTATCAAACATATGACCACTTTGGCTCTGGCAGCCATACTGGGATATGAAGACAAGTTACACCATGACTGCGTTCTATGTAGTCTCCTGACTCAGAGATATGTTGCATCCGTAACACGGCATGATGGGCAGTTACTCGCAGTATAATTGATACAATGTACTGCGAGCAACTGTCGTGGTATGCTATCCTCCAGATCAGGAGGAGTCCGGATACATCCCTGATAGACACGATCTTTCAGACATCCCCACAAACAGAAGGCACATAGATTTAGGTCTGTGGATCTGGAAGGCCACATATCTTGAAATTGCCTAGAGATGATGCTGTCTCTACAGAAAGTTTGTCGAAGCAAATCTTTCATCTGGCAAGAGACATATGGTGTCGCTATATCTTGTATGAAAACGGAGGTGTGGGCACAGCTGCGTTCATGGAAAGTTGGAATCACATGTTGCACAAGGAGGCCCTTGTATCGTGCAGATGTCACTGTACACCTAACGGGATCGTGAGATGTCATCTCGAAGAAAAATGGGCCGAGAATGAAGGAGCTTGTGAAACCACACCACACAATCACAATAATCACGTAAGCTGAGTGCAGTGGATGTTCCTGTCCAACATGTGGCGGAGTAGAGCATCGTATGCGACAGTTCTGTGCATTTGTGCCAATTTGCAGAATAAAACATGCCTCATTCGTCCGAAGAATTCCCATTCCCATGCGTGCCAAAAGACAGAGGGGAAAGTCACGGCTTTGCAGCCTGTTTTGGCGCTTCATTTGGTGCACATTCTGAATTTTGTTGGGTACCATTGTATACTCAGCCGTAAAATCTTTTGAAGTGTTGACCAGGGGAGGGACAACACCTATGGCACAGCTTGAGAACTGAGGCTTGTGCTGCACTGTCGACAACTGTCATGGGATTCGGCCTCTTCCCTCTCTCTCCTGCACCCCCTAATTCACCCGTTTCTTCAGATTTCCTGATCATATTCTTTAGCACATGTATTAACATGAGGTACTAACATGGGGCGTTTTCTCAGCTGTTTCTGTCGCCGATATGCTCGCAATACAGTGCCACTATTGCTATCGGTGTTGTAAAACGACTTTACCAGCAGTGAACCGTCTTTCTTCTTAGAAGCCATTGCATTTCGTACAGAAAACTTTAACCTTCTTAACCCATTACAGCAACTGTCACTTCACGAAAGAGATCAATATGCGTAGCCAATTGGCATACAGCATACTGATGTAAAAACAGGAAACATTTGAGATTCTAACTGCACACGGCAGCCGGAGGTAGAAAGTGGGCTATTATTTTCTTCAGCATTCTCCGCGAGCTCACCGATTTATCAAGATACCTACGATTTTACAGGATCCTTCGATGTACACAGGCTGCACTGCAACGCTCAGAACACCGTCACTTTGATTATAGCCACCCTACAAATGGCGAGAAGGCTTTCACAGTAACAGCAAGCGAGAGTAACGAATTGTAATACGTAAATTATCGACTCCCCAATGTTGGTAAGAAATGAGTGCCAGAATGAAATGTACGATTAAGGAAGTGTATTCGGTGATTTGACTCAGTATCGGCTGGGTCCCCTGCAAATAACGAATCAGATCAGGATAACTAGCTTTGAAATGAACACGAGTGACCTGAGACAGAATATTAGAGGCTCATTTCTTAGAACCAAATCTAATGACCTTCACCCAGCAGGAAACGCACACGACTTACGTGTATCACAGAACTGTGGCCAGAAGATGAACATGAGGAACTGGACTAAGGGGAGGATGCTGACTGCTAGGAATAATGGGGTGATGCTGACTGCTATCTTGTATGGAGAGTCGTCATCGACAGATGTAGACGTAACGATCGTCGTGCGCCACGAAGTCTGTAGGAACCCTTGTTTTTCATGTCGTATACGGATGATGTTGCACACAATATTAAAAGTAACCTCTAACTTATAGTTGATTATGCAGTTACTATGAGAAAGCAATATCTGAAAAAAGTTACGCAAATATTCAGTCAGATATTTGTAAGATTTCATAGTGATGCAAGACTGGTAATATGTTTTAGGTGTTCAGAAATCTAATGTTATCCTGTTCACAAAACGAAAAAAAGCAGTATCCTGTGACTGCCATATTAATGAATCACAGTTTTAATCTGTTGACTCATACAAATACTTGTGCGTAACACTTTGTAGGGATATGGAATGGTATTATCTCACAGGTTCAGGCCCGGTTATAGCAGGTACCAGACTTCGGTTCATTAATAGAATACTAAGGAAATGCAGTCAATCAAAGAAGGAGATTGCTAAAAGAAGAAAAAAAGAAAAGAAAAACTTATGTGATATTGATGATTGAACATCACTCAAGTGAGTGGGATCCGTACTAAACAAGATTAACAGTGGATAATTAACGTAGACAGAGAAGGGCAGCACTATTCATAGCTTTTTTTGACACGTGGGAGAACGTCAGGGAAACGCCTAAAGAACTGAACTGGCAAGAGCTTGAAGATAGACCCAGATCATTTCGTAAAAGCCTACTTAGTAAGATTCATTAACCAACTTAAAATGATGGTTGTAGAAATGTGCTACAACACCTTATGTATCGCTCCCGTGGGTACATCGACGATGAGATCAAGCTAATATAAAAAAAAAAAAAAAAAAAAAAAAAAAAAAAGTGTGCAAATGTGTGTGACATCCTAAGGGACAAAACTGCTGAGGTCATAGGTCCCTAGACTAACACACTACTTAAACTAACTTATGCACAAGGGATGACTCGAACCTTCGGCGGGAGGGGCCGTGCAGTCCGTGACATGATGCCTCAAACCGCGCGGGCACTCCGTTCGGCGACTAATTACACCATGCAGAGATGCGTTCAAGCCGTCGTTCTTCCGGCGGATCCTACGTGGATGTAATGGGAAGAAACCCCAATAAGTGATGCAACGGGAAGGAGCTTCTGCCACGCATTCCACACAGATTCAGAGTGTACGGATGTAGATAGTAGTTGTAACGATAGCTGACATTAAATCCAGCATGTGGCTAAAAATCGGTTCAGTACGAGATAAAAATCGTTTTAGCACGTGAGCGATCGTTTTTCCCGAGTGGTTTCCTAATGAAAACTTATTCCAGCCGCTGTGGCAGAGCGGTTCTAGGCGCTTCAGTTCGGAACCGCGCTGCTACTTCGGTCGCAGTTTCGAATCCTGCCTTTGGCATGGATGTGTGTGATTTCCTTAGGATAGGTAGGTTTAACTAGTTCTAAGCCTAGGGGACTGATGACCTTAGATGTTAAGAAGTCCCATAGTACTTGAGCCATTTAAAGCATTTGAAAACTCCAGAGACAAACGTATCATATTGACATCTGGCGCGGATTTCCTTTACTATTCCCTCCTATAATGTTTCCAGGTTACAGGGGTAAAGTTACGCCAACACCAAACCGTGAAGTAGCGTCGTGTTATATGACCAGGGAAATCAGATGTATATCCCTACACAAATGTTGATCGGCGTATTGTACGTAGTGAATGTGATCAATCTGTCCAAAGAATCTTTTTGGATGATGCGAGTTGCAGGAGACTGTATTATATTACTTTTCTAACTACACAGGACGTGATCCTACGGTTGGGGTGTGAGTGTGTTCTATATCATAAACGCTATATCGAGAACACAAGAATGAGATGCAGCATTTTCCTCGAAGTTTTATTAAAATATTTCTGATTACTGTGCCGCAGTCTGACTTTTTGCTAAAGCCCATTGTTTCATCTGCGGAGAACATCTTCAAAGGAGGCCGCAGTATGTTAGTTGAGATGCACAAGTTGGCTCGCTACTGGCTCAAGTAAATTTGCTTTTCCGCGTGCTCCTACACGGAGGCCTAACCTCACCTGTTTTAGAATCTCTTGCACAGTTGTCGGTTGCTTTCGTCTTCTATTGCTATCATCCCTTATTGGGAGACTAGTATACGTTTTATTCAGCAGCAGACACAGACCCAATTCAGTTTGACACCACCGTCCTTTCGATTAAAATGATTAGCCAGTTTAGTAATCTCCATGGCCTCTCTGTATAGCCTCCCTTAGTACACGCCTGTGACTGCCAGTACCTTAATCTTATCAGATCGAGTCGAGTGGTCTCTTAGCGACTTCACTGCTTTATTGCTTTACAGGAGAAACCTGCAAAGTAGTGCTTCTGCGTCGAAGCTCTCGGAAATGGAAATTTACTTCAGTCGGTGGCGAGCCATGCTATTTATCGCAACTTCGAAACATTTGAACATGTTCTCCACAGGTGTTGTTTCGACGAAAAATTCTTCCGATCCCGCATAACAGCTCAGACAAGTGTGAAATTTCCAACCGAGCAAGTGTAAACTTTACTACAGGATCATACCATTACGAGTTTGTCTACAATAGAGGTAATTTTTAAATGAACACGCCCCCATTTGACTGAATTGTCGTTTATTTAACTACGGCGCATGTTTGGGCATTTTATGCCATTTTCAAGTAACTGCGTTAATGTCATTAACATATACTACAGGAAATCAAGCTCAAAATTAGCCATAAATTAGGAAAAGTATTTGCTCCCCACGAAATGTCAGATGTAAAATCATCAACTTGTATAAAGATCAGTAAATAACAGTGGGAGCATGTCATATTTAATAAATATGTGTGTTCATCTTTTAATGCTAAAGTAAACCTCTGTTCGTCTTTTGTATACCAAAATTAACTTGTTTTTATTATATATGACGTGCTCTCACTATTATTTGCTGATCTTTTTACAAGATGTTGTACTGGTCTTCAGTCCAGAGACTGGTTTGATGCAGCTCTCCATGCTGCTCTATCCTGAACAAGCTTCTTCATTTCCCAGTACCTACTGCAACCTACATCCTTCTGAATCTGTTTGGTGTATTCATCTCTTGGCCTCCCTCTACGATTTTTACCCTCCACGCTGCCCTCCAATACTACATTGGTGATGCCTCAGAATATGTCCTACGAAGCGACCCCTTCTTCTAGCCAAGTAGTGCCACAAATTTCTCCTCTCCCAGTTCTATTCAGTACCTCCTCATTAGTTATGTGAACTACCCATCTAGTCTTCAGCATTCTTCTGTAGCACCACGTTTCGATAGTTTCTATTCTCTTCTTATCCAACCTATTTATCGTCGACGTTTCACTTCCATACATGGCTACACTCCATACAAATACTTTCAGAAACGACTTCCTGACACTTAACTCTACACCCGATGTTAACAAATTTCTCTTCTTCAGAAACGCTTTCCTTGTCATTGCCAATCTACATTTTATATCCTCTCTACTTTGACCATCATCAGTTATTTTGCTTCCAAAATAGCAAAACTCCTCTACTACTATAAGCGTCTCATTTCCTAATGTAATACCCGGAGCATCACCATATTTAATTCGAATACATTCCATTATCCTCGTATTGCTTCTGTTGATGTTCATCTTATCTCCTCCTTTAAAGACACTGCGCATTCCATTCAACTGCTCTTCCAAGTCCTTTGCCGTCTCTGACAGAATTACAATGTCATCGGCGAACTTCAAAGTTTTTATTCCTTCTCCATGGATTTTAATTCCTACTCCGAATTTTTCTTTTGTTTCCTTTACTGCTTGCTCAATATACAGATTGAATAATATCGGGGATAGGCTACAACCCTGTCTCACTTCCCTTTCATGCCCCTCGACTCTTATAACTGCCATCTGGTTTCTGTACAAACTGTAAATAGCCTTTCGCTCCGTGTATTTTACCCCTGCACCTTCACAATTTGAGAGAGCGTATTCCAGTCAACATTGTCAAAAGTTTTCTCTAAGTCTACAAATGCTGGAAACGTAGGTTTGCCTTTCTTTAATCTATCTTCTAATATAAGTCGTAGGGTCAGTATTTCCTCCCGTGTTCCAACATTTCTACGGAATCCAAAATAATCTTCTCCGAGGAGGGATTCTAACAGTTTTTCCATTCGCATGTAAGGAATTCGTTTTAGTATTTTGCAGCCGTGGCTTATTAAACTGATATTTCGGTAATTTTCACATGTGTCAACACTTGCTTTATTTGGGATTGAAGTTACTACATTCTTCTTGAAGTCTGAGGGTATTTCGCCTGTCTCATACATCTTGCTCACCAGATGGTAGAGTTTTCCCAGGGCTAGCTCCCCAAGGCTATCAGTAGTTCTAATGGAATGTTGTCTACTCCCGGGGCCTTGTTTCCACTTAGGTCTTTCAGTGCTCTGTCAAACTCTTCACGCAACATCATATCTCCCATTTCATCTTCATCTACATCATCTTCCACTTCCATAATATTGTCCCCAAGTACATCACCCTTGTATAGACCCTCTATATACTCCTTCCATCTTTCTGCTTTCCCTTCTTTGCTTAGAACTGGGTTTCCATCTGAGCTCTTGATATTCATGCAAGTGGTTCTTTTTTCTCCAAAAGTCTCTTTAATATCCCTGTTGGCAGTGTCTATCTTAACCCTACTGATATACGCCTCTACATCCTTAAATTTGTCCTATAGCCATCCCTGCTAAGCCATTTTGCACTTCCTGTCGATCTCATTTTTGAGACGTTTGTATTCCTTTTTGCCTGATTCATTTACTGCATTTTTATATTTTCTCCTTTCATCAATTAAATTCAATATTTCTTCTGTTACCCAAAGATTTCTATTAGCCCTCGTGTTTTTACCTACTTCATTCTCTGATGCCTTCACTATTTCATCTCTCAAAGCTACCCATTCTTCTTCTATTGTATTTCTTTCCCCCATTCTCGTCAATCGTTGCCTAATGCTCTCTCTGTAACTCTCTACAACCTCTGGTTCTGTCAGTTTATCCAGGCCACATCTCCTTCAATTCGCACTTTTTTGCAGTTTTAATCTATAGTTCATAACCAATAGATTGTGGTCAGAGTCCACATCTGCCCCTGGAAAGGTTTTACAATTTAAAACCTGGTTCCTAATTCTCTGCCTTACCATTATACAATCAGGCTTCTTCCATCTATACAACCTTCTTTCATGAGTCTCGAACCATGTGTTAGCTATGACCAAGTAATGCTCAGTGCAAAACTCTACCAGGCGGCTTCCTAATTCATTCCTTACCCCCATTCCATATTCACCTACTACGTTCCCTTGTCTTCTTTTTCATACTGTCGAATTCTATTCACCCATGACTATCAAATTTTCGTCTCCCTTCACTATCTGAATAATTTCTTTTATCTCATCATACATTTCATCAATCTCTTCGTCATCTGCGGAGCTAGTTGACATATAAAGTTGTACTACTGTAGTAGGCGTGGGCTTCGTGTCTTATCTTGGCCACAATAATGCGCTTACTATGCTGTTTGTAGTAGCTTACCCGCATTCCTATTTTTTTATTCGTTGTTAAACTTACTCCTTCATTTTACAAGATGATGATATTACATCTGGTATTTCGTGGGAGTGAAAATTTTTCGTAATTTATGGCCACCGTCTAATGGCTGTGTGTTCATTTAAAAATTATTGTTTGACTGTTGCTCAGCAACATAAAAAAATTAATATTGTCGTTCATCCAGCCATATTTTCTACTGCATTATACGCGGATATTTTAGGTGAAACCACCTCGATTACCCTGAAAGGCTACGGATTTGAATCTCACTTAAAATCTGTGTCCCATATTGCTAACATCGGTAAGATCTGAGAATCAGTGGGAGTCGTATGCGTTGTGTGCAGCTTTATATGGAGGAAAAGCGGGTTTTCAAAATTGTTTTCGAATTTTCCATTTTAATTTCATATGATTTTGGTCCTCCCTCTTTAGTAAGATAGTGACTGAGCCTGGGCCGGCATAGTAGCAGATGTTTTGCATAACACCCACGCTCAGTCCACGTGAACGTAATCCCATGATATTACCGCCGACTATGGACGATTTGGTTAAGTGCCGTTGACGGAGGGACACCCTCTGAAGCACCCTTCAGCCACCAATGGGTGGTCAGGGAGATGATCACGTGGGACGCGGTGCGTCGGTATTGAGAACGCTCAGTTCCCTACCATCTCGGTCTGCGACCGGACGTATGTCGACTAGTGCCTCCCTTTGGGGACGCAATGCCTCACAACTTAACTGTGGCAGCCTCCTGCTACCACATAGAGTATGCATTTATTGTGCCACTTAGTCGCAGGTTTTTGGAGAAATAAAACCTCCACTGTTTACTGGATTCATTCTTTTCTTTTGAACGTTTTATGCCGACACCAACGGGCGCCCCACTACCCGCTCATTTCCCATCCTAACCAAGTCCAGCACGTACAGTCGATTTGCTAATGGAATTCTCATGGTACGTCTACAGAAGAGAACCTAAACTCGCTTCAACGTCTAGATATCTGGGCTTCCATGGTAAGATAATTATTACACAACGTGCTGTGAATTTGTGAACACGAACGACAGATCTATCAAGTGAGAGTCTTCTACGAGAAGCTGATAGTATAAAATCTAAATTTTCACTTGGAGGTCTACCTCCGTATTAGAGCTGCTACTGTCGCTGCAGCCTAGTCTCCGCGGCGGGAGTGTGATCCGGCGGACAGCCGTGTGTCGCCTTATATACGCCGGCGCCAAGGTCAGCCGCGGCGTTCACCGCTAGGCGGGATGTGGGCGGGGCCGCACCTGTCGCCAGCGCCCGCCACGCGCGCCGATGGGCTTCTCACAGCCTCCACTACACAGCGCGCTGCGAGAAATCCGCTCACACTCTGCGGTGGGACTAGAAGCGTCACAAGGCCGAGAGAACGAAGGGCGAACGTCCTTTCGTTCGCTGCTTATAGTCCTGGAACGGACTATATGATGGATAAGTGAGTGAATGAGAAGGAAGGAAAGTGTGTGGAGATATCAAATAAGCTGTTCTGAAATTAAAATAGTGGCTGGGACATCTAGCGGAGGGCATATTAAGGAAAAGTATTTTCTGTGTTACCCAGTAGAAAAATGCGATGACTTATTTAAGAGATGTGTTAAGCACATGATCTACAACAGCAAAGTTTGAAGAGGAAATCTGGTCATAAAATATGGAAATGCTTGGAAGGGATCCTTATCCAACAATTTACAGTTGCTGCTGCTGTTGGATATGATAATAAGGCGTTGTCATGGAGAGGTTGTTCGCCCATTGCTTGAATACTGCTCACCTGTCTTGGATCCGTACCAGATAGGGTTGATAGAAGAGATAGAGGAGATCCAACAGAGAGCAGCGCGCTTCGTTACAGGATCATTTGGTAATCGCGAAAGCGTTACGGAGATGATAGATAAAATCCAGTGGAAGACTCTGCAAGAGAGACGCTCAGTAGCTCGGTGCGGGCTTTTGTTGAAGTTTCGACGACATAGTTTTACCGAGGAGTCAAGTAGTGTACTGCTCTTTCCTATGTATATCTTGCGAAGAGACCATGAGGATAAGATCAGAAAGATTAGAGCCCACACAGAGGCATACCGACATTTTTTCTTTCCACGAACAATACGAGACTGGAATAGAAGGGAGAACCGATAGAGTTACTCAAAGTACCCCCACACACCGTCAGGTGCCTTGCGGAGTAGGGATGACGTTCGGTACGACAGTAAACTTTTGCAACTATTTGTAACTTTAAGGAAGCAGACTTTCTGCAGAGATACAAGAATCGCCTAGGCCATAATTGCAACACTATTGTGTGGCATTAATGCAAAAGTACTCTAGAAATTACACTGAGGTGACAAAAGTCGTGGGGTAATGATACGCACATATACAGATTCCGATAGTATCGCGTACACAAGGAATAAAAAATTAGTGCATTGGCGGAGCTCTGATTTGTACTCATCTGATTCATGTGGAAAGGTATTCGACATGATTATGGTGGGACGACAGCAGTTAACAGACTTTGAACGCGGCATGGTAGTTGGAGCCAGATGCATGGGGCATTCCATTTCGGAAATCGTTAGCCGAGATCCATGGTGCGGAGAGTACCATATTTCAGATATTACCTCTCATCAGGGGCAACGAAGTGGCCGAACGCCTTCATTTAACGACCGAGAGCAGCGACGATTTCGTAGAGTTGTCAGTGCTAAAGACAAAGACCACTGCGTGAAATAACCGCAGCAATCGATGTGGGACGTACGGCGGACGTATTCGTTAGGACAATGCGGCAAAATTTGGCGTTAGTGGATTATGACAGCAGGCGACCGACGCAAGTCCTTCGCTAACAGTACGACATTGCATCTACATCTACATCTACATGGTTACTCTGCAATTCACACTTAAGTGCCTGGCAGAGGGTTCATCGAACCATTTTCATACTACTTCTCTACCATTCCACTCTCGAATTGCGCGTGGGAAAAGAAACACCTAAATCTTCCCGTTCGAGATCTGGTTTCTCATATTTTATTATGATCATTTCTCCCTACGCAGGTGGGTGCCAACAAAATATTTTCGCATTCGGAAGATAAAGTTGGTGATTGATGAAATTTCGTAAATAGATTTCGCCGCAAAGAAAACCCCCTTTGTTTCTGTGGCTGCCACCCCAACTCGCGTATGATACCAGTGACACTCTCACCCCTATTGCGCGATAATACGAAACGAGCGGCCCTTCATTGCACTCTTTTCATGTCCATGTAAGGATCCCATAGCGAGCAGCAATATTCCAGCAGAGGACGGACAAACGTAATTTAAGCTGTCTCTTTAGTAGGTTTGTCGCATCTTCTAAGTGTTCTGCCCACAAAGCGTAGTCTTTGTTTCGCCTTCCCCACAATATTATCTATGTGGCCTTTCCAATTTAAGTTGCTCATAATTCTAATTCCTAGGTATTTAGTCAAATTGACAGCCTTTAGATTTGTGTGATTTATCGTATACCCAAAATTTATCTGATTTCTTTTAGTACCGATGTGGATGACCTCGTACTTTTCTTTGTTTAGAGCCAATTGCCACTTCTCGCACCATACAGAAATTCTCTCTAGATCATTTTGTAATTGGACTTTTACTAGACGTTAATTACAGCGTCATCTGAAAACAATCTAAGGAGGCTGCTCAAATTATCACCTAGATCAATTATGCAAATCAGGAACAGCAGAGGGCCTTTGACACTACCTTGCGCAACGCCAGACATCACTCCTGTTTTACTCGATGATTTACCGTCTGTCACTACGAACTGTGACCTCTCTGAGATGAAATCACGAATCCAGTCACACAACTGAGACGATACTCCATATGCACGCAATTTGATTAATAGTCGTTAGTGAGGAACGGTATCAAAAGCGTACTGGAAATCTAGGAGTATGGAATCTATCTGAGATCCCTTGTCGACGGCACTCATTACTTCATGGGAATAAAGAACTAGCTGTGTTGCTCAATAACGATATTTTCTGAATCCGTGTTGGTTACATATCGATAAGTCATTTTCTTCAAGGTGATTCATAATGTTCGAGTACAGTATATGCTCGAAAATCCTACTGCAAATTGAGGTGAGTGATATGAGTCTGTAATTCAATGGGTTACTCCTATTTCTTTTCTTGAATATTGGTGTGACCTGTGCTACTTTCCAGTCTTTACGAGCACACCTTTCGTCAAGTGAGCGGTTGTATATGACTGCTAAGAAAGGTGCTATTGTGTCTGCATACTCTGAAAGGAACCTGATTGGTATACCATCTGGAGCGGAAGACTTGCCTTTCTTAAGTGATTTGAGCTGTTTCGCAACACCTAAGATACCTACTTTTATGTCACTCATGCTAACAGCTGTACTGGTTTCGAATTCTGCAATATTTACTCCGACTTCTTTCGTGAAGTAATTACGGAAAACTGTATTTAGTGACTCCGCTTTAGTGGCACCAACATCGGTAACATTTCCATCGCTATCGCGCAGTGACGGTATTGACTGTCTTTTGCCAGTGGTGTACTTTACATACGACCAGAATCTCTTTGGGTTTTCTACCATATTTTGAGACAATGTTTCACTGTGGAAACTATTAAAAGCATCTCGCATTGAGGTCCGCACTAAATTTCGAGCTTCCGTGAAACTTAGCCAGTCTTGGGGATTTTGCGTTCTTAAATGTATTGCCTCTTCTGGGCTTGTGACCACAGAGAAGGGCTCTCAAAATTTTTCTGTCGCGTCCCCCTTCCGAAACAACTTATCTTATCCTTCCCCCTCGTTTTGCTCTTCTTTCTTAGCACTTCTCATACTTGGCACGAATACACATTTACTTCTGTCTGGTTACTAAACAATCAGTTACAATCATAATAATAGTAATAATGATAATAATTAGAAAGTGTCATTCGAGCACATCAGAGGTTAACATTTAAAAAGAAAATTATCACACATTTATATTTCTCAGAGGTGGTGCAAGATGACAAATACAACGCGTTTAAACTAACCGTGGGTGTGAGTGCAGTTACTGGAATTGAAAAAAAAACCACACATTTTTTTTACCAATTAGTTCACAACTTATCTAAAATTTAACTGTTCATATCTGCAATGCTTTTAATTCATTTACAAATCTTTAATCTTTGAAAGAGGAAGACTTACAAATAACGACAGAACAATATTCAACATTTAAAGGCCAGTTTAAAAACTGTTGTATTCAAACTGACCATCCAAGAAAGGAAATAAACAAGAGCAAAAATGAACACTGTTCAAGATTCGGAAATTACTTGACGCTTGCACATTTAGTAAGTTTTGTGTGCTTTTCCGTAGGAAGAAAGTATATCAAGTCAGCGTTGGATTTTTGAAACGGTAACTCCCAAATCCCCTACCAGGTGCAGTCGGGACTGATGTTTTGTTGTGGTTAATGTCACTGCGCAAAATGTTGACTCACACCAGTAAGTTGATGCGATGGGTCACAGCACTTCCGCTGCCCTTCTTGCTAAATAGTGATGTTCATTCCGCGACTTCAATTTAAATTCATTTCGAAGTGTTCTATAACTTGACAGATCAATTACCTCCTCCTATTCTGCTGTTGACTAGTAGTCTGTTACGATCGTATTAAACGGACTGTGATTTCAGCTGGACTCGTATGAAGGTCCTGAAAATTCATTCTCCAATTGTTGACGAAGGTTTTGGATATTTACTACACCAATTCTATTACTTTTACTTACATCCAATTTATTCTACTCCAGCAAAACATTCAGACAAGAAAACATCTCGCACTAATCCTCCTCCATCTGTCCAAATTTTCTCTTAAACCCAAGCGCTTTTTTGCCTAGAAAGGTGATATTACTATTTCGGCCTTTAAGTGATACATTAAGACCATTCAGTTTTTCAAAAACGTCGATGAAGCAGACCGAGCACCGCCACACGGCAGGTCTAGAGAGAGACTTCCTAGCACTCGCCCCAGTTGTACAGCCGATTTTGCTAGCGATGTATCACTGACTTCTACGCTCTCATTTGCCGAGACGATAGTTAGCATAGCCTTCAGCTACGTTATTTGCTACGACCTAGCAAGGCGCCAGTATCCGTACTATTGATATTGTGTATCATGTACCATAAAGAGCGACGTTCTCCATTAATGGATTAAAGTTAAGTATTCCACCAGCTACGTCCGTTTTTCTCAATTCTAATTCCCTTGTCATGTTCCAGACCTCACGCCAGCCTGCGTGAGCTAAAACGCGTGCATTTCGGCCTCCTTCAGTAACACGGTTGGCTTTCCTGCACCCACAACAGTTTCAACGTACCACCAAGAGAAATAGAAGCGCATCGCGAGTACAATCCATCTCCTCGCAAAGAACAGTCTACTGTTTAAAGATTATGCTTTCACCAAATTTGCAACACTGACTGCATCTTGACTTCCGGTTGCATTACTTTAGAAGGCAATGCCTGCCTGTCTATCACGCAATGTGTGCATTTTACAGAAGGGGAAACATCACACACTTTTATCACGAACCCGTTTTTAGTTGCAGAAAATTCTACCACCCTTTTTTACACAACCAACATAGTTTGTCCATGACAGATTATTGTCATCTTCGCCTGTAGCCCTCTATTCCATAGATTGACAAAAAAGAACGTCCTCATGCATTTCGTTTTCATAACAGTTGCGTAAAAAAAAAAACAAGGAACTAGGAAAGCTTTCCGATATCAGCACTATCTCATCATGCTTCAGAGCGAATTTTGGGTTTATGAAGACGTAGTAGCAACTAATTTTTCATGCCAGTGGCTGCTGCATCATTACGATGAACCACGACATCATGTGAGAGTGGTGTCGACTTGAGGCTCCCACCAAACATTCCTCCTTGCGTCATTCTGTACATTAAGACGGCTGGGGAATGACGTAATTTCTCAGAAATAATGGTTATGATATGAACTTTGCAGTTAAGTGGGACACCTCTTGTGATGGTTGTATCACTTTATTCTGAGTGCGGTTAACACTGAACACGCAAGAGACTTCAACTTATAGCTATCTCACTACCTTTGAACTGACTCCAGAAGTTTGGCAGAAGGCGTGAGGACAATCAAAATGGCTGAGAATAGCAATATATTCTTGCAGTCAGTGATGCAAGGAAGTGGCGGTCAAACTGTCAAGCGGGCTATTGCATTCAGCGACTGTTAAATGTTTGGTAAGTAGCTAACACGGCAGGTGATCGGTGACAGGAATTTTGTGACTTTTCTCATCATTCCTGCTGACGCAATCTGTTGGTCAATTCTTGTGATTCCAGTCATACTCAGACGGAGGTTCTGGAAATTTATCCTCCAGATGTTGACGAACGTTTTCGAGATTTACTTGGCAAATTCTATTACTTTTAACTGAAATCAACTCATTTCTCTCCACGAAATCATTCAGACTAGAAAAAGAATCTCGTACTAATCCTTCTCCTTCGGTCCAAGTTTTCTCTTACCATTTCTTGCTTAGAAAGATGGTATTACTAATTTCGGCCTTGAAGTGATTCGTTAGATCATTAAGTTTTTGAAGAACATCGGCAAGTACAATTAGAAGCTAATTTTCATCCAGAAAAACTGAGACGTAGGTGTGGGACAGCTGCTGAATTAGAAAAGACGAAGTTCGTCCTTCAGCTCCATAACCAGATTATTAAAAAAAAAAAAAAAAAAAAAAAAAAAAAAAAAAAAAAAAAAAAAACTTTACCACGAGACAACGAGCGTATCTCCAAGCGAATCGTGACTCTCCTCGCAAAGAATGGAAAGTAGGCTCTATAATCTGTTAGGGATATACTGTGTTGCCATACTTACTGATGTAGTCACAGCATTTACTGGAACCATAAAGCGCTTCCTGACAGGAGTGTGTGCTGCCTCTCCTTAATTGCAAACTACGATGGGCCAGCATCCTAACTGATTAATGGTAATGAGAATATGACGCTAGCAATGTTTGTTCTCGAGAAGTCGTTTTTTCTTACATAACGTGAATCATAATTTTCCAGTGAATGCCGGTGCCCATTTCGATTACTTTCTGCACTCTCCAGTAAGAAGGGGAGGGGATGGGGTGGGGGTGGGGGAGCGTCTTCTAGCCTCTAGTTTGTGGACGGTTGCCCTAGAAAAACCATGACCTGTTCAGATGAGTCCAGATTTCAGTTGGTCAGAGCTGATGGTAGATTCCCAGTGTGGTGCAGATCCGCACCAAGCCATGGAGCCAAGTTGTCAACAAAGCACTGTGCTAGCTGGTGGCTGGCTCCATAATGGTGTGGGATGTGTTTACGTGGAATTGACTGGTTCTTCTGGTCCAAATGAACGGATTAATGACTGGAAATAGTTATGTTCGGCTACTTGGAGACCATTTGTAGCCATTACTGGACTTCACGTTCCCAAACAACGATGCAGTTTTGATTGATGACAATGCGCCATGCCACTAGGCCATAAGTGCCCACGACGAGTAGAAGAACACTCTTGATAACGCTAGCGAATGATTTAGCCAGCCAGATCGCCAGAAATTAAGCCCATCGAGCATTTATAGGATGTAATTGAGAGGTCAGCTCCTGAAAAAAATTCTGCAACGGCAACATTTTCGCAATTATGGATGGTAATAGAGACATCATGGCTCAGTATTTCTACAGTGTAATGTCGGTAATATCCCACTAAACCTAATATATATTATGCTTGGCCTTTATCGGCCTAGTGGATAAGTTCGTGAACTACCTTTGTTCTCCTACATCGTATTATGTTGCAAATAAAGATAATAATCGTCAAATTACGTTACGCTCGTTGAAAAAGCGATGAGCTAGAACACCTTATCTTGCACCTGAAATATTCACTAAACTGAAATATGCTGTATTATCTGTTCTTGACCGAACACCAGAAAAACCGAAAGAATCAGTTTTAATGCTATTGAAATATATATCGTCAGCTTGCGTTGTCGTTATTATTTGCTGCCCAGTCGAGTTTACGTACCGTCTTAGCACATTTAGCAGTCTTTGCAAAAAAATAAAACTCGCATCAATGCACCTGGAACAAGGTAGTAAACACAGTGTACGCTCTCGTCATCATACATTTCATAATTATTTACTGCTTGGTTTTTTTAAGTATTACGCCGTCCTTGTCAGATTTAGCAGTCTTTGCGAAAATAACACTAATAACAACACAAACGGAACAAGGCAGTGTTCCAGGGAAAACTGCGCAGAATACTGTAAAATACGTCACGAGCGGAGTGAGCTATATCTTATGTCAATATATGACATTTATTGTTAATTTACTAATTAGTGCTTGAAAATTCCTGCGACTCTCAAACATAACGTTTGTATACTCTAATGGCAGCTCAATGATCACTTTTAGCGAGTCTATGTGCACTCATTATGTGAACTTTCTGCTGCGACATGTCTTCACGTACTTTGTCCATCGGTATTTCACTTAAAAACAAACTGCATTAAATACCTCTTGACTTCACTATTTCCAGTTGCGAATACGGATTCCTGAAGTCAAAGTTTCCATCATTTTTTAATATAATATCTCAGCACCCCAACGTACAGGACAGATTTTAGAAACCGTCTGTTACATGAAGATAAAAACGTCAATCCTTACTGTTTTTGGTGGTCTTAATATTCGCTCATGAAAATTATTTTCATTACAACACACCCTTTCATCATCCTTCAAGTGAACATTGACTTGCGTTACGGTGCATGTCTTTCATGTAGCGGAAAAGCTAGGAGCAACTAGAGACCTCAGTCTGATTTACTGATATACACAGAAGAGCCAAAGAAACTGGTACACCTGCCTAATATCGTGTAGGGCCGCACGAGCACGCAGAAATGCCGCTCACAACGTGGAATGGTCTCGACTAATGTTTGAAGTAGTGTTGGAGGGAACTGACACAATGAATCCTGAAGGGCTGTCCATAAATCCGTAAGAGTACGATTGAGTGGAGCTGACTTCTCAAGAGCAAGTTGCGAGATATCCCAGGTATGCTCAATAACGTACATGACTAGGAGTTTGGTGGTCAACGGAAGTGCTTAAACTCAGAATAGTGTCACTGGAGCCTCTCTGTAGTAATTCTGGTCGTGTGGGGTGTCGCGTTGTCCTGCTGGAATACCCCAAGTCCGTCGGAATGCGCAATGGACATGACTGGATGCAGGTGATCAGACAGGACGCTAATGTGCGTATCACCTTTCAGTGCCACATCTAGACGTATCGGGGGTCCCATATACTCCAACTGCACACGCCACACACCATTACAGGGCCTCCACCAGCTTGAACAGTCTCCTGATGACACGCAGGGTCCAAGGATTCATGACGTTGTCTCCACATCCGTATACGTTCATCCACTTGATACAATTTGAATCGAGAGTCGTCCGACCAGTCAACACGTTTCCAGTCATCAACAGTTCAGTGTCGGTGTTGACGGGCCCAGACGAGGAGTAAAGCTTTGTGTCGTGCAATCATGAAGGGTCCAGCATGGAAATCTGCAGCAGTCTGCGGAAGGGTTGCACTCCTGTCACGTTGAACGATTCTCTTCAGTCATCGTTGGTCCTGTTCTTGCAGAATCTTCTTCCTGTCGCAGCGATGTGGGAGATTTGATGTTTTACCAGATTCCTGATATTCACGGTACACTCGTGAAATGGTCGTACGGTAAAAATCGCCACTTCATCGTTACCTTAGAGATGCTGTGTCCCATCGCTCGTGCACCGACTACACCACCTCGTTCAATTTCACTTAAAATTGATAACCTGCCATTGTAGCAGCAGTAACCGATTTAACAACTGCGCCAGACACTTGTTTTATATAGGCGTTGCCATCGCAGCGCTGTATTCTGCCTGTTAACTTATCTCTCTATTTGAATACGCATGCCTATACGAATTTCGTTGGCGCTTCAGTGTATCACAGTCGTTTGCTTTCCACCTTAACGTGTGTATAATTATAAAACTGATGGGCTAGTAGCGTGCATCATGATATCACTTTAAAATCATTTTCTCTTCTCAACATATGATATCCCTAACATTCCATAAATGATAATTTTTTTGACACGGATAAGAGCGTTTTATGGTTGTGTTGCGATAACTGAAAATGATGAATTCCTCGCTTCTTGCTAAAAATTAGCTAAAACTGCATCATAATTTTGATGAGTATCAGACGTGCTGGTTAATCTGCTCAAATGGTTCATATGGTTCTGAGCACTATGGGACTTAACATCTGGGGTCTTCATCTCCTGAACTTAGAACTACTTAAACTTCATTAACCTACGAACATCACACACATCCATGCCAGAGGCAGGATTCGAACCTGCGACCGTGGCGGTCGCACGGTTCCAGACTGAAGCACCTACAACCGCTCGTCCACTCTGGCAGGCGTTAATATGTCATCAAGGGGCTACAAAACGGTGTCGTGACTTACCTGTAACCAAGAATGCTCCTTCATTTATTAGTGGTGCGTTATATTGTCTTTCGCGTTACCCATCTGGCGTACAGTCTAGGTGGATCACTAATTTGTGTTCTTGTATTGGCATTTTCTCTGAAGCTGCTTTGGAAATAGTTATTAGATTGTTATGTTCATGCAACATTCCTTGACTATCCAAAACTGTCTCGCTTCCGACACCTTGGATAATCTTACGCTGACAGTCTCCCTAATTGATTACATCCCCCATGACGTAAATCCGTAAGAACTTCTGTTGATGATTACGTGGCTAAAGCAACCTGCCAATCTGAAGACCAGCTTGACCTTGAATTGTGAAAAACCTGGCAAACTGACTTTAATATAGGCACAAAATGTAGTCATCTAAAAATATGCACTATGTTTCGTAATTATTTTTAAAAACACTTCGTTTCGTTACATTCGTGCAGAAGTAAGGATATTAGGGATTCTTCTAGCTTCCCTACTACATGGAGTGAGATTTTGCCACCAGAGCAACAAGCCGTTTCTCCTTCCATTTCAAAGCATTATGACGCCGACACTTTTGATCCATTCCCTCTAAGATGACTGATCGATGTTTAACTTTGTCAGTCACCCGACGCCTCTGTGTTTGTCGTACAGCCTCTAAGTGACGCCGTTATTTTGACTCTTCAAGCGTCTCTTGCAGCTGTGAGAGACGCCTGATGCTGAGCGTTTAAAGCCGATGGGCTTGTGGCTGTCTCTGTAAGTGTGAAGAACGAATGAAGTACTGCTTCTGAAGTTCGGTGGATCTGGGTTTGTTGCGCTCGAGTAACTGTCGCAGAGCAAGCTCTGATCTATGCACTAAGTCGGACTTACATTTTTGAGCTGTATCATAAAAGTCCCGCATTAGTGCGGGACTACAGTCGGATTTTATTATTTTGTGTTTACAAAAACTGGTCAACTATACCAGGTACTGTAGAAGCTCACTATCATTAACCGACCGCACAGTAACTTTGGATTCAAACTATCACGGAATAGTCTATAAACTTAACTTCCGCAGCGCAAGCGTCGTCTGCATGCCACTCACGTATATCTAATATGAAAACATAACTAATACTCAAAAAGATAATAAAACTTTATAAAGTAGCCAATGTTCTTCCTCGCGGTTCAAGCTATCTTCGTACCAAATTTCATGTAAGTGGTTTCAGCGGTTTAGTCGTCAAAACGCAGTAGATTAAGTTTCGTATTTGATATTAGAAGTTTTAAAATATGGATTCAATAGGTTGAGGATTGCATAAGTAATGTCATACGATGAATCGTATGGCGCAGATCATATCAATCCATAAAAGCATTATCGCAAATACGAGTAAGTTCAAACTTCAAAGATTAACAAGGTTTTTCAGAGTGCAAATATTTTTCCGTAATTAGCACAGTATCCTTCATGTCAGTAAACATCTTCTGGTACGCACTTTATGAAGTAGCCTGTGTTATCCCAATCTCCATACCAAATTTGATCAAAATCGGTTCAGCGGTTTAGTCGTGAAAACTTAACAGACGATGTTATCTGCATTTATAACATTAGTATGGTTCTGGTGTTGATGAGAATTCCTTATGAATATAAGTATTTTCTAAACATTGTACGAAAATAAAAGAAAATATTGGTTAAATTTAGTATGACAGTGCCCTAAGAACTTGCCATCTTATTAAAATAGAATTAATGGATTTTTTACATCAAAACATTAGACAATTCAGCTGACTTCCATACGGATTTAGTAATAAGTTACAAAGTAATGTCAAGACGCCAAGACGAAAAGTATGCAGTAATTCATTGAATTTTACTGGGTTTTTGGTGCTAATTATATTCACTCACTCGTAACTCATGTGAACATATCGCTTATGCAAGTTGACTACTGAAAGCTGGCAACCACACGTGAAGAGAAGTTCGCCTGGATGCCTTACATCTAGGCGTTCTCGTCGTGCAGTTAAAGACGAGTCGCAATATGTGGCAGAAAATTTAGATAAACTTCGTCGGCTTGATTGGGGTAAACGTTCTGGATGCATAATGAATATTTTGGAATGAAGCAGAGATCTTTTTAAAAATCAGCAGTACATATACGAGGTCCCTCATTCCTTTAGCAAGAGACTGCCAGATGATAGGTATGAGGCTACGAGTATCATCTGTGTAAAGAAGAAGAGCTGTTTCGCACGATTCACCGACACAAGTGTAAGTATTGAACTGTCCGCCGAATTTTGTCTTAAATAAGAGCGGATTATCATAGCCATAAGTCTATCTTGCCGTAGAAAACATTATCAGGAATGTACGTAGCTCTTTATCCTGAAATAAGCATAGAGACAGAGAAGAATAAAGAACGATTTTCAAAACCGTAGAAATCGCGCCTGTTGCGATGGGCGATAGTGGAGATGTTATCGCCCATTATCCCCTACCATTCGGAACAGCAAGGGACGTACGGTACTTCCACATTTTATCGACAACGTGGAGCTTACGACGATGCCTTCCATGCTTACCCCAAAATTTTAGTATTCATCGCAGCCTACCGGGCTTACTGCCTATGTGATTAAAAAAAATATGCATGTGCAGCTCGGCTCCAAGCCGTAGATTTTTCATGTAAACATCGGGATTAAATCATAACAAATGTTTCGTACTAATATGCTAGTTATTATCAAAATCTTCAATATAAGTTTACGCAGAGAAGTATATGGTTAGAGAATAGATAAATCACAAGTTTTGACTGTTTCTGGCTGCTGTATGCCCTATAGGTCAGCTATGTAACCGCTTTGCGGCGGATTTTAATTTCCTTTCCAACGGTGCCATAGCTCTCGCAATCACGCGGCACTGGACTTTTTAGGCTTTTTGGATTCCTTTCCACGGGAGCTATTCTCTGACTTGCGTTTTCTATAATTCCGGGTGTATTTACGAGTAATATGAGACAACTTTTTTCATTAAATTGTTTAATGCCGATCTTCACTTACATTCCGGCGAATGCTTTTATTCTCTCACTTTGGGTCCTAGTGGTGCTACGCAAGCTTTTCACTTTGACACGTGAATCAATGTCCTAGCTGCAGGTGTTTTCACGCTACAGCAGTTTATAACTTTACACAAAGCTAATTCGTAACAATCACCCACAAGCACATGCACTGATACAATAGTACATGAAATGTATTCGCAGTTGCGAATATTTACAACCATCTGCTTTTTAACTGAATGACGACAGTGACAATTTGTTGCGAATCGGGACTCGAACCCAGGTTTCCCTCTTATCGCGAGCAGTCACCTTACCTTTAGACTATCCGAGCAAACTTCATAGCCAGGCCCAAACTTCCCTGTGTAGTTAACCATGTGTCTACAATCTGCAATCGTACATCCATTACCTATTTTCCACAAAGTGTAGACACTTTGGCTGAAAGTTGCTTACCCGACGTCGGTGGATAAATACGATGTCTGTGTTGCACTTCACAGCCAGACCCAAACTTCATTTGTCATCAATTAAATCGCTGATACGATAACATCACACAAAAAACAAATACTCCACAATAAACACATACAAAGATTAGCTGTCCGTTGTGGGCTCAAGCACTGTTGACGTGTAACTAGTGTCATAGTCATTAATTATTCAAATCTGACCGTATTTTGTCTAATTTGACGGACAAGCCACATACCAGCCACTCAATGACAATGCCACAACAGTAACCGCCAAGTAGAAATGATTTTAATATCACCGTCTCATGTCCAAAAAAGAATCTGTAAGGTCACGTCAGCCTAGAACACGACCCACGAGCAAGTAGCATTTGTATACACACTGACTTCTTCCTTGACGGAGCTCTAGAAGCATGAGAATAGCATTTCCCCTTACAGAGGAACAGAAAGTTCTGCATTACAATGAAGCGACCTTGACTTTTCGTTGTAATGCGTACTAAACACACCATAAATAAACGTACCCCGCTAGTGGCTGTGCAAAGGTTATCTCAGTTGACAGTAGGAGCCGGCGACCAGCAGGACACAAAGAAACTGGCCGCAGCTGCAGGCATAGTGTCCATTTCACAGATGACTCCACTGATAAGTACACGCAAGTTTACGGAAGTGTTCCCATTCATGGCTGCGAAAATGATGGACGTATTTAATATGGAAACAATAATGAGTAAGCAACGTATTACTTCTATATAGGCGTTTTTTCTTTTTCATTTAAATGACAGTGTTGCTGTAGCTAAAATGCAGCTCTCACATTGAGATATGTTCTGAATCTTAGCGCTACTGTACATTGATAAACTTTCCTCGGTTTTCGTGCCGGCCGCTGTGGCCGAGCGGTTCTAGGCGCTTCAGTCCGGAGCCGCGCTGCTGCTACGGTCGCAGGTTCGAATCCTGCCCTGGGCATGGATGTGTGTGATGTCCTTAGGTTAGTTAGGTTTAAGTAGTTCTAACTCTAGGGGGCTGATGACCTCAGATGTTAAGTCCCATAGTGCTTAGAGCCAAATTTGAACCATACTCGGTTTTCCAGATATTACTACCTGAAAGCTACGGGCAGTTTTATCGTTCATCCTCTCGATATTTCAATTAAGATCGGTTTACTGTAAAAAATGCAGACGGTACGTATCTCGTATTAACCTGCATTGCCGATTGGCTAGAACTGATTCCTATAAAACTTTCTCGCGTCACTATCTATTATTCCTGTAATTTCTCGGTTGTCTGTTCAGTTTTCAAACAGAAATAACGCAACAAGAAGGGCACTACTATGGGGGATTTATTAAAATTATTTTCCTCCTTTATCTGGTATGCAGGTTTTTTAGTGTGTCAGTGTTTTACACTGACACGTTTCTTTCCTGTGTTTGCCTCTGAAACACGTGTATTTGTATTTACAAGCCGTGCAACCGCCTTTCTCTCTCCTGAAAAAGGAACAATGTGTCCTGACTGTCGAAGTGCTTTATTTTACTCGTAATATGTCTATGAATATGCTATAAAGACAGTACATTTTATGTAATAAATTACGGTTTCATAATTATTGTTACATCTTATGCAGATGGCGCTGCGTGGAAACCTCTATTAAATATTAGTTCTTCGAAAGTCCAACATGTGAAACACACCTATATGGCACAATTAAGCGCTGCACCCTAGTTTCTGTTCTGAACAGGATTGTGTATCAAACGTAACTTTTACATTTATTTCAAAGACAAAACACGAGACTGGTATCGGTGCAGATCAGTAGTTGCGAGGTGGGAGGTTGCAGTCGGTTATTGCATAGCAGACTTTCAGTGTGTCCTGTGTCTAGATGTTTGTCAAACTAATTAGTAATTGAGATTCAGTAAACTGAATAAATTGTTAGTGGTACATGTGAAGGAAAGGCAGCTGGCACGAATATCGTACAAAATATATAAGAATTGTGGGACCTAACTCGTAACAGCATTGTGCCATAGGCGAACTAACAATAAGCGACATATTTAACGCACCACGTTTTTGGTTAGAGATATTTGTGTACTGAACCTTTCAGTTTGGATTCTTGAAATCTGTAATGCAATCAGCTATACCAATATCCAAGCGATCCCAGAACCAAGAAGTAACGTATTTAGCCGAAAGACCTAAGAAAACCATTAACCCTTAACTCACGAGGTGTGGTCTCTCAGAACGCGAGAAAATTTTCGAACTCCAAGGCCAGTTCTAGTGGAATCCTTCTATACTCCCCAGATCCTCCTTAAAGTGCCAAGCCTACGATGTTTTGTTGTCGTTTGCGTTATCGCCTTCTGTGTATATTGTTGTGCTATTCTTAGGTGTTGGAGTATCCTAGACCACGCCTCTTGAACTACTTACCCGTTTTTTTTTAGTACGGTACCGTATAGCTCAAAATGTGTTAGCAGGAATGTGTCATTTTTAACTTTCGGTCTATGGAGGAACGTGTCAGTGATACAGATCAAGAAATAAACGAAAAAGTCGACGATTTTACATTAGCCAGTGATCACAGTACGGCTATCGAACAAGAGTATCATTCAGGGGAAGAACTTCAGGAAAGCTATGATGGGGATCTGTCTGTTTCTTCAATGAAATACTAAAAGTGTCTGTTAAAATCGAATGTGTTCTGAGAGGTGATAAGAAAGATGTAGTTCCCAGCAATGAATGTCAATTTAATAGACGTTGTTTTTGTACCTATGGGATGGAATTTTTATGCGCAAATTTAAACCTAGGAATTTAGTTTTATTTGGAAATTTATTTGCTACGGAGATTGTATAATTTTTCAGAATGTAAAATTCAGTACTCTAACATTCTATTTACGAGTACCATTTGAAAGAACCACACAAAATTATGTGCTTTTGTACGATAAATAGTAAAATCCTGCAGGCTTTGTTTGGTGCAATAAAATAAACTAGAAGTATTTAAACAACACTCAAATCATTGTAAAAATTAATTTTATGTAACATGAATTAAAATTTTCGAATGATTTTTGCCGTAAGTCTCGGTTTAAACACAGGGGTCCCAGAGATGCCACCTCGAGGTATACGTCACCTCGCGTGCTAAGGGCTAAATTCTATGTAAAATGGAAGTGAGATATCGAACACGGAATGAACAGCGTATGACGTAAAGAAAAAGGTGCGAGTGTTTGAGCTACCATTTGAAGTCTCAGCGGATTTAGTTACCCTTGCTCTTCGGCTCTATGACACAGTCCTCAACCATATGCCGAAAAATGGAAGACCTTCTGAATTTACCCTATCCTTAACGGTGTGCGAAGGTCTGCATTGAGCTGTGCCGCCATTTATCTTCATATCTCATGATCGCTGGTTGCAGGGCGATAATGATTTACGACGGTCAAGCGAGGACCTGCTCCGAATGTGAACAGGAATGCCGTGCACGTACGGAATGCCTGTGACCCCGTCCCGTGAAGACGCCCTCCGACGATGTACGGCATTCTAGATGTACGGCGACAATGATCTGAAGCAAGAACACACGCTGCAGCGACAACATGGAAGTTTCAGGTTTTATGATTTTGAATAAGAGGCAGCGATGGCTTTGACTATCATTGTCAACAGAGCAGGCCTGAGAGACGAGGCACAGCACTCGTTGTATAAATTATTGTCAGGTAGCCTCTTTCCGGGTCATGATCCGGTTGTCTGTAGTAATCTAGTGGAGTTGAAGGATGGATGGATGGAACTAAAACTTCTAGACGCAAGACAGCGTGGTCATCAGCGCTATCAGATTGTGGCACTACAGTACGAGTAGTTACTGTTGCCTAAACGGAAAGCAAAGGCTATGTAACTGCCGCCACAGACACAGCAAATTTCACGTAATATCACCGGTAGATCTAGTCATAACGTTGTCATACATAAATAGCATTAACAAAGCAGTGGATGGCATGAATATGGCTGGTTGGTCGTGGAATTAACAATATGCGGCCAGCCATCCAAAAACTCATCAAAACCTTCGTCCAATTAAATTGGATAGGAGTCTTGACGCCTCCCAAAAAATCAACTTTCTTTCTGTTGTCTCGTAATCGCCTAAAATGAAGGACAAGTCTATCATTAGACCAAAGGCTTTCCTTGTATCGGCGTACAAAATACACGACGTTAAAACGTGGTAAACCGTGAGTGTGACGCCACAAACACTGCACTCCGGCAAGAGCATGCCGCAAAAGATAAGGACGTGTCGTTGGGTAGTGTCCAATACGAAAGCGAGTGAGGAACGTGAGATTGTGGCCGACAAGTTGGTTTGACCGGCAGCAGTTTGTTGTTGATCATTTCCAGCCACTGTCGTTCCCAGTCAGGTACACTCTCTTTCTTACCCACGGCACGATACGTTGGACAGTCCTTCGCACGGACAGAAAGAGGATTACTGATTCGGCGACCGGTAAACATTTGTCGTATTGATTGTCCAGTTCCGATACCGAAAATAGGAAATTCGGAGATGGACCTCACTTTATATACACGTCTTACCAACAGCGGATCTCGCTGAATCGTAAGATGCGGCTCTCCAGCCTCTGATTAGAGGCTAGCAGTGGGACTGGCTCTGTAGGCTTCTGCGGCCAGTCTGACGGACGGCATCTGATATCTTTAAATAGAAAAATTTAGCTGAGCTATACTCTACGCTGCCGAAGTCAAGTCGCAATGGTTCTATACCATGTGAAGCGGCTGGACCGATCCACTCCTCAATATTGTTACCGCTGTTTTAAGGTGTTAGTGAATTCAGAAATCTACATTTCACATCATGGAAACGTGGCAACCACGTTAACCTCTGATCGAAGATAAGGACTAAGAAGTGTACTGATAAATTCCACGATGTTGGCCCTTATCCGGAATTCTGGCAAGGTGAAGGATTAACGTGAATTTTTTGAAAAATTCTGTAGAGAATTTAAAACCGATCATATCAGGCTAATCCTCCAGTCTCTTAAGGGTCAGCTGTTGTTGACGTGTAGTATTCGGGAGAATGGAGGAAGTACAGAACACCGCAAAGGCATCCACAAATAGAGAATATTTGAATGGACTTCTTATTGTGGGAAACATATTACTGAATCAAAAAATAGAAACTGTGATATTCAGACCTCTACTCTGAGAAAAGCCGGCCGCGGTGGTCTCGCGGTTCTAGGCGCGCAGTCCGGAACCGTGCGACTGCTACGGTCGCAGGTTCGAATCCTGCCTCGGGCATGGATGTGTGTGATGTCCTTAGGTTAGTTAGGTTTAAGTAGTTCTAAGTTCTAGGGGACTAATGACCACAGCAGTTGAGTCCCATAGTGCTCAGAGCCATTTGAACCATTTGAACTCTGAGAAACACAGTTCTGTGAAGGGAACTGATCGGATTATGTGGCACACACTCGATACCGGAAGTACCATTCAACCAGGAAGGAGCGCGACATTATGGCAGGCGCCTACGAAATCCCTACTCGTGCCGTTAACGGACGATATTATGTCTCAGCAGATGGTATCATACTCTTTTTTAAGTCCAAAGAAGATGCGGATAGACTGTGCAGTTGAAGATGCAACTGCTCGTCAGCAGCATATCTGACGATGACCTGACAGTCGAAACTGGGAATCGAGACCAAATTTCTCTGCTAGTGTGACTGGAATCTTAATCAAATAAAGCGTGCTGTACATCCTGCTTTAATTATGACACTTGCTGGCAGATTAAGACAGTATACTTGCCGTGGCGTTAAGGCTAACCTTCGCCCTTCGTTGGAAATGTTCTAATTGACTCAGCTCTCAGTCTCTCTTCCACGACAAGGAGCCCAGTAAAATATTTTTTATTTGTCGACGACTTGCGGTGTTCTGTCCTTCCTCCAGTCTGACAAATACTGTAAGTCAACTAAGTATACATAAGACACGTGACCTGTAATAGGAAAAGTGTCATGATGATCGCTCGATTGGTGCAAGATTCCGAACTAGTCCTAGATTCGGATCTCCGAGACTGCTAAGGAGGAGTTGACCATTAGAAAAACATGGAATAACCAACGAAAGGGCCACACTCCACGAATCATGAGGAATTTCAGACGTTTGAACGTAGTAGCTGTAAAGTCTGCAAAAGGAAATGCAGCGCTCAGTATAGATATAGTTGGGGGTCAGTGCAGTCAAAAAGAAACTAAGGATTTCTGGTCAGGAGAATACAAGGTAATATCAACAGAAGCAGAAACGTGGGTACGAATAGGAAAGTAGGAAAGTTGCTGTAAACGGTTCATGAATAAGGTGGTTTTAACAGTAAAGCAACACCGTCAGCAATAGTTCAGGTGTAAATGCTGACGTCGCAGGTGCTAGACGAAGAGACAGAGATGGTATAAGAAGATACTGAAGAGTAATCAGTATGTAAAGGGAGATGATAATCTTACTGTCATGGGGGATTTGAATGCTGTTGTAGGGGACGGAGCAGAAAATGAATTACCGTAGAATATGCGCTTGGCACTTCGAAAGAGAAGGAGAAAGACTAATTGAGTTCTGCAACAAATTCAAATAGTAATAGCGATCACTCTGTTCAAGAATCTCAAGAGAACGAAGTGTGCTAGGAAAAGGCCCCAAGATAGTAGAAGATTTCTTCTCGATTACTTCGAAGTCAGACAGAGGTTCGGAAATCAGGTATTGGATTGTAAGGCATACACAGAAGCAGATATAGATTCAGTTGACAATTTCGTAATGATGAAGAGTAATTATAAGTTTAAGAGAATCTTACAGAAGAATCAGCGTGGAAGGAAGTGCTGAGGAATGATGAGACGCGCTTGAAGTTCGCCGTTTTGTATGAACCATGTGTCTAACAAATCTAAGTCCGTCACAAGCGTCTGAATTGCCGGGCAGGTGGTATAGTGCGGCATCTGGTCGGAAGGTCTAAGCACGAAATTGAAATCTCTGTCCTGGAAGAGCAGTGCTATATCTTCGGCATAAAAGATGCGGCGTGCACCCCGTCTGTCGGTTCTGAAAGGTGCGTACAGGTTCACCAAACGAACTGCACTAGTCGTGAGTGCGACCCCACGGACAGACAGTATATATGGGATACATCTGGTGTCATAATTCCTTCCCTGAGCAGAATACACGTGCCTACTCCACCCATATCCGAAGGCAGGTCGTAGGCGTCATATTCACAGGTACTGAGACAGAATCGTGGTCGGAAATATTGAAAAAACAACATTCAGATCTGCAGCTCGTAATGTATCCTGCAGCAGAAGGGTTTTGAGAGCAGAAGTAATGCCGTTGACATTGTTCGTGGCGACGCAGTATTTCTGTTCCATCCGATCGCAGAGCTGTACTTAGTATGACAGGTGGACAGTATTCGCGGTGTGGAGCGTCTTCTGGGCGAAGAGATAGGAAGCGGCGGGCGTAGCTCATGTCGACCTAGGCGTCTCTCGCCGTCAACGTGGACGCGGTCAATGGCTTAGGTGTATCGCCCGGGATCTGAAACGCGTTCTACATCTCCATTTCCTGCGCGCAGTCTCCCAGGGAGGTAGATAACACTACATCTCGAGGGGCAGACGTAGTCGTGGGTACATCCCCGGGAACGGGGCTTCGGTGATCTCCCGCATTCGTACAATGCGCGGTGCTGCAGGTAGCTGGGGAAGACATCGAGCCATGTGGTACGTTGGGATCAGACGTGTCGGACCGGTGCATTGGCTGACGCACCTCATAATTCATCGTCACTTCCTCGGGCTGGCCTACTGCCTCGGTCGATATGCGCCGTTTCTTACGTTGCTTGGGCGGTTTCTGTTTACGCTGCCTCTCTTTTGTGTCCGGCGCAGGCCAAGGAGTGAATGTGGCGTCCTGTTCTTCAAATGCTACCGAAACGTCATCTTGTTGTTGCAGCGGTGCATGCATACCTCCTGGGTTTGACGAGAGAGCAACAGAGGGATCGGCGCGAGAAGACGTTGGCGCCTCTTCAGGAAATGTCGCAGGGGCCTCCAAGACTTTTACCAACATGGAAGGGTCGTCCTAGCCTGCTGGCATCTCCCGTCTCGCTGCCGCAACATACGTAATCGGCGTAGATGTACCTACGACCGTCGAATCCGATCGTCAGAGGGCGGCATTCCGCACGTGCATAGCCTTCCTGTCCACATCCGGAATAGGTCCTCGGTTGACCATCGTAAATAATTATCGCCCGGCAACCAGCGACCATGAGATATGAAGGTATATGGCGGCACAGCTCACTACAGAGCTGTCGCACCCCGGTTAAAAAAAAAGGGTAAATTCAGAAGGCCTTTCATTTTTCGTCAGAGACATGTGGTAAACCCGAAATGCTTCCTGGGAAGGACACAGCACTTCAGATAGACACAGGCGATATGAAGGTTAAGAGTGCGCAACATCTCGGTAATGCGTGATTATTTGGGTGGTGTCACGTTACAGATGTTGTTCGTTTTATTAAATTAGACTTTAGCATATACTGGTAAGTTGTAATTCATTTATGTTAGAATAGAGTATATTTTAGTGATGTTTCTCGTCGGTTCACGAAATATAACAGTAACAGCAGAGAGAAATTAACCATCAACAATATATTCCACACCCTCCCCCTCCTCATTAGCTAAAATAGTCTGCAGATAGTCAAGAAGTTTATGGATTGCATACCTGTAGAAAGCTAATGGTGTGGAGATAACGACGTAGATAATCCAAGATGAAAGTGCATTATGGTCTACCAGGAAATGGTCTTGATGGTTGCTCGATAAGGAACAAGAAAGGTAACTGCTTGACGGCGCTAAGTCTGAAGAAGTGTGCTAGGGCTTTTTTTGAGCCAAACTCCTGGTTGGTTTCTTTTATGAAATCAGCAGAGTCTAGACGGGCCTTCTCGTACAACAGCAACACTAATTTCCAGTTTCCTTGGTCGCGTTTCGTATTTTGCCACCATAGGGCGCCTCAGTCGTTGATATCAGATCACAACTGCGATGGACACACCCCTGGGATACATTTGTTAACATAATATATCTTCTTTGTGCCACTAGATGTATAACGTTACTTTTTGAGGATGAGCACTTTGTCTCAAGCACGGGTAGAGGCATCAGGTTGAAGTTTATTTCAAATACTACTGTCTACGGACCTTGGTGGTTTAGAAATTTAAAGTTCCAAGTCAATGCAGTTAAAAATACCGCCAAGTATGTCACACATTTTGAAACTCGAAAACTCTGTTATGAAATTGAATAGAGGAAGGTTTATATGTCGGTCGTGGTGGTCTTGCGGTAAAGTGCGTGCCTGCAGCTATCAGGCACCATCATTTGGGACTCGGACGGATCGCGGATTTTTCAGTCTTCCTTTTAACTTCATCTTGACCTCTCAACATTGTGAGGAGTTTCCAGAAACAACACGTGGTTCGGGTTCCACGTGAAACTGTAGTCGCCTTTCCCCAGTGGAATATCTGGGGTAGGCTAAGGCCACGAGAGTTGCCGAAGTAGGGTCCAACGAAAGGCTAGCACCAGGGCATTAGGCCACTCGAAATTATTATTATTAACTATAAACGTAAATTAAGTTTTGGTGGAATCCTCAGATCACGAATATTACACTGACTTGTCCGTTTTCCTTAGGTAAACTTTACCCAGGTGGATTATATATATCAATAATCTTCACATAATATGCTGTATGATGAAAGTAACTGTACCCTTCCCTGCATAATTATATGTGACAAAATACGGTTTAAAAACGAAAAGATGAGTGTGTGCTCGGTATCTGAACTTTGCGTTTACCCTGCGTTACACTTACGAGTGAACCATAATTATCTACGTCAGCACAGAAACTCATGTGGAAAGCAACACTTCCTGCAGGAACATCTCTATCCTACCGTGCTGCCAGTTCGTGCAGCTTGGTCTTATGCGATTTTATTTCAGTGATTACAAAGCGAAGTCAGAAGCACGCACTGGGTAGCCAAGGCTGCTGGGGATTACCGATGTGGAAAAACAAGGAAATGAATGTTTCGAACAGGTTGTAATCAACCTCAAGCAAATTAGAATTCTCTTTCAGTGTGCAGAATATTTCCTTACAACAATGAGCCAATGTTCTTTGTAGGTTGGCAGTCTGTTGGAATGATCTTAACTACGCGTGCTTAAGGTCTGAGTTCTATTCTCACATCAGGCAACAACTTTTAACAAGCACAAGCAGTCCCTCTTCATCTCCGGTGTTGCCAGTTTAACAGTATAGGGTTGCACTGTGCTTCCTGATCCAAATTAAACACAGCGTCCCTTTGGTATCTATTGGAGATGACCTGATGTAGCCTGGGCCACGACAGAACCGACAATCAAGTCGGGTTGAAAGCTTTGTTACACGAGAGACTTCTTTCTTTATTACTGAGCCAATAGTCATATAAGGTGACAACGCTTTTATGTCTTATTGTATGAGCTTGAGATGTGGAAAATATTGGCGCTGGACTGGGATTCAAACCCAGATCTCACCTTTCTCCGGGTTTGACCCTCTCAGATGATACATTTCTACCGTTTCATTGTTTCCCCCATGATCCCAAGATTCTCAAGGTCTCCTCAAAAGGTGCGTGTCTGTGTTCGAATCCCAGTCTGGTACAAGAATTTCCATCGTGTCATTTCGAGATGTAACGCGTAAAACTAGAGATGATATATAATTAAGGTTTTTAACACCTCTCTTGCGTTTACAACTATATCGGTTGGCGACAGATTCGACTCCCGGTCAGAAAGTGTCAACCTTGTTGCTGGCAAAAAGGATTCGTCGTTCGGTATCTCTTTGTATGTAATCAACAAAACTGATAGTGGAGGTTTCGATTCCTAGTCAGCACAAAAATCTTCATAAAGTTATTTCCGGTTCAGACATGGGCACTTCTTGCTACTGATGAAAGAAACCGACATTTAACGTTACTCATGACTAGAATTCATCGACCATAAGTAATCGATTCGAATCCCAGTACGGCAAACTTTATCGTCTCATTGTTTCAGTTTCCGTCATCTCAATTCTGGTGAAAAATTACTATTAATAACATTTGATTGTGCTTAGTTAAACAATCCTATTAGATGCTGTGTTCGAATCTCCATCGAACGCAAAACTCTATGGCATAGCATTTCAAGTTCAAGCGTGTTACTTATGATTGAAACCACATTTAAGATCCTTCGTGATTAGTCAACAGGAACAATAGTTGGTGTACTAGAGCCCAGTACCCCAGACCAGTACAAAAATTTTCCTCATACAATTTCAAGTTGAAAGTTCCATCTTGAAATGTCATTTATGGTAATAAATTTGAGTTTATAAGCTTAATGGCTTCGTCATCTCTGATAACCTGTTTCCTGAATTTGCGTCTAGACTGAAAACCATACAGACCAGTTATCACTTGTGGCCTCTACTAGTAACAATTTAGCATAGTCAAACGACTGTACCGAAAAGAAAGCAGAGGTGCAGCAAGATAGTTAAGTTCTTGGATTGCATACATACCAAGCGAAACGCAGTTTACGTCTTTCGGGTGTCTTTGAGCATGATAGTACAATAACCAAGAGGGAGCAACATTAATGAAGGACCACGAACGAACTGCTCGGATAGAAAAGGATGTAGTGCGGGGATACAATCTTTAACCCCAGCTGTTCAGTCTGTTCACAGAAGAACCAATGAAGGAAATAAAGTTTGAAGAATGAGATTAAAATTCAAGGTGAAGGATATCAATGACCAGATTTACTGATGACATTTCTTTCGTCAGTGAAGGTAAAGAAGAATTGCAGGAAGTATTAAATGGAATGAGCAGTCTAATGACTACAGTGTATTAATTGGGAGTACGAAGGTAATAAAAAGTACCACAAATAAAAACATCGAGAAGCTTCACATCAACATTGGTGGTCACGAAGAGGACGAATTGAAGCAGTGCTGCTACGTTGGATGCAAAATTACCCGTGACAGACGATGCAAGTAGGACATGAGAAGTTTATTACTATTATTAGCATTAAACATAGGCGTTAATTTGAGGAAGACATTTCCGAGAATTTACGTTTGGGGCACAGTATCGTTTGATAGCGAATATGGGCATTGAGAAGTCTGGAACAGAAGTGAGCTGAAGCGTCTGGGAATCCAATCGTTTTTGTGCTACTGAAGAATGTTGAAAATTAGGGGAACTAATAAAAGGTAAGAAATGAGGAGATTCTCCACAGAATTGGCGAAGAAAGGAACATGTGGAAATCACTGACAAAAAGAAGGGTTGAGGGACAGATGGCAGGAAATGTACTAAGACATCAGTGAACAACATTCATTGTAATAGTGGGAGCTGCGAAGCATAAAAACTGTAGAAGAAGACCATGATTAAAATACGTACAACAACAAAATCTAGAACGCAAATCTGGGTGCAAGAGCTACTCAGAAATGAAAAGGGGTTGGCATGGGAAAGAATTCATGATGGGAGGCTTCAGACTTGTCAGAAGACTGGTGTCTCAGATAAAGAAAAAGTGGAAATAAAAAAGTATTTTAGCACCTCGCTGTTTCCATCTGCCAATATCCCTCTCCTGTGTTCCAAAACTCTACGAAGCTCCCCCTCAATGGCTACTAGATCAGCACTTGTGAGATAAGGACATAGTTAGGAATGAGTTGCTTGGTTGATGGAAACGGTGAGAAGTGTCGGAAGTTGTGAGTGGATACTTAGTTGAGGATGACATTGGCCATGAGAGACAAGAGTCTGCTGTCAAGACACGATGAGTACTATTTGAAGGTCGAGGGTGGTGGAGCTGGGCTGGGCTGGACTGCGCTGCAAGTGGTCACGGAGGTCTTTGATGTCTCCACTCTTTGCGCGGCTACAGCATTGTGGTGGGTAGGCACCAAGCGGATGTCCGATGTCCAATCTAAAATCCTTCAGCCTCATACATTAATTTATTTCGTGTCATAACAGGTGAAAGTGATACGAGGGTCACAACCGCTGAGCCGCAGGCTGGTCTCAGTCGGTGCAGCGTGGTCATATCACCCAGCGGCCTCCAGTCAAGCACGGCGTGTGCTTCTCCCTCCAGCAGGCGGCAGCTGTGCCGTAAACATGGGGCTGGAGTGCAAGTGTCCGCCGACACGTACACAGTCGTAATGTTTCAGTGCGACTTATTGATTCAAGATACTAAATATCTTCAGGCGAGATGAAGGGGATAGTTTCTTGTAAGAGTCGATGGGAGATTTCCAGCCCTATTGCTTCTCTAGTCCGAGAATTTGCTTCGTTCCTAAGATCCTCTAGCATACGTTAAATCCTGAGTTTTCTTCATTCATCAACCGCCATCGTAACATGTAAATAACATGCTAAGGTAGATTGCATGGTATTCCTTAGTGAAAAACAAAATTTGTCTCTTAGGTACGATTGTGACTAAGAAAGGCGTACTGCATCTTTCAAGAAATTTGAACAAATTTCACTACGTCATCTTCTACACGAAGAGCGGCAGAAATTTTGGGAGGATTATAATTTATGAATAGGATTGTCAAGTTCACCCGCTTACACAGTGGATATCTTTTACATGCATGTACATACAACCTTGGATCAAAGTTTTCCTGCCGGCCGCAGTAGCCGAGCGGTTCTACGCGCTTCAGTCTGGAACTGCGCGACCGCTATGGTCGCAGGTTCGAATCCTGCCTCGGGCCTGTATGTGTGTGATGTCTTTAGGTTAATTAGGTCTAAGTCGTTCTAAGTTCTAGGGGACTGATGACCTCAGATGTTAATTCCCATAGTGATCAGAGCCATTTGAACCATTTTTGAAGTTTTCTTTTATCTTTCATAAATGTTCAATGTGCCCTCACCTGACGTATGACAAACATTTAGACGATAGTCAAATTTTTGCCACATTTCCGCGAGCAAATCTGGTGTTACTGAAAACACTGCTGTTGCTATGCTATGCATCGTTGCAAATCACCCAAGCTGTTGGAAGTCGAGGTACATAGACATAGTCTTTTACAAACTCCTCACAAAATTGCGTGCCGTGAAATCAGACTACATTACTGCAATGGAACTGCAGTGGAACATACATAGTCTCATTAGACTGATAATTTGTTGAGGCAACTGTTAAGAAATGCTGTTTCACGCAGGTGTCCATGTAATGGTGTTCAGCCTTGTTCCTGCTTTATTACCATCTAGACCCGACACGCACTAGGTACAAAATGTACGAGACAGTGAGTGGGCGAGCTAGTTAACCTCATCATGGTGACCCCTACGTTGCCGCGCTGGATTAGCCGAGCGGTCTGAGGCGCTGCAGTCATGGACTGTGCGGCTGGTCCCGGTGGAGGTTCGAGTCCTCCCTCGGGCATCGGTGTGTGTATTTGTCCTTAGGATAGTTTAGCTTAAGTAGTGTGTAAGCTTAGGGACTGATGACCTTAGCAGTTAAGTCCCATAAGATTTCACACACATTTTAACATTTTGGATCCCTACGTTGAGCCACATGAAATGGAAACTTCGAAGTGGTGCCAATGTAAACTTTTAGTTAAAATTCGCCTGCAGTTTCTATCTTCATTTATAGAAGATATAACCCTGTGAATCAGATGAATAATTGTGGGACGAGGAGACAGGTAGGAAAGATTTTCTTGCACACGGTCAGTTGGCAGTTTTCATACCGACAAGTGCCTTCCGTAAATCGTTCTTCTTACACCTGCCTATGCTTGCAATGTTTAACCTGTACTCTCTTCATGTGTTCAGCAACAAACCTAATAGTCACATTATCTACAGGGTGACCCAAATGTCCGTTAACATTTGAAAGTGCACAAATTCATAGAATAATGTAGGCAGAGAGGCGTAAAAATTGACACATATGCCTCAAATGAAATGGGGTTTTACTGAAACAAAAAACGAGTGGTAGAACTGGCCAACTGACGGCGTGAACACTGTATTGACCGCATACTGCAACACATGTGAAAGATCTCCTGAGCATATCGTTTGGCGAATATCGCGTGCTGAGCCGCCACGTCCGTCATGCTTGAGCTCCTAGGTCCCCAGACCTCAAGCCGGGTGTTTATTGGTTATGGCATTACCTGAAGATGCAAGTCTACCGCGATCATTAGCGATGCTAAAAGACTACATCCGACGGCAATTTCTCACCATACTTAATGATATGCTGTACAGTAAGTTCACAACATTGTCCCTCGACTAATTATGTTGCTGGTGAGCGGGGCCGACATGATGAGCTTTTATTATAAAGCAAACTGCCTCTGCTATAAGTCAATTGTTGTGTTACCTATTGCTTTTTTATTATATGGCACGCAATTTGGTGGTCATTTCTGCACTTTTTTTGTTTCAATAAAACCACATGTCATATCAAAAATGTGTGTCAATTTTTACCTCTCTACCTACATTATTTCGTGGATTCTCTAGTTTTTAAATGTTAATGGAATTTTTGATCACCCTGTACGTCGCGTTAAGATGTTTTTGACGACGAACAAATCCTTTGATGTAATGGCACAGTGACTGATATTGTCAGTAGATGAAATCTATGCCAAGTACTGGTCTGCGGTCCTTTGGCGGTGTAAAACATTGAAGCTTTTAGGTCAATACAGTCAAAAGGTATGGTCCTTTATATGATATATTTTGATGCTTGCATATTCCTTCATCAAAAGCTATCGGTTACTTACCATTGACTTAGAATCATGACATTTGGCAGTACAAGTAAGAGAAAAAAACTCGAGAACTGAAACCCCAGAATCGTTAATTTGTTTATTTACTGCACTACTGTCTATCCGCGTGTTTGGACCCCTTTTTGTCAGTAACGGATTGATGTGTCAAGCTGAAATTTAGGACACATTGTAACCTCCCCACAAAATAATTTCCGTAACCAACCAACAGTAAGAAATATAATTATCTATAGCATTCAGCGTAACCTTCCACAGATAAATTCCGTAACCTACCAATAATACAATGCGACTAATCTCTCAATAAAATTGCGACTCACTTATAACCTTTCAATAATTGACTGTCAATTTAACCTGGTAAATTTTGGACGTCAGCAGTGCTGCGTCATGGCCCTGATACATCATTCTGAATAAACTGGAAAATCATACATTATTTATGTCGCCGGATACTGCGTATATACCTGCTTCTACAAGAAATTTCGATAGATTTGTCTTATATAAAAGGAAAGAACTGACTTTTCTTTTCTATAATCGGGATGACCAAGGATCGGAGAAATTAGTAAATTCTTTAAATTGAAATGAATGACTGTTAAAAGTTACTTTTTATGAGAAAGATTCTTATTAAGCGATTTTTTTAAAAACATTTACATGGGACTTGATATAACAATATTACATATGCGCGAGGCTGCTTTTACCTTATACTACAACGCTCAGGCTCCGCCATCGCTGCACACGACCGGCCCAGCCAACACGATACACCAGACTGCTAGCAACTACTTACTGCTACTAACACACAGTTCATACTGCAGTCAACACTGCTCTTTGGTCTCAGATTCTCTTATAGCTTACATATCGCAAGCAGCACGTGAGCAATCCATCGAAATTACATCAGCTCGAGTGCGCTAGCAACAAATTCTTGAATCATGGATCTCTTACATAACCCTCCACTGGGGGGCAAAAATTTGGCAGCGATGGTGAGTCAATTGGACTTGCCATGAGCAACAAATTTTTCTATAATCTATTTAGTTACTTTGTCTACAGTCACAGAGTATATACTTCATTGCTAAGTGCAGAACATATTAAGAAATTAAATAGAGTGCACATACACTGAGTACAAAAAAATTCAGAAATGACAAAGTATATACGCAATGAGTACAAAATCTATTAACAAATGACATAAAGTACACACGCGCTGTATACGTGTTTACCATTTTACAAGAATTTAAACAAATTGAGAAATGAAAAAAGTGCACACTCACTGTATAAGTCTTTAGCATTTTTGCAACAAATAAACATATCAAGGAGTGAAATAAAGTGCACACACTCTGTAGAGCATATTTAGGACAACTGATCTTGTTAACAAATGAAATGAAGTGCACATGCACTGTATAATTCTCTATCGTTTTACAAAAATTTAAACGCACTGTAGAAGTCTTTACCATTTTATAAAAACTAGGAAAGGAATGGGAAGGATTGCATCATGGTTGTAGCACAGTAGGTTGTACGTAGCTGCACTGAAAGTCCATATCTTTCTACAGAAGCACAACACCAAGTGAGACAATCTGAAGTTCTCTTCCCTGACGTATTTATAAGTGTAGCCAAGACACTGAAACGTTGTATTAATATTCAGTGTTATCATTTTGATAGTACATTAGGTACACCAAACAGTAGGACCATAATAACATCTCCATCGTTCAAGGTAGTGGAGAGCTTGATATGTCAACACCATATTCCTGTAAAATCCATACTCTTACAGCAACGTAGAATTAGTGCAAAAACCAATATAGTGCTCCATGATCATGAGGATGGACAGGACAAGCGGATATTGCAGTAATTGCTGGTAATTAGGTCAGAAGGTGAAGGACACATTAAGGCTTATGCTAGTCATCATAGAATTACACTAGTGTATCAACCGATCTGAATAATTATTGGCATTCATTGGCTATTTACACAGCATTTAAGTAGTATGTTTGGAGTATTATAGAACATTATTCATAAGTCATCTAATTACAGTAATTAGTGGCATGTCATCTCATTATAGTAATCATTAGCATCATAAGACATCTCATTACAGTAATCAGTGGCATTCATTGGCCAGTTACTAAAGATGTAGCAAGTATTGAGTGTTACAAAACACTATTCATAACTCATCTGATTGCAGTAATTATTAGCGTCCATTTATGAATAAGTCATCTCATTACAGTAATCAGTGGCATTCATTGTCCACTTACAAAGCATTTTTTTTGCATTATTCAGAAGTCATCATTCAAAGCAAGATTTAATTAATGGCATAGAATTTGTGCATAAGTCATCATATTACAGTAATCAGTGGCATTTATAGGACAATTCCGACAGTAATTATTGACATTCATTGGCTAGTTACAAAGTATTCATATAGCGTTACAAAACATTATTCAGTGTTATTCACAAGTCATCTTTTAAAACAGGAACTATTGAGTGTAGCATCAAACTACTGGTGTTTATATATGATATCATGTAAGTGACATAAGACATACTCAAAATGTAAGACATTGGAACTATTACTCAAGGTCGGTAGTCCAATAATACATAGATATAATGGAATCAATACACAGAAAAATTTGAATTTTATTTAAGACTAAAAATATATCTTAAACCGGTAGCATTATTTACTTGTATACTGGTGATAGTTGGGACTGGTTTTTTTGTGTGCTAGCAATGCATTGCATTGGGATCGATAGTTGCGGGGGCATGAAAATATTTGCTTTTTACTTATTGCTGGAAATAAGGATTAATAACGTCATTCGTCATGAGTCAGCTGTAGCAAGATTATGAAACAAGTAGAGTATATGTGATCACATTCATAAATGATAGACACAACTGGGTAAAAAAATACAAGTATTAGAATAGGTTTCATAACTAAGAGTTTATAGCATATTAATATCATGAAAAGCTTCTCCTAGAAAAAATTAAAAATGGATTACTGAGCTGAATGAAGAAATGCATATTATGCTGAAAAGTAGTGAGCTTCGAATTAACAGGTAATGAAACATGTACTCAGTATGTATGTACTCTAGCTGTCTTTTCCAAAACATTCAGTCATTATACTATGTGACATAAGATATGCTGTCAAAAGGAACTACAACAAATACTTAAATAACTACATAGCATTTCTTAACTAATAGTAAATATATAAACTTCATCATTATTCTCATCTGCAAAGAAAAACTTAATTACTTATATTATCATAACTTCATCACTCTCATAATCTGCAAAGAAAAGCTTCATTATTCATATTAGCATATTCTTCATATAACTATTCATCATCATTTAGTATGATATACAAAAAATAGACACTTCATTATTCACATTCATATTACCATTTACTTCATACAACTATTCATAGCATAGAGTTTCTTATTTCTAGCATATTTCATCACTAAAATTAACATGTGTAGTTCTGTCTGACAGCCTGCATGAATCGCCTTGTATTCTGAAAGAAAAATAATTAGTCAAGACTGCTATCATACGATGGGTACAGTATATTCTGGTTAATGCTTATTAATTCTGATCCATTTACTCTTCATGACAAGATATTGCTATTTCTTTCGTTCATTTCGAGGGTGAAATTTCCATTTCATAGTAAACCACTGTGGTTCTTTAATTTATTTCTTTTTCACGGCATTGCTTACTGAAAATGATGAATAAGGATTAATATCTTGCATTAAAATCACATGCTCAATAAAAGAAAACTTGTTTCTAGTGATACTATTAAGCAAACAGCATAGCATGACAGAAAACTTATTAGGTCAAAAACATAGACAGTTTTCATGTGCATAAAATGTATACACAGTATCATAATGTAGTACCAAAGAAATCTAGAATAGTCAAAATATTGAGGTATCATAAGGCAAAAATGTCAATGTCAACTGGTGTTTGTTACATTTTAAAGATTTCGAAGTGCATACAGAGAAAAATTCTACTTTCGATAGGAAAACAAACACACATACACAAAAAAATGGAAAATGTGCACGGTCTGATATATAACGACAAGAAAAGCGACCTGTTAACCTTACCTTGCGGGGCACTTGCCAGGAAAAAATATGATAATCATCAGTAAGTGTTCATATCAATAACCGCAAAAGGCATTACAGTGTGATAAATCATAAAGTATGTTCATTCAATAAAGGGTTTAATATTGGAGACATGGTGATTGCCTTTGCTTTTTCTGGTTCTCAAAGTTTCAACATGTACCAAATTGGGATGAGGAATGCTGCGAATTCTGTATGGACCTGCGTATAGAAGTTCAAATTTACTGCATCTACTCTTTCCTCTGTTGCATAAATAGTGTGTGTGTCCAATGTGAAAGTCACGGCGTGTACAAACCTGTTTTTGCTGTCTTCTCCGGCGCTCTGCGGCACGTTTGATGTTGTTGAGCGCAATCTGAATTATTTCATGGTGGCGTAGTCAACGAGATGTAGGAAAGGATACTAGTTCTTAACTTTTGTTAGGTGGTTCAACATTTTTCGATGTAACAGTCGGAGATAGCATAGTAGATTCATTTGGTATGGAGTTAATTACATCCTGGAATGAGAGTATGTGTGTATCCCAATCAATATGTGTTTTATGGCAGTACATTCTACACAGTTTCTTTCATCAGTCGTTCACAAGGGTTCGAAGAAGCGTGATGCTTGGATATATAGATCGGAGAAATGTTTCTAGCTCGTAATATACGTGTCCATATCGCAGATCGAAATTGTGGTCCATTGTCGGAAATTACTTTCAATACATGGCCTACATGAAATAAAAAATGTTTTACAAATGCATTCGAAATAGATTTAGCAGTAGCTTTGCGTAACGGAGTGAAGGTAACAAATTTCGAAGTGAGTTCAACAGCGACAAAGATGTAACAAAAACCTCTATTAGTTCTGGGAATTGGACCAAAAATGTCTACAGTGGCCATGTGTTTCAATTTAACAGGTACAATGGGATGTAACGGAGGAATATGTGAAGTCGTGTCTGATTTAGCTTTCTGGCAGATTTTACAAGACGCTAAAACTCGTCGAATACGTTTCTCCATGTTCGAAAAATAACAGTTCTGTCTTAGTATAAGAAAACATTTTCTGGCTCCGGAATGTGCGTAACTTAAATGAGTATACCAAATTAATTTGTTAATAAGTTCGTCAGGAATAACCAATTATTGCTGTCAGGGTGAGAGCGGCGAAACAGAATGTTATTGCTTACAGTGTAATGGTTTCTAATGGTAACATTATTCCTATCTTGCCAAAGGTGTTTAATTTCTTTCCATACGTTGTCTTTACTCTGCTCTTGCGCTATGTCGCGTAATGACGATGAAATGAAGTTTTGAAATGCAACTTGTTGAATATACATGACGCTAGAATTGGCTTGGCAGACGTTGGTTGCGATGTCTTGATGATTGTTGCAGAGAGAACGGGATAGTGAGTCTGCTACAATATTTTGTGTACCAGGAATGTGAACAATTGTAAAATTAAATTCCTGTAAATAAAATTTCCATCTGCTTAATCTGTCATGTGTAAATTTAGCGGAAAGTAAAAACTGGATAGATCTGTGGTCTGGGTAAACGGTAGTATGTCTTCCATAAAGAAAATGCCTAAATCTGGTAAATGCCCATACAACACATAATGTTTCAAGTTCTGTAACAGAATAATTACCTTCAGCAGGTGACAGAATGCGACTTGCAAAGGCGATGTTTTTAATTACTGTATTACCGTCTTCTTCAATTTCCTGAAAAATGTGTACTCCTAAAGCTGTGTTAGAACTGTCGGTGGCAATGGAAAAAATTTCTAGTGAGATCTGGGTGTGATAAAAGTGGTGCGTTCAACAAAGCTTGTTTCAGATTGACAAATTCAGACAGCGGTTGGCTATCCCACGACCTAATTGCGTTTTTACCCGTCAGTTGGCACAATCTAGGGGTGTCTAAAGCAGAGTAATGAATAAATTTACGGAAAAAGTTAATTAAACCCAGAAAGCTGCGTAGTTGTTTCTTCGTCGTTGGAACAATAATGTCACGTAAAGCTTGAAGTTTTTCCGGGTCAGGCGCAATGCCTTCTGTTGAAATCACATGGCCAAGAAATTTTAAGGAAGTTCTGCCAAAGTGCGACTTGTTAAAATTAGCTGTGCGTCCTTGTGCACGAAAAGTTTGCAACAGTTGTTCCAGAATCAGATTATGTTCAGACCAGTTAGCTTCTGCAATAAGAATGTCGTCTACATACGTTGTGATCCTGTCTTTTAATTCTGTCGGAAGTATATTATACAAACCGTGAATAAATGCTGCTGAAGAAATTGTTAAACCGAACGGTAATTTGCAAAATTGATAACAGTCACCAAAACAGAGAAATGCTGTGTACTTTCTGCTGTTCGGATGGAGCTGAATTTGCCAAAATCCCGATCTCAAATCTAATGTGGAATAAACAGCAGTACCATGAAATTTCTGTAGAAGTTCTTCTGGTGTTCGAGGGCGATCTGTTTCATTATTAATAATGTCACTGATGTGACGCAAATCAAGTACGAGCCGAAGTGAACCATCCTTTTTCTTAACAATATGGAGCAGGTTTATGAACGGACTAACTGCCGGTTCAATAATACCTTGGTCAAGCATAGCTTGCAATTCCTTCTTAACTTGTTCTCTGTGAATATATGGAATGGGATAATGTTTGGCTTTAAACGTGTCGTGCTGTTTAACTTGAAATTCATACAGAAAACAGGACATAATACCAGGGATGTTGTCAAAAACTGGAGCTTGCTGTAAAAGGATATTCCATAGTTGAGTACGTTCAACGTCTGTATTTGCAGTGCTTTGTTTTACTTTATCAGAAATCATTTGCATAACGTCATAGTCGGCTTCGTCTGGTGTATTGTAGTTACGAACATACGTATCTGTGAACAATGTGGAATGACAGTCTACGTTAGGTGATGTAGAAATGACCTCTGTTCGATTAATTGCCTGTTCTTCTGCAGATATAGCGTGCTGCAATTCTAACGCCAGTTGTACTTTTTCATCCTTCAACATTAAATAGGAATTTTGAATGTCAGTAATTGCGTCGTGTTGCACCAAAAAATTTGTACCTAAAATAACGTCTGTTGTCAATAAGGGAACAATCGAAAAATTTGAGTGGAACGTATGACTTGCAATACAAAACTATAAGTGTCTCTGTAATTTTACATGTACTCCTTTACTAGATACTGCCCCTTTTACTTTAGTTTTGCCTAATGGTAACGTAGGATAGGTGTTCTCTTTGTTACATTCGTTTATAACCGACGTAGGTGATCCAGAATCGATTACTGCTGAAAATGTGTATGATCCTATCTTTACTTCAATGAAAGGGTGGGAAACGGTTTTTTGTATAACTGGCTTTTCGTGTGTATCGAATGTCGTCAAAAGTAATAACATTTTCGTGAACAACATTCTGCGTGTCAAAAGTAGTGGTTACGTTGTTGGAAGATGCAACCTGTACTGTATCTAGGCAAATTTTTTCTGACGTGCTGTTATTTGCGGGAGGATGCTGTGGCATTTCAACTATTTGTACTGTTCTGCTATTTCGTCCTGACTCATTAGGTTCGGGATGATACCTATTGTCTGGTTCATTCATGATAATCTGTTGTTGCGGATGATTCTGCTGCTGGTAAGACCGACTGTTAGGCTGAAAACTGTGCTCATTACTTTTACGTCTGTCATATTAATTATTGTTATAGGGCGCATTGCGATATGAGTTGAAATGATGTGTTTTCCGTACATACTGATTTCCTTGTTGCTGTGCGTTACTATTTGGTGGAGCCGACGCTATACGTGTAGGCGGCGAAACATCAAAGGTTGGTTGACCTTGCAAACCACATTGTTGGTTGGGTATGCTAACCGGCTGGTTTTGCTGCTGTTGTGGGGAGAAACCTCTATTGTTACTAAAATGTGTTTCCTGTTGCTGATAATTTTGACGATACTGCTGATAAAAATTTTGTCTGTTATTAAAATTATGCTGTCATTTCTGAAGCGCCTAATGAAAACTATAACTTTTAGATAAAACTTGTCGTATCAGGTTTTCTTTACCCATTCTTAATCCTAGATAGATCGATATTTGAAGAGCTGTTTTGATAGATATAAAGGATAGTAAAAGAGAAGGCAACAGTGCAGAAAACTAAAGATGAAATAGCACTACTGCGGCTCGGGGCCCTGTGCACGCTACGGCACATATTCATCGAAGTGTAATGAATCCCCTGAGGTCTCTTACGCGCTGCAAATAAATTTTAGTTTCTGCGTTACAGGCAATGCCGGTGAAAATTTAGAAACAAATTGTTGTATCCAGACCAAATCTAGTTTCTGCTTTACAGGCCAAGTTGATGAAAATACAAAAGCAAATTTTCGTATCCAGTACAAAGGATGTATTTGTGTTCTGTCATTTTTAAATACCTTAAATTTTCTCACGGATAGAAAGTGCTTATAATCAAAATTATCGTCTCTGTATGTCTGAACATGTTCAGGATTGTATGATAATCTGTTTCTCTGTGTCTGTTCGGAATCTAAGTCACGTACTCTCTGTAAATGACCTAAATTATACTGGCCGTGTGAGTGTGAGTAATGTTCGGAGAGTGGCGTATGCTGTGTCTTGTTACAGGCTGAGACATTTTTCATCTCCGTCACTTCTTGCTGTAAAGACGACACTTTTCTACGCAATGTATTATTGGACGAACCTATCACACTGATTGTCTGATGTAAATTTTGGAATTCGGGGGTTTGATTGAAAGAAATTGGTGACGTATCGTCTGATTTGGTATCAATGTTATTTTCGATAACGTCAATACGACTGGCCAATTCATCAAATTTTTCAGTTAGTGCTTTTACCTGATCGTCATTTTTAGTGTCACAAACATTAATTTGTTTTTGTATTTTACGGGTAGTTTTGTTCAGTTTCTTAACGTCTGCTTTAATGGCATCGGGATCCTGTATTAATTCTAATTGTTCAAGTCTGTTGGTCACTGTCTGAAAGTCTACTGTGTGTGTGTCTGTTTTTGTTTTAAGATCGGAGATTTCATCATGCAATTCGGTGTTCAACTGTTTGATTTCGTCTGATACTGTTGTAATATTGTTGTCTACGTATGTTTTGGCCTTCGTAAACATTTTACGCTTATCTTCCTGTCTCTGTGCAGTAATTGTTTCCATGACTTGTTTCTTTACTTTGTTCTGTTCCTGTATGAATTTACGGTAACGCGTTTCACTGTTTTGTAGGTGGTGATTAAAACGTTCGTCAATTAGGCTGTTCTGTTGTTCGAATTTCTTGTCTACTTTTGCATCCAGTGTGCGTGAAAGTTCTGCTGACATTAATTTAAACTCGTCGCGTAACTGTGTTGCGTTTTCAGAACATTGTTTAGCGACTGCACTAATATCATCTCTAAGTAATTTAGTTGTGGCAGCATGTGTATTGCGTAATTCCTGTGCAACGAATCTAATTTCTTCACTACTATTCCTAGCACAAGCCTTAATTTCCTCACGTAATTGTTCTTTAGTATCATGACATTGCACGGAAACGGCTTTAATCTGTTCACTAAGCTGTTTGAAATTGTTGTCTTGTTTTTCGTTCGACTGTCTGCAATTGTTGTCTAGTTTTTCATTAAGTTGTTTGTTCGATTCATTAACTTGTAGCAATAATGCCATAACATGATCCAAGAAAAAATTAGCGACTCTGTTTTCTGTGCTCCGTGATGGTGTATCTGCATTTGTCACGTTTTGTGTAACCATTTGGTCAATTCCTGATTCTTGAAAAATTTTGCCAATTGGATGTGCACTGTTGGCCCCTACACCGGAATCAAATAAATCTGACATATTTTGAGTACATTGTTCATTTTCGTTAGAAACATTTGTCTGTTCACTGTGTAAATTTTGCAAATTAGGTGTGTTAAACTGGGCAGCGTTCATTGTAACGGAAAGTGCCGCGTCATCAGTTGTTAAATTTACAGTGGACACAATTGAATTTGTTTGCTCATCATTTAGATTAGAATCATTTCTAGTAATCGGCACGCACTGATTATCTGTAATTAGAGGATTATAACTATTACACTGAGTGTCGCTAGTATTATCGGTCAAATTATTTGAATCGGCTTTTTCACTCATTGCACATCGCGATGAACGGTTAGCAGTTTTCCGCGGCATTTTCACAGATCAAAGCTAAGCACAAAATCAAACAAAGTCAAAGCAAAATGGAACAAATACAATTACAACTAAGAGCAATAAATTGCCGATGATCTGTGAAAGAAAGAGTGACAAATTAGTAAATGCGTTGCGCCAGGTGCAAACTACTTTTAATATTAAGTAAATAAGAGCAGATAGATAACTGACTACTTCTCAGAAATTCACAAAAATACCATCCTGGCCGGTTGTCGACAAGTGTAACCTCCCCACAAAATAATTTCCGTAACCTCCCAACAGTAAGAAATATAATTATCTATAGCATTCAGCGTAACCTCCCACAGATAAATTCCGTAACCTACCAATAATACAATGTGACTAATCTCTCAATAAAATTGCGACTCACTTATAACCTTTCAATAATTGACTGTCAATTTAACCTGGTAAATTTTGGACGTCAGCAGTGCTGCGTCATGGCCTGATACATCATTTTGAATAAACTGAAAAATCTTACCTTAATTAGGTCGCCGGATAACGCGTATATATCTGCTCCTATAAGAAATTTTTCTGGCGCAGCTAAGTGCAGTGCTGGCCAATAGATTTGTCTTTTATAAAAGGAAAGAACTGATTTTTCTTTTCTATAATCGGGATGACCAATGATCGGAGAAATTAGTAAATTCTTTAAATTGAAATGAATGATTGTCAAAAGTTACTTTTTATGAGAAAGATTCTTATTAAGCGATTTTTTTAAAAACATTTACATGGGACTTGATATAACAATACAACATATGCGCGAGGCTGCTTTTACCTTATACTACAACGCTCAGGCTCCACCATCGCTGCACACGACCGGCCCTGCCAACACGATACACCAGACTGCTAGCAACTACTTACTGCTACTAACACACAGTTCCTGCTGCAGTCAACACTGCTCTTTGGTCTCAGATTCTGTTATAGCTTACATATCGCAGGCAGCACGTGAGTAATCCATCGAAATTACATCAGCTCGAATGCGCTAGCAACAAATTCTTGAATCATGGACCTCTTACAACATACTAAAGTCCACGGTTTCTTTAAGATGCAGAAGATACGGCTATTTACGTCACATATTTTACCTTGCCAGTATCGGTATTGACAACAGGCAAAAATGGTCCCAATTCTCGATTTCTGGGATGGATGAACGATCTGTATCCATAATTAGTTTGTACGAAATCCCTGGGGCGCGTGTCATACTGGCAGTTATCTGGATTTTTTTGGTCTGCTTGCGCCCCAGCGTTGAAATCGATCGCTGTAATTCAGTTGAAGCGATACCCGTTCCAGGAGTTAGCTGGAGTAATTAACTGGTGGACCAGCATTTCTGGTGACCACGAGCGGTACGAGTCAAGGGTCTGGTGCCTGCGCGACCTTGCCGGTCCCGCCCACGACATAACGGTGTCGCGCCGCTGCCGCCGCCGGCCGGCTTCCGGCAACGCGATATGCAAACCGGCCGCTCCGCGGAGGCGAGGCCGACTCAGGCAGTGGCGGACCGTCGGCCACCGCCGGCCTATCGTACGTTCCTTTGTTCCATCACCACCTGTCAGCAGCCGTCTCATAAGTCAGGCAAACACACCTATCTATAATAAATTTCTGTCCTGTCGCGAAGTAGATTGAGTCCAGATAAGAAAATATTTGTTGCTATTGGAGGCTAAGCAGTACACTGGTTCAGCGAGCCATTTTTACGAATGTGATGGATGAAACTCCACGGTTGAGAAGGCCTGCTGTAATACAAGGTGGCCCAGCAATACTAGTGTCACAATACTTTTATTTCTGAAATTATAAATTTTACACACATGTAGTAAGGTCCAGGGCAGCAGAGAGCGCTAACGCGCTGCTTCCTGGAGTCGGGTACGCGCGCCGGCCCCGGATCGAATCCGCCGGGCGGATGACCGACGACGGCCGGTATGCCGGCCTGCCTGGATGTGGTTTTTAGGTGGTTTCCCACATCCCGCTAGGTGAATACCGGGCTGGTCCCCAAGTTACGTCTCAGTTACACGACTCACAGAAATTTGAAAAAAAAAAGACTTTCACACTGTTTCATGACCTACACTGGACGCAGACAGCTGGGGTACACTACTTCTGTCCCGGGGGGTTTGGGGTGGCGGCAGGAAGTGCATCCGGCCACCCTCTGCAATTAACACTGCCAAATCCGTCATTACAAAGCCGACTCCACGTTGGAGCGGGACAAAGGCCCGAGAAAGAAAGAAAGTAGTAAGGTCCATTAAAATGCATTAATTAGCCAATATGCGCTCCATTACAGAGGACAACTTCGCGAAGGCGAGTACACATATTCCTCACAACTTTGTGGCAAAAGTGTTCATTTACCTCGTTGCACAACTGCACTATCTGGCCATGTATTTCATAAAATTCTGTGATCTCAAAGGGAACACTTTCTCTGTATGTTCGTTGGAAGACCTGTGGCAGCAAGATGTCACACAAAATCATTTTTCAACATTATCTTGTACCTGTCAGTGATGAGAGTTTAACTAAGAAACGCTGGTCCCATTAGGTCATGACTGGACAGAGCTATCCAGACTGTTACTTTTTTCCCATGCGTCGCATTTTCATGGAAATGATCATTTCGCAGTTTTTCTCTACTGCCAAAACGAATATTTTGTTTGTTTACTGTTCCGCTGAAGTGGAAATAAGCTTCGTCTAATAACTGTATGTTGCACATAGGTTCCTTCTGTCCATTATGAATACTCCAGTCATCTCTGTCTGTTCTGCTCAGTCTGCTTCTGTGACGCAGTCATTCTGTCAGAGAAGAGCTTGAGTTCACTCTGTAAAATTCTTTGTACAGGACGACGAAATTTACTCATTTCCCTTGCTACCCGCTGGGATGACTTGTGTGGACTTCGTTGAACATCGACCCGGAGAACGAACAGTCGGTGCCCGACATCGTTTTCCTTCCAACAAACTGCCTTCATCTTCAAATTTTCACGTTAACAGGACAAATGTGTACCTTCGTGGAGCCCATCGCATGTGGAACATTCCACTAAATCAGCTTTACGTTGCTGTTACGCTTTTCAGTTCAGCATAAAATAGAACTGGTTTAACACACTGCTGAACATACAAACGTCCACGCTCGGCCATGGAGCAGCGCTAACTGCGAATCAAGGGACTGGTGATATTGCAGCAAAACGACCTCTACTGACTTTCCGTGAAACGAAACAAGTTGGAGAGAATTTTGAATTAAATACACTGAAGTGAAAGAAAGTCATGGGATAGCGATGTGCTGATATACAGATGGCCGCAGTATCGCGTAGACATGGTATAAACGGGCAGTGCGTCGGCTCAGCTCTCACTTATACGCAGATGACACAAACGGCAACGATTGAAAAATGGTTCAAATGGCTCTGAGCACTATGGAACTTAACATCTGTGGTCATCAGTCCCCTAGAACTTAGAACTACTTAAACCTGACTAATCTAAGGACATCACACACATCCATGCCCGAGGCAGGATTCGAACCTGCGACCGTAGCGGACACGCGGTTCCAGATGGGAAGGATTCCTGCGTGATTATGACCACACGACGAGAATTAACAGATTTTGAACTCGAGATGGTAGTTGGAGCTAGACGCATGGGACATTCCATTTCGGGAAACGTTAGCGGCTACATTATTCAAAGATCCACAGAGTCAAGGGTATGCTGAGAACACCAAATTGCAGGCATTTTCACCATGGTCAACGCAACGATCGACGGCCCTCACGTAACGACTTAGATCAGCAGCGTTTGCGTAGAGTTGTCAGTTCAAATGGCTCTCAGCACTATGGGACTTAACATCTATGGTCATCAGTCCCCTAGAACTTAGAACTACTTTAAACCTAACTAACCTAAGGGCAGCACACAACACCCAGTCATCACGAGGCAGAGAAGAGAGAGAGAGTTTTCAATGCTAACAGACAAGCAACACCAATGAAAGAGCCGTAGAAATCATTGAAGGACGTACGTCGACAGGCGTTAGGACAGTGAGGCGAAATTTAGGGTTAATGGACTATGGCAGCAGAGGACCGATGCAAATGCCTTTGCTAACACGACACCGCCTGAAAAGCCTCTCTTCGGTTCGTGGCCACAACGGTTGGACCATAGACGACAGGACAACCGTGGGCTGCTCAGATGAGTTCCGACATTAGTTGGTAAGTGCACATGGTGGGATTCGAGTGTGGTGCACACGTCGTGAAACCAGGACCCAAGTTGTCAACAACGTACCCTGCACGCTGGTGGTGGCTCCATAATGATCCCCTGTTCCAACACAATCGATCATTGAATGGAGACTATTTTCAGGCATTCATGGACTTAATGTTCCCAAACAACGATGGAATTTTTATGATTGACAATGCGCCATGTCAGTGGGCCACAATTCTTCGCGATTCGTTTGAAGTAGTTTCTGGACAGTTCGAGAGAATGATTTATCCATCCAGATCGCCAGACATGAAACTCATCGAACATTTGTGAGACATAATCGAGACATCAATTTGCGCTCAAAATCCTCCACTGACAGCACTTTCACAATTACGACGGATGTAGAGGCAGCATGGCTGAATAATTCTGAAGGGGGCTTCCAACGTCACGTTGAGTAAGTGCCACGACAATTTGCCATGCGCTACTCAAGCGCTTACTAGGAACTGTGGATCAAAATTTTATGGGTTTGTGGCTTTGCTTACAAGAGATCCAACCTGGTGGATTACGTCATTTTGTCATCGAGATAGAGATCAGTTTTGTAACATTTTATTATGTTATATTACGAGAACAAAGACGCTGCTGCGTTTTTTATATTGTTTATTATTATAGACCTATTTCCGCGTGACTGCCATCTTCAGGTTAATTGTGAAAACTACATAGTTTGTTCAAAATTTCATATTGCTAAGTAGGTAATTTAACGTATTACAGGATTATGGTTTGCTACGTATATCGGGTGGTCATGCTATCTGTATAACATTGATATCTGAGTTGCTGTCACGCTATTGTAATAGTTTGCTCTTTTGACCCTGTTGGAGCTAAGTAGATGTTAATTTTTTTGTTGGAACAGTTATTTTTGTAGTTGTCGAATTTTAAAAGGTTATTTCATAGTGGCGTTTCGTGACAGCTGTATTGACAGTACCTTGTTACAGGCTGTTAGCTTCCCTGGTATTTTCTAGGTTATATCATTGCTCTTATAACCTATATCATGACGTTTGTATGATTCATGTTTATGTGGTTCTACGACCATACGTAGTTTAATGTTATGTTTTTTTTCTAAAAATAATGGTTAAGCCAGATGATGTTGGTGTGCATGAGGTTTGTGACAAATTACCGATGTTGTTTTCGTAAGTGCAAGCTTTATATTGCTTGCTTTTGATTTCGCAGTGACATGATCGTTGATCTGTTTGTAGATTTTCTTTTTCTAATCGTTTCTTGTCTGGAAGGATAATATATAAAAATTCAATGTAAAGTATGTGATAAATTCTATAGGATGGAATTGTGGTAGTAGTACCAAGAATGTATTAGTGATAGCAAGAGTACCCCAAAAACCTCCTTCCACGACTTGAAAACAGAACTAAATACAACGGACGGTATACATCGACCCGTCGAGGTTCTACACATTGTTCTAAAAGGATTACTAATTAATACTGATGTAGAAATCGAAATATATTCACAGACAAAAAATTACCCTCAAGAAAGATTTGAAACACAAGCAATACATTAAAAAATAAAGAAATTATTGTTCCAAATAGGAGAAGAGAGGGGAGGGAAAAATCGAAAATCTATCAGATCATGTTAACACGAAATTAAAAGTAAGCGAAGGAAAGCATACTCTTACGAAAACAAAATCGAGATATTTTCACATGTCTCGTACACCAAAACATTATCTGGCGTAGTTAATTCCACAAAAACAACGAAATTAGATGACACCACCTAAACTCGAACCTCAAAAGCAATATAATGTAGCTCATAAGAGCAAAGTTATGACCAAGATAATACCAAAGAAGTAAACAGACTTTCTCCCTTTGTCCACGTAACGTCACTGACTCAACTGACATTATAGCTATCACGAAACGCTATTACGAAATAAAATTTCAATATTTTGTAACTACAAGTATAAATGCTACAACGAAAAATTTAAGATCTACTATAGCTCCAACAGTATCAAAATAGCAAACTTATAAAATAGTGTAACAGCAACTGCGACATGTCTCATATGGATATCCAGACCACCAGATGTAGACAGCAAACGATAATTCTGTAACAGGCTAAATTACCTACTTAAAAATTTGAAATATTGCAACAAACTAAGTGCTTTTTACAGATAACCAGAATATGGCAGTCACACCGAAATAGGTCGATGGTAATAAACAATATAATGTAACACAATAGTCTCTTTGGTCTCATAACATAATATAATAATGTTCTTATGTACGAAGCAGCGGGCCCAGGTGAGTATGAAAACTTAATATTTTCTTTGACATAATAACAGAGAAGTTTTAGTACCGCTAACCGAGATAACCCGTTATAGGTCATTATAAGAACGACTGAGAGCAGCATGAGAGGGTCATCGGGTAAAGGCAGCAAGTCAGCAAGTAATGACAATTTGACATAGCATTTATTGGGTGACCATCTCAGGCTGCTTTAATTCTTTCTGATGATGACCAAAGGTGGCTGATATTGGTCAACTACATAAAACTTTTCTAGTGATTATGTTGCAGAAAATATTGTTGTTGTTGTTGTTGTTGTTGTTGTGGTCTTCAGTCCTGAGACTGGTTTGATGCAGCTCTCCATGCTACCCTATCCTGTGCAAGCTTCTTCATTTCCCAGTACTTACTGCAACCCACATCCTTCTGAATCTGCTTAGTGTATTCATCTCTTGGTCTCCCTCAAGGATTCTTACCCTCCACGCTACCCTCCAATGCTAAATTTGTGATCCCTTGATGCCTCGGAATATGTCCTACCAACCGGTAGGTTGTGCCACAAACTCCTCTTCTCCCCAATTCTATTCAATACTTCATCATTAGTTATGTGATATACCCATCTAATCTTCAGCATTCTTCTTTAGCACCACATTTCGAAAGCTTCTATTCTCTTCTTGTCCAAACTATTTATTGACCATGTTTCACTTCCATACATGGCCACGCTCCATACAAATAGTTTCAGAAATGACTTCCTGCAATTAAATCTATACTCGATGTTAACATATTTCTCTTCTTCAGAAACGCTTTCCTTGCCATTGCCAGTCCACATTTTATATCTTATCTACTTCGACCATCATCAGTTATTTTGCTCCCCAAATAGCAAAACTCATTTACTACTTTAAATGTCTCATTTGCTAATCTAATTCCCTCAGCATCACCCGACTTAATTCGACTACATTCTATTCTGCTTTTGTTGATGTTCATCTTATATCCTCCTTTCAAGACACTGTACATTCCGTTCAACTGCTCTTCCAAGTTCTTTGCCGTCTCTGACAGAATTACAGTGTCATCGGCGAACCTCAAAGTTTTTATTTCTTCTCTACAGATTTTAATACCTACTCCGAATTTTTCTTTTGTTTCCTTTACTGCTTGCTCAATATACAGATTGAATAACATCGGGTGTAGGCTACAACCCTGTCTCACTCGCTTCCCAGCCACTGCTTCTCTTTCATGCCCCTCGACTTTTATAACTGCCATCTGGTTTCTGTACAAATTGCAAATAGCCTTTCGCTCCCTGTATTTTACCTCTGCCACATTTAGAATTTGAAATAGAGTACTCCAATGAACATTGTCAAAAGCTTTCTCTAAGTCTACAAATGCTAGAAACGTAGGTTTGCCTTTCCTCAATCTTTCTTCGAAGATAAGTCGTAAGGTCAGTATTGCCTCACGTGTTCCAACATTTCTACGGAATCCAAACTGATCTTTCCCGAGGTCGGCTTTTACTAGTTTTTCCATTCGTCTGTAAAGAATTCGCGTTGGTGTTTTGCAGCTGTGACTTATTAAACTGATAGTTCGGTAATTTTCACATCTGTCAACACCTGCTTTCTTTGGGATTGGAATTATTATATTCTTCTTGAAGTCTGAGGGAATTTCACCTGTCTCATACAGCGTGCTCACCAGGTGGTAGAGTTTTGTCAGGACTGGCTCTCCCAAGACCGTCAGTAGTTCTAATGGAATGTTGTCTAATCCCGGGGTCTTGTTTCGACTCAGGTCTTTCAGTGCTCTGTCAAACTCTTCACGCAGTATAGTATCTCCCACTTCATCTTCATCTACATCCTCTTCCATTTCCATAATATTGTCCTCAAGTACATGACCCTTGATGGACCCTGTATATACTCCTTCCACCTTTTTGCTTCCCCTTCTTTGCTTAGAACTGGGTTTGAATCTGAGCTCTTGATATTCATACAAGTGGTTCTCTTTTCTCCAAAGGTCTCTTTATTTTCCTGTAGGCAGTATCTATCATACCCCTAGTGAGATAAGCCTCTACAGCCTTACATTTGTCCTCTAGCCATCCCTGCTTAGCCATTTGGCACTTCCTGTCGATCTCATTTTTGAGACGGCTGTATTCCTTTTTGCCAGCTTCATTTACTGCATTTTTATATTTTCTCCCTTCATCAATTAAGTTCAATATTTCTTCTGTTTCCGAAGGAGTTGTACTAGCCCTCGTCTTTTTACCTACTTGATCCTCTGCTGGCTTCACTACTTCATCCCTCAGTGCTACCCATTCTTCTTTTACTGTATTTCTTTCCCCCATTCCTGTCAATTGTTCCCTTATGCTGTCCCTGAAACTGTACAACCTCTGGTTTAGTCAGTTTATCCAGGTCCCATCTCCTTAAATACCCACCTTTTTGCAATTTCGTCAGTTTTAATCTACAGTTCATAACCAATAGAGTGTCGTCAGAGTCCACATCTGCCCCTGGAAATTTCTTACAATTTAAAACGTGGTTCCTAAATCTCTGTCTTACCATTATATAATCTATCTGATACCTTTTAGTATCTCCAGGGTTCTTCCACGTATACAACCTTCTTTCATGATTCTCGAACCAAGTGCTAGCTATGATTAAGTTATGCTCTGTGCAAAACTCTACCAGACCGCTTCCTCTTTCATTTCTTAGCCCCAATCCATATTCACCTACTATGTTTCCTTCTCTCCCTTTTCCTACTCTCGAATTCCAGTCACCCATGACTATTAAATTTTCGTCTCCCTTCACTACCTGAATAATTTCTTTTATCTCATCATACATGTCATCAATTTCTTCATCATCTGCAGAGCTAGTTGGCATGTAAACTCTTACTACTGTAGTAGGCGTGGGGTTTGTGTCTATCTTGGCCACAATAATGAGTTCACTATGCTGATTGTAGTAGCTTACCCGGATTCCTATCTTCCTATTCATTATTAAACCTACTCCTGCATTACCCCTATTTGATTTTGTATTTATAACCCTGTAGTCACCTGACCAGAAGTCTTGTTCCTCCTTCCACCGAACTTCACTAATTCCCACTATATCTAACTTTAACCTATCCATTTCCCTTTTTGAATTTTCTACCTTACCTGCCCGATTAAGGGATCTGACATTTCACGCTCCGATCCGTAGAACGCCAGTTTTCTTTCTCTTGATAACGACGTCCGTTTGAGTAGTCACTGCCCGGAGATCCGAATGGGGGACCATTTTACCTCCGCAATATTTTACCCAAGAGGACGCCATCATCATTTAATCATACAGTAAAGCTGCATGCTCTCTGGAAAAACTACGGCCGTAGTTTCCCCCTGCTTTCAGCCGTTTGTAGTACCAGCACAGCAAGGCCGTTTTGGTTAACGTTGCAAGGCCAGGTCAGTCAATCATCCAGACTGTTGCCCCTGCAACTACTGAAAAGCCTGCTGCCCCTCTTCAGGAACAACACGTTTGCCTGGCCTCTCAACAGATACCCCTCCGTTGTGGTTGCACCTACGGTACGGCCATGTGATCGCTGAGGCACGCAAGCCTCCCCAACAACGGCAAGGTCCATGGTTCATAAAGAAGGAGAGAAAATATTACGTGTACAAAATATTACGTGCACAAAATTAGTGGTCCGTTGGGTGTATGTTAACAATAGAGCGTGTAATACCTATATCCTCCCATGTAGGAATATTTGTTACATTTTGCGAGGTTTCTGTAAGTTTTTTATTAGCATTACAGCAGTGTAAAGGTTATATTAATGTAGCTATCACTGGTTTTGCCGCGTCCACCATTTGAGAGTATTCATTGGCCAGTAACAATGCTTTCCGGAAGTGTGACTGTAGCTTCCTGAGGGCGCTTGGCGTAGCACGGCAGTAACTAGTGGACAGCAGCAGTAATGAGTCAGGATTGGTCGGTTGCTCTCGCGTGGGACACGTGTGTATGGTTAACATATTCGATCCACTTATTCGCACTGTGTCCTCAGGCTACAAAGCACTGCTGCAGTATAGAGGGTTAGAGTCGGTCGTTGTCCTTGGTCCGCCGCGCTAGCGTGAGACGTGCGCTTTCGGAAGTGTTGTACTCGGGCTAGTTATTTGTGCCGCGCTCTGAAGGTCTTAAACTTTCAGTTTGAAATGATTAATGCTGTATTTTAGCACACGGGACGCTGCCAAAACTAAGAGTGACTAAACTGGTTTCGAATGATGTATAATTTCAGTAACAAATCGTACTGTCTGTGATCAGCCATTAACTGTTCTCAGTTGAACCCGTTATCGTCCGCTTCCTAAATAACGAGTAAAAAAAGATGTATGCATAGATTGTTTAGATGAAGTACAGTGACGCAGCATGTACTGAGACAGCACATCAGTCGTTCGTATTATATTCTGGCGCCACTACACCGTATGAGCAACAAACACTCGAATAAAAGTGAACAGCTCGGATGGCGAAACATTCAGAATCCATTACGTCCAGTAAACATTCAAAACAAATATTGCTTGTAACCAGTAATATATGGGGATATTTACGAGTAGAAACAATTCTGATCAAGAATTGAAAATTCTTCCCAGCGGCGTAAAATTATGCATACGCTAGGATCCACGTATACTTCCCTTACAAGCCGATTTATAAACCATTCACTGCATGACAAGAATACTTCTTATAACAATAATGGATAGTATACAATAGCAGAGGTACCAAAAATAATAAATGCTTTCACGGATTTCTTTGCCAGTTGTTATAGCCTTAGGGTTTTTTTTTTTTTTTTTTTTAAATGAGAGTTTGTTTTAATTCTCTGAAGAAAATTTGTAATTTTCGAATGTTTTAATTGTGAGAAGAAAATTTTTAATTTTTGGAAGGAGAATTACTAGTTTTTCAGAAAAGGTTCATTAATTATTCTTAGGTAAAAGAGGATACAATACTGGTTCACAAAACTGTAAACTAATTGAATGATAGCTACTGATGCTTCAACTACACATCCTATATGATTTGTTAGACTTATAGGGCGTCTAGGGCTCGTCTGTAAGGAAATCAAAGTTATGTGCTGATTAGTAACTAATCCAATTAAGGCTGCATTGAATCAATGGGATGTTACTTGTCTGGCTAGCACTAGATTAGTTTCAAAGTAAAACCTCTGTATTCACCCAAATAACATAATAAAAATGAATAATCAAATCAGATGACTTTGATGGGGTCAGACTAAAACGTTGGACGGTATGCGTAAGTAAAGTTAGGAAAGACGATTTGGAAACCATTTAACATTTATTCGGAAGTAAATCTGATAAGAATATCAACTGCAAACAGCCAGTGTTACTAAAGGAATGCTTGATACCGTCTGTACAACACTGTAACTACGTAAATAACTATTTCTCAACACATGGAAAAAGGTCTGGTTTTGTATTAGGAGCGATTTGTCTCATCTACGTTCAGCCGAAAATTTATCTCACAATACCCACGCAGATAGAATCCAACATAAGGATAAATTGTGTACACCAGACTGAAACAAAATGGGCCAGAGAAACTTTAGTTTTACTGTTCAACAACGTGGTCGGTAGTTGGCGTAGGAATACTGGGAAAAATATGGAAATATATACCATGAAAGAAAATTATCATATGATTAGAAATTCATGTTGAACAGCACTTTTGAGTGAATAATAACGTTAAGCAAAAGGCTCTCCAAGGGGCGGAAAGGCACGTGGTCTGGTTTAGGATTGCTGATAATTTAAAAATATCCAGAATCTGATACATCGATATTTACAATTTATCATTATGGTCCTCCAAAGTATCGAAAAAGTATCGATACGTCGACGGAAAAATATCGACGTATCATCCAAAGCAAATGCAGGCTGTACACCGTAAATCTACTTTCAGTTTTAGGAAAACTGGAAATTTGTGGTAAGTTCTATGGGACCAAACCGCTGAGATCATCGGTCCCTAGGTTTACACACTACTTAATATAACTTACGCTAAGGGTAACACACACACCCATGCCAAAGGGAGGACCCGGACCTCTGACGGGGGAAACCGCCCGAACCGTGGCACGGCTACCCCGCGCGGCTTCAGGTTTAGAGCTGTATATTTAACTGTTCATTTAGCATTAGATATTCTGTTCACAAACGAGCTAGCAGACTGCCTACGTCCCTTAGAGCAAGAATTGAATGGAAAACGATGCTCGTTCACGTTTGGCGATAACCACTTTGGTAACAATGCTAATTGCATGTAAGAGGTACAATAAAAGGTGTCCGATGGGTCCGTCGTTTGGTTTCGGCAGATATCGGATTCGTCTGAAACACTTCATGTCGACTTCCCTGTTTTTCTCATTTCTGTAAATGCCAGCGAACTAGCAGTCGTAGTGACAAAATTGCGTGGTGAAGTTAAATGTTTCAGTGTGTCTGTAGCACAGAGCGCCGATTAAGTCAGAATTTCCCCTCAAACGTCTCCCTCCACCGCAGAGATCAATCTTGTCGTTTAGATTTTTTTCATCAATTTCATCAACTGTTTTTGAGGAATGCCGATGTGAAGAAATAGCACTCTAATTGCGTTAAAATTGTTTTCTGACGCAACTGACGTGCTATTTCGTCACGTCGGAAATGTTATAATTCCATTCACAATGCCAGTCCACAGGGCAATTGAACTACTTGCTGGTGCGATCTATACTTTCTTCACACAGTCAAAGAGAAAGGCTAGAAGTGATGAAAGATCTAAAAGTAGTAAGACTATTTCGTGAAGGTATAATATAATATAAATAATAACGGTTCTCGATATTTGGTTTCGACATCGATATGTCGATATTTAGGTAAAATGCTGTCGCGGACGAAGAAACACCGAACTCACGAAATGAATGTACAACAGAGATATTTAAAAATAATTCTAACATGGCAAACACGCACGCACACACACACACACACACACATGGAAGATTCACGCCGGTCGGAGTGGCAGAGCGGTTCTAGACGCTACAGTTTGGAACCACGCGACTGCTACGATCGCAGGTTCGAATCCCGCCTCGGGCATGTGTGTGTGTGTGTGTGCGATGTCCTTAGGTTATTTAGGTTTAAGTAGTTCTAAGTTCTAGGGGACTGATGACCTCAGAAGTTAAGGCTAATAGTGCTCAGAGCCATTTGAACCATTTGAAAGATTCACACTGATTCCTATAAATTACACAATGAACAACGCATTCTCCTAGCGCCAAACTTGCGGTAGGACAAATAATCGAATAGTGGTAGGACACATAATCGAGTTAAATACGCAAGTGAAGTGTTAATAGTCATAATCTCACTCCTTAACATTCCAACTACCTAAGTTATATTATAAGAGATGACCATTGCAGACAACTCCACTATCCGGCGATCCAGGGAACAGTGCTGTTCGACGCCACCGGACATAGGTCCCCATGTAGAAGCGGAAATGAGCAGAGAAAATATGTTCCGGCTACGTGTGACAACCTCTACAGTAAGTGCTGAGCAGTGTCCCACAAAGTCTCGTTGGCATAGGAGAAGCTATTTAACACGAAAGTTGGGTAAACTGCCACTACCAGTCAAAAAATTCGTGGCCAAGAATTCAAGTACATGGAAGTACTACACAAAGACTTTGACATTCTCTCTCTCCAGCTAACGTGACAAGAAGTGTGAAAGTAAAACAGAGAAACCTAACATGGAGACGTAATAATCCAATCGGAAAAGGAAGCACAAGGCTATATATACACTTAGTATACCGACAGATGTTTGAAATGTAAAGCATAATTTGAGTAATGACAATATTTGGCTATTAAGATGCCACTGTGGCTATCTCGTGAAACACTCTGCAGCCGATCCTTCTCCCCAGAATCGGAAGCACAGGTGTACCGATCGAAAGAATTGCAAATAAGTCTATAAAGGCTGAAGGCAGCTCATTAGAACTAAGGCACCAGCTCACATTTAGACGTTTCAACATGAAGATAGAGCGAAACATATTTGCACTTCATTCTTCATGTGTAATATCTTTTTAATGATGTGCACCAGTATTGTATATTCTTTGTCAGCGAAAGTCAATAAAAGTCTGATGATGGTTTTGTAAGCCGAAAACTGGTTAACGAAATAAATTAACACTGTGGAACTTCCACAACTTTAGAGTTTTTTGTTAATATTATGAGACTTTTTAAGAGGAGTTTTTCTGCGTTTCAAATAAAAGTTACTATGTTTTTCGAAGAAGAAGTTGTTGGTTTCCAATACAGCATCTTATATGAAACTTCGCCGGCCGCGGTGGTCTCGCGGTTCTAGGCGCGCAGTCCGGACCGTGCGACAACTACGGTCGCAGGTTCGAATCCTGCCTCGGGCATGGATGTGTGTGATGTCCTTAGGTTAGTTAGGTTTAAGTAGTTCTAAGTTCTAGGGGACTAATGACCACAGCAGTTGAGTTCCATAGTGCTTAGTGCCATTTGAACCTTTATATGAAACTTAAGGAATGAAGAATCGGCTTACCATGTTCCATGGAACAAGAGATCTGAGGTCAGGAGAGCGGATCCAAGAACCTAGGCCAAGGAATGCCAGTTTGCCATTTTCAAGGCTGGCCTAAGGGGAAGATAGGGGCAAGTGGTTTATAAAAGTGATTAATTGAGGTGTAGCGTCTTTGAGCTGAAATCTGAATGTCCTAAGACCTGGGTTCAATTCAAATCACAAATTAGATTTTTGAAAATACCTATGACAGCGATAGCTAAGGCAGCTGTATACTTCGAGGGTAAAGTACCCTCATTTTACCAGTGCTAACGGCCTTGTCAAAAGAGGGTGGAGGAGTTGACAGACACTTAGGGAATATTTTTGAGGAATCGACCCTAAAATTTGGAGAATAAGCAATGATCAACTGCCTAAGGGAACGGAAGGCGACGGAAACCACTGCTTTTATAGACACAAAGCGGAACTACAATTCTCGTAGTCTTCCAAAAACGCACAACTCCCTTGCTAAAACCTTCCGGAGGTAAACTAATAATAAATTCATGTCTACAAGTGAGATTTCCTCAGGACGGGGTAAGCAGATAAAGGACGGAAAAGGCGAATGTTTACGAATGGGAGCAAGAAATGTTAGAAGATTGGATGTTCGAGGAAAATAAAGAATCTGATACGAAATAAGCATGCTTATTTCAGATCTGGAAAATATTGATGAACTGGAAGTAACAGAGAGATTTCTGATCAAGTAATCATAGTATAATAAAGACAGAATCAAAGACTGGTTTACAAATGTTGGCATCATTATGGTCAAAATGGTAGGTAATTAGCGCAGTTACCATGAACAACGAAGTGGCCGACGTTATTCCTCTGACGACTGAAACCAAGCATACACTAACCACCATGGTGTAGGTTTACATATCCGCATCACAGGCTGATGATGAGGAACTGAAGGATATACATGAGAACACTGAGGAGTTGATAAAATTCATGATGAGGGATGAACATTTTGTAGTCCTAAGATATTGTAACGCTATTACAGGGGACCTGATAGAAGATGGGGTTAATAGAGAGTATGAGCTTTAGTAAAGGAATGTGAGAGGAAAGAGACTTCTAGAGATGTGCCGTAGTTTTAAGATAGTTATAACAAACGCCCTCTCCTAAAATCAGAAGAGAAAATAATGAGAGACACACGAAAACAACAAACAGAATACGCCATGGTTACATAAAGATTTAGAAATCAGCAATGGACTGAAAAATCTTACCCACGTTCGTATATAGAAGCACACCATTGTCGTGAAGTAACGAACAACGGGCTGGAATTCTAGAAGAGAAGAAAAACAAGTATATGATGAAATGGAACACTGAAAATTTAAGGCTCAAAGAGGCGAAATGTAAACTTTCTCAAGCAATTACGGATGGATTATTTAAAAGCGTCTTGATAAGTTCAGCAGGCATAGGAGATCAACAAGACATGAGTTGTCCAGGAAATACACAGTCTTAGAGAATCTGAAGCTGAAATGTAGTCTCGACATGTCACAAAGCAAAATCGTTGTTTTTTTACACGTTTCATAGATATATGAAGTTATCAAGGAGAGATGTCCACAGCAGTGTAATAGTTGTAAAAAGTTAAAACACATCCATACGGAAGTCATCGTGTTGCATATGCGCTTAATTTCAGACATATTTTTGCTGGAAGAGAAGAAACTTTGCACAGGAATTGAAGTCGCTGCTACATTAACAATATCCAAGGTTGGCATATTGCTAATTTATTAATTTTTAAAATGAAAGTATGCTTACACCCAGGTATCCACGAAATTATGGAATCTTTTATATAGATGTGTTTCAACTTTTGTACAATGATGACACTCATCGGTTTTTCGTTACATTAATGAACGTTTGTCAACGACTGCCTTGCGTTGCAGATTCATGTGTCAGGATAATATTGATGATCTTGACATGTAACCTCGACATGCATAAAAATTAATGTTTTTGTGTTTTGAGTGGTCAAGCCAACATTTTAAATTTAAAATTCAACACAACACGATACTTAATACAAACATTATGTGATCAAAAGTATCCGGACAGCCCCATAAACAGACGTTTTTCATATAAGATGCCTTTTGGTGCCACCTACTGCCACGTACTCCATATCAGCGACGTCAGTAGTCATTAGACACAGTGAGAGAGCAGAATGGGGCGCTCCGCGGAACTCACGGAATTCGAACGTGGGCAGATGATTGGATGTCACTTGTGTCATACGTCTGTACGCGAGATTTCCAAACTCCTAGGTCCACTGTTTCCGATGTGATAGTGACATGAAAAGGTGAAGGGACACGTACAGCACAAAAGCGTACAGGCCGACCTCCTCTGTTGACTGACAAAGACCGCCGAATGTTGAAGAAGGCCGTAATGAGTAATAGGCAGACATTGATCCAGACAATCACACAGGAATTCCAAACAGCATCAGGATCCACTGCAAGTGCTATGACAGTTAGGGGGGAGGTGAGAAAACGTGGATTTCATTGTCGAGTTGCTGCTCATAAGCCACACCATCATGCCGGTAAATGCCAGACGACGCCTCGCTTGGTGTAAGGAGCGGAAAAATTGGACGACTGAACAATACAAAAACGTTGTACGAAGTGACGAAGCCGGCCGCGGTGGTCTCGCGGTTATTGCGCTCAGTCCGGAACCACGTGACTGCTACGGTCGCAGGTTCGAATCCTGCCTCGGGCATGGATGTATGTGATGTCCTTAGAGTAGTTAGTTTTAAGTAGTTCTAAGTTCTAGGGGACTGATGACCTAAGATGTTAAGTCCCATAGTGCTCAGAGCCATTTGAACCATTTGAAGTGACGAAACACAGCACAGAAAGTGGCGATCTGATGGCAGAGTGTGGGTATGACGGATGCTCGGTGAACGTCATCTGCCAGCGTTTGTAGTTCCAACGGTAAAATTCAGAGGCCATGTTGTTATCGTGTCGTCGTGTTTTTCATGGAAGGCGTTTGCACCCCATGTTGTTTTGCATGGCACTGTCATAGCACAGGTCTACAGTGATGTATTAAGCACGTTCTTGCTACCCACTGCTGAAGAGCAATTCGGAGATGGCGTGTGCATCTTTCAACACGATCGAGCTCCTGTTCATAAGGCACGACCTGTGGCGCAGTGGCTACACGACAATAACATCCCTGTAATGGACTGGACTGCACAGAGTCCTGACCTGAATTCTATAGAACGCCTTTGGGATGTTTTTGAACGTCGACTTCGTGCAAGGCCTCACCGACCGACTTTGACACTTCTGCTGAGTGCATCACTCCGTGAAGAATGGGCTGCCATTCCCAAAGAAACCTTCCAACACCTGATTCAACGTATGAATGCGAGAATGGAAGCTGTCATAAAGGCTAAGGGTGGGACAAACCCATATTGAATTCCAGCATTACCGGTCTAGGGCGTTACGAACTTGTAAGTCATTTTCAGCCAAGTGTCCGGATACTTCCGATCACATAATGAATCTTGGTGGGGTAGGATAAATGAAAGCGGTCTACTATTAATAACAAATAAGTGGGAAGGAAATAAGTTAGCAGTTGCTATTTGTTTTTACCAATGACTCAGTATGAGGGCCAGGTGCCTGAGCATCACTAATTAATGCAAAATAAAGGATTATGTCCTATGGCCTTTGAGACATCGGGGAAATGTTATTTAAAGGAAGATTTGCACGACGAAATGTCATAAGAAGCATATTCCTTATATATACTGTATGTACAGTTGATGGCCTTAGCTCCTGAAAAAAAAAAAAACCTCCTGAAAATATCAGCAAGGAATTCGACTACTGCACATTTATCTTACCAAGATTTACACACATGGGAAAATCTAAACATACCGAATGTCTTCGTTCAAAACCAAAAGGAAGCAGATGAACTGTTAAATTGTCTCATTTGCAAGTAATGGACCTACGGTTGGTCCGCAAGGTAGTGAGAAAGGCAGTGTAGAAGGGGTGACCTTAAATGATGTGGCAGAATTAAGTGTGCCATGCATAGTGTTGAGGAGAGCTTTGAAGTGCACTGGAGCATTACAGGGATGTTATTGTCGTGTAGCCACTCCGCCCCAGGCCGTGCATTACGAACAGGTGTTCGATCATGTTGAAAGATGCAATCGCCACCTCCGAATTATTCATCAACAGTGGGAAGCAAGAAGATGCTTAAAACATTCAATGTAGGCCTGTGCTGCAATAGTGCTAACAAGCGGTGCCAGCCCCGTCCACGAAAAACACGACCACACCATAACACCACCACCTCCGAATTTTTCTGTTGGCATTATACACGCTGGACAATGACGTTCACCGGGCATTCGCCAAACCCACACCCTACAATCGGATCACCACATTGGGCACCGTCATTCGTCACTCCGCACAACTCCACTGTTTAATCGTCCAATGGTCACGCTTCTTACACCAACTGAGGCATTTATCGGCGTGATGTGTGGCTTATGAGCAGCCGCTCGACAATGAAATCCAAGTTTTCTCACCGCCCGCTTAACACTGACGTAGTTCTTGCAGTGGATTGTGATGCAGTCTGGAATTTCTGTGTGAAGTTCTGGATCAGTATTACACATTACGACCTTCTTCGACAGTCGGCGGTCTCTGTCAGTCAACAGACGAGGTCGGTCTGTACGCTTTTGTGCTGTACGTGTCCCTTCACGTTTCCGCTCACTGTCACATCGGAAACAGTGGACCCAGGATTGTTTAGTTGTGTGGAAATCTCGCGTACAGACGTATGGCAAAAGTGAGACCAAATCACCTGACCACATTCGAAATCCGTGAGTTCTGCTGTCTCACGATGTCTAATGACAACTGAGGTCATTGATATGTAGTGCCTCGCAGTAAGTGGCAGCACAATGCACCTAATATGAGAAACGTCTGTTTTTGGAGGTGTCCGGATACTTTTGATCACATAGTTGTATTTCAATAAGATCTGACTTGCTTGATTCTTAGCCTGTTACGATGTGTCTGTTTAGATTCTATTTTTAAAAAAATCTAGTTACGATGGTGACTGCAAATCTTTCCTCTATGTTCACACTGAGTCTGCTGACGGAAACCAATGCCAGCCGACATTTAATCACATCAAGCGGATCTCTCAGTCAAAGTGCAAGTAGTGAGCCACATACAAGAATCTCCCCATGTTTCTTTTATTATTTATTGTATTTATTTTCTTGACCTACCTCCTTGTCGTCTGTTGTTTGATTGGATTTTTACATTAGCTGGATTAAGAAAAGAGCGAGGAATGCGGACCCAAATTATCCTTTGTCGAACACGCAGACCTAAACAATACTACGGTAGATTTTTTTGTGTAAGTCTGATTATATTCCCAAACATTTACCAAATGTCAAAAGGCAATGAACTGTTTAGAGACGTAAAAATATGTGAAAGAGATCTGACTGATTACTCTCAACATGACAGTTTCTCGAGTGCTCTAAAACACACCATATTTGATGGGGTCGTAACATAAACATCGCCATAGTTACATTTAGTATAAGTTGTACATTCCAGGAGACATGAAACCACATTTTTCACACGGAACAGTGAGAAAGATTTCAGTTGACAAAACGTCTGTTCTAACTACCTAGAGAGAAATGCTTCCGTTTTTCTCGAAATATTCCATTATTACTACTCTATGAGCAAGAACTGAAATTACTTTTATAACCAAACGGTACAAATTAAAAAAAAGTTGTTCCATTTACGTAGCTGACAGGTGTGCAGTATACGGCGAAACTACTTCAGTTAATTCTGTTTTGCTCTGCCTACGCTATAATCTTATGGTCTGGAGATGGTACAGTCAAAATCATTCTTGAGAGCGTAAAATGAATAAAAAATTCAACTGTATAGTCACTGTTAGTAATTTATGAAATAATAATATAAAATCATTGCTTCATGTTTAGTCTCTGAGGTTTCTAAGATTTAATGTCTAAAATTATGTAAAAAGGATCAGATTGGACCAGTTCGATTGAAATTAAATGCAGATTAATCTATGGAGCACACCCTATGAACTAGGGGCCCACAGAAAGCGGACATCCTTGGTTCTTTTAAATTTAATGGATAGTAATAGTTAACTACTTTGATTGGCAAGAGTCGGGCTAATTAATGTTCACAGTAATATTGCTAGAAGACTGACAATAAGAAGATACCGATCAGCACTAGTAGCTGGGATATTAACTTTCTGTCGGCTACGAGGACAATCTCGCTATAATAATTGGTTGATGATTAAGATTGGAAATACTGATGTAATTAAGGACAGTCATTCTTGCCGATTTAAGCAAACTGCTCAAAGAGTAGTGAATTCTTTGGTCAAAGAAAATTTCCAAACATATGGAAAACTGTAAAATCCTTGGAATAAATTACCAGATAAAATACCCTACCCCTATTTTCTTGAAGTATATACGGACATGTTTATACACGCGGTTGAGGCAACTTAAATACCAAATTCAAGAGTATAAATGTCTTCTAGGCTTCATAGATTTACGTACGCATTGTAAAAGAGCACACTATGATGTACCTACAATCCTGTATTCAGAACTAATGATGCATGTATATGAATGTGCTGGCGAGGGTAGCAGTTAAACATTTTCTGTATCCAGAATGGGCCGTACAGGACCTGAAACATGCAGTCGTGTATGATCCTGCTGAAATGTACGGTTCAAGAGGGATCGAATGAAGGGTAGAGCCACGGGTCGTAACACATCTGAAATGTAACATCCACTGTTCAAATTGCCGTCAATGCGAACAAGAGGTGACAGAGACGAGTAACCAATGGCACCCCATACCATCACGCTGGATGATACGGCAGCATGGCGATGACGAATACACGCTTCCAATGTGCGTTCACCGCAATGTCTCCAAACATGGATGCGACCATCATGATGCTGTACACAGAACCTGGATTCATCCGAAAAAATGACATTTTGACATTCGTGCACCCAGGTCCGTCGTTGAGTACACCATCGCAGGCGCTCCTGTCTGTGATGCAGCGTCAAGGGTAACCGCAGCCATGGTCTCCGAGCTGATAGTCCATGCTGGTGCAAACGTCTTCGAACTGTTCGTGGAGATAGTTGTTGTCTTGCATACGTCCCCATCTGTTGACTCAGGGATGGAGACGTGGCTGCACGATCCGTTATAGGCATGCGGATAAGATGCCTGTCATCTCGACTGCTAGTCATACGAGGCCGCTGGGATCTAGCACGGCGTTCCGTATTACTCTCCTGAACCCACCGATTCCATATTCTGCTAACAGTCATCGGATCTCGACCAACGCGAGCAGCAGTGTCGCGATACGATAAACCACAATCGTGATAGGCTACCGTCCGACCTTTATCAAAGTCGGAAACGTGATGGTACGCATTTCTCCTCCTTACACGAGGCATTACAACAACGTTTCACCAGGCACCACCGGTCAACTGCTGTTTGTGTATGAGAAATCGGTTGGAAACTTTCCTCATGTCAGCACGTTGTAGCTGTTGCCACCGGCGCGAATCTAGTGTGAATGCTCTGAAAAGGTAATCATTTGCATATCACAGCACCTTCTTCCTGTCGGTTAAATTTCGCTTCTTTAGCACGCCATCTTGGTGGTGTAGTAATTTTAATGGCCAGTAGTGTATCAAGGTGAAACTTCAAATGGTTGTGAACCAGTCGCCATTTTTGTCAAATATGTGTCACGACATGACCCGTATTAAGAATATGTTTTCTATCAAATGAACTGAGTAATTCAGTAAGGATTGTAGGGCAACAGGTGCACGTGACAACATGTTCCTGGCATATTCAATTCAAGAAATGTTAATAGTAAAAGAGAGACAAGAGCTAACAACTCTCCTGTCTACAAAACATTGCTGCATGTGGCAAAGTTGACCGCGGTAATCTTTATTTTTCCCGTAGAAAGCCAAGGATACGATACAGGTCAACTAAAGGTACCCATGAATTGATGATACATGCCTTGGTGGACGTGCATTGCTACATACTATGGTAGGAATGAAGGTACAGAATGAAGAAAATATGTCTAACTAAGCATCTGCCTAACTTAGAACACAAGAGGTTCCTGAAGCGAGTGCTAACGGAGAATCTCGCCAAAGGAATTTGTGTGTACCTAAATTTAAGAACATGAGTTGCCGCCATCTCAACATATTTCAGTAACGGTGACAATTCCCTTTCTGTTGCTTTATTCCTGTTCTATATTCGTCTTCCAAGTTTCGTCTCTCCTCCTTTTTAATATATTTGTGTTTTGTAATATTATTAGTTTCTCCTTGTATAATATTAGATGAGGAGTAGTTTTAATGAGTGAATTAGTATTGGTCATAAACTCCACTGCTTTCAAACGCAGATCAGTCTCCACACCCAACGTGGTCGTTCGCTGTTAAGCAGTGAGTTTATAACACTATAAAGAGTACTCAAAGAAATATTAACAAAAGATATACAAGGCCTGAACAGCTTGTTTTCAGAAAGTTTAGTAAAAATATATTGGTAGTCTAGTTGATAATAACGAATAAAGTCGAATAAATCAAGAAATGCACTGTTCTAGATAACACAGACTTTTCATCGCAGCAAAAACCACTCACTAAATAAGTCATATGTAATAATCGAACAAAAATATCAAACAAAAGAAACAATATTGTGTAGATGGAAAATGGTAAGTAAAAACTGATGTATTCAAGTGAGTCTTATGTCAGTATAGATGTGCAAAAACGAAAAACTGTTAATTAGAATCAAACAAAGGCTTATACGATTTATAAACATTTAACGAACAAGTGGACAATGTTCCTTTTGAGGATAAGTATTTTATAAAAAACGAACAACTGTTAATTAGAATCAAATAAAGGCTTATAAGATTTGTAAACACTTAACGAACAAGTGACCAACGTTCCTTTTGAGGATAAGTATTTTATAAAAATAAAAAAGTAAAGTGTAATGTGAGAAAATCTAGGACAGTGTTAAATTTCAGTCTTTCACTAGATGCGACGTATAGGATAAACATAAAAAGACTAAGCACGTAGCAAGTTACAATGCTGATTCTTTTCTATGCCAGTGGCGCGGAACGTCACCTATAAAAAACTCTCTGGAAAATCACGTTTCGAATCTGAAGATGATATACTAGAACTCAATGCGTATAAAACAATGCATAGGGCTACAGAGAGAGACACGCCTCGTGAAACTCATTTAACTCTCATAAGGACATAGGTTCAAATGGCTGTAAGCACTATGGGACTTATTATCTGAGGTCATCAGTCCCCTAGAATTAAAACTACTTAAACCTAAGTAACCCAATGACATCAGACACATCCATGCCCGAGGCCGGATTCGAACCTTGCATGGGGGCTCAATTAAAAGAATAAGATGCAATAATTTTAGTAGCTGTGTGACCGGTTACGAAGTCTCGTAACCGGTTGGCCCTGACTAGTATTAGCACGAAATTTGACTGCATAAAATAAAAATAAAGAATGACAAGGAATTCCCATTAACACAATTGTTTGTTGTTTGCTGTTTCGTAGCTTTTATAGTTGCAGGGGACTTAATTAAATTCCCCTCCAACTATAAAAGCAACGAAACAACAAAGCACGAGTGTAACTGTTCTGTGTGTGGTAGTGTGACTCATCGTACATGTATCTGGCTCGGTTCTTTCTCAAAACGACAAAATATCTTAAACAGCATTTACAATGAACTAATTGAAACACCAGAAATACTATAATTGCATATAGAATCCTGAATTACAAGTCTAATACATGAACACGAGCCAGATGCTTTGTTGACTGTACCTGTGACCAAGAGGCATTGTCATTAAAGAAATCTGTAATACCTTTTTACCTCATTATATATTGACGAAAGTTTTCCATTACACCAGTATCATAAATCAAAGTCCACCTCCTTTCTCAAATACACTGTGATAATTGCAACATCTTCCATCTATACATTAGACCAACCGAACAGCATCTACTCTCTCGCCCAACACAACAGCAACTCCACTCGACATCCTCTGAACTACAACTGCAAGTGGAGTGGGCGGAATAATAATCTTTGGCGCAATCTCTGGCGCTGTGACTCAGTATAGCCACCTTTCATATGCCCGCCCTCCACGGGCTAGAATTTGGTGGTATTTTTGGCAGAATTGGTCCAATACCACCAAATTCGTCCAAAAAACACAGATAAAAATGAAAGATGGTATTAATAAGTAAATATCACACAACTAAATAAATTTTGGCTCTGCACTGACCATTCAATAACCTAATATATAAAAATACAGTAAGGACTACAAATGCTGTCATACATGTGATTTTACATAATAGTTTACCCAAGTATCGTTTCTCAGAGTAGTTAAACAGTTCAATTAATTGCACCAGCAATGACGAATAGGTGCAGGTAAGAGTCTCGTAACATTTTATAAACAGTAAATGCACAATAAATCAGTTTACAAAAATATTCACATAAAATCTTTTCAGTAGTTCAATAAACAAATAGCACTCCTCAGAGTAGTTGACAGTTCCAACAGTGGAACCCAGCAATGGTTAACAGGTGCAAATAGCAACAAGTGACATCATTTCAGTAGCAGCAGTTCCAACAGTGGCACCCACCAATGGCGAGCAGGTGCAAACACCAACAAGTGACATCTCTTCAGTAGTTCAGCAGTTCCAACAGTGGCACCCAGCAATGCTGAACAAGTGCAGTCCATAATATTCACCAGCAATAATTAGTTCATCAGAGATCATCAGCAGAAATTAAACCTTTCCAAGTGGCACCCATCAAAGATAATAGGTGTAAGTACAAACAACAGTTTGAATGCACACACAACTGCTTTTACAAAATTATTATCAGTGCTCTTATACTAAACATACAAATTACAATAAACACACAAATGATATCAAATAATTGTCATATTAACTATTAAAAATACACAAATATCATTAAACCTATTGCATTTATAGGTGTCAGTGCAAGCCAGAACAAACAAGTAAAATAATATTTAGGAGATAGGTCGGTACCAATTATTTGGGATTAGGAAAGGAAAACACACAAAACACACTCCCTCATCTTTCATCCACATATTAAGTAATATTGTGTAATTGAATAGTGTTAACTGTGTAAATGCAATTCTGTCAAAATTTGATGTTCAACATGTGTATCAAATAGTAGTGGCAGCAGTGTGTAATAGTCAATAATAGTTAGTCAACGTCATAGGCATCATGTCAAGACCAATGTTTCCCAAACCAAATCAAAACGTACGGTTGTTGAGCAACTGTCAGTGTGCCAAAATATGCAAATACGTCCTCTCTCCAAAAAAAGTATATACTGCTTATTGGTTTAACAAAGTGTGTGTTTAGACAATCTTCCTTCCACTGGAGTGTTCTAGTCTGCAATCTTTCTTGTTCCATAAACCAATAAAAAAATATGCTCCTCACTTACTTTACCTCTTATCCACCAAAACTCGAATAGTCATCAACATCACACAATCTCAGTACTTCAATAATACCTCTTCAATACGTCGATACATATAAATCTTATCACCATTATCATTTCACTTCCATAACAACTCTTTCCTCTAGTCAGTCTCCTCGAACAAGTACAGATAAAATCCTAGTGCAAACTTCAGTTCATCATTCCATACAATCCGAAGACACAGTGTCCATACACAACCATTGTGTAATCCACCTGAGCCAAATCTTCTACTCATTATGAATTATAAAAGACATTTTGGTTACTTTGTCCATCGTAAAATAAAAGAAATGCATACATGATCTCTAACAGCCTTCAGTTTGAACAAACCGTAATATTTAACAGTGTGTACATCACTTCAAGAATCATACGAAAAGAGAAGCAAACATGTGGAATATTTTTTGTGTCAAGTGTCACTTGCTATTTCAATTGCTCACGAAGAATGCAGTGTAATAACTGTCAATGGTCTAAAACTAGTGTTGATATTTCGTGTCGTCCGCTTCCTTTCTATTATAATGAATTAATACTTCCGCTTCCTTTCTATTATAATGAAGTAATACAGCTTCCATAAATCCTCCAGTTCACGTGACTTCAATGAAGATTCATGTAGTTCGCAGAATTATAGCAGTTCATTTTCTTATCTTAAAATGTAAAGCACTGAGCGTAAGCAAAACATGCAGTACCGAGGAAATATACCAGTAGAGAACAGAATGTCAACAAGTGGATGCAGCACAATCTCTACAAGGAGGCTCTGCCAAGCGAACAATCTATAACCTAAGCTCTATGTTCGTACACAGCACTTAGGTATTTCTCTATACTAAATTAAAAAGTAGTTATGACAACAAAACAGAACTGTGTAAATATGCAATCAATACGCAAAGCAGCAAGTATGTATCTTACATAATAAATAGGTCATTAGCAACATATCAGCATAAGCAAATAAATGTTCATATGTACTCTTAATAAGTAAACATGAAGGCGCAAGCAGATAAATCACAAAGTATAACTTAAATACATAACCATATCAGCACAACTAATCAGGTGACAATTATAATTTAAATAAATAGGCAGAGCAGGCACATAATAAAAAATATGACATCAGTGAAAAAGCATACCAGCCAAGCGATGCATAATATACAGAAGTAACAATCCTGTTCATTAATAAAACATTGTCAAAATCAGCAAATGTACGCAAGCATGTCACTTCACAAGTAAATTCATAGAGTATAAAATTTAACACAAAGACTAAATCAGGTAATCGCGAGCAGCAAATTATTTATAAAGTACATACCTAAGTAGAATTATGTAACCTAAAAAATAAACTGAGTTAATAGTTACCTTTTTAGTTTATTATTTTATTCTTCGAAATTACATTCTTTCTGAAATTTTCTCGATAGCAAGTCCTCTTAACGTCGGACACGCAGAGAATCTACCTGAAGTTCTTAAATATTTTATACAACTGTATCCTGGGAAAACTGAACGTTAATAATGTAAGTTATCAAGTCACTATAGCTTTATACTGAATTTAATCGGAAAAATTAGACTGTGTATTTGTCTCCGGCTGTCAGTGCATTCGCACTGAGCGGTCGATCAGCTGTAGGTAAGCGTGACGTAGCAAGTAATTGTTTACGGTCAACGGCTACCTTGTGCGGCCCGCGGACTGACTGTTGCTTTGTGTATGTGCTGCCGCTAGAACACGGCGCAGTATCCCTGTATTTTCTGCGTGTTTACATGTAACTGCTAATTTCTCAAAAGTATGTCATTCCACAAAAACTTTACCGTTCGATATATGATGTATTCCCTTAGAGCGCCGTTATTTAAGAGTTTCTACTTCAACAGTGTTATCATGAATAATTTTGCGGACTCTATATGGACCCTTATAAAGCAGAAAAAAATTTGCGACTCAAGCCTTTTGCCTTGTGAGACAAACGATGAGACTTAATCAACACCTTTTGACTAACTGACAAAGTTTTTAAACGACCAGGACGTTTAGCTGATTTCTCTCTTCTAGCAGCCGCAGATGCAATATTTTGTGGAGCCAGGTTGACAACTTCAGAATGCCGCAGTTTCCGTGTAGGCGGAAAAGGAACGATTTCAGAAATACAATTTGTCGGTGCTTTATTTTTTAACATCATTATAGGCGGTAAAGAAGTTGAATCATTAGGAAGTTCATTCAGAATGTTTTGAAAAATATAAAGAAACCGATCCCACGTTCTGTGATTATGATTACAACAAAGACGACACAATTTATTAATTTCCTTCATCCATCTCTCTAAAGCGTTAGATTGAGGGTGAAAAAGTGAAATGAAAATTGGTTTAATCCTTCGACACCGTAGAGTAGGAAGCCAAATTTTAGAGCGAAATTATCATCCATTAGCTGATATAACTTTATCAACATGACACACTTCTTCAAGAAATTGTTTAATGAAAGCATTAGATACTGAACGAGCTGTTGCTTTGCGTAAATTTGTAAAATACACATATTTTGATGTCAATTCCACTACTACCAAAATGTACGCAAAACCATTAGTAGAACGAACCATTGGACCGAACAAATCGACTGCAGCCATCTCCTTTAATTTCGCTGGGATAATGGGAAACAACGGTGCTCTGTGAGAAATAGTTGGCGGCTTAGCCTTTTGACATAATTTGCATTTGGCAAGAAAAAATCGAATACGTTTTTCCATATCACTGAAGTAGCAATTTTTTCGTAATTTATGAAAGCATTTTCTGGGACCAAAGTGTGCCTAACTGAAATGTGTATACCAAATCAATTTATTAACCCACTCATCCTCCCCCCATGAACCATGGACCTTGCCGTTGGTGGGGAGGCTTGCGTGCCTCAGCGATACAGATGGCCGTACCGTAGGTGCAACCACAACGGAGGGGTATCTGTTGAGAGGCCAGACAAACGTGTGGTTCCTGAAGAGGGGCAGCAGCCTTTTCAGTAGTTGCAGGGGCAACAGTCTGGATGATTGACTGATCTGGCCTTGCAACATTAACCAAAACGGCCTTGCTGTGCTGGTACTGCGAACGGCTGAAAGCAAGGGGAAACTACAGCCGTAATTTTTCCCGAGGACATGCAGCTTTACTGTATGATTAAATGATGATGGCATCCTCTTGGGTAAAATATTCCGGAGGTAAAATAGTCCCCCATTCGGATCTCCGGGCGGGGACTACTCAGGAGGATGTCGTTATCAGGAGAAAGAAAACTGGCGTTCTACGGATCGGAGCGTGGAATGTCAGATCCATTAATCGGGCAGGTAGGTTAGAAAATTTAAAAAGGGAAATGGATAGGTTAAAGTTAGATATAGTGGGAATTAGTGAAGTTCGGTGGCAGGAGGAACAAGACTTCTGGTCAGGTGACTACAGGGTTATAAACACAAAATCAAATAGGGGTAATGCAGGAGTAGGTTTAATAATGAATAGGAAAATAGGAATGCGGGTAAGCTACTACAAACAGCATAGTGAACGCATTATTGTGGCCAAGATAGATACGAAGCCCACACCTACTACAGTAGTACAAGTTTATATGCCAACTAGCTCTGCAGATGATGAAGAAATTGAAGAAATGTACGATGAAATAAAAGAAATTATTCAGATAGTGAAGGGAGACGAAAATTTAATAGTAATGGGTGACTGTAATTCGAGTGTAGGAAAAGGGAGAGAAGGAAACATAGTAGGTGAATATGGATTGGGGCTAAGAAATGAAAGAGGAAGCCGCCTAGTAGAATTTTGCACAGAGCACAACTTAATCATAGCTAACACTTGGTTTAAGAATCATGAAAGAAGGTTGTATACGTGGAAGAACCCTGGAGATACTAAAAGGTATCAGATAGATTATATAATGGTAAGACAGAGATTTAGGAACCAGGTTTTAAGTTGTAAGACATTTCCAGGGGCAGATGTGGACTCTGACCACAATCTATTGGTTATGACCTGTAGATTAAAACTGAAGAAACTGCAAAAATGTGGGAAATTAAGGAGATGGGACCTGGATAAACTGAAAGAACCAGAGGTTGTACAGAGTTTCAGAGAGAGCATAAGGGAACAATTGACAGGAATAGGGGAAAGAAATACAGTAGAAGAAGAATGGGTAGCTCTTGAGGGATGTAGTAGTGAAGGCAGCAGAGGATAAAGTAGGTACAAAGACGAGGGCTGCTAGAAATCCTTGGGTAACAGAAGAAATATTGAATTTAATTGATGAAAGGAGAAAATATAAAAATGCAGTAAATGAAGCAGGCAAAAAGGAATACAAACGTCTCAAAAATGAGATCGACAGGAAGTGCAAAATGGCTAAACAGGGATGGCTAGAGGACAAATGTAAGGATGTAGAAGCTTATCTCACTAGGGGTAAGATAGATACTGCCTACAGGAAAATTAAAGAGACCTTTGGAGAGAAGAGAACCACGTGTATGAATATCAAGAGCTCAGATGGCAGCCCAGTTCTAAGCAAAGAAGGGAAGGCAGAAAGGTGGAAGGAGTATATAGAAGGTTTATACAAGGGCGATGTACTTGAGGACGATATTATGGAAATAGAAGAGGATGTAGATGAAGACGAAATGGGAGATACGATACTGCGTGAAGAGTTTGACAGAGCACTGAAAGACCTGATTCGAAACAAGGCCCCCGGAGTAGACAACATTCCATTAGAACTAATGACGGCCTTGGGAGAGCCAGTCATGACAAAACTCTACCAGCTGGTGAGCAAGATGTATGAGACAGGCGAAATACCCTCAGACTTCAAGAAGAATATAATAATTCCAATCCCAAAGAAAGCAGGTGCTGACAGATGTGAAAATTACCGAACTATCAGTTTAATAAGCCACGGCTGCAAAATACTAACGCGAATTCTTTACAGACGAATGGAAAAACTGGTAGATGCAGACCTCGGGGAGGATCAGTTTGGATTCCGTCGAAATGCTGGAACACGTGAGGCAATACTGACCTTACGACTTATCTTAGAAGAAAGATTAAGAAAAGGCAAACCTACGTTTCTAGCATTTGTGGACTTAGAGAAAGCTTTTGACAATGTTGACTGGAATACTCTTTTTCAAATTCTAAAGGTGGCAGGGGTAAAATACAGGGAGCGAAAGGCTATTTATAATTTGTACAGAAACCAGATGGCAGTAATAAGAGTCGAGGGGCATGAAAGGGAAGCAGTGGTTGGGAAAGGAGTGAGACAGGGTTGTAGCCTCTCCCCGATGTTATTCAATCTGTATATTGAGCAAGCAGTAAAGGAAACAAAAGAAAAATTTGGAGTAGGTATTAAAATTCATGGAGACGAAGTAAAAACTTTGAGGTTCGCCGATGACATTGTAATTCTGTCAGAGACGGCAAAGGACTTGGAAGAGCAGTTGAACGGAATGGACAGTGTCTTGAAAGGAGGATATAAGATGAACATTAACAAAAGCAAAACGAAGATAATGGAATGTAGTCAAATTAAATCGGGTGATGCTGAGGGAATTAGATTAGGAAATGAGACACTTAAAGTAGTAAAGGAGTTTTGCTATTTAGGAAGTAAAATAACTGATGATGGTCGAAGTAGAGAGGATATAAAATGTAGACTGGCAATGGCAAGGAAAGCGTTTCTGAAGAAGAGAAATTTGTTAACATCGAATATAGATTTATGTATCAGGAAGTCGTTTCTGAAAGTATTTGTTTGGAGTGTAGCCATGTATGGAAGTGAAACATGGACGATAACTAGTTTGGACAAGAAGAGAATAGAAGCTTTCGAAATGTGGTGCTACAGAAGAATACTGAAGATAAGGTGGATAGATCACGTAACTAATGAGGAGGTATTGAATAGGATTGGGGAGAAGAGAAGTTTGTGGCACAACTTGACTAGAAGAAGGGATCGGTTGGTAGGACATGTTTTGAGGCACCAAGGGATCACAAATTTAGCATTGGAGGGCAGCGTGGAGGGTAAAAATCGTAGAGGGAGACCGAGAGATGAGTACAGTAAGCAGATTCAGAAGGATGTAGGTTGCAGTAGGTACTGGGAGATGAAGCAGCTTGCACAGGATAGAGTAGCATGGAGAGCTGCATCAAACCAGTCTCAGGACTGAAGACAACAACAACAACAACAACAACCCACTCATCAGGGATGCAAGCTAACTAGAGTTGTCAACCGATTTTCGTTTATAAAGAATATCATTGCGAACTCAATAATACTGTCTAATCGCTACGCTTTCTTTTCTCCTCCACTTCTCCTTAATGTTCTTCGAGAGTGGATCCTTGTTTTGCTCCTTAGCGATGTCCATGAGCGAAGGCGAAATTTTCAAACTCAGCACCTTGAATATACATCAAACAATAATTGTTTTCTTTGCAGTCCTCCTCTGTCATAAGGCTGGTATCTATTGTCTTGTCTGTTTCATCGTATGTTCCATACTATTCCAGAATCTTCTGTCGTTGATCTTGCATTCTGAAAATTTTTGGATTGTGAACTGGTTCCGGACGATTTTCCCGGCTTATTAAATTATTTTCTACTTCATTATTCATCATACATCGATGTTGTCGCCAGTGGTCGGCGGAAGGTGCACGTGCCCGTCGACCTGGGACCGAACCGCAGCGACGCACGGAAGCACGCCAAGACCGTAGGGTCCTACGCAGTGCCGTAGGGGACCGCACCGCCACTTCCCAGCAAATTAGGGACATTGTTGCTCCTGGGGTATCGGCGAGGACCATTCGCAACCGTCTCCATGAAGCTGGGCTACGGCCCCGCACACCGTTAGGCCGTGTTCCGCTCACGCCCCAACATCGTGCAGCCCGCCTCCAGTGGTGTCGCGACAGGCGTGAATGGAGGGACGAATGGAGACGTGTCGCTTCTGCCTTGGTGCCAATGATGGTCGTATGCGTGTTTGGCGCCGTGCAGGTGAGCGCCACAATCAGGACTGCATACGACCGAGGCACACAGGGCCAACACCCGGCATCATGGTGTGGGGAGCGATCTCCTACACTGGCCGTACTCCTCTGGTGATCGTCGAGGGGACACTGAATAGTGCACGGTACATCCAAACCGTCATCGAACCCATCGTTCTACCATTCCTAGACCGGCAAGGCAACTTGCTGTTCCAACAGGACAATGCACGTCCGCATGTATCCCGTGCCACCCAACGTGCTCTAGAAGGTGTAAGTCAACTTCCCTGGCCAGCAAGATCTTCGGATCTGTCCCCCATTGAGTATGTTTGGGACTGGATGAAGCGTCGTCTCACGCGGTCTGCACGTCCAGCACGAACGCTGGTCCAACTGAGGCGCCAGGTGGAAATGGCATGGCAAGCCGTTCCAGAGGACTACATCCAGCATCTCTACGATCGTCTCCATGGGAGAATAGCAGCCTGCATTGCTGCGAAAGGTGGATATACACTGTACTAGTGCCGACATTGTGCATGCTCTGTTGCCTGTGTCTATGTGCCTGTGGTTCTGTCAGTGTGATCATGTGATGTATCTGACCCCAGGAATGTGTCAATAAAGTTTCCCCTTCCTGGGACAATGAATTCACGGTGTTCTTATTTCAATTTCCAGGAGTGTATATTGACGAAAATTTTCCATTACACCAGTATCATAAATCAAAGCCCATCTCCTCAAATACACTGTGATAATTGCAACATCTTCCATCTATACCTCTCACAACTGCTTGAACAGTGGCTTATACGTCCTCTGAGGGACCTTCAATATTATTGTCTACCTCGTTAAATAACTCATGACGGATGTCAGTATCATCGTTATACCGGAGCATGTTTATCTACTCATTCAAACTATTTACCTCTTTCCGTCCCGCGACTGTCATCAGGGAGCTCAATATAGTCGCGTTTAATTTGACGCCCCAGACGTTTTCATTGGTGGCGCTTCAACTACCTCGGCTATCCAGACGTCCTGATTATCGTTATTCCTGTTTTGGTTTATACGCGTACTTTGCTCTTGATTATTTTGCGGCCACTGATTTCTGTGACACTGATTCCTATCCTTGTTTTGTCGGTTCCCGTTTCGATTATTTTGACAACCGGGATGGTTCCGATTACTATTTCACCGCTGCCTTTGAAATAATGTCTGCCCGCTTTATCGACCACCGTGTTTGTTCTGATTCTCGTGTCCGGTTTTGAAGTGCCGCAATTACTCGCCGTTAAGACTGTTATTGAGTCCGTGTAGTTCTTATTCGACGACTGCGAGCCATTCATACCAGTGCTGCTTTTCGCACCTTATTTTATTAGATCTATTGTATCGATCAGTGACAAAAAGTCTTCGAGGCCAAAATCAGGGATTGTTATTCAATGTCCCCTTACGTGCACAGATAACTTTGCCTTAAAAATGCGTTATACATCTTTGAGCGCGACCGGCTCATCCCACTATCCCGTTAAATTTATGTATTTTCCGAAATATTTCTTCAGTCCTCTCTGCCTTAGGTTGTTAATTTCTACGCCGAAGTCCTGTTTTCTATGGGGTCCTTGTGCGCTCAATGACCAGTACTTAGCAAGAAACAACCTTTTCCAAATGTTCATAATGTATGCAGTTTTCTGCGGCTTAGATAACCCGTAAGGAACAGACTACTTGGACCTGTGAGGTAACGAATTGTAGCATAATCAAATAACTCATATAGCATCAGCTTATTGATCATAGACATACCGCAACAGCATAATACACATAGTCATCGTAATAAGAACATCATAACACCTCAGTCAACTCTCAAAATCATCATAGCTTCCTCCAATAATTTCAAAACCTAAAATAAAATTATCTGCTCATGTCAAAAGTGTCATCTGCCTCAAATGTACTTTAAAAATCATGATCCAATACCAAATACATCATTCAAAGCTCTCATAGTATTACAATGGTTCTGAAAAAATATGAACATTACACCAACCGAACAGCATCTACTCTCTCACCTAACAGAACAACAACTGCACTCGAAATCCTCCGAACTACAACTGCCAGTGGAGGCGGTGGAATAATAATCTTTGGCGCAATCTCTGGCGCTATGACTCAGTGTAGCCACCTTTCAACCTGCGACCGTAGCAGCAGCGCGGTCCTGGACTGAATCACCTAGAACCGTAGCAGCAGCGCGGTCCTGGACTGAAGCACCTAGAACTGCTCGACCACAGTGGTCGTCTAATGACATAGGCGATTCTCACAAAATCGAAAGAAATTCTGGTCACATGAGAAGGTTTTCAGTGGTACGAAAATTGCTACAGATACTAGCGGATGACATAAAGGACTGAAATCGACGTCAGAAAAGGAAACGCAGAAATTCTGAACATCGTTTTCAAATGTGTCTTTATAGTTCCACGTGTACTACTCCGGTTTAATTCTGGCATTACTGGACAGCAAACTGGTATATGTAGATAATTGTGTCAGTGGCGTTGAGTTTCAGCTGAAATCGATAACTGAGCAAAGATTAAGGGCCTATCAGATTCTATACAGAATTTGAGGCTGGGTTAGCCCTTCTTTTAATCATAATATACTGCAGATCTCTCGAACAAAAACTGTGGCCCAAAGCTGAAAGGGGAACGGGTAACACACGTCGACTGGACAAAACCAGTGAGCAGTATGTTTGACATCCATCTGTTTTAGGATCAGACAAAATGAGAGGTATCTGAAACGAAGTGAAATCTTTCACGCCGGCCAACGTGCGTTCGGATACATCGTACATGTTCGCACTTTTCTCATATACCTCGAAAGCCATGGATCAATCAGACAGGTAGGTGCGGTTCTTTCTGATGTCGGAAAAGCACCAACTATTATGAAGAAAAGTACGGTCATATGAAGTATTACATAAAATTTATGACTGAAGATTTATTGGCATGTAGGATGCAGCGCTGGAGACTCCTTAACAGATGCAGGATTAACTTAAGCTGCCCTGAGGGAAGTTGTTTGGGGTATTGTCGCTGTTAGTAGTAGTTTATCCTGTAGTGAAGTAGAAGTGGATAGTTCCTGTGAATTATTATGGGTGAAGGTTACACTCAACAACCGAGCTAGGTTAATAATTGGCTCCTTTTACCGACCTCCTGACTCAGCAGCATTAGTGGCAGAACAGCTGAGAGAAAATTTGGAATACATTTCACAAAAATTTTCTCAGCATGTTATAGTCTTAAGTGGAGATTTCAATTTACCAGATATAGACTGGGACACTCAGATGTTTAGGACAGGTGGTAGGGACAGAGCAACGAGTGAATTATACTGAGTGCACTATCCGAAAATTACCTCGAGGAATTAAACAGAGAACCGACTCGTATAGATAACATCTTGGACCTACTGATAACAAACAGACCCGAACTTTTCGACTCTGTAAGTGCAGAACAGGGCATCAGTGATCATAAGGCCGTTGCAGCTTCCCTAAATATGGAAGTTAATAGGAATATAAAAAAGGGAGGAAGGTTTATCTGTTTAGCAAGAGTAATAGAAGGCAGATTTCTGACTACCTAACTGATCAAAACGAAAATTTCTGTTCCGACACTGACAATGTTGAGTGTTTATGGAAAAAGTTCAAGGCAATCGTAAAATGCGTTTTAGACAGGTACGTGCCGAGTAAAACTGTGAGGGACGGGAAAAACCCACCGTGGTTCAACAACAAAGCTAGGAAACTACTGCGAAAGCAAAGAGATCTTCACTCCAAGTTTAAACGCAGCCAAAACCTCTCAGACAAACAGAAGCTAAACGATGTCAAAGCTAGCGTAAGGAGGGATATGCGTGAAGCGTTCAGTGAATTCGAAAGTTAAATTCTATGTACCGACTTGACAGAAAATCCTAGGAAGTTCTGGTCTTACGTTAAATCAGTAAGTGGCTCGAAACAGCATATCCAGACACTCCGGAATGATGAAGGCATTGAAACAGAGGATGACACGCGTAAAGCTGAAATACTAAACACCTCTTTCCAAAGCTGTTTCACAGAGGCAGACCGCACTGCAGTTCCTTCTCTAAATCCTCGCACAAACGAAAAAATGGCTGACTTCGAAATATGTGTCCAAGGAATAGAAAAGCAGCTGCAATCACTCAACAGAGGAAAGTCCACTGGACCCGACGGGATACCAATTCGATTCTACACAGAATACGCGAAAGAACTTGCCCCCCTTCTAACAGCCGTGTACCGCAAGTCTCTAGAGGAACGGAAGGTGGAAAACAGCACAGGTAGTCCCAGTCTTCAAGAAGGGTCGTCGAGCAGATGCGCAAAACTATAGACCTATATCTCTGACGCCGATTTGTTGTAGAATTTTTGAACATGTTTTTTGCTCGAGTATCATGTGGTTTTTGGAAACCCAGAATCTACTCTGTAGTAATCAACATGGATTCCGGAAACAGCGATTGTGTGAGACCCAACTCGCTTTATTTGTTCATGAGACCCAGAAAATATTAGATACAGGCTCCCAGGTAGATGCTATTTTCCTTGACTTCCGGAAGGCGTTCGATACAATTGCGCACTGTCGCCTGATAAACAATGTAAGAGCCTACGGAATATCAGGCCAGCTGTGTGGCTGGATTGAAGAGTTTTTAGCAAACAGAACACAGCATATTGTTATCAATGGAGAGACGTCTACAGACGTTAAAGTAACCTCTGGCGTGCCACAGGGGAGTGTTATGGGACCAGTGCTTTTCACAATATATGTAAATGACCTAGTAGATAGTGTCGGAAGTTCCATGCGGCTTTTCGCGGATGATGTTGTAGTATACAGAGAAGTTGCAGCATTAGAAAATTGTAGCGAAATGCAGGAAGATTTGCAGCGGATAGGCACTTGGTACAAGGAGTGGCAACTGACCCTTAACATAGACAAATGTAATGTATTGCGATTACATAGAAAGAAGGATCCTTTATTTTATGATTATATGATAGCGGAACAAACACTGGTAGCAGTTACTTCTGTAAAATATCTGGGAGTATGAGTGCGGAACGATTTGAAGTGGAATGATCATATAAAATTAATTGTTGGTAAGGCGGGTACCAGGTTGAGATTCATTGGAAGAGTCCTTAGAAAATGTAGTCCATCAACAACGGAGGTGGCTTACAAAACACTCGTTCGACCTATACTGGAGTATTGCTCATCAGTGTGGGATCCGTACCAGATCGGGTTGACGGAGGAGATAGAGAAGATCGAAAGAAGAGCGGCGCGTTTTGTCACAGGGTTATTTGGTAACCGTGATAGCGTTAAGGAGATGTTTAGCAAACTCAAGTGGCAGACTCTGCAAGAGAGACGCTGTGCATCGCGGTGTAGGTTGCTCGCCAGGTTTCGAGAGGGTTGGTTTCTGGATGAGGTATCGAATATATTGCTTCCCCCTACTTATACCTCCCGAGCAGATCACGAATGTAAAATTAGAGAGATTCGAGCGCGCACGGAAGCTTTCTTCCCGCGAACCATACGCGACTGGAACAGAAAAGGGAGGTAATGATAGTGGCACGTAAAGTGCCCTCCGCCACGCACTGTTGAGTGGCTTGCGGAGTATAAATGTAGATGTAGATGTAGATTGCTGTTCATATTGTGTAAGAATGTCCTTTCAGGTGGTATTAATAGTAGCCAGTCACTTTTCGTGGATGACTCATTGAGATACATGAAAGGAAAGAAGGGAGACTGGGTTTAACGTTCCGTCGACATCGAGGCCATTAGCGACGGAGCATAAGCTCGGGTAATGTCAAAATGGAGAAGGAACTCGGCTTTGCCCTTTGAAGGCAACACTTCCGGCGATTTAGGGAAATCATGGAAAACCAAAATCTGAATGGCCGGACAGGTGATTTAAACCGTCGTCCTCCCGAATGCCAGTCCAGTGAGATAACCGCTGTGCCTCATATAGATACCAGAATACAGCAATTTGTAGGGATATCACATGATGTAATCAGGTAGGCATAGTTGTAAGTAAAGCAGGTGTCAGACTTCGATTCAATTGTAGGAAACTAGGGCAATGTCATCACTGCACAAAAGAGAAGTTTACGAAACACTCTTCTGATCCATCCTAGAGTATTGCTCAAGTGTGAGGATATGTCAAGATATATTGAACGTACCCAAAGAAGGGCAGCGGTTATAGAGTGTCACGCAGCTGTTGAAAAATCTGAACTGGCTAGTAAAATAGACGGTATCCCGTTAAAGACTAACTCAGTAGTTTCAAGAAGCACCATGAAGGAGAGCATTGGGGTGTGTACTACAGTCCCCCTCGTTTCTCTTTCCTGGGGTTCGCGGAAACAAGATTACACTAACTACAGGGCACACAGGGGCATTTAAGCTACTATTCTTCGTACACACGATCAAGCAAATAAGTGATACAATGGGAAGTACTGTTTGTCATGCAGTTCAACGCGATATAAATGTAGACACATAAATACCTGTGACGAGATGGAGCAAAATTTAGGCTTTACTGAATGTAAGAATGACGATGCAGATTTCAGTTAGAGTAAGCGATTCCACAATGCCCGAAGAGAATTTTGGTATCACAAATTGTTGAGCAACTACATCTATATCTGCATCTACATCATACTTCGCTAGTGACCTAATGGTTGTGGTGGAGGGTACTTTCGGTACCACTATCTGATCCCTCCAACCCTGTTCCACTCGCAAATAGTGCGTGGGAAAAATGATTGTCGGTAAGTCTCTGTAATGGTTCTAATTTCTCGAATTTCCTCCTCGTGGTCATTACGCGAGATGGATGTCGGGGAAGTAATATGTTGTCTGACTCCTCCTGAAAAGTGCTGTCCGGAAATTCAATAGTAAATCTTTCCGTGATGCACAACACTTCTATTGGAACGTCTGCCAGTGAAGTTTGTTTAGCATCTCCGTAACGCTCTCTGGCCAGCTAAACGATCCCGTGACGAAACGCGACGCTCTTCGTTGGATATTCTCTATCTCCTCTATCAGTGGTACCCGATAGGGATCCCATATAGACGAACAGTACTCAATAATCGGGCGAACAAGCGCCTTATAAGCCACTTCTTTCGTGGATGAGTTACGTTTCCTTAAGATTCTTCCGATGAATCTGAGTCTGGTGTCTGCTTTTCTGACTATCTGTTTTAAATGGTCATTCCCCTTAAGGTCGCTCTGGAAAGTTAGGCGTAGATATTTTACGACGAACTCTGTCTCCAGCTGTTTGTCATCAATAGTGTAGCAGTACACTAGTGGATTTATGATGTATGCATAATATGTTACATTTATTTACGTTCAGTGTCAACTGACAGAGTCTGCACCATTCATCAATTCTCTGCAGGTCGTTCTGCAAATTCTTATTATTTTCTGGCGTTGCTGCTTTCGTACAGACAACTGCATCATCTGTGAATAGCTTTAAGGAGCATCCGACGCTGTCTACTAGATCATTTATATATATTGTAAACAGCAACGGTCCTATCACACTTCCATGTGGTACTCCGGGTATTATTTTTACATCTGTCAATTTAGTTCCATTAAAAGCGACGTGTTGAGTTCTATCTGCAAGTAATCCTTGAATGCAACAGAGGTCTGCTTCGATACTCTGTAAGCTCGTATTTTTTCATGAAACGACAATGCCGGACGGTATCAAATGCCTTACTGAAATCAAGGAACACAGCATCAACCTGAGTGCCGTTGTCTACCGCGTTGTGGATCTCATGGAGGAACAGAGTGATCTGAGTTTCTCAGTACCTCTGTTTGCGGAATCCATGTTGATTTTTATGGAGGGGATGTTAGTTTTTCAAGAACGTCATAATTCTTGAGCATAAAACATGTTCCAGAATTCTATAACAGATTGACGTCCATGATATAGGTCTATAATTGTGTGGATCTGTCTTACAGCCTTTCTTAAAATGAGAATGACCTGCACTTTTCTCCAGTCGTTAGGTACCTTTCGTTGCTCAGGCGATCTACGATAAATTACTGCTAGAAGAGGAGCAAGTTCTTTCGCATAATCTTCATAGAATCTTATAGGTATCTCATCTGGTCCTGAAGCCTTTCTACTACTAAGCGAGTGAAGCTGCTTTTCAGTTCCGCTATCGGTTATCTCAATATCTTCCATTTCGATGTTCGTACGACGATTGAAAGGAGGGACTGTGTTACGATCTTCCGCAGTGAAACAACTTGGGAAGACTGAATTCAGTATTTCGGCCGTCTCTGTGTTATCTTCCGTTTCGGTGCCGGTGTGGTCTCTGAGAGAATGAATAGATGAATTTGACCCACTTACCGATTTTACATACAACCAACATCTCTTTGGATTTTTACCCATGTCGGTTGACAACGTCTTACTTTCAAAATCATTGAACGATTCTCTCATTGCTCTCCTGGGGCTCTTTTTCGCTTCGTTCAGCTTTGGTTGGTCAGCTAGGTTTTTACTTCTCTTGAATCTTAGTTGAAGTACTCCTTGTTTACGTAGCGTTTTTCTAAAACAGCTATTAAACCGTGGTGGATCTTTTTCATACCTTAAAACCTTACTTGGAACTTACTTGTCTAGGGCATATTGAACGATGTTTTGAATTTTTTCTCTTTGTTCTCGACATCTTACTTCTCAGAAAATTTGATGATGACTGCTGAGATATTCCGAAATTTCTATCCTGTCACCTTTGCGGAGCAAATATATCTTCTTATCTTTCTTAAGATTCCGTGTAGGACTTTTCGTCATAGATGTTGTCACAGCCTTATGATCACTGAATTCTTCCTCTACTTTAACTGATTCGGTACGTTCAGGTCTCTTTGTTGCCAGGAGGTCTGAGAAGCTACCCTCATGAGATGGTTCTCTATCTGCTCAATTTAATTTTTGTACAAGACATCTAGAACAATGCCACATAATTCCCTGTTTCTGGCACCAGTTTTGATGGCCTAACACTCTCAATCTGTACTTGGCAAGTTGAAGTCACCCCCTGTTACAATGGGATAACCAGGAAAATTACTAATGACATTCTGCAAGTTCTGTCTGAAGCGCTTTACAACTACAGGTCCTGACCGAGGTGGGCTATAAAAGCTTCCGATCACCATTTTTCACCGTTATTTGACGCTCAGTTTCACCCAGATTAATTCACATTCGGAATCCGTGACAATCTCGCTAGATTTTATCGATTTTTTACTGCAATAAAAACTTCACCACCATTGGTGACCACCTGTCCTTACGATAAACATTCCACTCTGAACTTAGGATTTCGTTTTCATTCTGGTTTCAACTTGCTTTCTATCCCCAGTATTATTTGTGCATTGTAACCTTCAGTAAGCGATACTAATTCTGGGAGTTTTCCGTGGATGCTCCTGCAGTTTACTGAAATCATGTTAATCTTTTCTGTCTCTGATCTGCGAGGACCAAGATTCTCTGAGGTCGCTGTGGCTGATTTAACAGGAAAACGGTCTTTGCTGCCAAGGGAGGGTTTCTCTAACCTAAAAAAGCCCCATATGCACGCCACACGTACTCCGTTTCTCTAGCAGTCGCTTCCTGCGTGTAGTGCACGCCTGACCTATTAAGGGGAACGCTATAATTCTGCATCCGGTAGCGGAGGTCGACAAATTCGCATCCGCTTCCACTCTGCTCGAAACCAGAGGACCGCGATCAACCCTGGGTAAGATGCTACAAATGGACAGCTTAGCCTCCACGCCGCATGCGTTGCTAGTTGCCTTCACCAAAGCAGCCAGCCGCCGAAAGGAGCCGAGAGTGGCCTCAGAATCAAGCGGCAGGCGTCTTCGGGCCGACATGTGCCACTACATGCAGCCGGTTGCACGCAGTGCGCTCGATAGCCGCAGGCAGGGTCACCTCCACGTCACGGATGAGACTTTCCGGCAAACATACCGAATGCACACTGGAATTCTTTCCCGCCTTGCCTACTATCTCCCTGAGGGGCTCCATCACCCGTCTAACATTGGAGCTCCCAATGACTTGCATGCCCACCCTCTGTACTTGTCCGGCCTATCCAGAAAAATCGACCCCTGGTCCAACTGGTCCAACAGGAGAGGCATCCTGTGCTAGCTCAGAGTTATCATCAACACTGGGTAACACCTCGTACCTGTTGCTAAGACGTAGAGAGCCAGCCGAACGGCCTGCTCATTCTTTCGCGTTCCGCCCAGTGACACGCGAACCCACCACTGTCTGACACCCACTCTGGAGTGACGACGGATCGGTTACATGTTGCGTATCTGAAGCTGCAGTGACGTACGGGTCACCAGGGGATTCCAGTGGCACCGAAGGTGCCGCAGGTCTCGTCGCTGGCGCCCCGACGTCAGCGCAATTTAGACCACTAGCTAGACGTTTGTCGACGGTAGCCAACGCAGGTTCCAGCTCTTTATGGGAGCAGCCAACTTTCCTTGTGTCCGTTCACAACAAGGACAGTCCCTATCCATACCTTACTGTGTATGAAATAGATATAAGGTCTCAAATGGCGCTACATAAGGCTTTGGAAAACACGAATCATTTTAGAGAAAAGCTTTTATATGGACAATAATTATGGAACTTGGTAATAATAAAACTTAAGAAATAAGTACCAGTAAGGTACACAAGCAAGATTGTAGCCCGTTATCTATTTATTTACTATATATATTTAAACGATTTGATTAAGAACCGGAGAGTTGAAGTAAATCCGATTGTACAGATTAACAGAAATAAATATGTTAATATGCTTATATAAGCAGATGAAGTTACCATTGTGCAAGAAAGTGAAGATGATCAAATAACATTAATGTATAAATATCATCAATTAGGGGAAACGAACGTAACCACTGAATATCATCACAGAAAACTAAAACCATGGCTCATCACGGGAAATACGCTACACGCTCCAAAATAATTACAGGTAGGCCTAATGCACCACTTGAACAGGTCTCCAACTTCAATTTTTAGGATACAACATAAGCTAGAAATGGAAACGGACAAAGAAATTAAGATGAACGAACGTCAGTCAACATGCAAAATAATATTCCAAACATCCCACTCTAATCCATGTGCCCAGATATACTGGGCGGTGTGGCGCAGCGCTTAAAGTAGTGGTCGGTCTTTCGTGAGGTGCGGGGTACATATACCCGTGTGTTCAGCATATGTTATATTTGCCGTTGTTTTCCCTACGTCAGCTGTGGACAACGCTGGGATTTTACCTCTGGAAGCAAACAGCCTATTTCCAACGTCGACGGGCCGTTGCTTCTTCTTTTTTTCTCCCAGACACATAACAGTGAATGATGAAAGTTAAATGCCTGAGTTTGCGTAGCTGAATTACCTGATAAGTTTTGCAAAGTAGGTGGTAAAAGTATTGCATAAACTCAGACATGTCTCCCATTATAATTAATTTTTCTGATGAAATGATAACATAACGGCGCCACATACCACTACGGTGGACGATACTTGAAAATGACCTTATTGGAAGATTAAGTTGGTCGGTGCTATCCCAGCCGCTTTCATAGTAGTGAAATGTCGAGGTCATATTACAATGAAAAAGGCTGGTGTAAAGTGATGGATATGTTTTCTTATGAGGTAAAACCAAATGAAGGACCCAGTGTCTCAATGTGCAAGACAGTAAAGTGCCCAAATGTCAACGTTGATATTTTGATACGATATCATGAACTAACTTGGAAGTCTGAATCAGCGGTAATGAGTTCTATATCCTTGAGACGTAACAGCAGATCGAGACAGTGACAGAACCTGTAATGAGTAAGGTCATGGGGCAGCGGTTACACAAAGGCTGAGTCGCCCTGACTGGTTGCTCATACGTGAAAAGCCGTTCAACAGGTTTACGATGTGGCGACAACGTGAAATCCGAAATAATGTTAGCTTTATTAATTTCAATTAGACAGGGAAAACTTAAATACTCCTATGAATAATGATACTTGTCTTCTTCAGGTGTAACGTACTTTGATAGTGGTACTATTAGAGACGAAGCTAACGTTCTAACCTAATTGAAATATTCCCGTATCTCCCGGCCTTTTCCAAGTATACCTCCTCCTCTTGTGATTCTTGAACAGGGTATTCGCTATTACTAGCTGAAACTTGTTACAGTCCTAAAATTACGTAAGAATGGGTGCATACCTCCTAAGTGACTACCCGTCACTCCTGTTAGTAGTGTCGCTTATAATTTTTCAACTTTGTAGAAATGTAATATAAAAGTACATTTCTTTGATAACAAAAAAAATTCTTAGTAATATGCATGTCGGTAAGAGATGGAAGCTTTAAAACTGTGCCAGTGATATTTCAGTGTCATGGACACAAAGATGGTTTTGACCAGCGAAGATCAGTGGTGAAGATCAGTGAGATGAAGATCACACTAAATGACCGACATGCAAGTGCATCTTCGGAAATCAGAAAAACTGATTGTGTTAACACGTTCGCTGTCTGTGACGTATAGAGACATAAAACAGTTCCCTTAAAAGAGTTCTCTTTCTTCTATTTCTTCTATACGCTACAGCGAAGAGATTAATTTTGCAATAAATCAAATAATAATCACCGACACAATTTTACGGCTGTACCAACAGTTAGGTAATTTTGCTTCATTGGACTTCAAGCATGTTTTGATCTACTCAGCTTTGTGCGGAAATATAACGTAAGAGCTTTCGAAAACTGTAGAACCGGGTGTCTATAATTAAAGTGCAGCTGCTCACAAAATTTCATAGTGGGCTGAAATCATCGCACGGCAGCGAGAAGTGGTAAATATTCTACTTCTTTAATGCAGAACCGATTAACGCTGAAAAAAATTTTAAAAAAAATTCCAACTACGTTCACCAGGTGCAAATCCGGCACTGTGAATGCAAGAAAGACGTATAGAGATGTTCCTATATGCAACAGATTAGCAACCGGACCTGAACAGAAAAGACCAAACGAGTGAGGAAGACATAACGTTTATTTTATTATCAACCGCCACTTACACAATTTGATCAATATGAAGAGCGGAGACGTCGACGAAATTCTGTACAGCACCAGATCTGCAATGGTGGTCAAAACTGAAAATTATTTTTTTCCAGCTTAAAACGGTTCCGCACTAACGACTTAGCACATGTACTAAGTCTCGTTGCCATACTGTAATTACAGCCCACTCTCGACCTTTTCGCTGACATTCTATAATTATAGGACACACTGGACCTCCGAGACTAATTGCACTTTAATTATAGCCACCCGGTAATTAGAGACAGAACTGTCATAGATGTGAAGTTCATATGGGAAATGGAAGCAGTGCAGATAATCACCGTGAATGTAGGTTGACTTCTATCACCGTTACACAATTTTGCTGTACGTCACTATATCCACGAAGTAAATCTTTGAGATTGAGGACTCCGATTCAAAAAGAAACACATACTATTTACTTCATGAGTGTAGCAAAACCGTGATTTGAACACTTCGTAATCTCAAGTTACTGAAATCCTCAGTCCTTTAACGTATATTTAAAGCCCAACAGCAACTACTGTAGAAACACGACCAAAAACTCGATACAATGATGAAACAAGAGACGTGGACATATGCTCGAACTTGTAACCGAATGTGTTTCAGTTACTTTTCAGCATCAGGGCCGCTTTTAACAGACCCCGTTCTTTTTGTGCAATATTCGCAGAAGTGCCAAAAATAGTGGATAATATAGACACTCTGGTTAATTTTCTTAACCGCCAGCGTCGAGTTTTCCATTAAAAACGCTCGTTGCAATTACATGCCACAGAAGTTAATTTTCTGAGCAACTTCCTCTTCTTAACCAAAATCACATTTTTCCTGTGAATGAAGTATGTCATGGAACATTGCTCATAGCTGTGGTTCAGCAGCTGCAGAATATTTCACCAAAGATAAAAAGTCAGTCGCAACTGCACAAGGAATCCATAATTTGCTTCACTTAACCTGTTTCGACAGTTAAAACTGTTATCTTCAGAACTGAAATTCGCTCAAATCATTGGTAAGCCAACGTCAAAATAAAAATCGGGCGGTCGTGTTCTTTGCTACAAACTCAATAGGAACGGAGTGACATCTCTAAAAGATATATGGTACGTGCGGTGACTGGCAAATGATTAACTGTCCAATTTCACATCGTACATCGTAAGTGCGAGAAAAGTCAACCAAAAAAAGTGGATCAGCATGGTTACATTGTGATTAGCTGTTTCATTTTAATGTTTTGTAAAGTATAAGGTTCTGACTGGAGTAGAGGGGACGGGGTTGAGGTCACATAAAGCACAAATGCTGGGCTAATTTTGTCGTCTTGAATTTATGATTAATTCCTTTCTAAATTTCTCACCATCTTATATATTTGTTTAAACTTGTCGCCAATGTCTTCTTTGATTTTTATAATTTCTAACCATCCACTGTCTTTAATTTTTAATGCGTTCCATCGTCCACCGTCCTTAATTTCCTGTCATCCATCATCTATGATTTTTGATTTTCCCATAAGCACCATCTTTATGACATCATGCATGCGACGTCATTGTTGAAGCACACAACAAGCTCCTTACTCTTTTTGTAGGCAACCCAGTCCGATCTACAAACTAAGATTGTCCGAGTAACTGCTGGTGTGCGGAGTGAGTCAAAACGTTGGTAGCCCTACTACTCACTTATCTCAGTTCATTTTCCTTACGCGCACATTAGCTGGTTTTCTGTTTCTCCTAGCAATTCCTAGCATGTAGCTGTCCATTGCTTGCTCAGATTTTGTACGGTTTCCGCTTTGAAATTACATCTTTCACTGTAAAAACTACGATCTGTTAATATACGCAGATAGTAAGTTCTCCACTGCTCTTGAATTATTCGCTTATTTTTGAAAATCATTATTAGTTTACCATAAACAATCCAGGCCGTGACAACTTTTCTGTTTATTCCTTAGCTAATAATCCACTTATTGCCCTAAATATAAGAACCTAGCTTGTTCATATCTTCACTGTTAATGTTTACCAATTATATTTTACTTTCGATAAACATCTAACGTGTTTATAAACAGCATCTCTCATCATTTCATTTATGTCACTATTGATATTAACAACCCGTCGTTCTGATTTTTCCCTTGAACTATACACGTAGTTTCAAAATTTCGTAACGTGTGCGCAATTTTCTCTACATTTTTGTTTTCTGTTCCATCACCATCTTAAATGATGGAAGTGTGAGGACCACCCAAAGTAAGCTGCCAGTTTGTTTCCTACACATTCTTCTCGTATTTAATGGTTCTTCTTCGCAGATTTTGATCGTATCGTATTCCATCGTCTCGCATCTGTTAATTAGTACATTCTTAGAATTGTTGCTTTGGGGTAGCAGTCTAGTTAGGTGCCTGCGAGCCACTGCCAGCAACCGCTGGGCGATGCCCTGTGCAGTACGGGCGCCTTGCTGCGTCTGCTGGCCACCCGCAGCTCTCAGGCGTCCGATATGTTGCCTCCACTTAGGATTGCTTGGCTCCTCGCTTTCATCTCTGACTAACGGCGTAGATAATACGAGGTAGTAAAATTTTACTGCCGCCAACTTATATTTCGCGTAAGATAACAAATATAAGAGAGACTAGGGCTCGTACAGAGGCATATAGGCAGTCATTTTCCCTCGTTCTGTTTGGGAGTGGAACAGGGAGAGAAGATGCTGGTTGTGGTACTAGGTACCCTCCGCCACGCACCGTATGGTGGATTGCGGAGTATGTATGTAGATGTAGATGTAGTTCGTACAAGTAGGAGAACCTGTGTTAAATAAAATAACATGAGCAGTCTCGTATAACAGTTCATAACCGGGATTTATTTCCTGACCTTGCGTTGAGTAATATAACAAAAGACCGGACAAAAAGTACTGCACATCTACCGAAACTTGGTAATAGTCAGGTACAGAGAAATTAAATTTTGTTGCATACGCACAGTTCATGTTCTTTTTCAAACTTCAATCAGTAACTGACACGTTTGATCCACTCCACTAGGGGATCTTTGTTTCCGGTACATGAATGTCTTTTATTATGTTATGTGTTCATGTTATTATATATTTCTTTGTTATGTTGTGCTGTCTTATTTTCTTGCGACAAATACTAAAAAGTTTTGTAAATGCAGTCACTGATTCGAAAAACCACAGGTCAAAAATGTTAAAATATCTATAAATGTACTGATTGAAGAATAATGAAATTACAAGTAAATTCTCATGCTGAGAGCGGAGATGTGGCGTTTCCACTGCATTATCAACGTAAGTACAGACAACAGTAAACTGGCGTCAGGATTTTACTGGCTCATTGTCATATTTTCTTTCTGCATGCTAAATGTCTCATGCACGAAAGAAAAAACTATTTGACCAGATTATAATTAACATTCTTTACGGTAATGTGACAAGAATTTTAAGAATTTTTTAAAAAATTAAAAAATTATGACTTTTTTTTAATTTCCCGTTTGTAAAGAAGGGGGCAGAAGTGGTTCATAGTCATATGATATTTTGAATGCTTGAAGCCATTAAGTTATCGAATAGGAGCAATAATTAAGTGTAATAAAGCAAAGTACTTAGTAAAGGAGGAAAATGGTAAGTTATAAAGTGTGTTCTTCGCTAGAACTGAACGAAGTGCATGTTGATCTTTAGGTGGTACAGCATTTCTCTCATGACGTGTGACAGTTATGGTGCCATTTCTTCATTATATGCTGTACGCCTTAATTTGCTCCTAGCTATATCTGAATTTAATAACTGTTCTGAAATATTTAAATAAAATAAAATCATTAAAAGGATTTGTCAAATTATCACGCCACAAGGTTCTAAAATCTAAGAAAGTACTTATTCATTTGCAGCATATATAGGGTGTCTGGGAAATGTTGCAGCAAACTTGGAGGGGCTGAGAGGGTGTCTTGAGGAACAAATCGAGCCTAGCAACCCCTGATCGGAAACATCATTCAGGATGGAGGTATGTACTGCCTAGACAGGCCTTGCCTCCTACGAATTCAATGCTTGGTTGCCTCGATGGATAATGGCATACCGAAAAATACTGAAGATTTTAGAGGGTTCCAGGAGAAAAACGAAATGAAGGTGGAAACCCATGTCCAAAACCGATATCTTCCGAGGAAACAAAACATCACATTCACAGGGAACTAGGCCTTAGACACATCAGCAAACTTCATCTTCTCTACTGGCGATCGTGGCAATCAGCTGCAATCACTGAATAACAAGCAACATAAGGAGACGTTCCTCCTACGGCCAGACAGCGGATAAACTCACGTTTGCTATAGAAGAGTTGGCCCTGTGGCAGGCGCTCACGTCTACAGCTTCGATGCTCTGTAGCGTTGTTGGATGACGTTTCCGGACTCGAGTTCGCATCCTCAATTTGTTCCTCTCTCTATAACCCATCGAGGTTCGTCGCAACATTTGTAGGACACCCTGTAGACATGGAGTTGCCTATGCTGCAGTGATGTCCCAGAACATTTCGACCACTTACTTGGCAACGGAAACAGCAACGATTCCGTCCGCCATGAATTCTTAAAGCTTTTGGTATATTTCCAGAGGTGTATAGCACCAGATGGTACGTGCAGGTTACCGATAGTTTGTGTGTGAGTGAGCGATGCCTGATAATGTCCCAGATGTGTTCCATATGCTTGAGATCAGGAAAATTTGCTGGCCAGGACATCAACGCAAGTTCCTTAGGGTGCTCCTTTGGTCACTGTAGCATGACTCTCAACTTGTGAGAGGGACAACTGTACTGCTGAAAGACACGGAGGATGAAAGTATACAAACGGTCCGCAGTACTGCCCAGTTAGTTTACAACTGTCGTGGTGCATTCGCTTAGTACCACACCTCCTACGAAAGTCCCACGTGAACGTACGCTTGTCATAATACTGCCCTACCGCCCAGGGGTCGTAGCGCAGTGCATGTTGTTAGCAGCCATTCGCCTGAAAGACGGCTTAACCCGAACACGAACAGTCAGGCTGGTGAAACAAGAAACGTTTATCATGCGACTCTGCCTCAGTGTGGCCAGTCTGCACGTCATATCCCAGTGACTGTGGAGTGAGGAATCTGTAATTATTGACTGTCTGGTCTGGAAGATGAGACCATCGTATTCCTCTCGATTCTCGTGAACGAGATGACGCCATGAAGCGTGAGAGGCGGTAGTTTGACTGAAAGAACGTTAATTAATGAAGAAGCATTCGTATGCGCCATCCGCGCTGCAAACACCGCAGTACCCGCTGGATGCTGAGTTCTACTGTCAGCTATAGCTCTGCTGTGGCGATGGGAAAGTTTACTGTTAAGATATCCTTCATCGATATATCGATCCAAAGGCAGTCCTCTTCGACTGGCTAAATATAAATTTAAGGCCGAAGGGAAAATATCAACATTCGTGTGCTTTCTGATTACTTTGAAATGGATCCTTTAGCTGTAGGTACTGAGACAAGACGTCCACCGTTTTGAATGTTGTTCTGTTTTATCAGGTACACTCTAATAAGGCCCTAAATGTCCAGGAAAACAAAGTCTGTTACTGAGTGAAAAATAATGCTATAGAGATAGGGTGTAAACTTGATTACAGCCATTTTTCTATCTGAGAAGAATTTATCTGAGTACTGGTCTTGGTAGGTAATTCTACTGGTTGTCTGGGTCCGCTGGGATTCTAATGCGACCGATCGACACCGAATTTATACCGGGAAAAATTGGCTGCCAAAATTAACGACCTGTCAGCTATAGCGGAATATATTCTTACGAAAGGGCATAAAAACGACTTCAAAAGTACGAAGATTCTTTCCCACTAATCGACGTACTTGGTCTGCGTAATAAAAGACCATTGAAGTTGTGAGATGCACCAGAAATTTTTACAGAGACAGAGGTTACAATCCCAGTGGTACCTGGGTCGAGTAGTTAAGATCCATCGTCTACAAAGAAATAAGACCACAAAACATAATTATTATGGGGTATGCGATGCTGTGGATGGTCGCCGTTCCACTTTGATCCTCAGAAACGGGTGGGGACAAGGGCTTTACTGCCTTACTGACGATTTTCCGCATTTGTACATCCGAATCTCGCCCTGAATCGGTAAACAGCTGTTAGAATACCAAGCGACTTCCCCCCGAAAGATATCATGTTTGAGCGCAAATCTTTGCTCGGACAGACAATCATCTTTTGACAAAGAAAGTCGTACTTATCATCCCAAGCTCGAGTTTTAACTCATTCTCGGCGCGGTATGGACAAAGAGAAAATTTTACTCAAATATGCCGTCGCGAAGAACTTCAGAGTTACATCAAGAGTATAGCTTGCTAAGCAGGTTGTCGAGCAAAAATTCTACTATGAACTCACCTATACACGGCCAAAGCTTCTTCAGTTTCTTAAAACAGCCGATGAAATTCGAATTTCTGCTGTTACACTTCCTTTATGTGTACTCTATTTGACTTTTTAGATTAACTGTATGGGTGACGTTCGTCCCTTTTAATGTGTGTCAGGGCGCTGATGACCTCGATGTTGAGCACCCATAAGCCCCAACACACCACCACCACCACGTTCGATCTCTTTCTGACACAGCAGTAAACAATGATCGGCTGCTACCACGAAAGTAAAATAGAATACCAAGAAATCCAAAACGAAACACAGATCAGTGACACATTTTATCTAAATAATTAGGCACGGGGTTCCGTGTAAGTGATCTACCTTTGAATAAATGTGGACTTCCTTCACCTATGATTTTGGAAAACAGCTCATCCTTCCTATTTTCTTCCATCTCCATGTCCCACTGTGAGCAGTTAACATTAAAATCACCAGGTACTATTTTAGATTGTCTCATTAAGATGATGGCCGCAATCAGGTGATCTTTCATCATTAGTTCCCTCTGCAATCTGTGTACGGTGACAATAATAACAGCACTGCTATTCATATATATATAGACGTGGACAGAAACAAGAAAATTGAAAGGCATCACGCCCAAACTGCATAGAGGCATGTAGTGGCAAATTAAAGTGATTTATTTATGGATTTAATTAGGTGCATTCCATGTACAGATTGGTTGTAGTTAAACTGACGGCGTTCTAAGTGCTGCAGTGAGTGCTGTATACGCTGCAGGAAGCTGAAACAATCTATGTTCATTAATCGGAGCGTTTGCGGAGTGTGCTGAAATAGAAAAAGGAGAAGCACCTCAATTTTCTACCGCCGCCTGAAAATATGGCGCTGCAAGCAGTCAGAATGCGAAATGTTTCCTGTTTTTTCTTGTTTCGGCTTCAGTTTGTAACCTGGCGATGCGTGTTGATTTTTTTGAGAACTGACTGTTGGTGAAGGGTTAATAAGGTTGAAGTTTTCCGCACGAAATGCAATGTCTATTGAGAAGAAAGATCTTGCACTGCTGGTAAAGAACGGCAGCAATCGCAGCGTGGGATTGTAGGCTACAAAAACAGCTGCGAAAAGGCCCCACGTCAGTAAATGGGCTACAGAATATGATGAAGAGATTTGAAGAAACTGGTGAATTAGGTTGATGCAGCAGGAAGAGGAGATGGCCTGTTCCCAAGGCAGTTGTTGGTGAAGTTGCTGCAACTGTTGTCAACCGCGCAGCATGTGTCCCAAATTCTGCAGCCAGTGCTCGAGCTGTGTCACGGAAATTCTCTCTGCCCTGGTCAACAGTTCAAAAGTTCGCCCCGATAGCTGAGTGGTCAGCGTGACGGATTGCAGACCTCTGGGCCCGGGTTTGATTCCCGGCTGGATCGGGGATTTTATCCGCTCAGAGACTGGGTGTTGCCTTCATCATCATTTCATCCCCATCCGGCGCGTAGGTGGCCCAATGTGGCGTCGAATGTAATAAGACCTGCACGAAGGCGGCCGGACCTGCCCCGCAAGGGGCCTCCCGGCCAATGACGCCAAACGCTCATTGCCAATTCCAACAGTTCAAAAGATTTTACGGTGCGTTTTACAGTGGTATTCCTACAAGATTCACCAAATGATGCCTCAAATTAGGCTGCAACGCCGTGACTTTTCTCTTTATTTTTTGACACTCATGGGAACTAATGACATGTGTCTGAGAAATATTCCTTCGACTGACGAAGCACATTTTACTCTGCACCGTGATGTGAATGCATGACAGAATTGTCACGTATGTGGTTCTATCTGCCGTACGTTTGCAGGAACATCCACTGTACTCAGCTTATGTGACTGTTGTGAATGTGTAATGTGGTTTCACAAGTTTCTTCATTCTCGATCGGATTTTCTTAGAGGTGATGACACCTCACGGGTCTGTCAGATGTACAATAATGTAGCACATAATAAGGACCTCCTTACGCAACTAGTTTGACAGTTTAAATAAATCTCCACACTTTCACACTGATGAGTAAAATGCAAAGGTCTGAGCAGCAGGTACAGTTGCGTCGATAACTTCATTCAATATTCTTTCAACTCTGATCAATTTTTGGTATATCCTGAATTTGTAACATTTAATCCAGAAAATTATTATGTAAAGCTAAATTCACTGATCAGATCAAGGCTGTAGCCCAAAGCTGATCACCTGGTATTTAACCCGTGGCGTTATTGACGTGGGTGTGAAGGGGAATGTGAACGGGACATTATTTTAGTAGTCATTGATCTACTGTTAAAATCAAAAGAGAACTCATTCATTCGGAGAAACTCATCAGTTGTATTCATTAGGCTGAGCGAACACTCTTTGAATTCTGGCGCAAGAAAAATTCTTGGCGGCATCAGAGATCGATCATGGGTCTTGTGCATGACAGACTTACGTGCTGAATACTCAACTGCATTGTTGGATTAAGTAACGTGTTACATTTCAAAAATGTAATATTCTAAGGGATTACAGGATTGTTGTGTCTGCTTTCAGGACACGCTTTTCCATCATTTTGAAGGATATAAAGTGTTAAGTATTGGTTGCGTACACAAATTTGGGTGAACGCTGATTAATGTTGCCACTTTTATGCATAATAATGGAGATGCCGTCCATTATTGACGCCAGTAACAAACTACGTATGATAGGTGATGGTGTAATTTTGAAGACACTGATGTAATAAATAGTTCATTTTATTGTCGACAAGACACAAGTTAGATTTTAGTGGTATTTGAGAATCGGAGCAGCGACAGCAGGTGCAGCGTAGGCCACAGGGGCGTGGATGGCGGGGGCGGCGTAGGCCACGGGGGCGGCGGCGACGGCGGGGGCGGCCAGGAGGCGGGCGGTCTGCGACACGCGGTACGTGTTGGCGTACGAGGAGGCGGCGGGCGCTACGGCCACGGGGGCGTGGGCCACGGCGACGGCGGGGGCGGCCACGGCAGGTGCCACGGCGACGGCGGGGGCGGCGTAGCCTCCCAGGTAGCCGGCGTGGGCGGCGGCCACGGCGCACATCAGGATCACCTGCCGGTCGTACACAGTTGATGATTGACTTTTACACAGCACTGGGTGGAACCATTTTCCCATAATGAAAGAAGCACAAATACAGTTTTTTTTTCTTTTTCTACATGTTGATGCAAGCTTGGCAGTCACGTTATCAAATCACTGCTGTGCACCTTCGAAAAAGTACGTCTATTGGTCTCTGTAATTTCGCCAGTCAGAGCATAGAAATAAAGCCAATAAACGTAGGTACATATATGAAGACCTTGTGCCAAAAGGTCTTTTACCTGCATAAAACATAGATGTAAAAAAATATAAGAAGTTTTTATGTTCTGTAATATCCATAAGTAGTTGAAATAGACATGTTAGGAATGGACCACTTAACGTTTTAAGAACTCATCATTTTTCAGCAAAACCTGTTATCAACGAGCTTGTTTGTGTGCTACGTACTTCCACGTTACGTTTCTTGTAATGTATGCTACTAGTCTAAAATTTTACGCTACATTATATAATCAGATAGAAGTTGAACAGGTAACAAGTTGTATTACGAAAAAGTGACAGCAGGGTATATGTGGATACATAAATACCAACTTGTAGGCAACGGATTAGTGTCATATTCGTATCTTTCCTACGTGCATGCGGTACATGCGGACAGGTGAACTATGGTGACGTTATTACCATATGCGTCCATCGGAGAAGGTGGAACGGGTATGGGGTGTCATGTTTGTCGCAAAACACCTGTTGCGGATTCGAGTGCCAAGTTCCGTGCGACAAGGAATGCTGATACTTCATGATAACGCACGTTCCCACATCGCAAACGTTGTAACGCAGCAGTTACGCCTACTCAAGTGGAATACACTCGAACTCGCGCCCAACAGTCCTCATTTACCCTCAGATTCCTTAATGGAGGCCTTCCCTTCGCATGAGGATGTGCACCAGGCATTTATGGACTTCTTCACGCAGTAGCACATGGTGTTTTACCAAACGGGTGTCTTCAACCTGGTGCGTCGGTGGAATGATAGGCTCAATGCTTACTGCGACTTTCTCTGATTGGGATACCAATTCTGGACTGCATGGCATTCGAACAGAAACTTTTCGACCACACCTTATCTATAAGATTTAGTGTTACATTAAAACAAATAAGGCGAGAAAATGTAGGAGCCCTCTCTGTCTCTCTTTTTTCTGTATCTCTTTCTCATTCTCTCTCTCTCGTTCTTCTTTATTTCTCTTTCACCCTCATCCTCCTTATTTTCTGAAATACACTCCTGGAAATGGAAAAAAGAACACATTGACACCGATGTGTCAGACCCACCATACTTGCTCCGGACACTGCGAGAGGGCTGTACAAGCAATGATCACACGCACGGCACAGCGGACACACCAGGAACCGCGGTGTTGGCCGTCGAATGGCGCTAGCTGCGCAGCATTTGTGCACCGCCGCCGTCAGTGTCAGCCAGTTTGCCGTGGCATACGGAGCTCCACCGCAGTCTTTAACACTGGTAGCATGCCGCGACAACGTGGACGTGAACCGTATGTGCAGTTGACGGACTTTGAGCGAGGGCGTATAGTGGGCATGCGGGAGGCCGGGTGGACGTACCGCCGAATTGCTCAACACGTGGGGCGTGAGGTCTCCACAGTACATCGATGTTGTCGCCAGTGGTCGGCGGAAGGTGCACGTGCCCGTCGACCTGGGACCGGACCGCAGCGACGCACGGATGCACGCCAAGACCGTAGGATCCTACGCAGTGCCGTAGGGGACCGCACCGCCACTTCCCAGCAAATTAGGGACACTGTTGCTCCTGGGGTATCGGCGAGGACCATTCGCAACCGTCTCCATGAAGCTGGGCTACGGTCCCGCACACCGTTAGGCCGTCTTCCGCTCACGCCCCAACATCGTGCAGCCCGCCTCCAGTGGTGTCGCGACAGGCGTGAATGGAGGGACGAATAGAGACATGTCGTCTTTAGCGATGAGAGTCGCTTCTGCCTTGGTGCCAATGATGGTCGTATGCGTGTTTGGCGCCGAGCAGGTGAGCGCCACAATCAGGACTGCATACGACCGAGGCACACAGGGCCAACACCCGGCATGGTGTGGGGAGCGATCTCCTACACTGGCCGTACACCTCTGGTGATCGTCGAGGGGAGACTGAATAGTGCACGGTACATCCAAACCGTCATCGAACCCATCGTTCTACCATTCCTAGACCGGCAAGGGAACTTGCTGTTCCAACAGGACAATGCACGTCCGCATGTATCCCGTGCCACCCAAGGTGCTCTAGAAGGTGTAAGTCAACTAGCCTGGCCAGCAAGATCTCCGGATCTGTCCCCCATTGAGCATGTTTGGGACTGGATGAATCGTCGTCTCACGCGGTCTGCACGTCCAGCACGAACGCTGGTCCAACTGAGGCGCCAGGTGGAAATGGCATGGCAAGCCGTTCCACAGGACTACATCCAGCATCTCTACGATCGTCTCCATAGGAGAATAGCAGCCTGCATTGCTGCGAAAGGTGGATATACACTGTACTAGTGCCGACATTGTGCATGCTCTGTTGCCTGTGCCTATGTGCCTGTGGTTCTGTCAGTGTGATCATGTGATGTATCTGACCCCAGGAATGTGTCAATAAAGTTTCCCCTTCCTGGGACAATGAATTCACGGTGTTCTTATTTCAATTTCCAGGAGTGTAGTTTCCATTCCCAGTACATTATGGCCATTCATTCAATAACAACGATTTTCTATGGGTAGACACTACTGTCATCACCATGCATCGTTAACGCTAAGCTCGGGGAACGAAAAATTTATTTTCCGAAAAGTGTATCAATTTTGTACAGTACGTTTATGCATTTAATTTATACGTATGGTTTCTGGGACGAACTATGGGAGTGGTCTGGTATTTGCCAGTCCTGTATGGAAAACAGTTTAGAAACAGATATGTAATAGGATAAATGATTTCAAAAATACTGATTATTTTACTTGATGAAAAAAGGAGACATTGTCTTAAAAGAGATCAAGAAAATTTTAAGATTCTTTAAATGGCTGTAGCAGCAAACGACGAATGAAATTTTCGTGTAGAAATAGCGGACGACCATTGAGTTGCAAATTGGAAGGTTTATTAAAACCCTTTTATCATGGTTTCAACTTTTATAAAAACGTCTTCTTAAGAAGTAAAACATGGACAACTGGATTACGTGTTGAGATAGTGGTACGTTAAAATGCAGTCGAATGTCGTCGTCAAATACGAAATTTTACCTCCATATTAATTGAAAACATGCTCAACATGGATTGTTGTCATGTGGTACTTCCTCGCCAATGTGCAGTTAGTGAGTGGGAAATTTTATATTTGACGACGCTTTTCGTCTATATTTTGACAACATGTAATCCAGTTGTCGATTTTGTCCTTCTGAAGATGTTTTTATGAGCGTTGAAATTATGGAAAAGGGTTTTAATAAATCTTTCAATTTGCAACTGATTGGGTGTTTACTATTTGTACAAGGACACTTCACGAAAAGATACGGAAGGAAAGAAAAGAAGTGAAATGGAGTGAAACTTGTGAGTCGACGTCAGGACTTACCAGCTTGTACATGTTGGATGGGTGTGAGTACAGCGGACTGTGGCGACGGACCGCTGCCGGCGCCTCTTTATACCGCGCCGTCGCCGCCCCCTAGTGGACTACTGGGTCAGCGCGCCGCTCCCGGCCTTGGCGGCGCCCCACACCTGGCGTAACTGCCGCCGCCCGTCTCGCCTTACTCGCTGCACTATTTTCCTACTAGCCAAACCGTCGAGACGTCCCACTTACATGACGAGGCAGTTCAGCAATTAAGACACTAAGGCAGGATTCCGAGGGACCATAGCCTATTTCCCCAAACTCACTTAAAGAGAGTACCTAAATGGTACCTTGAAAACAGTTGCCTGGGCTACACTTGTGAAACCTTTGTCTCAATCTCTAATGACTTAAATGTTGATGGGATGTCGCACACTAAACTCCCTTCCTCTACTACTTTCATCTTGTAGATAAGAATACATTTTGTGTTCAGCCAAACATACTCCTCGAGTATCCTTCTGACAGCAGCTTCACGTTTTGACGTGAAACTGTTTTCTTACTCTGATTTGAGCTTCTGTATTTCAGTTTAGTTTGCTCTGTTATTGTTATAAACCCAAACAATGACGAAACTTGCACCTACATTATGATTAAAACTCTTCTGGGTGTTGCACTAGGTCACTGTATAAAATACTTTAATTATATAATTAAAACCAACATTTCAACAGTACTGAAACGGCTTTCCTCAGGATAAGACTGCTTTTTCTTCAGGACAAGATACGTTTTGGTGGAAGAAAGGCGACTCTCTTTATTACAGGTGATCGGTGTCAATAAACATATTTTTGAAACTTTATAGGCCCTAGAATGTAGCAGGCTTGTCAATACGAATTGGAGAGTGTATAAATCCATACTGAATTCACTCTGGTTCCTTAAAAGTTTCAGTCGCCTCTTGAATTTTACACTGAAGCATCCACGACTCTTTCGCCAGCACAGAGACTTCTTGGAACAAGATAGGCTCTCCATACTCACTGTGGTGTGTTGCTATCGCAGATTTATTGTGCTGTGATAATAAAACATGGCGTTCATGTTGTGCTACTCACGTGCTAATTGATCTCCCTGTGCAACTACATTAGTTCAGTAATGATTAAGCTCAAATGGCTCTGAGCACTATGCGACTTAGTTTCTGAGGTCATCAGTCGCCTAGAACTTAGAACTAATTAAACGTAACTAACCTAAGGACATGTCACACATCCATGCCCTATCCAGGATTCGAACATGCGACCGGAGCGGTCACACAGCTTCAGACTATAGCGCCTAGAACCGCACGGCCACTCCGGCCGGCAATGATTAAGCCTTATGTAACTTATGTAAAAAGGTACGCAAGAGTGTTTGTATGCAGTCTCTAAAGTAGGAGAGGTACTGCATAATTTAGGGGGTAAAGAGGATGATGAGTTGTTTTGTGTAGTAGTTTTGGAAGGCCTGCCTTACTACATGTATTGCTTACTTCTGAATATGCACGTTGAATAATAACTGTTCTGCAATAGGAAAATTCTTCCTACAAGAAGAAATGGGTTCATCTCACATCTGATACGGCTGCCAGGGATATTTAACATGGCACTGGATAGAGCACAAAAGGAAAAATATTTATGATGTTGACTAAGATTTCAATAACCGAAACTATGTAAGGGATTTTGGATGTAGTAATTACGTGGTTGAAAATATTATCACATCGAAAGAAGAGTTAGATGACAGTATTAAACACTTTGCGAAGATTTTTATGAACAATAATATACACAATTTTCTGATCACAGCACTGTTCCAATTCAACATTTGAGAGAGCTTGTGTACCTTTTATTTAAAGAAAGTGTAGAATATGTCTTGGAAAACTGACGATACCACAATTAATAATGCCACCATTATAATAGCACATAAGGTTAAGCATTACCGAATTCTGTAATCATCAAATTGCCTTTTATCACAGCTCAGAGCCAGTTTTGTACTGGGAATTAAAGACATGAAATGTATTATTGTTCATTATTCAAGTGCGGTTTATCGACGCATCAATTTAAATTTCGAACTATTTTCATAATTTCCTTAATTTCTGGAAGTCAAGAGAAGGATTTACTTTGGTGCCAAGGTATTTAGTACGTAAAATAAAGATTACCTTCATTACGATTTTCGTATTGTATTACCTTCCTTATTCACCATTCTCACGCTGTGTACGAGGTCTAATCTACTATTTGCAGAAACGTCCTCTGCGCAGAGTGGCCGGGCGGTTTGAGGCGCCATGTCACGGATAACGCGGCCCCTCACGCCGGAGTTCCGAGTTCTCTCTTGGGCACGGCTGTATGTGGTGTTCTTAGCATAAGTGAGTTTAAGTAGTCTAGGGACCGATGACCTCAGCAGTTTGCCCCCTTAGGAATTCACACACATTTGAACAGAAATGTCCTCTCTGTCTTCTTTCTTTACCCAGAAGTACCATGTAAGTCTTATCCTCAACGACCCAGGAAAATACTCGGGTCAGCCACAGTTTTACTTTGCGAGTGTGTCGTTTCTTAATTCTTTGTGTGGCGCGTCTCAAATAGAAACTAAAACGACACATAATTCACAGGAAATGACGATGTATGCAGGCAGGACCAGACAGACGGAGTATACAATGAGAGGCTGTGACACGTTGTTCAGCACTCCCTGCGAGGCCACACTGTACTATTATCCATCATATTTTCGGAAGTCACTGTGTACGAGTGACTAAAACGAAGAAGTACCTCCCCATGAAACTAGAATTCGGAAATCGGTCACGTGGCGTCAAATTCTTGCTGTGTAGTGCGATCTTTGTACCGGCCGAAGTGGCCGAGCGGTTCTAGGCGCTACAGTCTGGAACCGCGCGATCGGTACGGTCGCAGGTTCGAATCCTGCCTCGGGCATGGATGTGTGTTAGTGTGTTAGTTAGGTTTAAGTAGTTCTAAGTTCTAGGGGACTGATGACCTCAGAAGTTAAGTCCGACATTGCTCAGAGCCATTTGAACCATTTTTTTGCTATCTTTGTGTTGACCGCCAACTTTACAAAAGCGTTGTTATGGATCCAATGTTAGCTAAATATTTGGGACAAAGAAGCTACAAATATGATTGCTGCATATTTGTTACAAACAAGACTACAAATATCACTGCTGCTCTTTCATTTGCTGTAATTTAATCTGTGCTCTTAGGTTCCTTCCCATTCACGGTCTCTGAAAATGCAGCGAATCTGGAAATAAACAGCAAAGTATTTGGGACATACAAGAATATAAATGTAATTGCTGCTCATTACAGTTGCAGCAATTAGATTAGATTTCTACCTAACGACACACTTTGAAAATATGATAGATTGCAGGGCACTCTCGCTTCTGATTTGTTGTCATGCTGCTTAATGTTCTTAGGGAAAATGATCTTTTTTACTACCTGATTTCATACATCATGATGAAATGGTGAGCAGGAGTTGTTACTCTTGCTTGTGTGCTCTAGTGAAAGAATACTGGTAAGCTTCACCTGCATTCAAAGGAATAGGGTACCGATTTAAACGGCTGCAGCAAAACTGTACGGCGACTGAGGGCTGAGGGAAGCACGTTTTTTCTGTGGAACCTGGGTGAAAACATTTCCTGACTGCCGAGTTCCACGGTCTCATTGTGCAGAAACGTTTATATGGCACCGGTCGGTTGCTGGTCGCGTCCAAGTAGGCTGACTACCGACGAGAAGTCGCCGCTGCAATAGCCAGCGCATTGTAGACCGGCAAGGCAGTTCATTGTAGACCGGCAACAAAGCAGAGGATGGGACTTGTTTGGCAGGAGCCGACGAGACAACTGCAAGCTTTCTGTGAATTTCCGTGGGACAGGCCACTGGCGGCTAGACGTCCATACTCGGTTACGAAACATATTTGTGAAAGCACAAGGCTTTCAGCGAATTTATGGCGGTTCTTTGGAAACTTACAAATGGATGCAACAGGAGAGATAACGATCTTTTTATGGAGGGGTGTGGTTCAAATCCAGTCATATTGTTAGGATAAGACACAGCATAAATGCGTGGGAAAGAGGCCGCGAAGCTGAATCTGTTTTTTCTTTTCTCCCAATCAACTTTAAAGTCTCTGATTGGTCAAATAGACGAATGTAGAGCAAGGAGCAGTGTGCTATCTGAGAATGCTGCGCTCCAGCTCGTGATTGGCTTGTGCTAAAGTTGGAGTAGTCTAAGCTGTAAATGTACTTTGCTACCGAGCTGGCGAGGAACACGGAGAGAAAGAGAAGAGGTCACTCTTGTACTGGCGCTTTTCTTGTAAAGAACTGCAGGTCTCCACCTAAACGGTGAGATTTGCTAGTGCGCCACTTAGAGAATGTGCCAGTCACCTTCTGAACCATCAGAGGTACTGCTTCCGGCATCACACACACAATTTTTGATTCATGGGTGTACTTATTTGTCTTGAGTCGGCCATCTAAACATTTGACACATTACGTCACGCATAGTCGTGGGACAGAGTCAAATTGGTATAGGAGACCAGCAAACGGGTCCACCTGCTCACTGGAATCCATCGGGGCTCATAGAGAAGTACCTGCGTTCCAAATTAGCCGAACGCGAGAACGCATACTTGCATTTTTCGGGCGTGCGCCATTAACAACAGACTCCTGCCATCCATGACTTCAGTCGCCGAACGCATCGTGATGCGCCACTCTGACCAGGGGAAGGGTGAAGTGTTCGCTGCTACGGCGCAGGGCTCCTTTATATGTTCCTAAGCACCCTGTTCTTTCGAACCATACTTTTCTTTTTTGGAATAGTAGAGTTTAGATGCTTGATTGTGGAGTAGTTTTTGTGCCATACACCGGATTCACGTGTATGAAGTAAAAATGTAAATGTAGCATGACTAGGGCCTCCCGTCAGGTGGACCGTTCACCAAGTGCAAGGCTTTGACGCCACTTCTGCGTCTTGGTCGTCGATGGGGATGAAATGATTAGGACAACACAACACCCAGTCTCTGAGCGGCGAAAATCTCCGACCCAAACGGCAATCGAACCCGGGCCCTTGGGATTGACATTCTGTCATGCTGGCCACTGTTTCTCCATTTTGTTCCTTGCGTTTGGTCTGGGCGGACGTCACAAGACATCCGTTCAACTTGGTTGTTGATTCTTTTGTTCAGTTTCTTTTATTACAGAGGCCGAGCAGCTTTTTGATCGAACACGCTGAGCTGCCGCGCTGGCGTCACTCAGCTACCGTGGGCAGACACGTGTATGAAGTCAGATAGAACGACTAGTGTTGTGGCTAGTGTCATGTGTCGATCTTCAGCTGATCACTTTGTCCACCATTGATTCCATATTAGTGAAAGCGTTTGTCAAATGAAAAGGTTTGTGTGACGTTTCTTTAGTCATTCTTTTGTCTCGTGATGTAAAGAATGAATAAATCTTTTGTCATTTAGATCACAAATTCTCCCGGTGTTTTGATAAAGATTACCTTTCCCATTTTTAGTCCTGATTACAGAAGAAAGTGGCAGCCTTTCAAATATTCCGAATAAAAAGGGTGAAATATTTGTGGCAAAAATTATGTAAACATCGTTGCTGGCTGTTTCACTCGCAGCAGCGTCTTCTTCCGTTTTCTAGTGCGAATGAAGACACGAAATAGAAGAAATTAATTTCTGATAGAGTGTGCTCTTATATGCGGATAACATCGAACGTTGTAGAATATAATTCTATTTCACGGATAAGAAAGCCCTAGCGGGTGTTACAAACGCGAAGACGAAAAAAGAACAGAAGAAAACCGTGTATCAGGACGCGGACATATTTCCTTAGACTCCCCTGTTGCACGTCTCTAGCCCCGTGACCAATCCGATCAGTTACCGTTTCGACAAATATTATCGCTTGTCTTAGAATTTCCTAAGGAATTGACAGTCCATGTGTCCTTAAGTGACATTAAATGATAACAAATCGTACCCAGGGTGCCGTGTTTAAGATAAATCTTCAATGAGCTCTGACCCTAAAACAGCATAGTGTCATAACACGGAAGTTGTAATACGGTAACAACGAAATACGGTGAATACTCTCAAAATTAACGAGGATGGGACGTCACGTGACTGATTTCCGATTTCAGACGAACGCCAGTCGAAAGTGTTTGTGGCTTCCTAATTTTAGTCACTCGTCACTCTGTGGCTATTTTAAAAGCGAAATAGCACGTGTGCGAACTTGTAAGACATGAAATCATGCCTAAAGTTTACGCAGTGCATAAATGCACGCAGAAGAGCAGTGAAACTACGAATAAGACTTGTTTTATGAGCGTACTGTTTAAAAATATTACCTGTTACCGGTTTCGTTAATTTCTGAAGTACACCAGCACAGAAAGAACATGCATATGTTTAACTTTACTTGAATATATGAATTAATTACTTTAAGCTAGGTTTTGTAATTTACTTATGCACTATCATGTACCACGCTTCTTTGTTTTGACTTCCAACAACGTGGCGGAGGGTTGATTAATTTGCTTCACTCTGGTCACAGCGCTGCCTCTCTATGGTTTTCTATCTCCATGGACAGGACTGTCATCCATGTAATCCTGAGAACTTCTCATTCGAATAAGCACTAGTTGTTTATAGAGTTAACAAATGATGCGAGACAAATTACAATTGAGCGAGGAACTCTAATTGAGAGGGACTAAATAGAAGGTTTCGCGGCGGCGAACTGGGCAGTAACGATGAATAAAAGATCGGTGGTTCTCTCGTTACGGTTGTGTGGCGGGTGGTAACGAGAACGCGTTGCAGTAATGCCCAGGCGGACTGGATTACGAGTGCCGCGAGTGACCCAGTGAGAGGGCGGGCCGTGTAAACCGCCAGACTCCGCCCAACTGTGCCGGCAGCCCGTAGCTCGCCGCCTTCCCCTATCAATATGAAAATCTCTTGAGTGTAAGGTTTGGGCAAAATAATGCGAATACCCAATATATATATAGCGCAGAGTCGCGCTAAACAGACTTAATCCCTCCAATGATCGGTACTTAAAAATCCTACATCACAGTTCCGAACAGTCTTAGCTACTGGCAATCGCACAGTCAGCAAGAGGGTCTAATACATGGGTGTCTATCACAGAGACAGATATAATCAACACGACTACATTATCTGTCTCCTCCTACCCCTGAAAATGAAAACAAAATAGGGTTCAGTACCTCAATCAGTAAAAACAGCAACCTTATTAGATCACTTCGTTGTCCGCCTATTAGGATATCTTCTTCTCAGAAACTTTTAATACTTTTTAATACCCGCAAACTCACTCATCAAAACCTATAGGGTACTTCACGCTGATCTAGAATCGCAAAATTTTGTGAGAACCTGTACTTCACAATACAACTAAATGAAAAAAATTCGAAAATTGTTAATTTGTAATTATATACTTTTTTGCCATTTGCTGACAGTCTGTCTGTCTGTCTGTTAGGATCCCTTTTCTCAAGAACGTGCAGAGGTTTCAAGATTAAGCTTATGTCAGCACTATCTACGGTCCTTTGGTGGCGCGAAACCAATGCAATCAAAAGATACGCCCATTTCCGACAAATATTTTGTTACTCACGAACTCGAAACCTATAGATGAACTGTCTACATAGACAGATAGAACTCGCACTTGTCCGGTTTCTTTCGCCTGCAGTCTTCTGACTGGTTGGGTGCGGCCCGCCACGAATTCCTCTCCCGTACCCAACCTCTTCACCTCGGAGCAGCACTTCCATTCATGTATTCAGATCTCACCATTCCCTTACAGTTTTTACCCACTGCAGTTGTGTCTAGTTCGGTGGATTGGTTGATTCTGGGGAGGGGAACAAACAACGAGGTCATCGTTCCCATCGGATTAGGGAAGGATGGGGAAGGAAGTCGGCCGTGCCCTTCCACAGGGACCATACCGTCATTTAGGTAAATCACGGAAAACCTGGATCAGGATGGACAGACGCGGGTTGGAACCGTCGTCCTTTCGGATGCGAGTCCAGTGTGCTAACCACTGCGCCACATATCTTGGTCTAGCACAATGAAAGGTATTATTCAGTGTCATAACATATTATCTATCATCCTGCCACATCTTTTCAGTTTTTTCCACATGCTCCTACTCTCGCCGATTCTGTACAGAACTTCCTCATGGCTCAATCAGTTCATCTAATTATCAACATGCTTCTATAGCACAAAATCTTAGACGCTTAGATTCTCTTCTTCTCCGGTTTTCCCACAGTACGTGATTCCCATTCATACAATGCTGTGTCCAAACGTATATTCTCGCATATTTCCTCCTTAAGGCTGATCTCTTTTGGCTGGGAGTGCCCACTTTGCTGTGCCTGTCTGTTTTTTCCGCCTCCTTGCTTCGTCCGTCATATGTTACTTTGCCTTGAAATTAGCAGAATATCTTTACTTCAATTTCTACTGTTTCCCTAATTGGCCGCTTCTAAGCGCTTCAGTCTGCACCGCGTGACCGCTACGGTCGCAGGTTCGAATCCTGCCTCGGGCATGGATGTGTGTGTGATGTCCTTAGGTTAGCAATTTGCAGTGGTACTACTACATAAAATTAATCGCTAGCGAGGCAGTTGCCAAGCTGAGATTCTTTGGAAAAATCCTCAATAAATTTAGTCCACCGACACAGGAAGAAGCTTACAAAAACTCATCAATATCGGATCCATACCGAATAGTACTGACCGAACGAGGTGACACAGCCGTTAGCACACTGGACTCGCATTCGGGAGGCCGACTATTAAAACTCGCGCCCGGCCATCCTCATTTAGGTTTTCCGTGATTTCCCTAAATCGCTTCAGGCAAATGCCGAAATGTTTCCTTTGAAAGGGCACGGCCGACTTCCTTATCCGTCCTTCCCTAATCCCGAAAGACCGATGACCTCGCTGAATGGTTTCCTCCCCCAAATCAACCAACCAACTAGATAGAACGGATGGAGGAAATAGAGTAGATCCGAAAAAGAGCAATGCGTTTTGTCACAGATTCATTTAATAAGCACGAAAGCCTCACTGAAATAATCAACCAACTCCAGTGAACAATGCTGCAAGAGAGGCATTCTGCATCCCGATGTTGTTTATTGTTTAAGTTCCTTGAGCGTACGTCAACAAGTAATATCTCGCGAAAAGACCGTGAAGATAAAATTAGAAATATCTGAGCCCACACAGAAGCTTACTGGCAATCGTTTTTCCCGCGAACTATTAGCAACGGAGACGAGGAAGAGGAAGTGACAGTGGTACCAAAGAACCCTCCGCCACACATCGCAAGATGGTTTGCGGAGTATACATTTAAATGCAAATGTGCCTGTAGACGTAGATGCAGATGCAGATGTAGATTTAGAAAGGGCTGCAGGAAAAAAATTTAGAAATCGAGAAAGAAGGGGTCATCGGAAGGAATGCTTTAGAACACATGCAGGTCAAAATGAAAGTCAATGAAACTAGAAAAAAAGCAAAGGCGTCAGTAAAAGAGTGGAAGACGAATCCAACTGTTAAACGCACAGGAGAGATCGGGAAGAGCACACTGAACAATTCTGACGACCTAATAGAAAAAGAAACGTGAATCAATATGGGAGACTTAATGGCCTTAGTATTATAGTCAGTTTAACAGAGCTTTGGAAGGATTGGAATCAGGTAAGGCATAGCTAATATACCATCCAAATCCTTAAAATCGAGGGGTAAGCGGCAAGTTGTTACGAAAAATTCATGAGTCTGCAGGCATATCATCAGCATTCGGAAAAAGTATAATTCATACAGTCCTGAAGGTAGCAAGAGCAGATAAACGTTAGGCTATTCTCACAATCAGCTTAACAGTTCATGCATCCAAGTGGCCGACAAGTAAAATATCAGGGAAAATGGAAAAGAAAAATGAGGATGTGTTAGACACCGATTAGTTTGCCTTTATCAAAGGTATAGGCACTAGACGGACAGTCCTGACGTTGCGCTTGACAATGGTAGTAAGATTTAAGTCATTCAATACCAGTTGTTTATGCCTCAAAACACCATTTTATTACTTTAGTTTTCCAAGTAGCAGAGGGTTTCGCATTGCAAGACAGAGACGTCTAGCAATACAATGAGTACTTCTATGAATGCAGTGCTTTGTGCAGTCACTCGTAGCGTCAAAGGCAAGTGCCCGCACGCGTTATTCTAGGAGATAGTGTGACATGCGGTTTTTCTTTTACAGTGGTCATGTTGAGGAGATTATTGACATTGAAAGTAAGTATTTGAGTTTTTATCACTGCTTTTATGAGTGGTTTCGAAATGACGCAACTGTGGCAGTATATGGTACTGATTAAATGTATTAAATTTTAGATCCTATTTTGTTGTTATTTTTGACAATAATTTGTTTTCGGCATTATCAATTCATGGAAGTTTAGCGATGTGTCTTGTGTTAGGAGAAATGCTGAACTGCTTTCACGTGTATCACACGATGTGATCGGTAATTGAAAACGTTATGTCACAGTGGTTCCAAAGTGAAACCACCTCCTTACAGCAACTGACTCTTTACTTTTTCACCAGTTTCTTCTTATATTTGCTACTTATTAAGATCATAAATGTTAATCCTGCGAATAACTCCATAATTATATATTTTTTTCATGCTGTTGGTACATTTATAGGATTTAACGATCTAGAAAAAGTGTTCCAGAATGTAAAATGGTGCACATATTCGAAGAGCTCAACTAAAGCAACCTATGGGTAGTGTCGGGTAATGCACGAAGAATGAGACTGGAAGATCTAAAACAAAGAGCTCGGATTAAAGAGACAGGTACGTAGTATTTGTCCCTACTGTTCAATCTATACATCGAAGAAGCAATGACAAGTTTTCAAGAGTAGGATTAAAATTCAGGGGGAAAGAAACTCGGTTGACAGATTCACTGATGACGTTCCTTTCCTTAGTGAAAGTGAAGAATAATTGCGGAATCTATGGAATAGAACGAACGGTCTAACGAGTACACACTATAAACTAAGAGGGCACCCAAGAAGGATGAAAGTAATCAGGAATACCAGAAAAGAGATTAGCGATATACTTAACGTCGAAATTGGGGCCCAGCACGTCAAAGAAGCGATGGAAGTTTGCTATCTTGGAAGCAATATATAACACATGACACAAAATGAGGAGGACATAAAAATGAGGCGAACAGAGGCAAAGAGCACTTTCCTGTGTAGAAGTGGTCTACTAGTATCAAACGTAGACCTTAATTTGAGGAAGAAAATGCACGTTCGGTGTGGTGTCGTCCAAAGCAAGGTTGGCACCTCTCAACGCGACGACAAGAAACGATAGTCACTGCAAGCCGCATCCACGAACGAGCGACACAGGCGGATTCTCGCCCACAATTGTTTCGCTATGCCGCCGCATCCACTCTTCTACTTACGGCCGAGCACAATGCCAGTCTGCCCAGTTAGCGATTATCGGTTAAAATGATAGCATCGTCTTCTAGTAGGCCAGCAGTCTCATTAGTGTCTTAGGCAGAACTGTGAGTGAAGTAATGTCAATTGTTCATCTAGTGAAGAGACTTGTATTTTGCCCGCACCAAGTGTTACGGTGGTGTTCAGAAACAGTTGTAGATACTCATCGCAGTCCTGTGGAAATGGATTGCACAAAGGTAATTAATTCTTCTTATCTATGTCATAACAAAACGAACTAATATTTCACGTGTTGTTGTATACACTCGGTCTCGTCCCGGAGCGACCAAAGAACCCACCGTTGTACCGGCGAGTGTATTGTCTTCCGACACAGCATTTGGAACACAGTATTGTCTGGAAATGAGCCATGGTCTGTGGAAAAATGAAGGAAAGACTCGAAGCGTTTGAGATTTAAGAATTTTGAGAATTAGGTGAACTGATAAGATATAGGGAAATGCTTCACGGAAAAGGACAGGTGAGTAACGTGTGGAAAGCGTTGCCAAGAAGTGACATGATTATAGGACATGTGTTAAGACATCGCGGAACAACCTCCATGGTATTTGTACTAATAGGGAACTATAGGAGAAAACCAAGATTGGAATATTTCCAGCAAATAATTGAGGACAGTGGGAGCATGTATTAATCTGATATGAAGTGGTTGACGCAGGAGAGGAATCGTGGCGAACCGCATCAATTCCAGCCCAGAAAAACTCAATCTGTGTGCTCTGTAGGCTATTCGATGTGTTCAATAGCTGCTGAAATTCTTCTTCACTTTCACAGATAATAACCGTGTTATCAGTGAATTTTTATCTTTGTTATTCATTATCCTTGGTTCTCTTCCTGAATTTTAATTCCACTCCTGAACCTTTCTTTTATTTCCGACATTGCATCTTCAGTATGTAAACTGAACTAAAAGAGCAAAAGTATACATACCTGTCTTATATCCGTTCTAATACAAGCAACTCGGCCCTGGTCTTCCGTTCTTGCCGTTTCCTCCAGGATCGTCTACATATTATATACTACCCGGATTTCTTTATAGCTTACACCTATTTTACTGGGAGTTTCGTAAGTCTTGCACCATTATATGTTGACAAACGCGTTTTTTTTTCTAGGTCGACAAATCTAACGAGGGTATCCAGTGAGGGTGTCCGGATTTTTCTTACGTCTGTATGTATTCCTATGTACGTCTTAAAATTCAATATCTAATTTCGAAATCTCTGTCCCACCACCACATGGTCCAGCTGGAATCTCCCATGTGTCCCGCTCTTTTACATGTATAACTCCTCATCTTGTGATTTGTGAACGTTATATTCGCTATTAATGGCTGAAACTTATTATAGAACTCAGTTAGTCCTTGTCTTCTGTCTACCGAATCTTATGTTATCGCGCAACTGTACATTCTATTCCTCTCTATATTAATTCACTATCTGCCTTACCTTCCTACTCCTGATTAATCCTACTCCAGTTACTACATTTTCTGCTGCTGTTGATTTATTCGACATTCGTCCGACCAGAAATCCTTATTTTCTTTCCACTGATGCCCGCTATATTTAGACTTCTCCTTTGCATTTCCATTTCCAGATTGTTTAGCTACCCTAACACATTCAGACATTTGATTTTCCACATTCTGATGTTACGCTTTCACTGTTCTTATGGTCACCAAACCCTAGCATTCTCTTCCCAGAGGTCTGAATGAGGCACCAATCCATAATTTCTTGCAAGTCTAGAGATCGTCATGACACTTTTTCAACTACAAAGCACGTGTCCTGTGTATACACACTGTATGCCTTTAATGCAGTCTTTTAATTGTATTCTGCGGCCTTAAGTTCTTGAACATTGCACATTCTTCATCCTTTCAGAGACAATAACCACTCCAAAGGTAAGAGTGTATCCCTAAACTCTGTCCACTTGTCCGCCCTTTTCGAGAAGATCATTGGCCTTCGATATGTCCGAAGTTATCGCTGATTATTTTTGATCGAAATGACTAATCGCCAGTGAATTACAGATATTATAATAAAAGATGAAAAACGTCACATAGAAAATAACATCTTACAAGAAATATAATACCGAATTCTAGTCAAATCCTAGACTGTTATGAACCCTTTTATCTTAGAATGTGCTATGTAGCTAGATGATAAATACTTTTACACAACAAGCAGACAGCAGTTGAATACAATACTATTAGTTTTTTTTATTAAACTAGCACTTTTTCATCTCCTACAGTGAGTGTGGGAAGTATAAATGTGGAAGTATATAAGAGAAATTTTAGCATCGTGGCCAAGAAGAAAGTTTAAACAACCATGGAAAAGAGATTTACTTATCCTGTGTGAATTATTTACGAGTTGCTGCCTCTTGTTGATTCTGATTTCAAAGTTACTCCTTCGAGCGCTAGCCACTTTCACAATTTTAATAAATCTATAGTGACAATAGAAGATTTGGCCATACCAGGACTCGGATTTTCTCGTAATTGCTTCCAGCCGCATTAATCATTTGCTGCAACAGCCCGGCACAAAAACAGATAATTCAAGCCGTAGTTGAAGGGAAAAGTTCTCTGGCCTCAAACACACCCATCCACCCACCCAACACCCACTCACCCACCCACCCACCCACCCACACACACACACACACACACACACACACACACACACACACACATCCACACACCCACCCACACACACACACACACATACACAAATAAAAAAATAAATAAATAAACATAAAAAGAAGCAGTTAAGAAAATAGAACTCACACCCATTCACCTACACACACTATACACTACACACACACACACACACACACACACACACATACACACACACAGCATCATCTACATAGAAATTTCGATTAAATAACTGTTCTACATTAAATTAAATGTCGTTGCAGTAGACAAATTATGAAAGAAAACAGCTGCAATAAAAAACATAAAAATCGAGGAAAACCACAACATATGGTAACAAGGTATATACAGGGTCATATAAATTTCCCTTACAAACTTCTAGATCTTGTAGAGGGGAATGATAACATAATATTTTGAGTGGGAACCCATATCTGAAAACGGACAGCAGTTTGAAAACATGTTTGCTAGGTAGCTATGGAACATGGGGTTAGTTATGTCGTATGGCTGATGTCATTTGACGTCTACCCTACCTCTCTGACCATGTTCGAGCCTCATTCACGTGTGTGTGTGTTATAGTAACATGACTGAGTCACGTTTTCAGAGTGCACCGACATGAGCCTTCTGAATGGCAAAGCTCATGGTAATGGAAGAACTGCTCGTCGTCTTTATATGAAGTTCTTTCTCCACAACCTATGACTCCATCGCATACCCTTTTCGCCACAATTACACAACAGCTTCAAGAAAGGGTAACTTCGCAGTCAGCAGGTGTGACTGTGATGCTCCAAGGAGACTCGTCACACCCACTGAAAGAAGCCATACTGCATCACGTTGAAGAGAACCCGTCAACTAGTACATGAGCAATTTCTTTGGCTATTAATGAGTGGAGCTGTAAAACAAAAGTGTACTCGGCTATGCCCAATTAATTACTTGTAAAGGTGGTCGCGTTACCAACATGTTTTCACGTGGCTGTAGCACGGAAACGGTACGTTTCCGAACATGGGTTCCAATTCAAAATATTAACTTCTCACTCCCCTCTAAAAGTTTGTAAAGGGAATTTCCAAATACACTTTATGCAAAATTTTGCCGGATTTTCAAATTTGTAAATATTATCTTAAAAACTGTAATTTAAATGCCTAAAAGTACTAAAGAGCTTTTCTCCTGTTCTATACAGAGATAAAAACCCCATTGATTATCCTGAAACTTCAGCGAAATATGACTATGAAATAAAAAGAAAAGATAAAAACACTGCGTTTTGCTCAAGGTGGATCTTCTCCAAGAAAAATCTGCTTGTAAGCAAACGGACAGAAGAGCTTTGACCTCCAGATGATTAATAATATTAGTTTTCTATCGAACGCTAGATAATAATGTACTGACTTTTATTCAAAGAAGTCACTCATACACCCTTCTTTGGTTTTTAATTTTTTAATTTTCATTTTAAATTAATTCCGTTTTCCGCTTCTACACCTGTGGCTACATATATACTCCGTAAGCCGAGCGAGGTAGCGCACTGGACTTTCATTCGGAAGGACGTCCGTTCAAATACCCGTCCGACCACACCGATTTGTGTTTCTCGTAGTTTCCCTAACTACCGAGCGAGGTGGCGCAGTGGTTAGCACACTGGACTCGCATTCGGGAGGACGACGGTTCAATCCCGTCTCCGGCCATCCTGATTTAGGTTTTCCGTGATTTCCCTAAATCGCTTCAGGCAAATGCCGGGATGGTTCCTTTGAAAGGGCACGGCCGATTTCCTTCCCAATCCTTCCCGAACCCGAGCTTGCGCTCCGTCTCTAATGACCTCGTTGTCGACGGGACGTTAAACACTAACCACCACCACCACCTAAATCACTTAAGGCAAATGCCGGGATAGTTTCTTTGACAGGTCACGGCAGGTTTCCTTCCCAAGCCAGTCTTAATCCTAGCTTGCAGTCATTCTCTAACGACCGAATTGAAGACGGAAGGTTAAACACTTATACTTCAGGTTTTTTTTTTGTTCCAGTCACGCATGGTTCTCGGGAAGACCGATTGTCGATAAACCACCATGTGATGTATCTGTCTGATTTTAAGTTCATAGTGTTTTCTCGAGTTATACGTAAGAATAAATACAGTGGTTGGCTCTTCAAAGAACGTACGCTGTCTTATTTCTAATAGTAAAGCACACTGCGATGCAGAATGCCTCTCTTGTAGCGCTTGCGACAAGAGTTGCCTGAGCTTTGTCGTGACGCTTTCGTGCGTACTAAATGAACCAGTATCTCAAGGCGCTGCTCTTCTATGAATCTTATGTATCTCCTCTATCAGACTTATCTGTCACGGATCCCACACTCACGACGAATATTCCGAGTGCCGATTTGACGAAGGGTTGGTAAGCGACCTAGTTTGTGGGTGAACTACATCTCCCGAAGATTCTCCCAATGAATTTGAGACTAGCATCTGTCTTACTCACGATTAACTTTATGTGGCCGTTGCACTTCAGATCACTCAGTACATACACTCCTCGTTATTTTATGAAGTGACAGCTTCCAGTGATTCTTCTACAATTGTGTAATCGTACAATAGTGGGTCTTCCTGCCTATTTATGCATAATACCTTTGTTTATGTTGAGATTCAACGGATAGCCACTGTACCAAGCGTAGATCCTCTATCAACCTTCCAGCATCACAGTACATTTTCTAACTTGTGACGTTTCTTAATTAAACACCACTATCTAAGAAAGGCCTCTAGGACCGTCTGAAATTATCCACTAGGTTATTTATACAGGGTGAACATCAGTAAACCCGAAAAAATGCAGTGAGGAATTGCTGGCTGAAAACGGTGGAAAAAAAGTTCTGTGAATATGTGTCCAGAAATGCATCATTTCCACGATACATGGCCCTGACGAATGAAAACTCCTCTGACCACTAGCAGTGTGTTCCTGGTATGTTGAAGGTTTTATGATCGGCGCAGCAAACTGTAAGCAGCATAAAACTTCAGTATTCCTGTTGGGAACAAGCCGAGATTGTGTTTGTGTATACCAAGCACATGGAAACGATCGAGATTTAGCACCACTATACCAAAACAAGTACCCTCGCAGACACCAACCACATCACACAACATTTCAAGACCTTTTTGGGGTCCCTTCAGACAAACGGGCGTGCAGGTAGGCGGCGGACTGTACGTACATCAGTTTTGGAGGACCGGGTTCTACGGGATATTGAGACGAACCCAGAGCAAGCTCCAGGCAAGTGGCCTGCCAACGTGGTGTAAGCCGAAGTATGATTATGCGTATCCTGCGTGACATTCCTATCAACTACAATAACTGCAAGAATTATCAGCGGCGGAATTCCCTCTACGGGAAAGATTTTGTCGATGGCTTTTGCACCAGAGCATCACAATTATGGGGTTTTTGTAACTGGCATCATCAATCTGCATAATCGTCATCTACGGGCTACAGAGAATCCTCAGGGAATAGTTTAGGCGTCTCAGCACCGGTTAAGCATAAGTGTGTAGGCAGGAATTCTTACCAAGCAAAGACTTGGACGGATTATTACACTCCTGGAAATGGAAAAAGCAACACATTGACACCGGTGTGTCAGACCCACCATACTTGCTCCGGACACTGCGAGAGGGCTGTACAAGCAATGATCAAACGCACGGCACAGCGGACACACCAGGAACCGCGGTGTTGGCCGTCGAATGGCGCTGGCTGCGCGGCATTTGTGCACCGCCGCCGTCAGTGTCAGCCAGTTTGCCGTGGCATACGGAGCTCCATCGCAGTCTTTAACACTGGTAGCATGCCGCGACAGCGTGGACGTGAACCGTATGTGCAGTTGACGGACTTTGAGCGAGGGCGTATAGTGGGCATGCGGGAGGCCGGAAGGACGTACCGCCGAATTGCTCAACACGTGGGGCGTGAGGTCTCCACAGTACATCGATGTTGTCGCCAGTGGTCGGCGGAAGGTGCACGTGCCCGTCGACCTGGGACCGGACCGCAGCGACGCACGGATGCACGCCAAGACCGTAGGATCCTACGCAGTGCCGTAGGGGACCGCACCGCCACTTCCCAGCAAATTAGGGACACTGTTGATCCTGGGGTATCGGCGAGGACCATTCGCAACCGTCTCCGTGAAGCTGGGCTACGGTCCCGCACACCGTTAGGCCGTCTTCCGCTCACGCCCCAACATCGTGCAGCCCGCCTCCAGTGGTGTCGCGACAGGCGTGAATGGAGGGACGAATAGAGACGTGTCGTCTTCAGCGATGAGAGTCGCTTCTGCCTTGGTGCCAATGATGGTCGTATGCGTGTTTGGCGCCGTGCAGGTGAGTGCCACAATCAGGACTGCATACGACCGAGGCACACAGGGCCAACACCCGGCATCATGGTGTGGGGAGCGATCTCCTACACTGGCAGTACACCTCTGGTGATCGTCGAGGGGACACTGAATGGTGCACGGTACATCCAAACCGTCATCGAACCCATCGTTCTACCATTCCTAGACCGGCAAGGGAACTTGCTGTTCCAACAGGACAATGCACGTCCGCATGTATCCCGTGCCACCCAACGTGCTCTAGAATGTGTAAGTCAACTTTCCTGGCCAGCAAGATCTCCGGATCTGTCCCCCATTGAGCATGTTTGGGATTGGATGAAGCGTCGTCTCACGCGGTCTGCACGTCCAGCACGAACGCTGGTCCAACTGAGGCGCCAGGTGGAAATGGCATGGCAAGCCGTTCCACAGGACTACATCCAGCATCTCTACGATCGTCTCCATGGGAGAATAGCAGCCTGCATTGCTGCGAAAGGTGGATATACACTGTACTAGTGCCGACATTGTGCATGCTCTGTTGCCTGTGTCTATGTGCCTGTGGTTCTGTCAGTGTGATCATGTGATGTATCTGACCCCAGGAATGTGTCAATAAAGTTTCCTCTTCCTGGGACAATGAATTCACGGTGTTCTTATTTCAATTTCCAGGAGTGTATTCCACAACGCCTGGACGGAGGAAGGTACCTGGACTTCCTGCGGAATCCTCTGCCTGGGGTGCTTGAGGGTGTGCATAAAATGCGACTTGTTATATGGTTTGTGCCTGACACAGCACCTCGCCGCTTCCACATTGGAGGTCGTCGACACCTTAAGTCTTCCATGGACGATGGATAGGGTTCGGATGCTCTATAGAATGGTGTGCTAGACCACTGGACTAAAACCCCCTGGATATCTGGGGCATCTTAAAAGCATTTTCTGTCTGAATCAGATCCTGACGTGATAATCCTCAACAGCGTGATCACGACTCCTGTGATCGATGTTGTCGTTGCACGCTCACCGCCCATTTCTAGACTCGTGTTCATAGGACCCCTCTTCCACCCACTAGGTACGATTCGCTCCTGTGCTCAACTACGGTACACTGCTGCTACGAGAGGGGAAGTTCTGTCGCATGCTCTGTGCAGAATCCCAATGCTACCTCATTAGGTTCATTGTCCTTTGCTTTGTTTAGTGATTTCAATTGCCTTTCCACCCTATGGTCACTTATTTCGATATCTATCATTGTGATGGTCGTGCGGCGATTTAAGGGAAGAAACGCATTACGATCACCCTCACTGAAACAGTTTAAGGAAAACTAGTCTAGTATTTCGTCCTTGATTCTGTCATCCTCCGATTCGATGCCATCATGGTAACCGAATGTCCAGACAGGTCGCGCTGATCCTTTCACTATTTTGAAATAATGAGGAAATTAATCAGGATTTTCTGCAGAGTCGGTAGATAGAATTTTACTTTCATACTCGTTGAATGCTTCATAGATGCCTCTCTTTACACTGTAATTTGATTCGGATCATAAGGTTTGATAGCGGCTCGTAAAGAGCCTAATACACAATTTTTTTTCTATCTTTGAATGGAACAGCAAGAAAAAAACTGTTCCCGGTCCCACCATCCTCAGTGATATGCTGATATAAGCGCGGAGTTTATACTTTATCAGACTAAGTAAGTGTTATAATTAATTTAAATAGAGAAACAGCAACACATATATTTGTTAATGGTGTTTCTCGAATAATTATTTAGCAGTTCTGAACAATAGACTTGTCTCTGAGTTCACAAAAAAGGAAAGTATGTTTAGTTATGTGCAATGAATAGGATGATACCAAAAATATCTGCAGTAAATAAACATGAGTCAGTATTGTACAATGTTGCAGTTTTCAGTGATATATTGCGAAGAAAATTTTATTTGGGAGTAACGTACAAATGAGCTCCTGCAGCAGGTGAGATCAGCGACATACTACAATCGGTTCTTTCATAAACAAACAGATCAAGAGCTTGTTACATTTTACATTACCACCAAATAATAACTCATGACTTAATGATTCGGGGCAATTCATCGCTTAGTAAAAAAAAAAAATAATTTTTGCAAAAAAGAGGGCAATAAGTGCAATATATTGTGTAGACTCTGTGGAACCAGGCATTCTAAACGCAGCTTCACGAACTACATAATAGCACTAATGAAATTTCTCATAAGTAATTTACCGCGATTTGACAAGAAAATCAATGCTCTCAGATACAGTACAGGATGAGAATATCATTTTCTTTAATTAATAATGTTTTCCCTAACCCGGGGAATTGCTCAGTTTGCAGGCACAATAAACTTTCCCCAGTTACATGAAATGCTTCACTCGTAACAAAGTAAACTTCAAATCTATTTTAATACAGCTCCTTCGTATCAATTATTTGTGTCTTTTCTTCTCCAAAGATGTACTTTTAACAGAAAGTAACGGAATGTGGGATACTAAATAAAAAAAATTCAATTCCTTTTAAAATTTAATGTGTTTCATATGTCACCTGTCCGCAGCTCGTGATCTCGCGGTAGCGTTCTCGCTTCCCGAACATGAGGTCCCGGGTTCTATTCCCGGCGGGATCAGGGATTTTCACCTGGCTCGAGATGACTGGGTGTTGTTGTGTCATCTTCATCATCACCATTCATCGCCATTACGGTCGAAGGAAGGCAATAGCAAACCACCTCCGCTAGGACCTTGCCTAGTACGGCGGTGCGGGTCTCCCGCATCCTCCCCTACGGTCTATCGAGGAGTACTGGACATCATCATCATACGCCACCTGAGCAATGTGAATTGCTAATTCGTTCGTTTTTATTAAATTTAGTCTATTGAGCCGCTTAATAGTATATAAGCTGACGGGATGAGGCAATAAAAATAAACAAATGAACTTTACGTAGTTTTTGAATTGGCTAGTTCCACTTTATCGGCTAGAAATCGTGTAAATCACATACGTAACATATTAATGTAAGAACTGCAGTAAGAAGCAACAAATTTCTTGCGGCCGAAGTCTACGGTCAGAATATCGATAACTTAACGGCAACCAAGAGTTCTGCAGTAGGACTAATGACCCTAACGAGAGCGAGTATATCGCGAATGGGTCAAGAGCACAATAGCGCGAGGCGGGGCCGCCACCGGTTGCTAAGTGGACCGTCGCCACGGAAACATGACCCAGAGCCAGCGAGCAGTATATAAGGCGCGCCGTGCCGGGGGGAGGCATCAGTTGCCCGCAGCCGACGACACACACCCCCTCATCATGTACAAGCTGGTGAGTACGCGGTCCGAAGAATTACACTGAGGAAAACAGCTGACACAGGCTGCGTGTTAGTGTTTCGTAGGCGTTGTTTTTTTTAATGAGGTGGGGGGGGGGGGAGAGGAGTGGGAAGTGAACAGAAGGGAGCCTCGTCCACGACACCAGAGAACAGTAGATATCACATTCCCTTTCCATAAGATGTTCGAAGGTTTGATGCAGTTCTGCACTGTCGTCTAGTGAACCAAATCCGACAGTACAGAACATCAGACCAGCTTTGTGGTTTTGTTGTAGAATTCCTAGAAAACAGAGTGCAGCATAGCCACGTTACTGGAGAGAAATGTTCTGAAGTAAGAGTAGTTTCGCGCGTAGTTTCGCGAGTGGTGATTTGAAAAAAGAAAGACATTATTATAGCAAATCTACTGTTTATTTACTGGCTGACTGGTTTCGGGCTCTGCCCATTTTCACAAGACACGTACCTGTATTTACCATATGGCCGGTGTGGACAGTTCTATCTATGTCACCACACTTCAATTTATCTCATATCCTCTTTACCCTGCTCCATGTGGTAGACGTGACAACGATACTGTATATACAATGGAGAATTTTTTGTTATTGGATTACACTATGTGTCGAGCAGGCTTATTTGGCATAGGTGTTATAACGTCTTTTTTTCACTACCTGAGAGATGCAGGACGCGGCTTACTAGTAATGTTTACTAAAGTCGAAACACTGGGAAGGTGTATCGGAATGCAGGAATTGACGGCAGAGAGTCGACACTTGCAGTTATTGGCAGTTGACACACAGCTTAAGAAATGTAGCGTAATGCGCATAGATAACCGGAAAGAGCCATTGCTGCGTGATTTCACGATTGTGTGAAGCAGTCACATCCATGAAATATCTGGAGAGTTGTATACCGAGCAGTTTAAAGTGGAACAGATTTCAGACTGACATTCGTTAGAAGAATGTGCAGGAAGTGTGTGCAGTCCATCGACGAAGGAAGTTGTTCACGGAATCCTCTTCAGAATGATAGCTCGGTATTCCTCGCCAGTCTGGAACGCTTACGAGATAGAATTGATCGACGAAATAGGTCCAAAGAAGAACGGCGAGTTTCATTAAACGTTCGTTTATTAAAGACAAAAGCATCGAGGATATGAGTATCATATTCAGTGGTTGACCTACGACAGTTGAGTTCTTTCTCACGGTGCAGTTTACTGTTAAAATTCTGGCAGAGTACATACCTGGAAGAGTCAACCAACATGTTTCTTTGTCCTGTCTCTTGAAAAGATCAAAAATGAAAAATTAGAAATATTTTAGCTCAGACGGAGGCTTGTCAACAACGATCATCTCGTGGAATATGATCAACTGCAACAAGGATGGCGGCGAAAAATGAGAATGGTACATGAAATACCTTTCGCCACACACTATAAGGCAGCTTATAAGAAATGCCTGAAGATGTGGAATTGGAAGTGCAAGAGTTGTGTCCGAAATCAGGCGTCGGCGAATAGATTTGCCTCTCAGGTGGCACAAACAAATAGCCGAAATTAACGCCACTATCCAACGGCCAAATCATCATCTACAATGTTACACATCTCACTCCGTGAAATACTGTGAGACGGTTTCTAATGTGATCTAGGACATTGACTTAAGATTAGTGATCTACAGGGTGAGTCAAAAAGTACTTCACAACTTTGGAATGATACAGAAATGTACTGAGACAATTTACACAATCGGCAGGTGTGTCATTTTGCAGCAAACCATCTCAAGTTTCACTCACATAGTGCACCAGTACCCTATTGGGTCACCAGCAGTGCCAGCGTAGCGCAGAGCTAAACTGTCTACTTTCACTAATGCGGAGCGTGCTCGATGTGTGTTTTGGTTTCATGAAACGAACTCTGCAACAACTGTTCGGTGCAAATTTCGTGTGTATGTTCTTCTCCTACACACAATTGAGCCGATCTGAAAAATCGAATCTACCCTGCCGTTGCGCAAGATACGCCCTATTTGCTGCAACGAGTGTGGGAAGAAATTGATTAACGGTGGGATGTAGTCACATGGAACCAAAATGTCACTTGACGCTTTTGTGCGGAACTTGAGATTTTTTGCAACAAAATGACAAATCTACCGATTCCGTAAGTTATATCAATAAATTTATATATCATTACAAAGTTGTAAAGTCCTTTTTAACCGACCTGTATAATTTAATGTCATCACTTTCCCTTAAAGTAGCCAGTGAAATGCTACCAGCACAATACCAGCACGGTACTCCTCAGTGGAGCCCCTATGCACGACCATGCGTTAGTGATCTCGGCTATGCAGCTTGGTGAATGGAACGTTTGCTGCGACAAAGAGATATTACAACCTATCCGAGGAGATATATCAGTCAGAACGCTCTTACGTGACTGAATAAGGTACAAAATCGTCATTTTATTGACGTTGAATCCCTCTTGGTTCACGTTATGAATTCTCTGTTTAATTTGAACTCCTGAAGACACGAGTGCCTAGCTGGAAATTTTTGTGGAACTGTTTCTGGAGTCAAGACGAAATAGAGTTTCGTTCAACATTGAGAGTACAAAGGTGTTACATAAATTTTGCAAATCATTGTCGGTGGTATTTAAATTTCCAACAACTAAAGATACTCGTGTTTCAGTTAGTAACTCTCTTGTTTCATTCCTTAACAACAGCATCACACTGTCTTACTACAAAGTGATTCGTGTGAATTTAGTCCACGTTTCACGCATGCTGTAATTAATCTCAATGAATACAATACATTAGATTTTTTTATTTTGCTAAGAAACCTAAAAAATTAAATTACACAGTTGAACAGAGACGTTTGAATTCTGTGACGTTTCTATGTGTTGTTACTGTCTTGTAGAGTTCAATAAACGTGCTCTGCCTGCTATATCATTACAAATAATAATGAATCTCAAATTAAAAAAAATGCTTTTAGGTTTTCCATTACTGCGGTCTGGAATACTTACCGAAGTATATTTGTTTCGAGTGCTGGATTGTTCTAGATTCTTGGTTCCGTAATCTTATTGAGAATTATGAAAGCCATTAGCTCAAAGTGAAAAAAAAGTGAAATTATAGTTTACAGTTTACAGGGGCTTCTCTCTATGTGTAAATACATGCGGGCTAACTCCTACGTGCCTACGAAACTACCTTAGTCATTCAATTATACGTTAAGAATGTGAATACGACAAGAAAGATAGATTAGTGTTTCGTATGTTTTACAAGATAATACAGTATCAAATGCGGTTTTCTCATTGAATATGTACCACGGCAAAAACTTTGTATTTACGTTTTCATTGCGCTACATTATTGTGGACACATTCTTTAATTTTTTGAAAAAGCATCTTTACTATTTAGACTCTCACATCCATTGTGTCCATATCTTTAGTAGCACATCCGTGAAGGAATATCGACACTGACGGTTCAAGACCTACATCTTTTGATTGACAGTCTCAGTACAGATACAAGAAAGTCAAAATCGAAATTCTTTTGTAATAGCACAACGCTTCATGTTGGTATTACTTCTCGGAATAATCATTATTTTAGTGCTGCTGCGGTGAACAGTAGCCGGCCACTGTGGCCAAGCGATTCTAGGCGCTTCAGTCCGGAACCGCACGACAGCTACGGTCGCATGTTCGGATCCTGCCGCAGGCATGGATGTGTGTGATGTCCTTAGGTTAGTTAGGTTTAAGTAGTTCTAAGTTCTAGGGGACTGATGACCTCAGATGTTAAGTCCCATAGTGCTCAGAGCCATTTGAACCATTTGGTGAACGTTACAGCCGCTAACGGAACTAGAGAAACCATACCTTAATGTAAGGTAACCTAATTTACAGTTTTTGTCAAAAAATTGTGAAAATGCCAAATAGGTTATAAGTCTCATCACAACTACTTTACTTTCCTCTGAGAAGTTGCCAAGTGACAAGTGGTCGCCAGGAAAATCGATAATAACACAGAGGGGCAAGGTTCTCTTTTCACATATTCTCTTGAAACATGTGGGATCCTCATTAGAAATGTATTCGTAGTCTTCAGATAACTGGTCATTGGAGTTTGGTATTTAGGGACACATAACATATAAAATTTAAAGGTATCGGATGAAGTACTTCAAAAAGTGAAGGAACTAACGTACATTGGATGGAAAGGGAAGTAGTGTTTAACATTCAGTTAATGATGAGTTCATAAGAGACAGAGTATAAGTTCGAAATGGAAGACATTCTAGCATGAAATGTATCAGTCCCTCTCCAAAGGAATAATCCTGTTATCCACATTGGGATTTAGGAATCCCATAGCAAATTGTAATTTGCTTGACCAGGGAGAGATTTGAGATCATATCCAGAACGTGTTAACTTCCTTGTCATGTTGCTTGTATCATAGATAAGTGTTATTCTTTATCATAGATTAAAGCTGGCTCTTTTGCAGGTGATCCTTCTGTGCGCCGTGGCCGCCGCCCACGCCGGATACCTGGGAGGCTACGCCGCCCCCGCCGTCGCCGTGGCCCACGCCCCCGTGGCCGTGGCACCCGCAGCCTCCTCCATCGCCAACACGTACAGGATCTCGCAGACCGCCCGCGTCCTGGCCGCCCCCGCCGTCGCCGCCGCCCCTGTGGCCTACGCCGCCCCCGCCGTCGCCGCCGCCCCCGTGGCCTACGCCGCCCCCGCCATTGCTGCTGCACCCGTCGCCTACGCTGCCCCAGCATACGCCGCTCCCGTTCTCAAGGTGCACTAAGCAAAGCACCTCTGAGGATCGAGCAAGATATATTTATTCAATAAAGAAAACATAAGTACAGAAAAAATGTGTGCCTTTCTCTTGATAATCCATACCCACTACTGAATTAACCTGTTAATGTAGTAAAACTTAGGAAAGAAAATTTGAAGAACATAGATCGATGGTACTGATCATAGATAACATTCATATATATACGATGAGTAAGGTGATACAGTGGCTTCAAAAGGGCTAGTATCGTCTTTCCAGTTGAGCTTGCCGTTTTTAATTTTAGGAAGTATCCCAAACAACGATGTAGAGCAGTAGTGTGACACTGGACCCTTATTCGTCAGGAAATCGTTTCAGTTCCCCATCTACCCATTCTGACTTAGGTTGCCATTATCTTTTAGCAAGATCTTTCACCACATTCAATCCAAGATTTTTCTGAATAGGTTCATGGGGCTTCCTTCATGTGCAAACAATTCCGTCTAAAGCATATGCAGATGTAGCATCACATAACCAAAATATTTTTATGCCATACTTGGCTGGTTTAGAAGGCATATACTGGGTGAAGCTGCATCTTCGACGGAACGGGACTAGCTGTTCGTCAACTGTCAGCGAATCATTGGGTATCATTCTATTTCTACACTTGTAAAGAAATAGTTCCCACACATAGCGAACAGCTGCAAGTTTGTCATCTGCAGATCGAGCTTCACGGATACTCCTGTCTTCAAATCTAATCAATCTCCTTATATCCTCAAATATATTTGCTGACATGGTGGCCTTATATGTAGGATTTGCCTTTTTATACAAGAATAATTCTCTAATCGGGACATTCCAACTCTTCTCAACACCAGAAAGCAGTAAAAGATCAAGAAAACCCTCCATTTCAGCAAGCGAAACGCTTTTTCCACGTTTTACCACGTAAAGCAGACACTCTTCTGCCTTCAATATTTGTACAGCTGATGATTTCCTCTAGTATTTCCTTAGACATGACACAGTCCCAGGCATCCTTAGGTTTACAAGTTTTCAAACCATGGGCTGGACCAGGTGCCTTCTTTATAATATTATGGACAGGCGCACGAAAAGTTTCAGGAGGATCTAATTTCCAAACCGTTCCATTCGGACTAATGAATGTGTGGTTTTCTATACCTTTTTGTTGTGCTTTTTCATTTACATCTGTAGGTTCATTGGCTGATTCTTCACTACTTGCATCTTCAAAACTATTTCCTTCCACGCAAGAATCATCTTAAAACCACTGAGCCACAACACTTTCAAAATTAGCTGCATTTGCACGTATTGACTCTCTTGCTTTGCGTTAGAAGCCATAGCAAAATGCATGTCTCTCGAACAGCAGCTTGTGCAGCACTAATCGAGTCATACTCGTAACAATATGGGCCTTGCAGCAACAAACAAACTACAGTAACAACGAGGCTGACAAGAGCAGCACAGGATAACAATACTATGCAACAATAAAACATTTGATAGCAAAAGATCAATAATACACCGACATCGCCAAAATGTGAAAGTAGTGTGTATTATTTTTTAGTCGTACTATAACTACTACAGCTACTGCTGCTGTTGGCGCTCCTGTCGCTGGAAATACCACTACAGTTATTGTTGAATTAATAACAGCTCCCAAACAAATGTTGAAGACAATATAGGCTAAAGAACATTTATAAATGTGCGAGGGTTTCTGAAGCACTGCTTATGCATTCACTGTGTATGGGTAAACATATTGAATTATACAAGAAGCTTAAAAAGGTATCTCGTTCAGACTTGATAGGAGGAATGTCACAGTGTTAGTGAAAGCGTACTGGAACGCAGTTTGAAATCAAAAATTTACAGATTTTTTTTTTTTTAATTATGACATACAAGGGCTTCGGAAGCCCTGTATAAGCATCCTAGGTTTAAGTAGTTCAAAGTTCTAGGGGACTGATGGCCACAGCAGTTAAGTCCCATAGTGCTCAGAGCCATTTTGCCATTATCCCATTAAACTGCTTGAAGTGAATGCCAGGAAAATTCCTTTAAGAAGGTATTGCCAATTTCCTTCTCCAAGCTTCCCTAACCTGGGCTTCGGAGCCGTCTCTAATAATGTTATTTCTTCCTAGCCCATTAACATATCTGATAGGAGACAGGTACGTTATTGTTATTTTGTTTCTTTTGCCCATATTGGCTTAAAATACTCAAACTTGTCATAATCTAATTATAAAAGTGAAACATTTTCATGTGTTTTTAATGTTGATAAAATATTTGAAAAGCAAAATGTAGTTCTTTTTGGGTTTTGCGAGTAGCAGTGAAATGCAACCGAACACGCACCACTACCTGACAAGGGAATGATTTCATTCAAAAGTAGTCACCACACCCGTTTCGACATTTACCCCCACTGGGAGACGAGACGGTCAATTCATGTTTTGCTAACATATCCAAAACAGCATCCACTCTGGCACTTCCTCATCCTGCTGAAACCGACGTCCACACATGTCTTTCTCCACATTACCAAAGATGTGAACATCACACAGTGAACGATCTGTGCTGTACAGAGGATACTGCAGTGCTTCCCAACCAAATCGCTGAAGTGTGTCCTTCGCTCGTTGGCAGTGTTGGGGCGGGTGCTACCAAACAATAGGATGATTCCTTCTGACAGCATTCCGACAGCCCGAGGGGAAATTGCAAAGCCAGCAATGGAAATATCCCAAATCTCTCCAGCGAAACAAATCCAGAACTATTCACACGAGTTCCGTGAAGGTCGAGATGACCTCCTTCTTTGACTGCAGGGGCACTCTGCTCGTCGAATTCCTCGAGCTTGGAATCACATTCAGTATACAGCACTTTGCCGAAACTTGGACGTGTCATACTGCGAAATCGCCCAGGAATACTGTCGGACTTAACCATCTTGTAGCACGATAACGCCCGCCCTGCAAGTGCCAATTGGACGAAGGCTACGCTTCTACAATTTTTCGGGGAAACATTTCAGCATCTTCTGTACAGCCCGGATTGTTCACCATGTGATTTTCAAATCTTTGTAGACCTGAAGAAAGGCATGTGTGGACGCCTGTTTTAGTTGGACAGGGAAGTGCAAGAGTGGGTGAGACTGCGGAATTTAAGGGGCCGACCACGTTTTACGAAGTAGGAATTGATGGTCTCGTCTCCCAGTGGGATAAATGTCTCAACAAGTGTGGCGGTAACTTTTGAATGTAACGACTGCACCGTCCCTTTGTGATGGGTGTTAGGTTTTCATCTGACAGCCCCTTATAATATATAAAGACGAATAATAATGTAATGTAGAAAGGTGAATGTCTCAAAATGAAGCAGTGCAGATTCACAGAAGTTCAAGAACCTGCACTGATATAACGTTATTACGCTAGGAAATGTTAGGCATTTTGTTTTGCTGTATGGTATTGGTTACAGAAGCAGGTAGGTTGTAATCTTAAAGGTGGAGGAAGGGGTTGGGGTGGATGGCATGAACAGTATTAAAAAATGGTATTGGGTTGTAGGCTGGGTCATGAAATGGAGAAGATAGGAAAATGGAAAATTTTATAGGAAAGTGGTGGAACAGGATGACAGGAGTTAGAACTGTTAGTATGAATTAAAATATGTGGTTTGATTACCTGGAAAAGGGAATAAGTAATAGTTTCCTTAAGACAGGATATGTAGTTTGTGTACGTGTAGTTTTAGAGGGATGTTACGGTATAGATGCGGCAACATATCAGAAATGGAAATTTGGTGGAGGAAATGAGCCTGTTAGAGTAAAGTTTTCGGATAGTGTAGGATGTATAAAGATGTTCAATGTCAACGACGAGATGGTAAACGATATATATGTTGAGCAAGATAAATGGTTGGAGACAATAAGATGGAGTGTCTACCCTTCGAGTATATGTATCTGTAAGGTGGCAGCTTGAATGAACGTCAATTTCGCACCTTACATGAGATTTTATATGCCATAACAGGTAGATGGATATGTCACCTGTCGCCTGACATACTTCGGAGATAGTGAGCATATGTGCCTATCAAAATGTACAGTATGTAATGCCAAAAGGGATGACACTCGATTTGATGGTAATAACACACCTAACCCAAATGCAAAATGTGCAAAAGGTGAAAAAAGCTGCTGGAAGAAACGTTTTAGTTTGGGGACAGACGCGAGTTGCGCAGTCGGCTTGCATACAACAGGAGTCAGTGACGCACAGCGAGAGAGATAATGAACGCACTGGGCTATACATCGTGTGGAGCAGGTAGAAGCTCAGCGTTGCCTGCGACGGAGAAATTCTTTAGAAAATTGTTTTGGGGAATTTACAGATGGTTACAAACAGTCCAGAGACACAGTTGATCACGTGAAAGGGTCATGGTGCTCTTGTGAAGTACACATGTAACTTTTAGGGGGCAAGAGTGGGCACAAAACTCTAATTGGCTCACATAAATTCGGAAGGAGTAGAAGTGGCGATATTTTGACGCAGTTTAAAGGTAGGCGCGGTAGTTTACACAAGATGAAAGGAACGTTCCCATTGGTCCGAAAAATCGGTGACGTGAAGCACGAAAGGACACAGGTGGGGAACAGTTTGCTACGAAAGACGCAATAACGAAAACTTCGGAGACTCTGCTCTGAACCAGCATCAAGTGTAGAACAGGGCGCATCACGCTCTGTACGACGACAAAAGAGGATTTCCTGTGTGAACACTATGTTACTTTGGCTGACATTCAGCTAGACATTAGATGAAGAGTAATTGAGCTTTGACAGCGGAAAAGTGAAACAGCCACGTAGTTAAATGTTCGTGCGAGAATTGAGAGGGCACTGAAGTATTCACGCTGCTCCATCCATGCACGTGTATATCGCCATATTTTCCAGACTAGAGATGAGTGCATGTTTTCTCCTCTAACTAGAAACGTAGGACAATTTCAGCTGATAAAATCAGTAAAGATTGTGAAACTTCCCGGCGGATTAAAACTGTGTGCCGGACCGAGACTCGAATTCGGGACTTTTGCCTTTCGCGGGCAAGTGCTCTACCAACTGAGCTACCCATGCACGACTCACGCTCGGTTCTCACAGCTTTACTTCCGCCAGTACCTCGTCTCCTACCTTCCAAACTTTTACAGAAGGTCTCCTGCGAACCTTGCAGAACTAGCACTCCTGAAAGAAAGGATATTGCAGACATCGCTTAGCCACAGCCTGGGGGACGTTTCCAGAATGAGATTTTCACTCTGCGAGTCTCGGTCCGGCACACAGTTTTAATCTGCCAGGAAGTTTCATATCAGCGCACACTCCGCTGCAGAGTGGAAATCTAATTCAGTAAAGATTTTGATTACCTTTTTATAGGATTTTTCAGATGGCAAGAGCAGCCGTGCAGCTGAGAACACGTTGCAGCTGAAGGTAAATCCCTCTGGCAGATGCGTAAAATTGTTGGATCATCAGCTGTGAACATGAGCAACCTTGAGTGATCTTTTGCTCATTTTGTCACAAAAACTAACCACCCTCTGTAGACTTGATTGTCATCCTAAATAGTGCCGACCTTATAATCGGAACCGGATGATTCGTCGTAATATTGACCAACTCAGACAGTGCTTCACTGTCTAGAAATAAGAAAAATCTTGTAAACCTTCTATTTAAATTTGATATTGTTTTGTTCGGTGTTATTTCTGCTACTCAGGTCGTAATACATCATCTTGACAACTGTCCTAAAATTGTCATATCACAATCTACGTAAGCCCGTGTGCTTCCTTGACAACACTACAGAAACTAAACAAATTTTGTACAGTCAAATACTGAGGTGCTCTGCCATAGAATAAGGGTCCACTTCTAACTCCAGTAAGTTATTCTACTGGTTAGCACACTGGACTCCCATTCGGGTGGACGACGGTTCAATCCCGCGTCCGGCAATCCTGATCTAGGTTTTCCGTGATTTCCCTAAATCTCCCCAGGCAAATGCCGGGATGGTTCCTTTGAAAGGGCACTGCCGACTTCCTTCCCAGTCCTTCCCTAATCCGATGAGATCGATAACCTCGCAGTTTGGTCTCTTCCCCAAAACAACCCAACCCAAGTTATTCTAGTGTCGCTAACGCACTCACAGGGTCCTTTTGCTGATGTCTGACGAATGTAAAAAGAAGTGAAGTGTCAGATAATGGTGACACTACCAGGATTCGAATCTGGAACCTTCTGAACGAGAACATTACTGGATCGAATATACAATGCTTAGAAGAAAAATTAAAGCAGTCAGAAGGGGAGAAGGAAACGAAACGATACTTGAAGGATTGAGAGGGTGTGTAGTGTTATTTTATTGATTAGAAAATTGAGGCAAATTTACAAAGAACTTGACAGTATGAGTCCACTTATCAGTATGACGCTTTCTGAGACCCTTTTCTGTGGAATAAATGCAGGTATCCCGGGCAAGGGGTTGCCCGTGATACCTGCACTTATTCCACAGAAAAGGGTCTCAGAAAGCCGCTGTAGCTTCTCGTGAGGTAAGCTAGCCCACAACCGTTTTAGATGTCCTGGATATCGTGGAAGCTGCCACTTTGACAGAGTTGTTTCCGAGACGATCCCACACGTGTTCTACCGGGACAGATATGAAGACTGTGCTGACATGGCAAGAGCTCAACATCACTCAGACAGTTCACAAAGACATGTGCCATGTGTGAACGAGATTTGTTCTGTTGAATAATGGCACTATGATACTGTCATGGCATGACATCAGCATGCATGATACCATCAAAGTTCTCTGTCACTACTAGGCGTGACCTAAACTCACACTGGGTTGCTCCACAATCCATGGTGCCAGCAGTAACACCATTGTGACTCTCCAAAATATTGGAAGATTTGTTCAAATGGCTCTGAGCACTACGGGACTCAACATATGAGGTCAGAAGTCCCCTAGAACTTAGAACTACTTAAACCTAACTAACCTAAGAACATCAAACACATCCGTGCCAGAGGCAGGATTCGAACCTACGACCGTAGCGATTGCTCGATTCCAGACTGAAGTGCCTAGAACCGCTCGGCCACACAGGCCGGCAATTGGAAGATTGAGACACCTCTCCAGGTCACATTTGTGCTCTCCGGCAATGGTCTTCCAGTGTAGTACAGAACTGCGATTCATCGCTGAAGGCAGTGTGACGCCATTCATCAGCATCCAAGTTTCCCAGTCACGGCACTACTCTAAATAGTGCCGTTTGTACTGTGGCGTCAACAGAAGCAAGGAAGAGTAATTCACTCTTGTAGGGCTGGTGCTTGTCTCTGACCAGTGGTGTGTGTTAACACAGAGTGTTGGAGGGGGCTCATTACGTGTTCGCGGATGGAAGGAACCTGTGTGAAGGGATACGATGTGCTTGGTGGACAGCCATCCTTCTTTACTGTGGTCAGACGTGGTCGAGCGGAAACATGAGGACGAGTATGCTTTGTCTCACGCTCCGATGCTGTCCAACATAGCGCCACTGTCACATCTGAATGCCTCCCAAATCTGGATATTGTAAGATCCGACCTACCCGACACATGGAAACCCACAATGAAGCCGCTTATTATATCATGTAATGATAATACTGTCTCACACGAATATGTGGACTATCGTGTCCTTTACAGTGACATTCAACATCTGGCTCTATTCACGTCCCTTGTACACCCTGACTGGCCTAGTGACAACACTAAACACGAACAATGCTAATGCTCTCTGGTAGAGGTTGTACCTGTCACATAATATTTCGACTCTAATCATTTACATAACTGCCGATTTTAAGAAATATGAGCATTAAAGAAAAGTGGTGTCGGAGAGAATAGGCCAAGTGAAGGTTTCATAGGTGTGGAGGGTAGTGAAATGTGCACCCCTTTCATGAGCCAGTTACAGTTGCAGTAGAGTTTTCTATTGTGGGATTTCTGTCAGATGGTTAGTCCAAGGTGTTTTAATGCGTTATGAGCTGTGTGAAACCATTCCCCATTTCTACTCATCTTCCCCAATAAAGTTCCCCATCCCTATAGAATGTCGTTTATGTGGTATAGTCCAACTATCGAGGTCCTGTAACAAAGTCGCCAACTCGCTTCGATATTACAGAAGATAACAATGTCTCGCTGCATACTGCAACGGCGACTGTTAGGCGTTGGCGAAGCTACAGCTCTAAGTCTTACGCTAAACTTTAATAGTGAACATTTGCCTGTGTGTTCCAAGTTAAGAGTTCTGTAAATTTGCCTGTATCTATTGATACTCTAATATTCAGAGACAGTTGTAACTGCACAGAACATTCTTGTCTAATGAGTTATACAAAGTTAAGTAAATCTTCATATTTACCTTGTAGTGAAGTGAACTAATATTTTACATTTTCTAGTTCTCACTCGTCCTCCTTTCGGAGCAGGTACCCAAAAAAGTGCAACTGCCAGGAAGAATGGGGTCAATTAGTGAACGAGTCCATACTCGACATGTCGAGATGGAATATATATCAAGAATAAATGATTGTACCATATTTGTGGTACGTACAGTTCTGCCAGTGCACTCCTTGCTTGAATAAGAAAGCCAGTGACTTACAATGTTCATCCCACTTAAGAGACATCAGACGAAATGCAAATGTTAAAACAGGCGCATCTAGAGTTTGGTAGTTTGCGTACCACTCACCCTTTCTACTTACCCGTTCCAGTTACGAATGGATCGCTGGAAGAATGATCGTTAATAAGCCACCGTTTAAGCTCAAATCTATCTGATTTTAACTTCGCGGTCCTTTCTCGAGATATACCGACAAGGAAGTAGTACGTTGGTTGATTCTTCTTGACATGTATGATCCCGGAATTTTAACACTTAACAACATTGTAATGTTTAACGCCTCTCTTTCAGAGTTTGCCACAAGAGATGACTGAGCATCTCTGTGGCGCTTTTGCGCTTATTAAATGAACCTATAACTAACACGTTGCTCTTCCTTGGATCTGTTCTACTTCTTCTATCAGTCCTACCCGATACCAGTCTCAGACTCACGAGCATCATCCAGATATTGGTTGAACGAGGGTATCGAAAGACACACTTCTCCAGAATACTTCCAATGAATCCCAGTGTGGCTTTGTCTTACGCGCGATAAGTTTTATGAATATGTGGTCGCTCCACTTTGCTGGATATTGTATAGATGTATGGTCTTTCTGCTCAATTACACATTAATACGTTACATTTGTTTATGCTGAGTGTCAAATGCTAACACATAGATCAAGCGTCGATTCTCTGCAGATCTTCCTGCAGCTCTGCACAGTTTTATAGCTTTTCGATATCTCTGTACACAACAGCATCATCCGTGAAAAGCCTCATGAAACTTCCGACGTCCGCTAAGTCAGTTGTACAATAACTGATCAAAAGTTACCGGAAAAATAACAGTGGACATTAATATGCGCTGTGCCCACACTTCGCCTTTATTCCTGCGTGAACTCTACTTGGAACACCGTTAGCGAAATGTCTTAATGAGAGTGCAGGTTTGGTTCATCAAGAGCCAAACACAGCGAGGGTAGTGATGTCGGACGCTTTAGCCTGGAGCGAAGTCGACGTTCTACCTCATCCCAAAGGTGTCCCATTGGACTTTGGTCCGGACTCTGGGCAGGCTAGTCCATTTCAGAAATGGTATTGTCCACAAAGCATTGGCTCACAGTTGCTGCTTTATGACAGCGTGGACTGTCTTGGCGCTACAGTCAGTCATTTTATCCGAGCTGTAACTCTATTGTACGAAGTACTCAATGCTGTAAAATGTGTTCATATCCCTCGGCAATTAGCGTTTTCTTAAGTGCAACAAGGAGACCATGAAAACCATCCCCATAACGTAACACCACTTCCGCCGTACTGCTGGCCGGAGTGGCTGTGCGGTTCTAGGCGCTACAGTCTGGAGCCGAGCGACCGCTACGGTCGCAGGTTCGAATCCTGCCTCGGGGATGGATGTGTGTGATGTCCTTAGGTTAGTTAGGTTTAATTAGTTCTAAGTTCTAGGGGACTGATGACCACAGAAGTTAAGTCGCATAGTGCTCACAGCCAGCCGCCGTAGTTCACTGACGACAGGCAACTGAAATATGGTTTCGCAGGATAGAGCGGATCAGGTAATGGCTGTGGAGGGGGCGTAATCAGTTGCTGTTAGTTGCACAAAACACACAAACTTTATTTTCCTAAGAACCACTTAATTACATATTGCTTAGAAGGATCAAACTAAAACAATACCGCTGAAGGACTAGTAAAGAAAACTTGCGTAACCTCCTGGGCTGAAGGCCCAAAGCCACGCCAAAAACAAGAACGGCTGAAGGCCTGAACACAAGTTATAAAAATTGATTTAAAGAATACACGCGTCTGAAGGACTTATTTAAAAAAAAAATTCACGTAAGTACTGGGCTGAAGGCCACACTCAAGACATTGAACAACTCAGGACTTAGGGCCTGGATAACAAGAATTTCAGAGAGAATAAACTTTCAAAATTTTAGTTATTAAACAAATCCGTCTTAAAATTTTTAAGTCGGCTAAAGACCTTATTTAAAATTAAAACAAACTAAATTAATAAACGGCTGAAGGCCCCGCACAGTACATCAGACTAAAATGGAAATCACAATCTAAAACCAACAGAACAGTGGTGTACAGAAGTGTTCCGAGGGTCGGCCAAAGGAGGTAGTTGTAACGTAAGGTGAGGTGAGACAGGCGGCCAAGAGTAAGGTTAAATAATCGGATGGCAACCCGACCTAGGGACAGCTGAAGGACCGACCAACAACCTAATCAATTCCCTTCCGCCCGACCAACGGTACGACAACGCAAAATATGAACCAAGGACGAAGGTACCAGCAGCACTACATCTTCCAAATTGGCGTCTAAGAACAGCCAAGGCGCAATAACCATGGTCGAGAACAATATATGAACAAACAGTTAATTGGCTCTCGAACTACATGCCATGCCGGACAGCATCAACACGGCAAGGAAAAACACACTGCTGGAAAACTACGCTAACGACCAGGGCAGGTAACTGCGGCGTTAATGGCAACAAGGCAGAAAATAGAGCTGGTGCACTTTACTGATAAGTAACAACCAATTTAATAGTTAAAGACCATACAGGAAGACGGCTGCAAAATTTTCCCGACTCCTACACGCCATACACTGCTGCTGGCCAGAACAGCCCATGAAGCAACAATCGACAATAAGCCAAGAGATGTCAAAGCGTTGAGGTTTCCTAACAGGTTGACTGATCACTCAACTTCAGTGACCAGGTTCGGCGGGCAACCAACTTTGTAGCTCTCGCAGCTAGAGCCTCACAATCCGAACGCGCGTGCTTGCTGCAGCGGTCCCCGCCTGAAGTTGCGCGTTACTACTATCGATAAGTGCTGCTGCTGCCACTGACATAGGCCAGTCAGCAACTCATTATGGTAGTAACTCAGGGAGAAATAAGACGCCACTCGATTGCGACAAAATGCCATAGAACAAACGGCATCAGCGCGAGTCGGGCACGGCTCAGTAACGTTCTCCCAGCTATCGCCAAACCTAAACTCGGCCATCGGATTGCCACAGGGTATGGCGTGATTCTTCACTCCAGATCACTCGTTTCCGTCCAGTAGTGTTGCTCGTTACATCGCCTCAAGCGTCGCTTAACGCTGACTACAGAAACGTATGGCTTATGTGGAGCTGCTCGATCGTTGTATCCCTAAGCTAGCTGGATTGCTGGTTGCACTTTAGAGTTCAGGAGTGATTCCTTTCCGTTGATGTCATGGAACTTTTACTACCGTCTCCACAATGATCGACGGTCCCTGTCCATCAATACCTGAGCTCAGTCCAGTCATGGTCTAGTATGGTTGCTACTTTAGGGTACCACATCACCACTAATCGATTTAAGGTGGCTTTAGTGGGGTTGAAATGTACTTAATGGATTTGTTACTATAGTGACCCAATGACTAGTCGCGTTAGAATTCACTGAACTCTCCTGAACAGCCCATTCTGTTATTACTGTTTCTCTACTGGCGGCATAATACGCCCAGTCTCCTTTTACACTGGCGGGTCCTCCTGTCGTGACAACTACGGGTCAGTTCTGCATTACCTTGTGGTGGTCGGGTACTGTCGACCAGATGGTGTATGCATCGTGAAAAGTAGTAGGCATTTAAGATTCCATTCGTGTACGTCTGAAGCCATTTCTACGCCTGAAGATTTGTTTCCGCTGATATTGACATTACGTTTCCTAGAAACCCTACATTAAAACAAAAACCAACCAAAGTTGTAAATTTCACTTTCTTTATTCACTCGATGACTAGTTTTGGACGGGACCCACTTTCAAACCATCATAATATAGTCAAAAATGATATTTCCGAAAATACAAAAACCATGTCAAAAATGTGCAAATGAACAGTTACAGCATATACAGCATGCTGGATGTTCGTAAGAAGTTCTTCAGTCCAATAATACAGAAGGCCTTATATTCCGTATGCCTTTAGTATTTTCACTAGCGGGAACTATGTCGAACGCGTTCTGGATATCAAGAAAACTAGAATCAGCATCGGTTCCGGTATCTACTGCTTTCTGGGTCTCGAAGACGAACAGAGTAACCTGAGTACATGCTATCGCTGTTTTCTGAAGCGATGTTGTTATGAGAATTTTGGTCTGCAGAAATGTAATATCCGAGGAGAAAACATCTTCCAAATTCTACTAAAGACCTACGTCAGAAATAGTTCTATAGTTCTGAACGTCCACTCGACGATCCTTCTTGAAATTTAGAATGAGCTACGCTTTTTCTCTCGTTCACTAGAAACGCATCGTTCCTCCAGCGACTTTCGGTACACTGTTGCTAGAAGAGAAGCAAGTTATTTCACTTAGTCTATCTAGAATCGTATTGGTATCCTATCAGGATCAGTGGCCGTTTCGCTGTTGAGCAATTTTAGACGTTTTTCTCTCCAGTACTAATTTACTTCGGTATCTGTCGTTCTTGGAATGGTTTAAAGAAGGAACCACGGTACGGTGTTCGACAGCGAAACAGTTTCGTAAAAAGATGTTTAATACTGTTTAGTATTACGACCTTCTCTGTCATCTCCCATGTCGATGTCATTATGGTCAATCCGTTTACTGACTTAACACAAGACCAGACTAGGTTTCGCTGAACGCTACACGCACGTTTTTCGTTTTCGTTTTGCTTGCCAGTATGCCTCACTGATGTGCAAGAGAGAAATATCAGATAAAATGAGCGGTAGCCGAGAAAATGGTATGCAATACCAGACTAAAATCCTTCGAAAAATAGATAGTACCATTACTCACTAGACAGTATAGTCATTCGATATGTTGCTCATCGGTTACATGTTGGATATGTGCGGTCGGCTGGTGGACCCTCTCACGAACTGTGTGGCGGGACATTCGTCGGGAATATACTAGAGCCTTAAATACGACACCTTCCCGTTTAGAGTCTCCAATTGCAACTTGTGCCGGCCTCTCACCACACCAAATTCCCGGACTCAAAGATGGGCCTGAAAGAGAAGCAGTGGTTGGGAAGAGAGTGAGACAGGGTTGTAGCCTCTCCCCGATGCTATTCAATCTGTTTATTGAGCAAGCAGTAAAGGGAATAAAAGAAAAATTCGGAGTAGGTATTAAAATTAATGGAGAAGGAATAAAAACTTTGAGGTTCGCCGATGACATTGTAATTCTGTCAGAGACACAAAGGACTTGAAAGAGCAGTTGAACGGAATGGACAGTGTCTTGAAAGGAGGGTATAAAATGAACACCAACAAAAGCAAAACGAATATAATGGAATGTAGTCAAATTAAGTCGAATGATGCTGCGGGAATTAGATTAGGAAATGAGACACTTAAAGTAGTAAAGGAGTTTTGATATTTGGGGAGCAAAATAACTGATGATGGTCGAAGTAGAGAGGATATAAAATGTCGTCTGGCAAAGGCAAGGAAAGAGTTTCTGAAGAAGAGAAATTTGTTAACATCGAGTATTGATTTAAATGTCAGGAAGTCGTTTCTGAACGTATTTGTATGGAGTGTAACCATGTATGGAAGTGAAACATGGACGATAAATAGTTTGGACAAGAAGAGAATAGAAGCTTTTGAAATGTGGTGCTACAGAAGAATGCTGAAGATTAGATGGGTAGATCACATAACTAATGAGGAGGTATTGAATAGAATTGGGGATAAGAGGAGTTTGTGGCACAACTTGACTAGAAGAAGGGATCGGTTGGTAGGACATGTTCTGAGGCATCAAGGGATCTCCAATTTAGTACTGGAGGGCAGCGTGGAGGGTAAAAATCGTAGAGGGAGGCCAAGAGATGAATACACTAAACAGATTCAGAAGGATCTAGGCTGCAGTAGGTACTGGGAGATGGGTACTGGGAGATGAAGAAGCTTGCACAGGATAGAGTAGCATGGAGAATTGCATCATACCAGTCTCAGGACTGAAGAGCACAACAACAACATGTATGTAACCTGAGGACAGAGGAATAAATATTATAGGAGAGCAGAATTACTGCTGAAAAAACAGAACGAGTTTAAGCCCTGTGCTTATTTTGATGTATTAAGAAACCTGCTAGTTTGAGCAGAATCGAGTGCCTCAGCGGATTGGCGTAAGGTCGTGTGCGCCGACCGCCGGCAAGTTCCGCCGGCAAGTTCCGCCGCAGGAAAACAAGGACGTCGTACAGAGAAGCCACGGCGTGCCGCTTTTGAGGTCCCACTTCGGATGTATTATCAACTATTGATTTTTTTAATTTAATACATAGGCAATGTTTCGTTAATTGCCTCACAATTACGATTACGGTAATTGATTTGCCATGCTGGAAGATTTCATTTTATAAATGTGGTCCTAATCTTATACTTTTTAGACTGGCTTTCCACACCTGTATCTTTGTCAAGGTAGGAGCTTCACTTTATTAGTATTTGCACTTTTTATGTGGATTTTAAGTATGGATCTATCTCCACGTATAGTATTTTGGTACATGTTTTACTATCAGACGCTCCTTTTGTCATGCGAAGAAATTTTAATTAATGACTACATATACCACATTTTAACCATTACATTTGCGATACTAGTTGATCATGTACCTTCGCTATAGTGCCCTCTGCTGGCCTCAATTTCTTTGTATAAATACCTGACGCATTCTGATCACGACCAGCATTTACTATGTACCTACATGTTTAGTTTGATACTATGTCAGAATATTTTCTGGTGTGTACGGCTGATATAAATGGCTGTTAATGATGTAAACACGGCTTATCTTTCTTATGTAGCACCAAGACTTTTATAGATTTAGTGTCAGAAAACTAACTTAGTTGGTTACATACTGTTTTTGTTTGTAAGAGATCTGCAGATGGCAGTGGCCGAAACCGGTAATAGTGAAGTGTGAAAGTTTGTATGATTAAGACGGACCTTTAAAATAAAATTTCCTCTGGCTCATGTAAAGCTTATTACGGTCACAGCTACGTTTCCTTTATTTTGTGATTTTCGCAAAGTTTATCAGATGCCCTCCTGTCAAGCAACAGGTTACGTATAGTAATGGCAAAAAATTTAGAGTATGGTCTATGCTAAATTTTTAATGTGTGTTGGTGGACTCAGTCCGTCATTCCTCCGCCACAGGAATAGTATTTACATCATACGCAGCTCACAGCCACCGCCATCATTCAAAAGCCACTGATCACATTGTATTGAGGCTTCTTGGACTACATGAAACGTACATGATAATTGTAAATGTATAGCCCGTTGGATCTAATTCCTTGACTTACGCTCTCATATCACTTTATTAATAGAAATCAGTGAAAATTGTAGTTTTCACTCTTGATCGTACAGGAGCTGCGGTCCTCTAAGACATCAGCTTAAATCGTGCGTCTTTCATGAGTGTTCCCTATTCTGTTGCGCGTAAACGTGGTGAAAGAAGATAAACTGAATCTAAACAGTCTGCTAAAGTAGCTGAAAACCGGAGCCGCACTTTTGCAGAGAGATTGTGGCATCATGCGGACACATAGCCACGTGTGATGCTGATCATAATTCTTCTCTTTGGATTACCTCATATTTTGTTCGAAGTAAGAATAGCGACTCGAACATGTAAGTTGAAGAAAGTACAAAGTGTTCCAAACCTGCCTAATCTACACTGTTTTTACACAAAGAACGATAACAACCTCATGAATGTTATTTAAAATACCTTCACTATGTTGTGGTTTGATCATTCAATGAAGAATCAGATACGGTCACAGAACACGATAACATCTGTGGATAAAATCTACCATTGTATTAATGGTGCAAATAATTCAGTTGGTCGTGGAAGTAGGTATATGGACCAGTTACTAATACGACTGCAATTTTTCAAAATAAACTATTGTCTTCCGGCAATATATTGGGCTATGTTCTCCAGTCTGTTACGCGATTTTCTCAGTGCTGTACAGATATTCGCTCATATCCGTCTCGTCAGCAATGCATGTTTAAAACTTGACAAAAGTGGAGAATTCTGTGTTGATATGGTGGCGAAACATCACTTCAGTGACCTGGAATTTTATGAACGTGGCCGGAAATACTTTGACAGGCTTCTGCTGAAGCGTATACTTAACGCTCGCCTGTGTGTTTATTGTTTTAGTTATGAGAGAGCACATTAGGAAGATGATGTCTCTGAATTAATAGCCGCGCGTGGTAGCAGCGCGGTCTAAGGCGCCTTGTCACGGTCCGTGTGGCTCCACCCGTCGGAGGTTCGAGTCCTCCCTCGGGCATGGGTGAGTTTGTTGCCCATAGCGTAGGTTAGTTTAACTTACATTAAGTAGTGTGTAGGCTTTGGGACCGATGACCTTAGCAGTTTGGACCCATAAGACCTTATCACAAATTTCCAATTTTCTGAATTAATAACTCCCAAGAAGGTTCCTCACATTCTGGTATTGAGCTCAAGTTACTTTGAGTAAGTTGGGGAACTTACGTATACGAACTACATTGGCGTAAAAAATTTCTCAACAGCTTTTACCAGACTATTTGGGTACTGATATACCCCTGTAACAGAACACTACCACGGTCTACCAGTTACTTTAAAGCATAATTATGGGCTACAAGAGAGATCACAGCGGCTGATGAACTCTTGCAGCAGAAGGTAAGCAGGTGAGTTTTACAGGTCGCTGTGCTCCTTAGCACTTAGCCACTTCCACTACCCCAGGTGAGTACAGGCCAGAGTTGTCTAGGGCGTCCTGAAGTGAGTTCTGTTTTTATACAGACTTTAAAATTGTACGTTCCCAAAACTGATAGAATCCGCTAGCTAACATTGCAAGTTGTTCCGATCTACAATATTGTATAGGAAGCCAGATTACATACGGATATATTCCCGGAAGAAGAGGCTGGTGAATGGAAATCTACCAAACCATCAAGGAATCATTAAACAGATGTTTACGCTGCGTGACGTATTAATTGTAGTATAAAGAAAACACTAGAATATGTATGATATAGTAGTTACATAGGGATATAAAGATTAGCGCAACACAGAAAGAGAAAGAAGGTGGCATCAAACCAGTCGAAAGTTGTGTTGATAAAAGAAAAAGAAGATGGTCAAACGGTTTTATTGCCTAAGAAATATTGGCTAATCTGATGATTTATGAGAACAGCGTAGACTGTGGCCGGCCTTTGTGGCCGACCTGTTCTAGGCGCTTCAGTCCGGAACCGCGCGACTGCTACGGTCGCAGGTTCGAATCCTGCCTCGGGCAAGGATGAGAGTGATGTCCTTAGGTTAGTTAGGTTTACGTAGTTCTAAGTTCTAGGGGACTGATGACGTCAGATGTTAAGTCCCACAGAGCTCAGAGTCATTTGAACTATTTTTTGTAGATTGTCAGATTTGTTAAGATTCGTTGGGCTAGGTTTCAAAATAACTAAAGCAAAGACATATTTCTGAAACAAGAGGAGAATGATTTATCAGTAACACTAACCAGTACCGAAGTTCATTCCCGTACGGCTAAATGAAGTTGGCAGAGTAGAAGGCAGGGAATGTGCTTGTTTCCAGTACGTACGTACGTGTCAGTATCCGAAGTATGTTCTTGAGAAAGATGCAGAAAATAGTTTCATTGTTTCTATCTCTCTATGTCGAACTCCAAATTCCAAAAAAAACATGTATTTGCACTTCTGGGTAGTAGAACTGGACTGATTCCTAGAATTCAGGGTAATACTCTGCAGGTGCTTAGATATAAGATCAGAAATGTGAGTTTTTTTAAGCGAGAGTATTGTCTTTTCAAATAGTTTTATTATTGGCTATGCAGAGCGCTTTCATTGCTCCAGTAAAATCACTCTTTGGTTCTTTTCTGTAGTTTTTAATTGAAAACGTATTCTCTAACTTATCTGCACGATTTTGGCTGTAGACTGAAAATATCCTGAAAGTTTCGTGTTGTTCTTCGTGCTACGCACAGAACTATCTGATAAGGTGTTCGAGCAACTCTCAGAGCAGTAGGCTACTAAGTGTCCGACTGGATTACAGAAGGAACATTATGAAACAGGAGAAGTATATTCTGCTCATACCTTCTATCACCCATGCGTGATTTAAGTGTAATACTTGACAATGCAGCAAAATGAAGGAAATAAGCGTTTAACGACTGGTCGACAACGAGGTCGTTAGAGTTGGAGCATGAATGGATATGGAACAGCGATTTGGGAAATTGGTCACCCCTCCCCAAGGAATCATCCACGTATCAGATTTAAACGATTTAGGGGAACCTAATTCTGACTTGGCGTCAGAATCCTGGCTCCCCCGAGGGCGAGTCGACATGTTTACCATTGCACTACCTAACAATTCAGATTGCAGTGCAAAGTTTATTCCCCATACACTTAAAGTAACATTCCATCAGAGAATTCAGATGGGCTGATCGTCATGTTCCTTTTCAGGGGTGATAGTACACTACAAGAACAGTGCGTTTGTCTCGAGAACGCGAGCAGAAGTAAAACGAGATCAAGAGCACGAGTGCGCAATCTGCGCCCGCCGATCTAGACTGCTAAATGGTCACACGGCGAGGCCTGCGTCCACTGGCTGCGCGCTATATAAGTCCGCCGCTGCAGTTAGCGGCACCAGTTGCTCGCAGACGACAACCGACACTCCCACACCATGTACAAGCTTGTGAGTATCCCTGCTTTTCTTGCGTGTCTGAACGAATGTGGGGGTAATGAAACTGTAGGTCAGCTCAACATACGATTTCTGGAACTTTTTTTGTCGTGAACGAATGTAAGAAGTTACAGCTGATAGCAACTACCAGCTGACAGATGTTGCAAGAGAACTGTCAATAACAGAGTACTAGGATTTCTACACTCGGGATGTCTGAAATAAGACAAGATATGCTGTCTTGGTCTCTGTATTGTGCACTGTTTTTTCGGTTTATAAAACTATTACTTATTTAGCCGGCCGGAGGGGTCGGGCGGTTCTAGGCGCTACAGTCTGGAACCGCACGACCGCTACGGTCGCAGGATCGAATCCTGCCTCGGGCATGGATATGTGTGATGTCCTTAGGTTAGTGATGACCACATATGTTAAGTCCCATAGTGCTCAGAGCCATTTGAACCATTTGAACTTATTTACATGATTTGTAAATTTTTTGATGATGACGCTGTGGTGTACGGGAAGGTGTCGTCGTTGATTGACTGTAGGAGGATACAAGATGACTTGGACAGGATTTGTGATTGGTGTAAAGAATGGCAGCTAACTCTAAATATAGATAAACGTAAACTAATGCAGATGGATAGGAAAAAGAATCCCGTAATGTGTGAATACTCCATTAGTAGTGTAGCGCTTGACACAGTCACATTGATTAAATATTTGGGCGTAACACTGCAGAATGATATGAAGTGGGACAAGCATGTAATGGTAGTTGTGGGGAAGGCGGATGGTCGTCTTCGGTTCATTGGTAGAATTTTGGGAAGATGTTGTTCATCTGTAAAGGTGACCGCTTATATAACAGTAATACGACATATTCTTGAGTACTGCTCGAGCGTTTGGGATCCCTATCAGGTCGAACATAGAAGCAATTCAGAGGCGGGCTGCTACATTTGTTACTGGTAGGTTTGATCATCACGCGAGTGTTACGGAAATGCTTCAGGAATTCGGGTGGGAGTCTCTAGAGGAAGGGAGGCGTTCTTTTCGTGAATCGCTACTGAGGAAATTTAGAGAACCAGCATTTGAGGCTGACTGCAGTACAATTTTACTGCAACCAACTTACATTTCGCACAATGACCACAAAGATAAGATAAGAGAGATTAAGGTTCGTACAGAGGCATATAGGCAGTCATTTTCCCTCGTTCTGTTTGGGAGTGGAACAGGGAGAGAAGATGCTAGTTGTGGTACGAGGTACCCTCCACCACGCACGGTATGGTGCATTGCTGAGTATGTATGTAGATGTAGATTATGGAGTAATAGGCATAGAAAGGAATAACTTTATGTCAGTCAGTGACTACTCAGACAAAAGGTAATATCAGTTCATGTCTCCTTCTCGTAATCACGTACATAAATAAATAGAAATCTTCCAAAAGTAAAAAAAGTTTTTCAATTTACTTACAACTTAAACGTATAGTGAAGCGAAATCATGAGACATAGTTACTAAAGGTTTCCAGGTCTATGATTCTCAGCAATCCTGCACTAAAGGTTAGAAAAAGTGCATGTAATCTGTCCCCTTGGAATCTCCTTAAGAAACATCTGGAGGAGATGAAATCGATTGAACCGAGATCCTTTGTTCAGTAAGGAGATACAAAAAACCAACGACTATCCGTAAATTAACCATGGAATGATAAGAAATGTTTTAAGAAACTGAATGTTTTAAGTATTTTTATACAAAAAAATCAGTTCTATTGCTTCATGTAGGCTGTTTACAGTTCCTATCGCACACTTTTGAAGGCTGTAACTAAGGTTCTGCGTAAGAACTGTTGTCCGGTAACGAAGGACTCACATTGTTAATTTTTGTGATATATCTCAACCACACTTAGTGTTGACAAGTGACATGGTGCAGTGCTAAGATGCAGGATTTCTACTTGAGACGATGGTGGTTAAGAATCTCATCTAGGCATTTAGATTTTTCATTGTTCATTTAATTATAAAAGGCAACTAACGGTTATTTTTATAGGACAGAGGCGATTTCCTAATCTATCTTTCCTAAGCTTGAACTTGAGCTAGAGTTTAATCAATACTATCGTCGATGTCGATGGGAGGTGAAATTATAATTTTCTTTCTTTCCCTTCACACTGAGCGTTTATATTTTACGTCCACTTGTTGTTCTTTGTTTCGTAAATTCGACGTACACTAACTAGAGTGTACTAACTCTCTCAGTATATACAGTTTGTGAAACGAATGTGTCAGTCATCATAACGACATATTTCTGTTATTAACTACATAACAAAGAATAGTACTCTAGTGAGATAAAAAAAGATACGGTTTTACTTTTCCTTACGAAAGATGTAAGTAAATTTCTGGACGTATATTTCTACGTGCAACTTTCTCTAATGCGTCTCATTTGCGACCTCTAGGAGTGTGACCTGTCGTATTAACTGTATGGTCAGCTTGACAACACAGTAAATATTATCGTAAACAGTTGTAAAAAGTGGGCTGGCTGGGGTGGCCGAGCGGCTCTAGGCGCTATAGTCTGGAACCGCGCGACCGCTACGGTCGCAGGTTCGAATTCTGCCTCGGGTATGCATGTATGTGATGTCCTTAGGTTAGTTACGTTTAAGTAGTTCTAAGTTCTAGGGGACTGATGACCACAGCAGTTAAGTCCCATAGTGCTCAGAGCCATTTGAACCATTTTTTTTTTTTAAGTGACTTCATATGGTGGTACTTGCAGGTGATCCTGATGTGCGCCGTGGCCGCCGCCCACGCCGGCTACCTGGGAGGCTACGCCGCCCCCGCCGTCGCCGTGGCGCCTGCCGTGGCCGCCCCCGCCGTCGCCGTGGCCCACGCCCCCGTGGCCGTGGCGCCCGCCGCGTCCTCGTACGCCAACACGTACCGCGTGTCGCAGACCGCCCGCCTCCTGGCCGCCCCCGCCGTTGCTGCCGCCCCGGTGGCCTACGCCGCCCCCGCCATCCACGCCCCTCTGGCCTACGCTGCACCTGCTGTCGCTGCTCCGATTCTCAAATACCACTAAAATCTAACTTGTGTCTTGTCGACAATAAAGTGAAGTATTTATTATAATCAGTGTCTTCAAAATTACACCTTCACCTATCATACGTAATTCGTTACTCGGGTCAATAATAGACAGCATGTCCATTCATATACGTAAAAATGGCAACGTTAATCAGCATTCACCCACACTTAGATTATGGCTGTGTAAGCATCAAATTTTTCCCTAGTTATTACAAATTTATTCGAAATCTACTCATGTAACTTATCTCCAGTTCCACCCATTGGCTGCCTTAACAAGAAACAGTTTACTACTTCAGTACGATACCTGTTGCATTTAATT